>NC_139776.1:14093837-14693837 GCF_965231275.1 Zosterops lateralis
TGCTGCTGGCATCCCTTCCAGAAGGTATCAACCGCCTCTGGCATTTGCAATGTGCTGAAGAGCACTTGGAAGAGCAGATGCACAAAGAGGCGAGAGGAATACACTGTCACTACGTGTGGGACACAGGGCATGTGGAGGATCTTCCACATGGCCACAGTTGCCTGCAAAGGACAGAGCAGCCCGAGTCAGTGCTCAGTGCCGAGGTGTCCGTGTGGCAGGGCCCAAGCGTGAGAGGGACAGGCCAGTGGAGACGCAGGGGAAGCACCGGGCCGGGTGGCCCCAAAGCTGCCCCTAGGCCAGGTCTCAGCCCAGCACCTGAGGCAGGGAGGTGCCATGGGGGAGGGAGGATAGAGACCTGACGGAGAGGTGACCTTGGGGTGAGCAAAGGCCAGTTGCAAAAACTCACAGCCAGGGCAAGGACAGCCGTGTGGTCTCCATCGGAGGTGCACATGCTGTGCTCTGGCCAGTTGCCCAGCACGTCCAGGAGCACCAGCATGGCCGGCTCTGCAGTCCTGCACGAGCACATGATGGTCTTCCACATGGTGGCAGCAGCTCTGTGGGGTCAGAGCTCTGTCTCAGTGAGGTCTGCGACACAGCACCGTGGCCTGGGCAGCAGCGGGGAGCTGAGCTGCCTGCCAGCCCTGCCTCTGCCCACTGCCCCTCACTGGCAGCACGCAGGCAGCCCAGCCCAGCCCAGCCCAGCCCAGCCCAGCACAGTGGGGCATGGCCCCTGAGGGGCAGGGAGGGAGCATGGCAGCAGGCTCAGGGGTTGACATGCTAGGGCTGGCAAAGGGAGGAGCCAGAGGGCCCTGGGATTCTCTGTTGGTCAGACACCTGGGACAGGCTGTACAGGGTGATGGGCTGGTGAGGCCTGAGCCATCTGGGCACGTGAGCCCCATACCTGTCACACGATGGGGCCACGCGTAGGAGAGCCATCACCACGTCAACGGGCTGCGCCTCTGTCAGATCCAGAAGGGACCTGTACACATTATGCTGGGGAAACTCATTGGCCACGAGCCACTGGTGGATGTACCTCACCATGGCGGGCACCTGGAGAAGGCATGGGGAGACTTGGAAAGCTGCCAGAGGGAGTAAGGTGCCCAGCTGCCCCAGAGAAGTGCTTCCCTTCCCACCACACTGCAATGGCCTCAAAGGCTTTCCGTGAGCAGCAGGCGTGGCTTGGGAGGCCCAGCAGTTCCAGCTGGGAGGCTGGAAGCCAGACCACAGGCTGCTTACTTGCTTTGCACTGGAAGGACCCTCCTCCACAAGCATATCCAGCAGGGCAGCACTGGTCTTGGTTTTGAAGATGGGAGAGTATACTCTGACCACAGTGCCCGGGACACTGGTCTCTTCCTCGCGAATTCTCTTCACGAATTTGCCAACCATCTGTAGCAGAAGGGCAAGAAGCGAGGCATGTTCCATGGAGTGCTCCAAGCAGGCTGCTGGGCAGAGCAGTGACAACAGGCCCAGCCCAGGTGGCCATGGCTGCAGGTACCTGCGCTGTTCTGCGGAAGAGGCCCCGGGTGCGTTGCTGCTCTGGTGTGTGCTCCAGGGCTGCACCTGGCAAAGAGCGAGCACAGCCTGAGCTGAGGGGCTGCGGGAGAGGCCGGAGAACACAGCCCGGCCCTGTGCTCCCCAGGCAGGGCCAGCCCTGCCATGCCCCAGGGCATGGAGCACAGCTGAGGGGAGTCTGCCCTGGCCCCTGTTCCCTCCTGTCCATGGGCATGTCCCCAGGGCATGGCATGGCATGCAGCCCATTGGCCCAGCTCTGCCACTCACCCTCCTGCGGTGGCTGCAACTGCTCCACCTCTTCAGACTGCTGTGCTGGGGCGGTTCCAGGGCCTTCTTTCTCCTCAAGGGCCAGCTTGGGCATGCTCAGGGGTCTCTGGGTTATGTCACTTCCTGGATTCATGGCAACTTGCGGGAGGAGATGGCTCGGCAAAGGTCCAAGTCAACAAGTTCTGCAGTCTTTCCTTGAAGACTGCAGAGTGAAGACTTGAAGAGTGTGGTCTTGGCAAGGCTACAGGACAGCAAGTCCTGCGCTCTGGACTCAGGGGCTCCTGCCACAAGGACAGGAGACTCCTCGTCAGTCAAGGACCGTGGTCAGTGAGTCCCACGGTCTGGCCTCTGGGGCAGCTGCAGAAGGGAAACCTCGGGAAGGCCACAGGTCACCAAGTGCTGTGGTCTGGCCTCGAGGTCACCTGCAGCAGTAATGCTTTGGAAAAGCTCTGGTTCAGCAAAGAACGAGTGGGCTGTGCGGGGGCTCCTCACGGCACCACTCTGTCCCGTGGCATGCACCAAGCACTGTGGTGTGGCCGCGTCACCGCTGTCACCTATGTCACCGCATGTCACAAAGGGCCCCTTTGACACCCTGTCCCGTTCCATGCCACAGTGACCATGCTGCTGCACCAAGTCACAAAGGGCCCTTACACACACTGCCACCTGTCCTGGGGTTGCCCCCAGCCCGCCCGCAGTGGCCCAGGTTGGAAGGAATGCCTTGCCCCAAGTGTCTCAGACAGCCGTAAGACAGGATCTTTAGGAACAGCTCAAACCATAAGCAAACGCTGCCCTGCTCTGTGGGCTCAGGGCAGCAGAAGGAGTGGGAAGGGCCCAGGGCCTTCCAGAGGAGCTGGCACTGCCTCCCTGGGATACGTCCCGCCTGGTGGCCATCCTAAAGAAGGCAGTGGGACACAATTGAGGAAGGTTTGGGCCAGGGCACGGATGCTGCTCTGACCCCTGGGGCCCAGGGAGCACTGAAATCCGCAGGTGTGGCAGAGTCTCCCCAAGCCCTGGCAGCGCTGGAGCCGGTCTCCTGCCCCAGAGACCTCTGCCCCAGGGGGCTTCTCTGCCAGAGGGCAGCCAAAGCCAACGTGCATTGGGGCTGTGCTCCATCCTCCAGGGGCTGGTGGCAGGAGCACCTGGAACAACAGGGGGCAACACTTGCCATGTGTCAGATAATGTTGTTCCTTCCTGGAATGATTTTTTTTCTGGGAAGGGATTAGCAGTAGCACAAAAACACCAATGGCTACTGAATTTCACAGGACAAAGATACTCTGCAGAGACACGGCCATATTTCCTTGTGCCTTTCTGTCTTCCTTGCATTTTGGAACAAAAAGAACTGGCCCAGCCTCTGCTGTTCAGCACTCCAGTTGCTCTGTGTCTGCCTGTGGCAGCTCATGTCCAAACACAACTGAGTGCCTGCTAAGTATGGCTCTGGATGGCCACAAACAGGGGCGTCCCCAGGGAACATCAAGGCAGACACCTGGGGAAGTGCAGAGGATAGGGATCACTCTGGGAAGAGAAGCTCTTCTGTGTCTCTGATGATGCTGCCAGCCCCCTAAAGGAGCAGCCAAGACAAGTGCTGCAAGCAGACGTGTGCTGCCCTTTTGTGCTGTCAGGTGCACACGGGAGAGATTTATTGCCACAGTCCACCAGACTTGATCTGGGAACAGTGGAGGGCCATGCATTGGTAGGGAATGGGCTCCAGCAAGAGCAGAGTAGGATCTTCTGGCAGCAAAGCCTGAGCTTGTGATGCGGGCCATCTCCTCAGCAGACACCAAAGTGCTTCCTTCCAGCCCTGTACGGCAGCCACAAGTGCCAGCTTTTGTTCAGCGCCTGCTGCTTCTTCCTTTGTTTCAAGCTGTTACCCCTGCCCTTAGAGGGGCAACACGTTGCGACGTGGGAGCGGACCTTCACAGAGGACGGCAGGCAGCAGTTTGGTGAAACATGGAAGGCTCCTTTATTATCTGACTCCAATAGCTTATATACATTTTGTACAGAGGGCCAAGATTGGCCCAAAGAGGTTACAACCTCCTGACTCCATTGGTCAATATGACCATCAGTCAAGTTCTCTCTCGGAGAACAAGAATGCAAAACATACTGGTAAATTCTAAGAGTACAATATTGTTTACATGAAGCAGTGTGAGAAGCTGTTGCAAAGACTCAAACACTTGAAAGCAAGAAATGCAGAGGTGACACCAGGCCGGTCCAGGATTTAGTTTGGAAGCTGAAGCACGTGTCTTTAAGGCGCCTGTATGGAGGAGAGGGGCAGCAGCTGCAGCGCAGGCCTCGTGTGCCTCTGGCAACGGCACCAGTGCCACTGCCTTGGGGCGCCTTGCCCGTGGAAGGCGAGTCTGCCCTCAGGCACAGCTCTTGAAGTCTGTCAGCACCAAAGGCCACAGCGGCAGTTGTAAGGCTGGCAAGTCAAGAGAAGGCCATTGTGGCCAATTCTGCTGAAGCCTTTTGCC
Organism: Zosterops lateralis; assembly: GCF_965231275.1. Taxonomy (NCBI): domain Eukaryota; kingdom Metazoa; phylum Chordata; class Aves; order Passeriformes; family Zosteropidae; genus Zosterops; species Zosterops lateralis. The sequence goes on from NC_139776.1 coordinate 14,098,085, forward strand.
AAACCACGCGCAGTGGTGCCCACAGCATGCCCCCTTTTGGCGTGGCGGCTGGTGTGGACACCTGGGCGAGCAGGCGCTGGCGTTGGGGCTGCTGCTGTTCCTGTGCATGCTCTGGTGTTGTTTCTGTGGCGTCCAGGGGCACCAGGGTGGCAGCGACTCGGCCGCTCTGCTCGAGGAGACATGGCCACCCTCCCCGTGGAGGCAGAGGCTCTGCGGGCCCAGGGCTCTGTGTCAGGGGGCCTCGGTCTCAGCACCGTGGCCTGGGCAGCCGCAGGGGCCTGGGCTGGCCGCCAGCCCTGCCTGTGCCCACTGGCCTGGTAGCAGCCCGTAGCCATGCCCTGGCAGGGACCTCTTGTCTTCCTTATCCCCGGCCAGCCCAGCCTGGGCACCTCGGGGCTGTCCCCAGCGTCCCACTGAGGCCCAGCCTCGAGGGCTTCTGCCACAGGTGTGGGAAGCTCTGGGGAAGAGCCAGAGCAGCCCAGGTGGCAGGAACAAGGCGGCTGCTGGGGGGCTGCTTGTGGCCTCTGAAACCCAATTCCTCAGGGATTCCCAGCAGGCCGGCCCCTCAGGGGCCTCCTGTCCCCTTGGAGCCACCTGCCACGCGCTCCCTCCCACATGGCCCTCGTGCCTTCCCGCTGCCTTGTCCCGTCAGGGCCTCCACAGCACCTCATCCCTTCGCGGCCTTCCACTGCCCTGTCCCCTCAGGGTCTCCCCCAGCCTGGCCATCCTGCCAGGCAGTGGCGCAGCCCCGATGGAGCTCCAGAGGAGCTGTACGGAGAGGTACCTGGGAGCCCTCAGCAATCCAGGCAGCAACACACGGGCAGGAGGACACAGATGGTGTCTCCTGGCTGGGAGGGGGGCTTGTGCCCATCTCCAGGCACCAGTCTCGCAGGGATGGCCTCAGCTGTGGCCCCTGCCCTGCCACTCTGTCGGCAGCGTTCAGGCTTCAGCAGAAGCACCAAAGGCCAAGGGGCTTCTGGCCATTTTCCTTTCCCCACTGCATGTCTGGGCAGCTTGCTGAGCACAAGGAGCCGTTTTCCCTTCTTCCCCTGTGCCCTGCAAACACTAGGCACTAAAAGAAAGCTCCTGGGAGTCTGGCTATTATAACAGACTCTATATTTATATAAATCTATATATATATACATACAGAAAATATACTCTATATATCCTAAAAGAGAAAACTAAAAAGAAAGTTTAAAAAAATCTTATAAGAAAAATCCCCGCTGGCTCAGGTGGCCCCAGCAGACAGAGAGCCTCTCAAATCAGTTCTCCTCAGAGCTCCAGCAGCACAGCAGGCCACGGCCCCACAGAGAAGACCATCTCTTGCGGGCCCTGCGGAACTGATTTCGCAGCCTCTGCAAGATGGAGCCCGGAGCTCTCTCTATGGTCTGCAGGACAAAGGCTGTTCCGAGAGCCAGGCTTCTGACAGCAGGGCTGATGTCGTACGCCATCTCTTCAAGGGCTGCAAGAGAGAGGAACAGAGCCACGGTCAGATCCCGGAGCTGCGGGGACCCGAGGAGACCCTCGTGCCAGGGCCATCCCCGTGGGCTCTGACCGTGGTGAGGAGGGCTCAAGGGCATGAGCCTGAAGCCACTGGACACTATTGCCGCAAGGTGGCCCTGTGGCCCTGAAATCTCTGTGTCAGCTCTGGCCACGCCAGGACTGGTCCGCACAGGGAGCAGAGCCCTCGGCAGCCAGGGCAGTCCGCTGCCCTCACTCACCCTGGCAGATGCGCTGGAGCTCTGGCTTGCATCCCCTGAGGTGCCGCCCAGCCATCCCTGAGGACACAGAGCCTGTCAGGGCCCCAGCGGCACAGCTCCCTGCCTGCCAGCGGCGCTGCCAGCCCTATGGCCACACGCCCTCCTGGCCCCGGCAGGGCTCAGGCCGGGCCCTTGCCGCACGCTGCCGCCCAAGGACACGGCTGCCAGAGGGCGGCGGCAGCCCCGAGGGCAGGCGGGGCTCCACGGTGCCGAGCCCGGCTGGCGCTGCCGGGGCAGCAGGCGGGGCGGGGGCCGAGCTGCGGCGGGGAGGGAGTCCGGGCTCGTGGCTCACCAATGAACCTGATGGCCGCCTGTCGCAGGGACTCCTGTGGGCTGTCTAGGTAGAGCAGGGCGTGGCGCAGGTGCTCAGCCGCTCGGCTCCTGTCCTCTGCCAACTGGAGAGAGCGCCAGGAGGGTGTAGTTGGTGCAGGCTCAGCCCCCTGCCCGCACAGTCCTGCGAGGCGGCCAGCAGCCGCTGGCGCCTGGCTCTGGAGGGGGCCGAGGGCCGGCTGCTGCCCAGGCAGCCGCGGTGCCGCCCCGCCCCACAGCCCAGCGGGTTCCATCGGCAGCCGGCCCCTCGGGGCCACAGGAGCCTGGAGCAGAGGCCACCACGGCCCAGGCAAGGGAGCGGCGTGTGCGGTGCAGGCTGCCGCCCCTGGCTGCAGCGCCGGGCAGGGGGCTTCTCCCGGCTGAGGCTGAGCCTTCCAGGCCGCCCTTACCAGGCTCTCGCAGAAGCTCCATGTCTGATCCACGCGCAGCATCTGCTGGAGATCCTTCCTGTTCAGGAACGTGGCTGAACAGTGCAGCGTTTCCCGGGAGGCCTGGAGAGCAGCAGAGACCCGCAGATGGCACCACAGGCCAGGGCACAGCACCCAGGCCCCTCGTAGCAAGGGCAGGAGGAGGCTGCAGCCCGCGAGGGGCCAGAGCAGGAGGCGGCCGAGGCCCCTGACAGGGGCCCAGCGGCAGGCGCCGAGTGCTCACCTCAGCCACACGCTGGTTCTCGTCGTGGCAGTGGAGAGAGAGTGGGAGCAGGCTCCGGCGCACGTGCGACTTCAGGGCCCTTTCTTCCCCTTCCGGGAAAAATTCTAGCATCTCTCGGAAGAGAAACATGGAGCACAACTGCACCTGGCTGTCATACTGTATGAAAGGAGGAGACAAAGAGCTGTGCATGGGCTGCTTCACGCCCACCTGGGCCCAGGCCTGAAAGTGCACAGGGCACAAGGTGTCCGGGCAGCACCCAGTGACCGTGGCTGGAGGCACAGAGCCTTACGCTGTCAAAGAGTGGCAGAAGTGCCTCAGCCAGCTGCAGGGCCAGGGGGGTGGATATCAGGGCCCCATTGTACAGGAACAAACAGCTGAGGAGAACGATGGTCATCCTAAGCACGTCCCTGTCATTTTCCCACAGGAGCTCCACCAGCCTTTCATGCAGGCTCCACATTCTTCTGGCCTGTGTGGAACACGAATGTGTGAAAGGCTGGGTTGCTGCCGCAGGGCCCCGAGGCCAAAGGCCTGTGCCCAAGTACTCGGGCAGCTGTAGCGAGAGGCGGGAGAGGTGGGAGCAGCTGCCTCAGCACCCGAAGCCCAGCCAAGTCCAAGCGACTGCGTTCCCCAGCCCCACGCCAGCAGCGCGGCTTTGGCCGCTGCCCCCTTCTCACCATCGAGAAATTCTTGCCCAGCACCAGGAGACCTCTGAGTGCCAAGCGACGCTGCTCCCTGCACAGGCTCTGCAGGTCTTTTGACATGAATGCCAGGAGGCTGTCACAGCATTCATTCAAGTTCAGGCACTCCAGGATCTGAAAGGCACAGGCCCCCGGTGGCAGGGGAGGCAGCTGGCGGGAGCCCGGAGCCGCACGGGGCAGGGCCCAGGCTGCAGCACAGGGCGCGGGCACTGTCCCAGGCAGCTGCAGCCGTGAGAGGGCAGAGAGCTGGAAGGCTGCTCAGCCAGGCAGCGCTGGCCTTCGGGCTCACCTCCACAAGGAAGGCCATGGCGGCCAACTGGCAGGATGGCGCGTCTTTGCTGAGCAGCCCGAGCAGGTGGACCGCAATCGCGGGACACCAGGGTACGGATGCGTGGCGCATTTCTCTGACAGGAGGAAAAGGGAACCGAGACCCTGAGCCAACGAGGGCAAACCTCTCCCTGGACTGACTGACAGAGATCTGCTCTTTCTCCAGCACCCTGCAAGGGTACCCGGGCTCTTTGGGAGGCGGCTGCTCTCGGGCACCCTTGTCTCGCAGCCTTTTGCAGTCTCTGTGCAGTCCATCCCTTGGTGACAAGGCCCTCTGGCCCAAAACCACTAGCGCTGTGTTGGACAGCCCGGGCATGGGGTCCAAATGCCAGGGCCAGCTGGGGAAAAGGGGGTCTCACCTGGCCAGCACGCCCACAGCACAGTGGTGGGTGTGAGGACAGAGCAGTGCGTCCCAGGCACGCTGGTCTTCTGCCTCCACCACCACATCCTCATAGTGCAGTCGGCAGAGCAGGGCCTTCAGCGTCTGCTCTGCAAAGCTGTGTGCAGAGCAAAGCCCAGGTCATGCTGGGAGCACTGGCTCCTGCCTTGGGGACATGGCAGGGACAGGAGGACTGGCATGGAGCACCTGCTGGGGTTGGTGTCAAGGCTGTGTTGCTGCTGGCATCCCTTCCAGAAGGTATCAACCGCCTCTGGCATTTGCAATGTGCTGAAGAGCACTTGGAAGAGCAGATGCACAAAGAGGCGAGAGGAATACACTGTCACTACGTGTGGGACACAGGGCATGTGGAGGATCTTCCACATGGCCACAGTTGCCTGCAAAGGACAGAGCAGCCCGAGTCAGTGCTCAGTGCCGAGGTGTCCGTGTGGCAGGGCCCAAGCGTGGGAGGGACAGGCCAGTGGAGACGCAGGGGAAGCACCGGGCCGGGTGGCCCCAAAGCTGCCCCTAGGCCAGGTCTCAGCCCAGCACCTGAGGCAGGGAGGTGCCATGGGGGAGGGAGGATAGAGACCTGACGGAGAGGTGACCTTGGGGTGAGCAAAGGCCAGTTGCAAAAACTCACAGCCAGGGCAAGGACAGCCGTGTGGTCTCCATCGGAGGTGCACATGCTGTGCTCTGGCCAGTTGCCCAGCACGTCCAGGAGCACCAGCATGGCCGGCTCTGCAGTCCTGCACGAGCACATGATGGTCTTCCACATGGTGGCAGCAGCTCTGTGGGGTCAGAGCTCTGTCTCAGTGAGGTCTGCGACACAGCACCGTGGCCTGGGCAGCAGCGGGGAGCTGAGCTGCCTGCCAGCCCTGCCTCTGCCCACTGCCCCTCACTGGCAGCACGCAGGCAGCCCAGCCCAGCCCAGCCCAGCCCAGCCCAGCACAGTGGGGCATGGCCCCTGAGGGGCAGGGAGGGAGCATGGCAGCAGGCTCAGGGGTTGACATGCTAGGGCTGGCAAAGGGAGGAGCCAGAGGGCCCTGGGATTCTCTGTTGGTCAGACACCTGGGACAGGCTGTACAGGGTGATGGGCTGGTGAGGCCTGAGCCATCTGGGCACGTGAGCCCCATACCTGTCACACGATGGGGCCACACGTAGGAGAGCCATCACCACGTCAACGGGCTGCGCCTCTGTCAGATCCAGAAGGGACCTGTACACATTATGCTGGGGAAACTCATTGGCCACGAGCCACTGGTGGATGTACCTCACCATGGCGGGCACCTGGAGAAGGCATGGGGAGACTTGGAAAGCTGCCAGAGGGAGTAAGGTGCCCAGCTGCCCCAGAGAAGTGCTTCCCTTCCCACCACACTGCAATGGCCTCAAAGGCTTTCCGTGAGCAGCAGGCGTGGCTTGGGAGGCCCAGCAGTTCCAGCTGGGAGGCTGGAAGCCAGACCACAGGCTGCTTACTTGCTTTGCACTGGAAGGACCCTCCTCCACAAGCATATCCAGCAGGGCAGCACTGGTCTTGGTTTTGAAGATGGGAGAGTATACTCTGACCACAGTGCCCGGGACACTGGTCTCTTCCTCGCGAATTCTCTTCACGAATTTGCCAACCATCTGTAGCAGAAGGGCAAGAAGCGAGGCATGTTCCATGGAGTGCTCCAAGCAGGCTGCTGGGCAGAGCAGTGACAACAGGCCCAGCCCAGGTGGCCATGGCTGCAGGTACCTGCGCTGTTCTGCGGAAGAGGCCCCGGGTGCGTTGCTGCTCTGGTGTGTGCTCCAGGGCTGCACCTGGCAAAGAGCGAGCACAGCCTGAGCTGAGGGGCTGCGGGAGAGGCCGGAGAACACAGCCCGGCCCTGTGCTCCCCAGGCAGGGCCAGCCCTGCCATGCCCCAGGGCATGGAGCACAGCTGAGGGGAGTCTGCCCTGGCCCCTGTTCCCTCCTGTCCATGGGCATGTCCCCAGGGCATGGCATGGCATGCAGCCCATTGGCCCAGCTCTGCCACTCACCCTCCTGCGGTGGCTGCAACTGCTCCACCTCTTCAGACTGCTGTGCTGGGGCGGTTCCAGGGCCTTCTTTCTCCTCAAGGGCCAGCTTGGGCATGCTCAGGGGTCTCTGGGTTATGTCACTTCCTGGATTCATGGCAACTTGCGGGAGGAGATGGCTCGGCAAAGGTCCAAGTCAACAAGTTCTGCAGTCTTTCCTTGAAGACTGCAGAGTGAAGACTTGAAGAGTGTGGTCTTGGCAAGGCTACAGGACAGCAAGTCCTGCGCTCTGGACTCAGGGGCTCCTGCCACAAGGACAGGAGACTCCTCGTCAGTCAAGGACCGTGGTCAGTGAGTCCCACGGTCTGGCCTCTGGGGCAGCTGCAGAAGGGAAACCTCGGGAAGGCCACAGGTCACCAAGTGCTGTGGTCTGGCCTCGAGGTCACCTGCAGCAGTAATGCTTTGGAAAAGCTCTGGTTCAGCAAAGAACGAGTGGGCTGTGCGGGGGCTCCTCACGGCACCACTCTGTCCCGTGGCATGCACCAAGCACTGTGGTGTGGCCGCGTCACCGCTGTCACCTATGTCACCGCATGTCACAAAGGGCCCCTTTGACACCCTGTCCCGTTCCATGCCACAGTGACCATGCTGCTGCACCAAGTCACAAAGGGCCCTTACACACACTGCCACCTGTCCTGGGGTTGCCCCCAGCCCGCCCGCAGTGGCCCAGGTTGGAAGGAATGCCTTGCCCCAAGTGTCTCAGACAGCCGTAAGACAGGATCTTTAGGAACAGCTCAAACCATAAGCAAACGCTGCCCTGCTCTGTGGGCTCAGGGCAGCAGAAGGAGTGGGAAGGGCCCAGGGCCTTCCAGAGGAGCTGGCACTGCCTCCCTGGGATACGTCCCGCCTGGTGGCCATCCTAAAGAAGGCAGTGGGACACAATTGAGGAAGGTTTGGGCCAGGGCACGGATGCTGCTCTGACCCCTGGGGCCCAGGGAGCACTGAAATCCGCAGGTGTGGCAGAGTCTCCCCAAGCCCTGGCAGCGCTGGAGCCGGTCTCCTGCCCCAGAGACCTCTGCCCCAGGGGGCTTCTCTGCCAGAGGGCTTCTCTGCCAGAGGGCAGCCAAAGCCAACGTGCATTGGGGCTGTGCTCCATCCTCCAGGGGCTGGTGGCAGGAGCACCTGGAACAACAGGGGGCAACACTTGCCATGTGTCAGATAATGTTGTTCCTTCCTGGAATGATTTTTTTCTGGGAAGGGATTAGCAGTAGCACAAAAACACCAATGGCTACTGAATTTCACAGGACAAAGATACTCTGCAGAGACACGGCCATATTTCCTTGTGCCTTTCTGTCTTCCTTGCATTTTGGAACAAAAAGAACTGGCCCAGCCTCTGCTGTTCAGCACTCCAGTTGCTCTGTGTCTGCCTGTGGCAGCTCATGTCCAAACACAACTGAGTGCCTGCTAAGTATGGCTCTGGATGGCCACAAACAGGGGCGTCCCCAGGGAACATCAAGGCAGACACCTGGGGAAGTGCAGAGGATAGGGATCACTCTGGGAAGAGAAGCTCTTCTGTGTCTCTGATGATGCTGCCAGCCCCCTAAAGGAGCAGCCAAGACAAGTGCTGCAAGCAGACGTGTGCTGCCCTTTTGTGCTGTCAGGTGCACACGGGAGAGATTTATTGCCACAGTCCACCAGACTTGATCTGGGAACAGTGGAGGGCCATGCATTGGTAGGGAATGGGCTCCAGCAAGAGCAGAGTAGGATCTTCTGGCAGCAAAGCCTGAGCTTGTGATGCGGGCCATCTCCTCAGCAGACACCAAAGTGCTTCCTTCCAGCCCTGTACGGCAGCCACAAGTGCCAGCTTTTGTTCAGCGCCTGCTGCTTCTTCCTTTGTTTCAAGCTGTTACCCCTGCCCTTAGAGGGGCAACACGTTGCGACGTGGGAGCGGACCTTCACAGAGGACGGCAGGCAGCAGTTTGGTGAAACATGGAAGGCTCCTTTATTATCTGACTCCAATAGCTTATATACATTTTGTACAGAGGGCCAAGATTGGCCCAAAGAGGTTACAACCTCCTGACTCCATTGGTCAATATGACCATCAGTCAAGTTCTCTCTCGGAGAACAAGAATGCAAAACATACTGGTAAATTCTAAGAGTACAATATTGTTTACATGAAGCAGTGTGAGAAGCTGTTGCAAAGACTCAAACACTTGAAAGCAAGAAATGCAGAGGTGACACCAGGCCGGTCCAGGATTTAGTTTGGAAGCTGAAGCACGTGTCTTTAAGGCGCCTGTATGGAGGAGAGGGGCAGCAGCTGCAGCGCAGGCCTCGTGTGCCTCTGGCAATGGCACCAGTGCCACTGCCTTGGGGCGCCTTGCCCGTGGAAGGCGAGTCTGCCCTCAGGCACAGCTCTTGAAGTCTGTCAGCACCAAAGGCCACAGCGGCAGTTGTAAGGCTGGCAAGTCAAGAGAAGGCCATTGTGGCCAATTCTGCTGAAGCCTTTTGCCAAACCACGCGCAGTGGTGCCCACAGCATGCCCCCTTTTGGCGTGGCGGCTGGTGTGGACACCTGGGCGAGCAGGCGCTGGCGTTGGGGCTGCTGCTGTTCCTGTGCATGCTCTGGTGTTGTTTCTGTGGCGTCCAGGGGCACCAGGGTGGCAGCGACTCGGCCGCTCTGCTCGAGGAGACATGGCCACCCTCCCCGTGGAGGCAGAGGCTCTGCGGGCCCAGGGCTCTGTGTCAGGGGGCCTCGGTCTCAGCACCGTGGCCTGGGCAGCCGCAGGGGCCTGGGCTGGCCGCCAGCCCTGCCTGTGCCCACTGGCCTGGTAGCAGCCCGTAGCCATGCCCTGGCAGGGACCTCTTGTCTTCCTTATCCCCGGCCAGCCCAGCCTGGGCACCTCGGGGCTGTCCCCAGCGTCCCACTGAGGCCCAGCCTCGAGGGCTTCTGCCACAGGTGTGGGAAGCTCTGGGGAAGAGCCAGAGCAGCCCAGGTGGCAGGAACAAGGCGGCTGCTGGGGGGCTGCTTGTGGCCTCTGAAACCCAATTCCTCAGGGATTCCCAGCAGGCCGGCCCCTCAGGGGCCTCCTGTCCCCTTGGAGCCACCTGCCACGCGCTCCCTCCCACATGGCCCTCGTGCCTTCCCGCTGCCTTGTCCCGTCAGGGCCTCCACAGCACCTCATCCCTTCGCGGCCTTCCACTGCCCTGTCCCCTCAGGGTCTCCCCCAGCCTGGCCATCCTGCCAGGCAGTGGCGCAGCCCCGATGGAGCTCCAGAGGAGCTGTACGGAGAGGTACCTGGGAGCCCTCAGCAATCCAGGCAGCAACACACGGGCAGGAGGACACAGATGGTGCCTCCTGGCTGGGAGGGGGGCTTGTGCCCATCTCCAGGCACCAGTCTCGCAGGGATGGCCTCAGCTGTGGCCCCTGCCCTGCCACTCTGTCGGCAGCGTTCAGGCTTCAGCAGAAGCACCAAAGGCCAAGGGGCTTCTGGCCATTTTCCTTTCCCCACTGCATGTCTGGGCAGCTTGCTGAGCACAAGGAGCCGTTTTCCCTTCTTCCCCTGTGCCCTGCAAACACTAGGCACTAAAAGAAAGCTCCTGGGAGTCTGGCTATTATAACAGACTCTATATTTATATAAATCTATATATATATACATACAGAAAATATACTCTATATATCCTAAAAGAGAAAACTAAAAAGAAAGTTTAAAAAAATCTTATAAGAAAAATCCCCGCTGGCTCAGGTGGCCCCAGCAGACAGAGAGCCTCTCAAATCAGTTCTCCTCAGAGCTCCAGCAGCACAGCAGGCCACGGCCCCACAGAGAAGACCATCTCTTGCGGGCCCTGCGGAACTGATTTCGCAGCCTCTGCAAGATGGAGCCCGGAGCTCTCTCTATGGTCTGCAGGACAAAGGCTGTTCCGAGAGCCAGGCTTCTGACAGCAGGGCTGATGTCGTACGCCATCTCTTCAAGGGCTGCAAGAGAGAGGAACAGAGCCACGGTCAGATCCCGGAGCTGCGGGGACCCGAGGAGACCCTCGTGCCAGGGCCATCCCCGTGGGCTCTGACCGTGGTGAGGAGGGCTCAAGGGCATGAGCCTGAAGCCACTGGACACTATTGCCGCAAGGTGGCCCTGTGGCCCTGAAATCTCTGTGTCAGCTCTGGCCACGCCAGGACTGGTCCGCACAGGGAGCAGAGCCCTCGGCAGCCAGGGCAGTCCGCTGCCCTCACTCACCCTGGCAGATGCGCTGGAGCTCTGGCTTGCATCCCCTGAGGTGCCGCCCAGCCATCCCTGAGGACACAGAGCCTGTCAGGGCCCCAGCGGCACAGCTCCCTGCCTGCCAGCGGCGCTGCCAGCCCTATGGCCACACGCCCTCCTGGCCCCGGCAGGGCTCAGGCCGGGCCCTTGCCGCACGCTGCTGCCCAAGGACACGGCTGCCAGAGGGCGGCGGCAGCCCCGAGGGCAGGCGGGGCTCCACGGTGCCGAGCCCGGCTGGCGCTGCCGGGGCAGCAGGCGGGGCGGGGGCCGAGCTGCGGCGGGGAGGGAGTCCGGGCTCGTGGCTCACCAATGAACCTGATGGCCGCCTGTCGCAGGGACTCCTGTGGGCTGTCTAGGTAGAGCAGGGCGTGGCGCAGGTGCTCAGCCGCTCGGCTCCTGTCCTCTGCCAACTGGAGAGAGCGCCAGGAGGGTGTAGTTGGTGCAGGCTCAGCCCCCTGCCCGCACAGTCCTGCGAGGCGGCCAGCAGCCGCTGGCGCCTGGCTCTGGAGGGGGCCGAGGGCCGGCTGCTGCCCAGGCAGCCGCGGTGCCGCCCCGCCCCACAGCCCAGCGGGTTCCATCGGCAGCCGGCCCCTCGGGGCCACAGGAGCCTGGAGCAGAGGCCACCACGGCCCAGGCAAGGGAGCGGCGTGTGCGGTGCAGGCTGCCGCCCCTGGCTGCAGCGCCGGGCAGGGGGCTTCTCCCGGCTGAGGCTGAGCCTTCCAGGCCGCCCTTACCAGGCTCTCGCAGAAGCTCCATGTCTGATCCACGCGCAGCATCTGCTGGAGATCCTTCCTGTTCAGGAACGTGGCTGAACAGTGCAGCGTTTCCCGGGAGGCCTGGAGAGCAGCAGAGACCCGCAGATGGCACCACAGGCCAGGGCACAGCACCCAGGCCCCTCGTAGCAAGGGCAGGAGGAGGCTGCAGCCCGCGAGGGGCCAGAGCAGGAGGCGGCCGAGGCCCCTGACAGGGGCCCAGCGGCAGGCGCCGAGTGCTCACCTCAGCCACACGCTGGTTCTCGTCGTGGCAGTGGAGAGAGAGTGGGAGCAGGCTCCGGCGCACGTGCGACTTCAGGGCCCTTTCTTCCCCTTCCGGGAAAAATTCTAGCATCTCTCGGAAGAGAAACATGGAGCACAACTGCACCTGGCTGTCATACTGTATGAAAGGAGGAGACAAAGAGCTGTGCATGGGCTGCTTCACGCCCACCTGGGCCCAGGCCTGAAAGTGCACAGGGCACAAGGTGTCCGGGCAGCACCCAGTGACCGTGGCTGGAGGCACAGAGCCTTACGCTGTCAAAGAGTGGCAGAAGTGCCTCAGCCAGCTGCAGGGCCAGGGGGGTGGATATCAGGGCCCCATTGTACAGGAACAAACAGCTGAGGAGAACGATGGTCATCCTAAGCACGTCTCTGTCATTTTCCCACAGGAGCTCCACCAGCCTTTCATGCAGGCTCCACATTCTTCTGGCCTGTGTGGAACACGAATGTGTGAAAGGCTGGGTTGCTGCCGCAGGGCCCCGAGGCCAAAGGCCTGTGCCCAAGTACTCGGGCAGCTGTAGCGAGAGGCGGGAGAGGTGGGAGCAGCTGCCTCAGCACCCGAAGCCCAGCCAAGTCCAAGCGACTGCGTTCCCCAGCCCCACGCCAGCAGCGCGGCTTTGGCCGCTGCCCCCTTCTCACCATCGAGAAATTCTTGCCCAGCACCAGGAGACCTCTGAGTGCCAAGCGACGCTGCTCCCTGCACAGGCTCTGCAGGTCTTTTGACATGAATGCCAGGAGGCTGTCACAGCATTCATTCAAGTTCAGGCACTCCAGGATCTGAAAGGCACAGGCCCCCGGTGGCAGGGGAGGCAGCTGGCGGGAGCCCGGAGCCGCACGGGGCAGGGCCCAGGCTGCAGCACAGGGCGCGGGCACTGTCCCAGGCAGCTGCAGCCGTGAGAGGGCAGAGAGCTGGAAGGCTGCTCAGCCAGGCAGCGCTGGCCTTCGGGCTCACCTCCACAAGGAAGGCCATGGCGGCCAACTGGCAGGATGGCGCGTCTTTGCTGAGCAGCCCGAGCAGGTGGACCGCAATCGCGGGACACCAGGGTACGGATGCGTGGCGCATTTCTCTGACAGGAGGAAAAGGGAACCGAGACCCTGAGCCAACGAGGGCAAACCTCTCCCTGGACTGACTGACAGAGATCTGCTCTTTCTCCAGCACCCTGCAAGGGTACCCGGGCTCTTTGGGGGGCGGCTGCTCTCGGGCACCCTTGTCTCGCAGCCTTTTGCAGTCTCTGTGCAGTCCATCCCTTGGTGACAAGGCCCTCTGGCCCAAAACCACTAGCGCTGTGTTGGACAGCCCGGGCATGGGGTCCAAATGCCAGGGCCAGCTGGGGAAAAGGGGGTCTCACCTGGCCAGCACGCCCACAGCACAGTGGTGGGTGTGAGGACAGAGCAGTGCGTCCCAGGCACGCTGGTCTTCTGCCTCCACCACCACATCCTCATAGTGCAGTCGGCAGAGCAGGGCCTTCAGCGTCTGCTCTGCAAAGCTGTGTGCAGAGCAAAGCCCAGGTCATGCTGGGAGCACTGGCTCCTGCCTTGGGGACATGGCAGGGACAGGAGGACTGGCATGGAGCACCTGCTGGGGTTGGTGTCAAGGCTGTGTTGCTGCTGGCATCCCTTCCAGAAGGTATCAACCGCCTCTGGCATTTGCAATGTGCTGAAGAGCACTTGGAAGAGCAGATGCACAAAGAGGCGAGAGGAATACACTGTCACTACGTGTGGGACACAGGGCATGTGGAGGATCTTCCACATGGCCACAGTTGCCTGCAAAGGACAGAGCAGCCCGAGTCAGTGCTCAGTGCCGAGGTGTCCGTGTGGCAGGGCCCAAGCGTGGGAGGGACAGGCCAGTGGAGACGCAGGGGAAGCACCGGGCCGGGTGGCCCCAAAGCTGCCCCTAGGCCAGGTCTCAGCCCAGCACCTGAGGCAGGGAGGTGCCATGGGGGAGGGAGGATAGAGACCTGACGGAGAGGTGACCTTGGGGTGAGCAAAGGCCAGTTGCAAAAACTCACAGCCAGGGCAAGGACAGCCGTGTGGTCTCCATCGGAGGTGCACATGCTGTGCTCTGGCCAGTTGCCCAGCACGTCCAGGAGCACCAGCATGGCCGGCTCTGCAGTCCTGCACGAGCACATGATGGTCTTCCACATGGTGGCAGCAGCTCTGTGGGGTCAGAGCTCTGTCTCAGTGAGGTCTGCGACACAGCACCGTGGCCTGGGCAGCAGCGGGGAGCTGAGCTGCCTGCCAGCCCTGCCTCTGCCCACTGCCCCTCACTGGCAGCACGCAGGCAGCCCAGCCCAGCCCAGCCCAGCCCAGCCCAGCACAGTGGGGCATGGCCCCTGAGGGGCAGGGAGGGAGCATGGCAGCAGGCTCAGGGGTTGACATGCTAGGGCTGGCAAAGGGAGGAGCCAGAGGGCCCTGGGATTCTCTGTTGGTCAGACACCTGGGACAGGCTGTACAGGGTGATGGGCTGGTGAGGCCTGAGCCATCTGGGCACGTGAGCCCCATACCTGTCACACGATGGGGCCACGCGTAGGAGAGCCATCACCACGTCAACGGGCTGCGCCTCTGTCAGATCCAGAAGGGACCTGTACACATTATGCTGGGGAAACTCATTGGCCACGAGCCACTGGTGGATGTACCTCACCATGGCGGGCACCTGGAGAAGGCATGGGGAGACTTGGAAAGCTGCCAGAGGGAGTAAGGTGCCCAGCTGCCCCAGAGAAGTGCTTCCCTTCCCACCACACTGCAATGGCCTCAAAGGCTTTCCGTGAGCAGCAGGCGTGGCTTGGGAGGCCCAGCAGTTCCAGCTGGGAGGCTGGAAGCCAGACCACAGGCTGCTTACTTGCTTTGCACTGGAAGGACCCTCCTCCACAAGCATATCCAGCAGGGCAGCACTGGTCTTGGTTTTGAAGATGGGAGAGTATACTCTGACCACAGTGCCCGGGACACTGGTCTCTTCCTCGCGAATTCTCTTCACGAATTTGCCAACCATCTGTAGCAGAAGGGCAAGAAGCGAGGCATGTTCCATGGAGTGCTCCAAGCAGGCTGCTGGGCAGAGCAGTGACAACAGGCCCAGCCCAGGTGGCCATGGCTGCAGGTACCTGCGCTGTTCTGCGGAAGAGGCCCCGGGTGCGTTGCTGCTCTGGTGTGTGCTCCAGGGCTGCACCTGGCAAAGAGCGAGCACAGCCTGAGCTGAGGGGCTGCGGGAGAGGCCGGAGAACACAGCCCGGCCCTGTGCTCCCCAGGCAGGGCCAGCCCTGCCATGCCCCAGGGCATGGAGCACAGCTGAGGGGAGTCTGCCCTGGCCCCTGTTCCCTCCTGTCCATGGGCATGTCCCCAGGGCATGGCATGGCATGCAGCCCATTGGCCCAGCTCTGCCACTCACCCTCCTGCGGTGGCTGCAACTGCTCCACCTCTTCAGACTGCTGTGCTGGGGCGGTTCCAGGGCCTTCTTTCTCCTCAAGGGCCAGCTTGGGCATGCTCAGGGGTCTCTGGGTTGTGTCACTTCCTGGATTCATGGCAACTTGCGGGAGGAGATGGCTCGGCAAAGGTCCAAGTCAACAAGTTCTGCAGTCTTTCCTTGAAGACTGCAGAGTGAAGACTTGAAGAGTGTGGTCTTGGCAAGGCTACAGGACAGCAAGTCCTGCGCTCTGGACTCAGGGGCTCCTGCCACAAGGACAGGAGACTCCTCGTCAGTCAAGGACCGTGGTCAGTGAGTCCCACGGTCTGGCCTCTGGGGCAGCTGCAGAAGGGAAACCTCGGGAAGGCCACAGGTCACCAAGTGCTGTGGTCTGGCCTCGAGGTCACCTGCAGCAGTAATGCTTTGGAAAAGCTCTGGTTCAGCAAAGAACGAGTGGGCTGTGCGGGGGCTCCTCACGGCACCACTCTGTCCCGTGGCATGCACCAAGCACTGTGGTGTGGCCGCGTCACCGCTGTCACCTATGTCACCGCATGTCACAAAGGGCCCCTTTGACACCCTGTCCCGTTCCATGCCACAGTGACCATGCTGCTGCACCAAGTCACAAAGGGCCCTTACACACACTGCCACCTGTCCTGGGGTTGCCCCCAGCCCGCCCGCAGTGGCCCAGGTTGGAAGGAATGCCTTGCCCCAAGTGTCTCAGACAGCCGTAAGACAGGATCTTTAGGAACAGCTCAAACCATAAGCAAACGCTGCCCTGCTCTGTGGGCTCAGGGCAGCAGAAGGAGTGGGAAGGGCCCAGGGCCTTCCAGAGGAGCTGGCACTGCCTCCCTGGGATACGTCCCGCCTGGTGGCCATCCTAAAGAAGGCAGTGGGACACAATTGAGGAAGGTTTGGGCCAGGGCACGGATGCTGCTCTGACCCCTGGGGCCCAGGGAGCACTGAAATCCGCAGGTGTGGCAGAGTCTCCCCAAGCCCTGGCAGCGCTGGAGCCGGTCTCCTGCCCCAGAGACCTCTGCCCCAGGGGGCTTCTCTGCCAGAGGGCAGCCAAAGCCAACGTGCATTGGGGCTGTGCTCCATCCTCCAGGGGCTGGTGGCAGGAGCACCTGGAACAACAGGGGGCAACACTTGCCATGTGTCAGATAATGTTGTTCCTTCCTGGAATGATTTTTTTCTGGGAAGGGATTAGCAGTAGCACAAAAACACCAATGGCTACTGAATTTCACAGGACAAAGATACTCTGCAGAGACACGGCCATATTTCCTTGTGCCTTTCTGTCTTCCTTGCATTTTGGAACAAAAAGAACTGGCCCAGCCTCTGCTGTTCAGCACTCCAGTTGCTCTGTGTCTGCCTGTGGCAGCTCATGTCCAAACACAACTGAGTGCCTGCTAAGTATGGCTCTGGATGGCCACAAACAGGGGCGTCCCCAGGGAACATCAAGGCAGACACCTGGGGAAGTGCAGAGGATAGGGATCACTCTGGGAAGAGAAGCTCTTCTGTGTCTCTGATGATGCTGCCAGCCCCCTAAAGGAGCAGCCAAGACAAGTGCTGCAAGCAGACGTGTGCTGCCCTTTTGTGCTGTCAGGTGCACACGGGAGAGATTTATTGCCACAGTCCACCAGACTTGATCTGGGAACAGTGGAGGGCCATGCATTGGTAGGGAATGGGCTCCAGCAAGAGCAGAGTAGGATCTTCTGGCAGCAAAGCCTGAGCTTGTGATGCGGGCCATCTCCTCAGCAGACACCAAAGTGCTTCCTTCCAGCCCTGTACGGCAGCCACAAGTGCCAGCTTTTGTTCAGCGCCTGCTGCTTCTTCCTTTGTTTCAAGCTGTTACCCCTGCCCTTAGAGGGGCAACACGTTGCGACGTGGGAGCGGACCTTCACAGAGGACGGCAGGCAGCAGTTTGGTGAAACATGGAAGGCTCCTTTATTATCTGACTCCAATAGCTTATATACATTTTGTACAGAGGGCCAAGATTGGCCCAAAGAGGTTACAACCTCCTGACTCCATTGGTCAATATGACCATCAGTCAAGTTCTCTCTCGGAGAACAAGAATGCAAAACATACTGGTAAATTCTAAGAGTACAATATTGTTTACATGAAGCAGTGTGAGAAGCTGTTGCAAAGACTCAAACACTTGAAAGCAAGAAATGCAGAGGTGACACCAGGCCGGTCCAGGATTTAGTTTGGAAGCTGAAGCACGTGTCTTTAAGGCGCCTGTATGGAGGAGAGGGGCAGCAGCTGCAGCGCAGGCCTCGTGTGCCTCTGGCAACGGCACCAGTGCCACTGCCTTGGGGCGCCTTGCCCGTGGAAGGCGAGTCTGCCCTCAGGCACAGCTCTTGAAGTCTGTCAGCACCAAAGGCCACAGCGGCAGTTGTAAGGCTGGCAAGTCAAGAGAAGGCCATTGTGGCCAATTCTGCTGAAGCCTTTTGCCAAACCACGCGCAGTGGTGCCCACAGCATGCCCCCTTTTGGCGTGGCGGCTGGTGTGGACACCTGGGCGAGCAGGCGCTGGCGTTGGGGCTGCTGCTGTTCCTGTGCATGCTCTGGTGTTGTTTCTGTGGCGTCCAGGGGCACCAGGGTGGCAGCGACTCGGCCGCTCTGCTCGAGGAGACATGGCCACCCTCCCCGTGGAGGCAGAGGCTCTGCGGGCCCAGGGCTCTGTGTCAGGGGGCCTCGGTCTCAGCACCGTGGCCTGGGCAGCCGCAGGGGCCTGGGCTGGCCGCCAGCCCTGCCTGTGCCCACTGGCCTGGTAGCAGCCCGTAGCCATGCCCTGGCAGGGACCTCTTGTCTTCCTTATCCCCGGCCAGCCCAGCCTGGGCACCTCGGGGCTGTCCCCAGCGTCCCACTGAGGCCCAGCCTCGAGGGCTTCTGCCACAGGTGTGGGAAGCTCTGGGGAAGAGCCAGAGCAGCCCAGGTGGCAGGAACAAGGCGGCTGCTGGGGGGCTGCTTGTGGCCTCTGAAACCCAATTCCTCAGGGATTCCCAGCAGGCCGGCCCCTCAGGGGCCTCCTGTCCCCTTGGAGCCACCTGCCACGCGCTCCCTCCCACATGGCCCTCGTGCCTTCCCGCTGCCTTGTCCCGTCAGGGCCTCCACAGCACCTCATCCCTTCGCGGCCTTCCACTGCCCTGTCCCCTCAGGGTCTCCCCCAGCCTGGCCATCCTGCCAGGCAGTGGCGCAGCCCCGATGGAGCTCCAGAGGAGCTGTACGGAGAGGTACCTGGGAGCCCTCAGCAATCCAGGCAGCAACACACGGGCAGGAGGACACAGATGGTGCCTCCTGGCTGGGAGGGGGGCTTGTGCCCATCTCCAGGCACCAGTCTCGCAGGGATGGCCTCAGCTGTGGCCCCTGCCCTGCCACTCTGTCGGCAGCGTTCAGGCTTCAGCAGAAGCACCAAAGGCCAAGGGGCTTCTGGCCATTTTCCTTTCCCCACTGCATGTCTGGGCAGCTTGCTGAGCACAAGGAGCCGTTTTCCCTTCTTCCCCTGTGCCCTGCAAACACTAGGCACTAAAAGAAAGCTCCTGGGAGTCTGGCTATTATAACAGACTCTATATTTATATAAATCTATATATATATACATACAGAAAATATACTCTATATATCCTAAAAGAGAAAACTAAAAAGAAAGTTTAAAAAAATCTTATAAGAAAAATCCCCCCTGGCTCAGGTGGCCCCAGCAGACAGAGAGCCTCTCAAATCAGTTCTCCTCAGAGCTCCAGCAGCACAGCAGGCCACGGCCCCACAGAGAAGACCATCTCTTGCGGGCCCTGCGGAACTGATTTCGCAGCCTCTGCAAGATGGAGCCCGGAGCTCTCTCTATGGTCTGCAGGACAAAGGCTGTTCCGAGAGCCAGGCTTCTGACAGCAGGGCTGATGTCGTACGCCATCTCTTCAAGGGCTGCAAGAGAGAGGAACAGAGCCACGGTCAGATCCCGGAGCTGCGGGGACCCGAGGAGACCCTCGTGCCAGGGCCATCCCCGTGGGCTCTGACCGTGGTGAGGAGGGCTCAAGGGCATGAGCCTGAAGCCACTGGACACTATTGCCGCAAGGTGGCCCTGTGGCCCTGAAATCTCTGTGTCAGCTCTGGCCACGCCAGGACTGGTCCGCACAGGGAGCAGAGCCCTCGGCAGCCAGGGCAGTCCGCTGCCCTCACTCACCCTGGCAGATGCGCTGGAGCTCTGGCTTGCATCCCCTGAGGTGCCGCCCAGCCATCCCTGAGGACACAGAGCCTGTCAGGGCCCCAGCGGCACAGCTCCCTGCCTGCCAGCGGCGCTGCCAGCCCTATGGCCACACGCCCTCCTGGCCCCGGCAGGGCTCAGGCCGGGCCCTTGCCGCACGCTGCCGCCCAAGGACACGGCTGCCAGAGGGCGGCGGCAGCCCCGAGGGCAGGCGGGGCTCCACGGTGCCGAGCCCGGCTGGCGCTGCCGGGGCAGCAGGCGGGGCGGGGGCCGAGCTGCGGCGGGGAGGGAGTCCGGGCTCGTGGCTCACCAATGAACCTGATGGCCGCCTGTCGCAGGGACTCCTGTGGGCTGTCTAGGTAGAGCAGGGCGTGGCGCAGGTGCTCAGCCGCTCGGCTCCTGTCCTCTGCCAACTGGAGAGAGCGCCAGGAGGGTGTAGTTGGTGCAGGCTCAGCCCCCTGCCCGCACAGTCCTGCGAGGCGGCCAGCAGCCGCTGGCGCCTGGCTCTGGAGGGGGCCGAGGGCCGGCTGCTGCCCAGGCAGCCGCGGTGCCGCCCCGCCCCACAGCCCAGCGGGTTCCATCGGCAGCCGGCCCCTCGGGGCCACAGGAGCCTGGAGCAGAGGCCACCACGGCCCAGGCAAGGGAGCGGCGTGTGCGGTGCAGGCTGCCGCCCCTGGCTGCAGCGCCGGGCAGGGGGCTTCTCCCGGCTGAGGCTGAGCCTTCCAGGCCGCCCTTACCAGGCTCTCGCAGAAGCTCCATGTCTGATCCACGCGCAGCATCTGCTGGAGATCCTTCCTGTTCAGGAACGTGGCTGAACAGTGCAGCGTTTCCCGGGAGGCCTGGAGAGCAGCAGAGACCCGCAGATGGCACCACAGGCCAGGGCACAGCACCCAGGCCCCTCGTAGCAAGGGCAGGAGGAGGCTGCAGCCCGCGAGGGGCCAGAGCAGGAGGCGGCCGAGGCCCCTGACAGGGGCCCAGCGGCAGGCGCCGAGTGCTCACCTCAGCCACACGCTGGTTCTCGTCGTGGCAGTGGAGAGAGAGTGGGAGCAGGCTCCGGCGCACGTGCGACTTCAGGGCCCTTTCTTCCCCTTCCGGGAAAAATTCTAGCATCTCTCGGAAGAGAAACATGGAGCACAACTGCACCTGGCTGTCATACTGTATGAAAGGAGGAGACAAAGAGCTGTGCATGGGCTGCTTCACGCCCACCTGGGCCCAGGCCTGAAAGTGCACAGGGCACAAGGTGTCCGGGCAGCACCCAGTGACCGTGGCTGGAGGCACAGAGCCTTACGCTGTCAAAGAGTGGCAGAAGTGCCTCAGCCAGCTGCAGGGCCAGGGGGGTGGATATCAGGGCCCCATTGTACAGGAACAAACAGCTGAGGAGAACGATGGTCATCCTAAGCACGTCCCTGTCATTTTCCCACAGGAGCTCCACCAGCCTTTCATGCAGGCTCCACATTCTTCTGGCCTGTGTGGAACACGAATGTGTGAAAGGCTGGGTTGCTGCCGCAGGGCCCCGAGGCCAAAGGCCTGTGCCCAAGTACTCGGGCAGCTGTAGCGAGAGGCGGGAGAGGTGGGAGCAGCTGCCTCAGCACCCGAAGCCCAGCCAAGTCCAAGCGACTGCGTTCCCCAGCCCCACGCCAGCAGCGCGGCTTTGGCCGCTGCCCCCTTCTCACCATCGAGAAATTCTTGCCCAGCACCAGGAGACCTCTGAGTGCCAAGCGACGCTGCTCCCTGCACAGGCTCTGCAGGTCTTTTGACATGAATGCCAGGAGGCTGTCACAGCATTCATTCAAGTTCAGGCACTCCAGGATCTGAAAGGCACAGGCCCCCGGTGGCAGGGGAGGCAGCTGGCGGGAGCCCGGAGCCGCACGGGGCAGGGCCCAGGCTGCAGCACAGGGCGCGGGCACTGTCCCAGGCAGCTGCAGCCGTGAGAGGGCAGAGAGCTGGAAGGCTGCTCAGCCAGGCAGCGCTGGCCTTCGGGCTCACCTCCACAAGGAAGGCCATGGCGGCCAACTGGCAGGATGGCGCGTCTTTGCTGAGCAGCCCGAGCAGGTGGACCGCAATCGCGGGACACCAGGGTACGGATGCGTGGCGCATTTCTCTGACAGGAGGAAAAGGGAACCGAGACCCTGAGCCAACGAGGGCAAACCTCTCCCTGGACTGACTGACAGAGATCTGCTCTTTCTCCAGCACCCTGCAAGGGTACCCGGGCTCTTTGGGAGGCGGCTGCTCTCGGGCACCCTTGTCTCGCAGCCTTTTGCAGTCTCTGTGCAGTCCATCCCTTGGTGACAAGGCCCTCTGGCCCAAAACCACTAGCGCTGTGTTGGACAGCCCGGGCATGGGGTCCAAATGCCAGGGCCAGCTGGGGAAAAGGGGGTCTCACCTGGCCAGCACGCCCACAGCACAGTGGTGGGTGTGAGGACAGAGCAGTGCGTCCCAGGCACGCTGGTCTTCTGCCTCCACCACCACATCCTCATAGTGCAGTCGGCAGAGCAGGGCCTTCAGCGTCTGCTCTGCAAAGCTGTGTGCAGAGCAAAGCCCAGGTCATGCTGGGAGCACTGGCTCCTGCCTTGGGGACATGGCAGGGACAGGAGGACTGGCATGGAGCACCTGCTGGGGTTGGTGTCAAGGCTGTGTTGCTGCTGGCATCCCTTCCAGAAGGTATCAACCGCCTCTGGCATTTGCAATGTGCTGAAGAGCACTTGGAAGAGCAGATGCACAAAGAGGCGAGAGGAATACACTGTCACTACGTGTGGGACACAGGGCATGTGGAGGATCTTCCACATGGCCACAGTTGCCTGCAAAGGACAGAGCAGCCCGAGTCAGTGCTCAGTGCCGAGGTGTCCGTGTGGCAGGGCCCAAGCGTGGGAGGGACAGGCCAGTGGAGACGCAGGGGAAGCACCGGGCCGGGTGGCCCCAAAGCTGCCCCTAGGCCAGGTCTCAGCCCAGCACCTGAGGCAGGGAGGTGCCATGGGGGAGGGAGGATAGAGACCTGACGGAGAGGTGACCTTGGGGTGAGCAAAGGCCAGTTGCAAAAACTCACAGCCAGGGCAAGGACAGCCGTGTGGTCTCCATCGGAGGTGCACATGCTGTGCTCTGGCCAGTTGCCCAGCACGTCCAGGAGCACCAGCATGGCCGGCTCTGCAGTCCTGCACGAGCACATGATGGTCTTCCACATGGTGGCAGCAGCTCTGTGGGGTCAGAGCTCTGTCTCAGTGAGGTCTGCGACACAGCACCGTGGCCTGGGCAGCAGCGGGGAGCTGAGCTGCCTGCCAGCCCTGCCTCTGCCCACTGCCCCTCACTGGCAGCACGCAGGCAGCCCAGCCCAGCCCAGCCCAGCCCAGCCCAGCCCAGCCCAGCCCAGCACAGTGGGGCATGGCCCCTGAGGGGCAGGGAGGGAGCATGGCAGCAGGCTCAGGGGTTGACATGCTAGGGCTGGCAAAGGGAGGAGCCAGAGGGCCCTGGGATTCTCTGTTGGTCAGACACCTGGGACAGGCTGTACAGGGTGATGGGCTGGTGAGGCCTGAGCCATCTGGGCACGTGAGCCCCATACCTGTCACACGATGGGGCCACGCGTAGGAGAGCCATCACCACGTCAACGGGCTGCGCCTCTGTCAGATCCAGAAGGGACCTGTACACATTATGCTGGGGAAACTCATTGGCCACGAGCCACTGGTGGATGTACCTCACCATGGCGGGCACCTGGAGAAGGCATGGGGAGACTTGGAAAGCTGCCAGAGGGAGTAAGGTGCCCAGCTGCCCCAGAGAAGTGCTTCCCTTCCCACCACACTGCAATGGCCTCAAAGGCTTTCCGTGAGCAGCAGGCGTGGCTTGGGAGGCCCAGCAGTTCCAGCTGGGAGGCTGGAAGCCAGACCACAGGCTGCTTACTTGCTTTGCACTGGAAGGACCCTCCTCCACAAGCATATCCAGCAGGGCAGCACTGGTCTTGGTTTTGAAGATGGGAGAGTATACTCTGACCACAGTGCCCGGGACACTGGTCTCTTCCTCGCGAATTCTCTTCACGAATTTGCCAACCATCTGTAGCAGAAGGGCAAGAAGCGAGGCATGTTCCATGGAGTGCTCCAAGCAGGCTGCTGGGCAGAGCAGTGACAACAGGCCCAGCCCAGGTGGCCATGGCTGCAGGTACCTGCGCTGTTCTGCGGAAGAGGCCCCGGGTGCGTTGCTGCTCTGGTGTGTGCTCCAGGGCTGCACCTGGCAAAGAGCGAGCACAGCCTGAGCTGAGGGGCTGCGGGAGAGGCCGGAGAACACAGCCCGGCCCTGTGCTCCCCAGGCAGGGCCAGCCCTGCCATGCCCCAGGGCATGGAGCACAGCTGAGGGGAGTCTGCCCTGGCCCCTGTTCCCTCCTGTCCATGGGCATGTCCCCAGGGCATGGCATGGCATGCAGCCCATTGGCCCAGCTCTGCCACTCACCCTCCTGCGGTGGCTGCAACTGCTCCACCTCTTCAGACTGCTGTGCTGGGGCGGTTCCAGGGCCTTCTTTCTCCTCAAGTGCCAGCTTGGGCATGCTCAGGGGTCTCTGGGTTATGTCACTTCCTGGATTCATGGCAACTTGCGGGAGGAGATGGCTCGGCAAAGGTCCAAGTCAACAAGTTCTGCAGTCTTTCCTTGAAGACTGCAGAGTGAAGACTTGAAGAGTGTGGTCTTGGCAAGGCTACAGGACAGCAAGTCCTGCGCTCTGGACTCAGGGGCTCCTGCCACAAGGACAGGAGACTCCTCGTCAGTCAAGGACCGTGGTCAGTGAGTCCCACGGTCTGGCCTCTGGGGCAGCTGCAGAAGGGAAACCTCGGGAAGGCCACAGGTCACCAAGTGCTGTGGTCTGGCCTCGAGGTCACCTGCAGCAGTAATGCTTTGGAAAAGCTCTGGTTCAGCAAAGAACGAGTGGGCTGTGCGGGGGCTCCTCACGGCACCACTCTGTCCCGTGGCATGCACCAAGCACTGTGGTGTGGCCGCGTCACCGCTGTCACCTATGTCACCGCATGTCACAAAGGGCCCCTTTGACACCCTGTCCCGTTCCATGCCACAGTGACCATGCTGCTGCACCAAGTCACAAAGGGCCCTTACACACACTGCCACCTGTCCTGGGGTTGCCCCCAGCCCGCCCGCAGTGGCCCAGGTTGGAAGGAATGCCTTGCCCCAAGTGTCTCAGACAGCCGTAAGACAGGATCTTTAGGAACAGCTCAAACCATAAGCAAACGCTGCCCTGCTCTGTGGGCTCAGGGCAGCAGAAGGAGTGGGAAGGGCCCAGGGCCTTCCAGAGGAGCTGGCACTGCCTCCCTGGGATACGTCCCGCCTGGTGGCCATCCTAAAGAAGGCAGTGGGACACAATTGAGGAAGGTTTGGGCCAGGGCACGGATGCTGCTCTGACCCCTGGGGCCCAGGGAGCACTGAAATCCGCAGGTGTGGCAGAGTCTCCCCAAGCCCTGGCAGCGCTGGAGCCGGTCTCCTGCCCCAGAGACCTCTGCCCCAGGGGGCTTCTCTGCCAGAGGGCAGCCAAAGCCAACGTGCATTGGGGCTGTGCTCCATCCTCCAGGGGCTGGTGGCAGGAGCACCTGGAACAACAGGGGGCAACACTTGCCATGTGTCAGATAATGTTGTTCCTTCCTGGAATGATTTTTTTCTGGGAAGGGATTAGCAGTAGCACAAAAACACCAATGGCTACTGAATTTCACAGGACAAAGATACTCTGCAGAGACACGGCCATATTTCCTTGTGCCTTTCTGTCTTCCTTGCATTTTGGAACAAAAAGAACTGGCCCAGCCTCTGCTGTTCAGCACTCCAGTTGCTCTGTGTCTGCCTGTGGCAGCTCATGTCCAAACACAACTGAGTGCCTGCTAAGTATGGCTCTGGATGGCCACAAACAGGGGCGTCCCCAGGGAACATCAAGGCAGACACCTGGGGAAGTGCAGAGGATAGGGATCACTCTGGGAAGAGAAGCTCTTCTGTGTCTCTGATGATGCTGCCAGCCCCCTAAAGGAGCAGCCAAGACAAGTGCTGCAAGCAGACGTGTGCTGCCCTTTTGTGCTGTCAGGTGCACACGGGAGAGATTTATTGCCACAGTCCACCAGACTTGATCTGGGAACAGTGGAGGGCCATGCATTGGTAGGGAATGGGCTCCAGCAAGAGCAGAGTAGGATCTTCTGGCAGCAAAGCCTGAGCTTGTGATGCGGGCCATCTCCTCAGCAGACACCAAAGTGCTTCCTTCCAGCCCTGTACGGCAGCCACAAGTGCCAGCTTTTGTTCAGCGCCTGCTGCTTCTTCCTTTGTTTCAAGCTGTTACCCCTGCCCTTAGAGGGGCAACACGTTGCGACGTGGGAGCGGACCTTCACAGAGGACGGCAGGCAGCAGTTTGGTGAAACATGGAAGGCTCCTTTATTATCTGACTCCAATAGCTTATATACATTTTGTACAGAGGGCCAAGATTGGCCCAAAGAGGTTACAACCTCCTGACTCCATTGGTCAATATGACCATCAGTCAAGTTCTCTCTCGGAGAACAAGAATGCAAAACATACTGGTAAATTCTAAGAGTACAATATTGTTTACATGAAGCAGTGTGAGAAGCTGTTGCAAAGACTCAAACACTTGAAAGCAAGAAATGCAGAGGTGACACCAGGCCGGTCCAGGATTTAGTTTGGAAGCTGAAGCACGTGTCTTTAAGGCGCCTGTATGGAGGAGAGGGGCAGCAGCTGCAGCGCAGGCCTCAGGCCTCGTGTGCCTCTGGCAACGGCACCAGTGCCACTGCCTTGGGGCGCCTTGCCCGTGGAAGGCGAGTCTGCCCTCAAGCACAGCTCTTGAAGTCAGTCAGGACCAAAGACCCATCTGATATTCAGAGGTCCCGTGCTGATGCCTAAAATCTATTTAAGAAAGCAGTACCCCATAGTATAAGGTCTACAGAGCAGATATTTATTTATTTGACACCTGGAATGAGAGGGAGAGCTCCAGCACAAACTCAGTCTTCCATTCTTCACAGACTACTAGGTTTCATCCTTTTTTTTCCACATTGTGCACCTTATGCTTTTTTAATCTTCATATTGCAACGTATTTTCTAATCGCATGGCATAGTGAGCAGTTTCCTCAGGAAAAGAGAGAACCCTGGAAAAGGGCCTTGGGAACCCCCATTCTTAGTGTCATAAGCAGAAGACTGACTTACATGCTTTCTATGCTAATTGTTACCAGAAAATTATCATATGTTGATTTGATTTTTGGTGCAAGAATTTTAATATTCTTAATTGCTGTTCCCCGTTGGACCTTTCCCTCAGACCACGCCTTAACTCCCCATCCACACTGGGGTTTATAACTACCCCTCTCTGTCCCTAGTCTCTGCCTTTGGCCTCGTGCCTTTTGCCTCTTGTTACTGCTTTGTCCAGTTTGGTCCAATGCAGTGAATGCCTTATTGTTTGTTATTTTTGTATTATTAAAAGTACTCTTCGGACAACTGGATCAAAGTTGTCTCTCTCCATTCAAGTCACCGTCAGGCTGAGTCCCAAGGAAACTCAAAGGGGTCTGATAGTCTGAGCCAGACCCCGGTAAGTTTCAACATGGTTATGTAAGCTCTTTTAGCACAAGTGTGGTTTCTGCACAATGTGGTCATCAGCCTCCTGATGGCTGTTTATGATGAAGGCCCCCAAGTTTTCCTCAGGCTTGAACTTCTCGGCCCTGCTTCCTGGGCATGGTCTAGAAGATAGTTTGCTCAAGTAAATAGCCAGTGGTTAGCTTTTTGCCATTAGCTTTTTCTGCTGAATTTGCTGATTTCTAACAAGTGCTTCATTCGCATACCCTGTTACAACCTAACTACATCTTTGTGCATACAGCTTTTTGCAGAATGCTGTGGTTACCCGGTGTTGCTGGCTCCTGCCAGCCCTGGCACCACCGCAACTTGGGGGTCTTTGAGTCAGTGAAACAGAACCAGTGCTAAGACGCAGATGAAATGAGAGACGGGACCCTCCGATGAAACAGCAACTGAGGTTTTATTCTAACCCCAGGGCCGAGGCTCCAAGATTGAGAGATGGAGAGCAGGAGAGACGGAGAGACCTTGAGCGCCTGAAGGGTTCAGTTTTTAAAGGGGGAAAAAGAACACGTGGGACAGCAGAGCATGGGGACCAATGATAGGAATTCAGGGTACATAATTTAACTTGTAGGAGGGGGAAACCCTGGCTCCAACCAATCACCCAGGACTCTTCTTAGAAGTTTCCAGACACTGGGAGAGGTCTCTGGTTGACTGGCAGGAGCAGGTGCCATGTAAACAATAAGATTGACAGGTAACTGCCATTTGGTCTTAAGAATAGGAAGAATAAGGGGTAACAAGGCATGAACTATTCAACTTAAACACATAACATATCAGCAAAGGATAACCATCAGCACTCATCAACCCACCACCACAGCAGAACTCAATTATTATCTTGTTTCCTCAGCATCAGGATGCGTGGTGTCCAGCCAGCATCAAACCAGGACACTGTAATAAAATGGAACAAGCCTGTGTTGGTACCTCCAACATGACAGTGGCAGTCGAAAAAAGACATGTTGTCATCCCAAACCAAACATTTGTGTGTCCACTGGAGTCACAGAAACACCTGAGCATTTCTGCAGCTCCTTTAGGATACAACGGGGAGACTCCAACTAAAGCAGTGGGGCTGCAGTTGATTTGTGACTTGTGCTAGGAATGTTTGAAGCCATGGGTGGCTGGTGAGGAGATGGGGCTGTGATACTTGTGTGCAGCCAAGAGAGCAAGAGCAGCACCTTTCCAGGCTGTGAAGGCTACAGGGTAGCAGGAATGCAACTCTTTGTCAGGAATTGTAGTGATAGGACAAAGGGGAATGGATTCCAATGGATAACAGGGAGTGCATGTGATGTTAGGAAAATACTCTTTAGTGTGAGGGTGGTGAGGCCCTGGCAACCTGGTGGGGTGGGAGGTTGCTCAGGGCTGAACAAGAAGACCTTTATGGTCTGACCCAAGCCGAACCATTTCAGGATTCCATCATTCCAAGCCCCAATGGAAGTGTCCCTGGGACTCCTGTGACATCACAGCTCCCAGAGTTGTGATGTCATAGCCCATGTTGCATGCAAAGCTTCCAGCCCCTGTTGTCAAGCACAACACAAGCATTGCACTGTAGCCAGCAGAACCTTCAGTCTGCTCAGGCCACCCTTCACCCTGGTCACACCTGACTGTCCTCAGCTGCTCCCAGCTATTGCTGTCAGTCCTGAGCTCATCCTGCTGTCTGGATCTCAGCACCAATCCCAGCAGGATGTGCACTCCTGTCCCAGTGAAGGTACAGTGCCATTCCAGGGACAGGGCATCCTCCGACTGCCTGGGCAGGCTGGAGCCCTGTGGGGGTTGGTGTGGGACAGGGACTGCACTGTGAGGTTGTGCTGCCTCATTCAGGCAGCCAGAGACACTGAGGAGGAGATGGAAGTGGACACAGTGATGGATATGGACAAGATGATGGTTATTGATATGGATGATATGGAAGAAAAGATGGAGGTAGATATCCCAGAATACGTGGAGGAGATGGAAGTGGGCCTGCCAGGAGAAGATGAAGCTATGGAGGTGAATGAGGAGGATGAGGAGGAGCCCATGATCATGGGATGAAGATGGAGCCCCACCAGAAGGACAGACAGGTGCTGGCCATGCCCTGCCCACAGGCAGAGTGAGTTCCCTGTGGCCAGGCTGGGGCTGGGCTGGGTGGTCCCGCTCAGGTACACGGTGCCCCAGGGGGGCCCTGGATTGTGGTGGTACAAGCACCACCCCCGGCCTGCCCTGTGCTTGCCTTGGGCCACGCGAGCCCTGTCCCAGCACCTGGGCCCAGCTCCCAGCCCCAGCTGGGCTCAGTGCTGGTGGCAGAGTGCTGCTGTGCCAGTGTGTGCCAGCCTGGGGGCACAGGGAACAGCGCTCAGGGCTGGGCTGGAGTGGCCATGCTGCTTCCTTCTCTTCCAGAACTGACGGAGATGGTGGACACTGAGCCTTCTGTATATACGTTTTAGAATTTGTTAGGTTCTTCTGTAAATACATTTGTTAGATTCCTATTCTTCTATGGTTCCTTGTCCTGGGTTGACAGTGCTCTCTATCCCATATCGTGGACTCCCTTGTTATGTCTAACAGCTGTCCCTGCTTTCCTGTTAGCTGGGCGGGCACTGTCTGCTTGCTCTCTTGCTCTGCTGCTTGGCTTCCTGGCTTTCAGGCTTGCATTGCTGCTTGCAATTTCTGCATATTTTCTTGCCCTTTCCTTCTTTCTCTTTCTGCCGCCTCTGTGCCTCTGTTTGTTTGTTTGTTTGTTTGTTTGTTTGTTTGTTTCCCTTCCCCTCTTTTCCCTTTTTTTTTTCTTTCTTTTTTTTTTCCCTTGTGTCGGGGGGTGTTTATTTATTTGTTAATAAAACGGTTTTTTCCACTTTTGTTCGAGAGATTCCTTCCCAAACCCAGGGTTGGGGGAGGGGTGGTAGCGGTTTTGTTATTAGGGGATTCCTTTGGAGGTTCTCCCCTAATTCAACCCAAACCAGAACATTCCTATATACAGTAAATATGTTTGTTTGGTTGCTGTTTTTAATAGACCTTGTCTTGATTTGGGAAGACATGTATCTCCAGAAAGCTGGAGCCTCCCTTGGAATAGAGAATGTAAACCACACTCCCCTTTTTCCAATTATAAATTTGCAATTAGAGGTTTTCAGGCAAAGATTTGGGATAGAAATAGCAGTTCTTTACTAGTATGTATAACAGAGCAAAACAAAACAAAAAACACCAACAGCTACACCATTAATAACAAAACAATACCAAGAACCTGGAGGGCTTTGCTTTACAAAAGCCCAGGTAAGTTTGGTTTCAGTGCCCCTGCAGGATCCTCAGAGCACCAAGCTGGAAAC
The DNA here is from genome assembly GCF_965231275.1 of Zosterops lateralis. Classification (NCBI taxonomy): domain Eukaryota; kingdom Metazoa; phylum Chordata; class Aves; order Passeriformes; family Zosteropidae; genus Zosterops; species Zosterops lateralis. The sequence continues at coordinate 14,127,963 of NC_139776.1, forward strand.
AGTGGAAAAGTCTCCGGCTGGTAGCTGTGATGACAGGATGTCCCAGCAGGGCAGGGGGACATGCAGGGTCACGCTGTAGCAAGAGGAGCAGTGCCGAAGAAGCAGAAGGCAGGGCAGGGCTGGCCCTGCTCCAGCAGGGGGGCAGAGGAGCTCAGAATTCCAGGATGAGCAGATGGTAGATTTCCCAGGACTGGACGCCTCTGGCCACAGTGAAACTCATCTCGAAGCAAGCAGCAACCCCAGCCATTCTCTCTTCCCGAACACTGAAAAACAGAGTGCCCCGCTGCCTCAAGCTCTGTCCTTTTCCTGCCCCAAACTCTCTCCCTCCAAGCTTGTGTCACCTGTTTGTTTTGGTCAAGTACTCTTAAGTATCTAACCCTTGGTTTTCTTGGTAACTTATGGGGAAAAAAAATCTTTAAAGTAAAACAGGAACACACCTAACCCCAAATAAACCTTTAGAGTGGAAATATATTCTATAGATTGTTGTTAAATAATCTTATAATGTAAGTACATTCTGTAGTTTGCTGTTCTGGTAATGATTCTTATATTGGAAATACGTTCTGTTGTTTGTTATTTTTTGCTGCTCTTCTCTAAATGATTTTTTCTTGTTTATCACACCACAGTTCTCTTTGCATTTGCTTTGGGCAGAGACAGTGTTGGCACAGTCGTGGTTTCCACTCTCTCAGGGCTCCTGGGGCTGGAGGTCCCTGGGGGTGCTGGCACGGCCACCCCCGGGCTGGGGGTCTCTGTGCACGGGGGGGTCCCACTGACGCCGCTCCTGGCCCTGGGCACTGCTCATGTTCCTGGGCTGCTGCAGAGCCGTGTCCCCAAGAGCAAAGCTGTCCCCAGCAGAGGGGGAGCTCTGACAGCAGCAGCCCCTGCAGCGATGCCACCAAAGCAGGCAGGAAACCTTCTGCCACCCGTCCTGCTGGAGCCACAGGGACTCCTGGGCCAAGAGCCAGCATCAGGACACAGGGACACAAAATCCACCTTCATGCTAAGAGGGCCATGACAGCCTTGGGAATTGCTGGAGCCAGGATCTGAGAAGCAGCTTTTGCTTAAAGGCTTAGAGGCCCCAAAGGCTCCAGTGTGGTGGTGTGACTTTCATAATGAATTTTATTGTAAGACAGTTGTTCTTTGTACCCCGGTTCAGTGCAGTTCTATTTTTAGTTCCCCTTTTGTTACAAGTTGTAAGCTTCTCCCCCAACCTTCCCCAGATACAGCCGCTAATTGGTTTGCCTTTCTCTCTCCTTGGTTACCTCTCCATCACATATTAGGAAATCCTCCTACCCTGTCAGTCACTCCAGGACCTGTCCCCCAGGTCCAGAAGCTTCAAAGGGAGATCTCTGGTGACTGGTTGGGTTGCAAGCTTTCCCCTCCTACCTCCTGTTCATTGATTGATATCAATGCATGTTATGCCAGAAGACACTCCCCAGTTATACCCCACTGGTTGTATGTCTACCCACCCTGAGTTCCACCCACTGTATAAAACCCTCCCCCCCTTGAGATCCAGGGTCTCTCTGAGGCACTGGTCTTAGGGTGAGGGCTCCCTCCTTCCTGTCCAATAAACCTAAGTTCTAGTTAAGCCTTTGAGGGTCTCGTCTTTCTTCCTCTACCATCGCAACGCAACAGGGCTGGTCAGCAGCCAAGATCCCACTCCCTATAGATCCTGTGGGGGTGTGTCGGGGCTAGCCAAGTGTTGGAGGACACGCACTGCTGCACTCCAGCCTTTGCTTTCTGCCCTGCTTTGCGTTGCCCTGTGTCCGGATTGTCCAAGAGACAAAGGCCAAGCGAGGGGATCCTTGCCCTGCACGCGTTCCTGCTGCTGGCAGTGGCCACTGGCATCCCTGGGGCAGGCACAGAGCAGCCCCTGCCCAAAGCAGCCGCGCTGCAGGGCCAGCAGCACCTAGGGGCAGCAGGAGCTCGGTGGTAGCCAGCGCAGGAGGCTCCTGGGGCCCAGCTGCTCCAGCTGCCTCCAAGCTGAGAGCTCCTGGGCTTTGGCAACTCCCAAGGCCAGTGCCTTGCATGGGTTCTGGAGCAGAGCCATGACTGATGTGCCCTGTTCTTCCCAGGGGGCTGCTGAGTGCTCCCGGGTGAGATGAGGAAGGGATGTCAATGTCTTTACAAAGGATGAGAGACCCTGAAAGAAGCAGTCAGGTTCTGGAGGAATGTGACTGGGGTTCTGTACTGTTATGGGGGACATACTGCATTTAATAATTCGTGCTAATGAGGCATTGATTTAGAAGAATTAAAGACTGTAGTCAAAATAGATAGTGCTGAGATAATGTAGCTAGGACTTCCCTTTTGCTAACAGAAGCCAGACTGAAGGAACTGATAAAACTTAGAAGGAACTAATATTTAGCTGTCACGAACACTAAAGGTTAAAAAGTCAAAGGAGGAAGACCCATCTTACTTCATCATTTTGGGACCCCACCCTATAAGAAAGACCACCGACCCATTTCAAAGAACAAACTACACATGCTTGATGGCTTTTTGGGCTAATTTCCATACGAAGCGGGGAATGGGAGGTACCAGAGCTATGAATATGCATTTGTAGTTTGTGTATTCAACACTCCTGTACATAAAAGACCCTGTGATGATCTGTAAATTGCGCGTGTGTTTCTGGGAGCTATCCCGCACGCTGCCCGGCGTCGTAATAAACATACACTTTCTAACTTTAAACTGTAAGAGGGTCTTTGTCCGTCATAGTTGGATATTGGTATTAGATCAATATCCATAGTTTTTAAATAAATCACTAACATAAAATATAAATAAAAGTAATGGACAAGCACCAGTCCCAGGAAAAGTAGGCTTGCATTTCAGGATGAGTGGCTCCAGCAGAAGGATAATAGGAATCAACACTTGAAAAGAAGTTCCTGGCCCTGGAGATGGGCCATTGACGGTGATTAACCAAGGATAAGCAAAACCAAATAAGACTCAACGACTCAACACACCCAATTCAGCCTTCCCAGAAAACTAATCAATTCACCAAACTCTGCCCAGAAAACTATTCAAAGGAGAACTGCCTCAAAAGAAAACTCAAGAATACATCATCCAAGCAAAAGTGGACAAAGGATCTAGCCTTGCGGGAAATAAAATGTATAAAAACTGGACTGTTGGTGATGGGATTCGTGAACAGGGAAGGATAGAGGCTTGTCCCTACGTTCACCCAGTCTTGATCCCAGGGTCAAGGCTGTCTTTTTATCGCGGCTTTCCGAATTTATTGTTATGTGAAAATAAACTTTGTTTTTTTAATTTTAGTTTTCAAATCTGGCTGTTTCATTTATAACAATATGAACATCAAACCATGCAGGTTTGTTCCAGAACCTAGCACAGACTGAACTTCTGAACATTAGGTTAAATGGTTCAGGCTTGAGAGACACATGAGTATTAACTTCTCCAGCCTGGGTGGGCTCAAAGCTCCTTTTAATGATTTCCCAGGACGCTGATTTGGCAGCACACCCTGCCCGGGACCCCTTCCCCATGGCCACAGCAGAGTCCCTGGCACAGCAGTGGTCCCACAGCGGCACAGGTGGCCCTGTGGAGAACGGGCTTGTCACCCTCCGTAAAGCAGACAAGCGGGTGCTGTGAGCTGGGAGGGGTTGGGCAGCCGCCGGGGCTTCGGGGGAACATGGGTCCGGCCCCTGTCTGGTGCAGGACAGGGAGTTCCCCAGGCTGAGGGAGACTCATTTCCTTGTGTCTCTCCTTGATGGCCACTCCCAGCTGAGGGCAGATGCCCAGCACCGCTTCTGCAAGGAGGTGGCCCCTCCCCGGCTCCTGGAGGATGTGGGCAGGCAGTGCCATGGGCCCATCAGGGAGCAGTGTCACCAGCCCCATGGGCCCCCCTGAGCAGCCCTGAGCCAGAGGCAATGGGGGAAGGGAGGTGACAGAATCAGCCCGGGAGGGGCAGGTCCCTATCCTGCCCCTGGGCACCTTGGGACCTGCAGGGCTTGGGGACACTGTGGTTGAAAGAAATAAAGTTTAAAAAAAAAAAAACTCCTGGGTATATGTTAAAAGTCTAAAGTGTTAGAGCCCTTAATTATTGTATAATAAGTGTATTAATGTTCTAGATGATTTGTAATTGTAAGTCCCTGTAGTGTAGCAGTGGGGACCACCTCCGTGGTCCCCCTGCAAAAGCAGGGGGGTCTGTTTGCTCGCTAAAAGCCAACAGCTCCCCCCCCAAATGCTGCTGCCGCCGGAGCGGGCCTGCCCGCCATCAGAGCTGGGGAGGGCCCTGCGCTACTGCCACTGCTCCGGAGCCGGCCGAGTCCGCTCCTCCCCAACAGCCCCTGCCCCTCACCGCTGCTGCTGTAAAACCACCGAGGCCGGAGCTGGCCCACCGCTGCCGGGGCAGCATGGCAACCCCCTGTCAGGGTCCGCAAACATATGCGGGGAACCTGATGGTTCGTTTTGGAGATCTCAAAGCGCAAAAGACACAATAGGGGACAAACCAGTTGCTTAAACAAAAAATGCACTTTTATTTAGTGCCCACAATGCGATAGTAGGGAAAGAAAATAGAGAATAGTGAGAAAGATAGAGAAAGAGGGGAAGGGGGATTATAGCTACCACGTGGAGAGTCGGCGGTCCTCAAAACGTAGAGATGCCCATAGACGGGATCTTCTCCAGTGGGGTGATCACAAAGGGTGCACGGGATCTGCAGAGTCTTTATAGGCTGGTCAGGAAGAGGACCAAGGCGAGTGGAACGGAGCCAAAGAGGGCACTGGGCCAAGGCAGGCACTTGCGTCAAAGTTGGGTGCTCAGGAACAAGCGGCAAGCTGTACCCTTCTAGCACGGTCAGTATAGTCAGCTCAGTCCACTGTAACCAGTCCCATTGTTCTTGCATTCCATTCTCGTGGAGATGCATATGAGTCCTCGGCAGGCGCCCCACCTCAGCCAGGCCAGGGGCTCTTCCCAGTCTCTTCGGGGGTCTTGGTCTTCAACCATCGGAGACAGTTGTGAGGCATAAACCATCCTTGGACAGACTCTGACACCACCCTGTGATTCACGACTGACGATGAAGGTGTTCTTCCATCAGCAGGGTTCCGTAGTCTCGTGCAGTCTTCAGGACTCGTCCACATTGGCAGCATATCCCAGAAAAAAAGAGACAATAGAGAGGGTGTAGAAGAGAGAGAGAGAGAGAGAGAGAGAGAGAAAGAAGGAAAAATACGGAAAGGGAATAGAAGCAAAAAATGAAACAAAAATTAAAGAAATTGATTTAACAATTTTTAACAATTTTTCAAAATAATCAACATGAATCACCAAATAATTAATATAATAATTTTTCAAAATATTAACTCAAATTACTAAATAATTAATATAAAATCAACAATTACAATTTTAAACAAACAAAAACAACAAAACAAAACAAAACACCTTAATTTTTTAATTAACCTGACTAAGACAAAGCAACATTAATCAAAACAACAAACCATTTCAAATCAAACTGCTGTTACAGGCTTAACTTTCGCTGTCTGGGTAGTGCATTTTACGTCAATAACTTTAGGAGTGTCCTTTGCAAAAGGGATGTTAACTAAACCATATGTTCTCATTATAGATGCCAAATGTGTCAACTGCTTCATCATTTTCCAATTTAGGATGTATAAAATGATTGATAAAACAAGACCAGTCAAAACCAAAATCAAAAGGACAACAATAGGATGACACACTTTGTTCAGGATACCTGTAGCAGTAGGTGACCACCCAAAAAGGGTATCCCACCACCTGTATTCAGCATCCTTTTTTACCCTTTCCATAACAGGATGTATTTCCTTCACATCCTGATGGACTGTTACCAAAGTTTTCTGTCCATTTTCCTTGATCTTTTTCAAAATACTTATTAAGTCCTGGTGAAGCAACAATTGCTTAACTAAGGTCAGGTTCATTCCAATGGGGACAGGCATTATCTGGTGAATCAGTGTGAAATTGGATTGTAAAAGATGGTAGGACATGACTGGGGCTTTATAAGAGAAGTCACATCCTGTAATTGTGGTAAAATTACAAACACAAAAATTAGAGTGATTTTTAGTATCTACCATTACATTTTCTACAACTACAACATCACAGACAGTCCTAAAGCATGCACACCCATTGCCTATATACACGAGCACTGTTCCAGGAGCTTCGTTAGGATGTACTTCAAAATGACAAATATTTTGCTCGGTGTCCAAACAAATGTCCTGAGCTATGATTGCATTACTTTCACAAATGAAACCTTGCTGCTCCCTAACAACACAAGATTCTAAATTGACAGTTTGCCATTTCTCCCCAGTTTGACGGGCCCATTCTCTATGCTCGGAAGGATAGAGAATAGCTCCATCATGGTTTATACCTAATGCAATGATAGGGAATATCAAATGCACTGAAGCATTACTTATTGTTAACACAAAGGCTGTAACTGTGTTAGTATTGGGGTTATAGGTAAAGTTCACTAATTTCCACCAGGGTTGGAATTCTCTCTCAAAATCATTTGCATTGTCCCAAACTATTTTCCGAATTTTGGTAGGAAATATGCCTTCCTCATCTTCTCTTATGATTGAGGCAACAACTGTCTGCATCCATAATTGTGCCTGGATGCAACTAAGGGCCAAAGAGATGTTGTTTTGAGCAACATCCAGTGCATCAATTATCATTTTGTGATCTTTCACATTTACCTTCTCCCAATTTGGTAATATGTTGGATAACAACCACTGTTGTGTCCCCAAGGCGGACAAAGAGGACTGTAGGGGTTGTTGTAATTGTGCCAAATCCGTCGTGGTGGCAGCTAATTTATTTAACAATACCTCAGAGTCAATGCTATTTAGGATTCCCAATCCTGTCCCCATAACACCGGTTATGTCTCTTGCCACTCTTGTCTTAGAAGGATTCTGTTTTCGCAGCCAGGTATCCCATCCCTGAAAGGAAGTTTGTAAAAAAGGTGAACAATTTGGCTGAATTTCTGAAACATTATTCTGCATCAGTAATTCGACCTTTTTGAGGGACCATTCAGGATTAAACAATATTTGTTGTTGTCTAGTTTTCCTAATTATGTATGGTCCAATTTCATAAATCTGTGGCGTTAGCATGACCGCTGGTGGGGTAGTGGGCTTTACCACATTTACATCAAGTTCCCCCCAATACTTAGTATAGTTATCACCACATACCACTTTGTGAGAAAATTGTACATTAGTCAAATTCAACCAACAATTTAGGTTTCGAATTTTACAATATAAAACACGGGCATGAGAGCCTATGGCAGAGCTATGTATGGGTTCAGCAAGGGATTCAACAATTAATTCACATCGAATTGCGATATCACCACCTTGTGTCACTGTAAAGGGAGGAAAAATATTGCCCTTGCTGTTTAACACTAGGGGAGTTTGCATACCAGGTTGTATGATCACTACTCTTAACACAGATCTTTCCACAACATTGATTTTAAACTTATAAACTAAACTTTTTGGACCTGACTGATCTGCTGGGTCATTTTGCCAGTTACATGTCACATAGGTTGATCTGGTTAAAGTGAAATTATACCCGCAGTCAGTGGGTTCATCCTTACAGAGTTTTGTGATCTCGACGTTGTTGGTGCTGGCGTCAAGTGTATGCTTTCCAACATCCTTCTGGTGACAACACAGTTTAAAAGGGGCATGTTTTTTGCAGTTCCACGCTGTAGTGGGACAAAGTTCTGCTGTAATGTTGGGGTGCAAACTGCTTGTTATGTTTGGTTCTAAAAGGTTTCCAGTTATTACGATGGAAGTAGCTTTCTCATGGGAAGATCCTTCTATCTTTCTGCATCTTACCTTGATTTCTTCACCAATTGTCCCAGACAACATTCTGGCCCAGTCTTTTTGGTCCCAACCCCACTCATTCTGACGATATACCTCTGAGTCATGCTGTACCATGGTCGCTAGGTTTGGGCGACGGTCTCTGGGGTAGGATCCTTGAGCACTGGTGTACCTGATGATAGCTTCAGACCACAGCCACTCAGTCAAATTTTGGCCGTGGGAGGATGACAGGATGCAGAAAAGTACTAATGATGTTAACATGGCTTATGTCACTTGAAGTGTCCCTTGGAGTTCTCCTGTAATAGCAAACACAGTATAACCTGCCACCTATGGGCAGGATATTAAAATGACGGAATTATCCAGCGGGTATTTATCCGATGTTCCTTTCCCAAGGCATCAGATGCTATCCATGCAAATTTATTCAGAGAGGTTTTCAACACAAGTGGTACCTCTCCCACCGTGGGGAGATCTACTAACACAGGTTGTCCCGGGTAATGAGCTGGGTTTTTGGGATCATTAGATCCTGTCCGTGAGGAAACTAGGCTCAGAGAATTTGGGCAAAAAGCGGTAATCTTTGAACACCCATTCACCCCCCATCTTTCATTTACACTTTGCACAACTTTATGCAAATGGCCATCCCAGTCTCCCTCCTGTGGTTTCAGAAGTCGTTTTATAAGACCATTGGTTCTCTCTACAATTCCTTTTGCCTGAGGGTAATATGGAGTGTGAAAAGTCCATTTTATTCCTTCACTTTTTGCCCATTCCTGTACCACTTTAGCAGTGAAGTGTGACCCATTATCAGACTGGATTTCCTGCAGTTTTGGGAAAGTTCCAAACCAAATTTGCAATGCCTTGACGGTGTTTTCTCCTGTAGCTCTTTTAAAGGCCTCAGCTTGAACTAATCCCAATGTTATCTCAACTCCCACTAACACAAAATGTTTGCCTCCTGATTGCTTAAAGGGGCCGATGTAATCGACCTGCCAGCCATCCCATAAGCCTTTACCTGTTCTCAAGTGTAGTGGGTCATCCTCTAAAGGATGTCTTTCTAGTCATTTGCAGCACTGCTCGCAGGCTGAAATACATACAGGTTTTACACATTTCTCTGGTAACGGGCCAACCCCGGGTGTGAGCCTCTTTATATAGATCTTTTGTACCTGTGTGTTGCCTTTTTACATGCAACCATTCTAACAGGCGTTCCCAATCTTCAGTGATTTAATCCTTTTTCAGAGGACTTAATCTTGCTAGTTCATCGGCTCTGTTATTCCATTCTCCTGCTGGACTACCATCTGTTTGGTGAGAAGCTACCCACCCTACAGCAAAATTTCCTTGGCTTGCAATTTGTAAAATTTCTTGCCACTTCTATTTTTGCCACACTGGAATTCTGTTCACTTCCCAATCATTCTGTTGCCAAAAAGGCAGCCACTCAGTGCAGCCTTTATATACAGCATAGGAATCAGTGTAAATACAAACAAGAGAAGTGTTTTGTGTGTCCCTCTGGAAAACACTCCAAACAGCTATAAGTTCCCCAATTTAAGCACTGCCCTCCCCCTCTGTAATAATCTGTTCACCAGAAGAAGTGTGCAAGGCTACCGCTCGATATTTCCACACTTTCCCCTCACGCTTAGCTGAAGCATCAGTGAACCATGAATGTGCTGTTTGCTCAGGGGAAAAGGGAGGGGCTATATTAATCACTGAGGCAGGTTTGTCTTGGTTGTTATTCAGATTTTCTGTATCTTGTATTGGTAAATTTTTTACAGCACCTTCAGTGATTGAGAAGATGTTATTATAGTGCTCTATCTGTGCATACCATTTTCTTACTGAGGCTCGTTGTGCTACCCCTTCAGGAGGAGGAGTCCCTGTAATTAGTATCTTAATTACTTTGAAAGGACCCCTTAACACAATTGGTTGTTTCCTGGTGATTTTTTCTACTTCTATGAGAGCTTGGATAACAACAAATAAGCCTTTCTCCCAAGTTGTGTACCTCTTTTCAGCATCTTTAAAGACACAGGAGTAAAAACTGACTGGTCTGATTGGGCCTTCAGGCCCCCTTTGCCATATGTGTACTGACAATCCTGAGATAGCAAATCCCCATTCTACCTGAAAAGGATCTGTAGGATGAATAGGGCCAAGGGCTTGGTGGGCAGTTGCTTCAAAAATCAACAATTGTAATGCTTCTTCCTGAGAAGGGCTCCAATCCCATTTTACTTCCTTTCTCAACAAATCATAGAGAGGTCTAGCTATGATTGAAAAATCTGGAATGTGTTTTCTTCAAAATACCAGTAATCCTAAAGCTTGTTGGAGTTCTTTTCTAGATTCAGGCATTTTGATTTGATCTAAAGAAGTTAGGGTGTCTGGTGGGATACATGTCATACCTCCTTTCCACCAGATTCCTAAAAATTTCACTTCCTGGGAGGGTTTTTGTATTTTCTCTGAGGGGATCTGCAGACCAAGGTTTTCTAAGTGGGAAATTATTTTCTGTTGAACATCCCCCACTACTTCTTTTTCATCTCCTCCCACAAAATATCATCAATGTACTGATAGACATTTATAATGTCAGGTTTAGGTATCTCTTCTAGCTCTTGAGCTAAAGCATGGTGGGCTAAAGTGGGAGAGTGTCAGTACCCTTGGGGTAAGCGTGTGAAGGTGTATTGCTGTCTCTCTCATGTAAAAGCAAAACGGTCCATGTCTTCTTGTTGTATGGGTATCATGAAAAACATGTCTTTAACATCTGTGGTTGCCATAAAAGAGTGAGCTTTTTCCTGAATTGATATTATTAATTCAGCTATATTTGGGACCGCTGCTGTAAGAGGATCTGTGTTGGCATTAAGCCGTCTGTAATCAACTGTAAATCTCCATGTTCCATTAGGTTTTTCCAGATTGGTGAGTTAAAAGGGCTGTGAGTGTTAACAATCACTCCTTGATCACAGAAGTGATTTTGCTGAATGGTAGGGAAGGAGCTGTTTTAAGCAGCCTGACATTAAGGCAGGGTGCCCCAAAAGACCACAGAGAGCCCTCTGAGTCTTCCCATTGTCTCCCGACAAGTACATCCATTCCTAACAAACTGTCGGGAATATCTCTAATGACCATTTGGACAGTTACTGAGTTGTCTTCCCCAGGCAGTATGAGTTTTACTAGAGCAATTTTCATAGGCTCTGTAGTTCCTACGGCATTTAAAACACAACATTGCTTTTTGCTGGGAACACCTCCCCACTTCTGAGCATGTGCGATTGCCAGTGCACTAATCTGGGCCCCTGTGTCCACGACAAAGATTATTAACACTCGATTGGGACCAACTATTGCTGTTGTTATAAATGCAATGGCAAATATTGGATTAACAAAGAAACAATTTATTAATAACACAATATCGATCACCAATAAAAGAGAAAACCACAAAATAGGAAATTAGCAGCGCCGCGCCGGGTGGATAGGGGTCTGCACACCAGGGTACAGGTCGCCCAAATCCACCCCGAACGATTCTCAGTCCACCGTTTTATAGGATTTTTCTGCCCTGAGGCAGTCCAGGTGTCCAGGGTGGGCCAAATAGTCCAAATTTCTTTTTGATGGCCTTCCCGGATCTGCCAAGTCCCATTGATCCATTCCGGGAAGGTCTTTTCTTATGCCAATTGTACCAGTCAGTCTTATGTTGATTCCAGTATGCATATCGTGCCAAGGCGTTGATGAAATCTGCATCGTCATCAAGAAGGAATTCTTGCATTGGAAAGGATGCAATTCTTATCGGGACTGGCTAGCGTCTTTGTTCAGCCTGATGGTCCTTGTCCTGTTTCGCAACTGGAGCCGTGGAGGCTGGGGATACAGATTGCTACCTACTAGACTTTTCATTTTATTAATATCATTCTTATTATACATTGGATTATTATTTTATACACGAATTTTTACACCAAATTTATCACAGTCCCCCGCCTAATAATTCATCAAATTAAAAATTCGTATTCTTTGTTTATCTTGACCTTGACTCCAATTGAGGTCACATTCTTCCCAGTCCTCTTGTGAGGATTCATCACCTGGTTGGAGTTTTTGTCCCTCTTCAAACCTCCTCAGAGCTGCCGCAGCTCTCCCATTCCCTTTATCCTCCTCTAGCTTCATTAGCTTGGACACTGTTTTTCCTTGTGCAGCTTCTGGGTCTATGGGAAGGGAGGCTATCTGCATCCCTTGGATGACTGAATGAATCAGTTGGATGAAACAAGGGATCAGACATGGGAGGAAAATAATGCCTGCAATGGAACAGGTTATGAAGAACACTAATTTCTTCCACCACTCTCCTTGCCCAAATAGCTGATCCCACCATGAGGCCTGAAGAATCGAATTCCACTTTTGGACCGGTACATAAGCCACCTTTTTAATTTCTGCAGCTAGTCCTTTGATTGTTTCCCCGTAGTCGTCAATCTCAATGCAGCACTCTGACTCATTAAATCTGCCGCAAACCCCTCCTTCCTCAGCCAATAGATAATCAAGGGCAAGTGGATTTTGGTATACAAAAGCCCTCATTTGTGAATGTTGCTTGGCCAGGAGTTCTAAGGCATCTGAGGTGTGGTTTGAAACCACCTCTACTACCGCCTGCAGCCGTATCAGCCTATTCAGGAGGTAAATGGGCGTCCAATATCCCCAACTACCATCGTTTGCCCAGGTAGCCGGCCCATAATACTTAATGATTCTTTCTGCGGGCCACTCCTCCTCTCCCCACTTTTGGTTGCCTCTGGCTACAGGTAGTTCTCGCCTTATTTCCCTTCTCTTTCGATTCAATGTCTCAAAGAGAGGTGCCCCTAATAAATTACTTTTGGCTCTGGGCAAGGTAAAGAAAAAGGGTCTTATCATGCCTAGGGTGCAGGACCCCTTCCATTTCCTGGGAAGTTCACTGTACGCCTTCTTCCCACAAATCCAATATATTCCATCTGGCGCTTTCCAGCCAACATTTGTTCTACCTGGTTCATCCCAGTATTCTTTCAAGCCTACTAAGGCTTGGAACGGATTAGCCCTGGGACTCTTGTGCCAGCAAAGTTCCATGGTCTCGAACCACTCAATTCTTTTCTCAAATTTTGCTCCAATATCCGGAGGGTGGCTCAGGTTGCCAGATTCTTGATTTATCATTTATCGTTAGGGTGTTTATAAATGGAGTATAACCTACCAGATCGGTAAACTCCTTCCCTTCTCGGCTAATACATATAGCGCTGACTATTCTTTTTTCTAGAATCCATCCCTCCGGCCTTTTTATGGTTTTTGATATTTTTGAACCCTCCCATTTTAGGAGTTGTTCCGGGGCTAGTCCTTCTCCTTTCCAGGACCACCTCTCGGCTGACTTCAATCCCCCCCAGATCCAACAATTCATTAGTTCCAATTCAGTGGCTATTTCCTGCATAAATTCTATAAAGAGATTTTGGTTAGGAGCTGGAAATCCCCCATCACCATATTGTTTTTCCAATTGCTCATACTGTTCACTGAGCGATTTCAACCTCTCTTGTTCAATTCTCCTCTTTCTGGCCTCAGCTTCCTGTCTCCTTAATTCTAAAGTTACCTGCTTCATTTTACTTTCAGGGTCCATCCCCTCCTCGTCCCTTGAAAAACAAAAGGTCTGATCAAACTGTAAACATACACAATTATCACCCTGTGGTAATAGGTCGAAAACAATGGGTTCGTTGTTAAAGGAACCTTCTTCCTCGTGCTTGAGGTTCCTTCCCTCCCAGTACAACTTTCCGCCCATGTTGCATATTCTTAATTTTGCCTTATCGTAGCACAGGGAATTTACTTTGAAATAGGCGAGGAAGGTAGATTGCCTTTTTCCTCCCACCCAAACAGTTTTATTACATTGACCACATGTTTGTACCGGGTGCGGAATCTCGAGTTCACGCCTTTGCCTGATGTGTGTGTTAGCAGGGACCCTGAACCGTCTGTCCTTAGAACTTGCCCCTGAGTGTTGGCACCGGACCCCTCCTTCCAATTTACAGAGATGAAATCGAGTGCCATTGGCCCAACAATTACCTAGCTGCTTATCCAGGGGACAGTTCTTTATCGGTCCGGTTTCTGGGGCTGTTAAGCACCACTCACACTTCGCGGGGGGATTCTCCCCTAGGGGCGCCTCTGGAAGGGCCCCCTTGGTCCAGCATACGGCTAGACTCAGGACAATCAGGATTCCCCACCGATATACCCCTCTGCCTCACCCTTCGCCCGTATGTGAACATATGGTGGGGTAAACCATCTTCTCGGCAGCAAGGGTATGCTTCAGGGGCCTGTGTAGTCCTGATGGCAAACCTTCTTTTGTAGGTTGCCCACCTAGATAACTTAATTGTGTCCCCTCGGCACAGTACCTTGATGGTCCTCCGGCACTCAATTGCCAAGATCTCTGCTTTGGCATCCAATTTCCCTCTTATCCCCTTTTTGTAAATTTGGTACCACTCAGGAGAATCTAACTCCAAAAGTCCGGCCCGAGTGGCAAGTATTAAGAGACGGCTAGTGTTCTCCTGCTCCGCAGTCAAACAGTTAGTACACAGACCCCTAGGTCGATTCCCTCCCCAACAATGGGTGACCCAAACTTGCTTACAGTACATGCATTCAAAATGAATAAAAGGGAAACATTCACAGTCTGGGGTGATACAACTTATCTGACTGGTCATTTAGGTTGACGCCGAAGCTTGATCTTTAGTTCTCCTGGAGGGGTGGTGACCTTCCAATCCGAGGTTTTCGAATCCTCGATCTTTTTCACCCTTGACGAGTGAGTCCAACTCTTTTCTGCAGTTCGGACTGCGGTGTCAGTGGTGAGCGGTACTAGGAATGGTCCTTCCCAATGTGGGGCGAGAGGAAGTTCCTTCCAAGTCCTGATCAGTACTTTGTCTCCCGGCTGAATCTGGTGAATTGCAAATCCGAGAGGGGCACTTTGGGGAATAAGTCCACGCCTTTGGAGCTCCTGTAAATTTTTGTTTATAGTAATAAGATAAGGTTGTAATTGCACATCCTCGACTCGGGGATGTCCCACCAGCACCCCGTGCTTGTATGGCATTCCATACAACATTTCAAAGGGGGACAGCCCCGTCTCGGAGTGTGGCATGGTTCTCACATTAAGCAGAGCAAGGGGGAGGCATTTTACCCAACACATTTTTGTCTCCAACAGGAGCTTTGCCAGTTGTGATTTCAAGGTTTGATTCATTCTCTCCACCTGTCCCGAACTTTGAGGATGCCAGGGGGTGTGATATTGCCATCTGATTCCCAAAGCCTCTGATAATTGTTTTATGACCTTTGATGTGAAATGAGTCCCCTGGTCCGAATCTATGCAATCCACAATTCCGTATCTAGGGACTATTTCCTCTAATAATACCTTGGAAACCGTTTGGGCCGTAGCTTTTGCCCTTGGATATGCCTCCACCCAATGTGTTAATTTGTCCACTATTACTAATGGGTATTTATATCTCCTAACCTTTGGTAAGTCGGTGAAATCCACTTGGATTCTTTCAAACGGTCTATATGAGAGGGGACGACCTCCCCAGGCCGTTTGTCTGGATCTCGATCGATTCACCTTCTGGCAAATCACACACCATTGCACCTCTTGTTTAGCTAATTCAAAAATTCCCTTGCATCCGAAAAACCTCAAGAACTGGTCAACCAATGCCCGTGTTCCCCAGTGAGTCTGTTCATGCAAACGTCTCAGGATTCCTCTGGCTGCGCTCTTTGGAACCAATTCCCTCCCATCAGGTAATTTCCATTTTCCCATCTCCAAGACCCCTCCCATCTTTTTGAATCCCTCAATGTCCTTCTCGGAGGGACATATTTGGATTTCGGGGTTCTCTTCCCCGATCACCTCGAGGACACTCACCGTGAGCAATGCTGCCCTCTTTGCCTCCTGATCAGCTAGGTTATTACCGCGGGTTTTGAATTGTAGTCCTGCTTGGTGTCCTTTCACATGGACTACTGCGATCTCTTTGGGTTCCCTGATTGCCTCTAAGATTTGCCGAATTATTTCCCCGTGGATCAGACTCTTTCCCTTCGTATTTATCAATCCTCTTTCTTCCCATATTTTCCCAAACGTATGGACCACCCCAAACACATAACGGGAATCTGTGAACACGGTCCCCCTTTTCCCTTTCAACCTTCTGAGAGCCCTTAGGAGAGCATAAAGCTCGCAAGCCTGGGCTGACCATTCAGGTCTCAGGGGGCCTGATTCCACCACCTTTCCCGTTCCACCATTCACCACTGCATAACCCGACTTTCTCTTCCCTTCTACTACCTTTGCAGACCCATCCACAAACCATTTCTCTCCCCCCTCCAATTCCTGATCCTCCAAATCTGGCCTTACTTTTGTCTGAAGTTCCACGATCTCAGCACAGTCATGCAACAATTTCTCTGAGGTGTCTCCAAACATGAATTGAGCAGGGTTCTGTGCAGAGGTGGTTTTTAACTCTAGACCAGGGGAGCTAATCAGGATGGCTTCATATTTCAGAAGCCGAGAGTCAGTCAACCACTTCTCTGCCTTTTGTTGCAGAATACTTTTCACATCGTGAGAGGTGTAAACCACCAAAGAGGCCCCGAAGGTAACTTTCCTCGCCTCCTCTACCAGGAGCGCCACTGCTACTATGGCCTGTAAGCACGTAGGCCATCCCCGGCTCACAGGATCTAGGATTTTTGATAGAAAACCTATGGGTTTTCTCTATCCTGCCCATTCCTGAGTCAGGACTCCTTGTGCTGTTCGCTCACTAACATCTACAAACAACTGGAATTCTTTATTTACGTCCGGGAGGGTCAGTATTGGGGCAGTCATGAGAACATCTTTTAATTTCTGAAAGTCCGATTCATCCTGATTAGTCCACTTCACTCTATCAGTGTTTAACCTCTCATAAAGAAATTTTACCTTCTCACTGAAGCCTTCAATCCACTGCCTACAGTATCCCAGGAGCCCCAAAACTTGACGTATTTGTCTTTTAGTTTTCGGAGCGGGTAATGCTATAATTCCCGCCACCTGTTCAGGGTCTAATTTCTTTTTCCCCTGTGATAGCCAATGACCCAAATACTTTACCTTGGGCTCCATGAACTGCAGCTTGGATTTAGAAACTTTCAAACCCTTATCTCCAATGAAATTCAGCAATGCCACAGTACATTCCCTCACGCTTTCCTCAGTAGGTCCAGCTATTAGCAGATCATCTACGCACTGCAAAAGTTTTGTCCCTTCCTTCAGGGTGAATTGAGTCAATAGATGTTCCAGAGCCTGTCCAAACAGATAAGGGGATTCCACAAATCCTTGGGGAAGCACTGTCCATCTTAACTGTTGCTTCCTATTGGTATCAGGGTCTTCCCACTGAAAAGCAAAGTAATCTCTACTTTTCTCATCTAAGGGGCAAGTCCAAAAAGCATCCTTTAGGTCAATCACACTACACCATACGTCCTCGGGTGTGAGTCGATTCAATAAAGTATACGGATTGGCAACCACCGGAAATCTAGTCCTGGTTCGAGCATTCACTGCTCTTAAGTCCTGAACTAGCCGGTAACTTCCATCTGCCTTTCTCACAGCCATTATAGGGGTATTATGGGGGGACATACACGGTTCTAGGGTTCCTCCCTTCAAGAGGTCATCGATTACCTGTTTCAGCCCCTTTCTCCCTTCCAGGGGGATGGGATACTGTTTGACCCGTATAGGGTCCTCGGGGTTCTCAATTGCGATGTGAATGGGGTCAATTTCTAGTCTCCTCACCTCTCCTTTAGAGTGCCATACCTCCGGATTAATGTCTCCTTCATCCTTTTCGGTGAGCTTAAACATCTTTACCACCAGATCGGAACTTTTTACAATGATGCTAATTCCTAGGGCGATAATCATATCTCTCCCTAACAAATTGTAATCAGCTTCCTCCACTAACAACAAGTTTCCCAAACAGACTTTGTTTTCCGACTCAATTTCCACATTCTCTATCACCGGCACTCTAAAAGGGTCCCCTTTGGCACCAATCACCATAACTCTCTCCTCACTGGATGTACACCCCTTTGGTAAATGCTGTAAAGTGCTCCCTTCTGCCCCGGTATCTACCAGAAAAACTGTTTCTTGTCGCTGGAGACCTACTTTCAATTTTACCAGGGGCTCGTTAGATGTTCTGGTCCCCAAGGTGAAGAGCCCCTGACACCCCTAATCCTCTTGGAAGATCTTTTCATCTTTCATTCTTTTCTTGCAATCCCTCCGAAGGTGTCCTGCCTTTTTACAATAGTAACATTCCGGCAGTTCCCTCCTTGTGACTGGGGCCGTCTTGTGGGGGCCCTGGGGCTTTCGGGGTAAGGTTTTATACTTACCCGATGCCTGATCCTGTCTCTGGACCTCCTTTACAGCTGCTACCAGAACCTTAGCCTGTACTTTCTGTTTTTCATCCTCCCTCCTCATGTACACCTTCTGTGCTTCCCTTAGCAACTCTTGCAAGCTCTTATCTTGCCAGCCATCTATCTTTTCCAATTTTCTCTGGATATCCTCCCAAGATTTTGCCACAAATTGTGTCTTGAGCAACACTTCTCCTACAGGGGAGTTGGGGTCCATCCCAGAATATATCTGCAGACTTCGCCTCAATCTCTCAATCCATTCAGTGGGGGATTCCTCTTTCCCTTGACATTCATTAAAGGCTTTACTGATATTCTGGCCCCTTGGGACGGCTTCCCGAATACCTTGGATTATGATATTCCTCAGGTCTATCATGCTTCTTCTCCCGTCCTCTGTCTGAGCGTTCCAACTCAGACTAGAGCTGGGCCATTTTTGATCACCGGGTGTCCCCTGTGGATTGCGCCTGTCCCAGTCTCTAATACCCGCCTGCTTTATCATTTCTCTCTCCTTGTTGTTAAACAGAGACCTT
This sequence comes from Zosterops lateralis, assembly GCF_965231275.1. Lineage (NCBI taxonomy): Eukaryota > Metazoa > Chordata > Aves > Passeriformes > Zosteropidae > Zosterops > Zosterops lateralis. The sequence continues at coordinate 14,146,549 of NC_139776.1, forward strand.
AGGATTGCCATCAGATCCTCATAGGTATAGATACTACTTCCTAAGAACTCATCCAACCTGTCTGCCACACCAAAAGGATCATCCAACAATCGTCCCATTTCCTTTTTAAAAGCTCTTACATCTCTTGTATTGAGGGGAACATTCACAAACCCGATAACCCCAGGGGCCGTCGGAACTTCCCTTAATGGAAGTAAACTGTGTCCCTCATTTTCACTCTCTCCCCATTCATCACCCATCATCCTCGCTTTCAAATGGGTTCTGCTAGCAGGGGGAGAACTGGTGGCTGTGGGTTGTCTCCCTTTTGTGGGCTGCAGGGGTGGAACTGCCGTCTGTGCGGCCGTGGGAATTCTCTCCTCCACTCGGGCCAACCCTGGTTGCGGCGGAAAGGGTGAGTGAGGCCGTTCCCATCTTTGCACAGACGGGATCTTGGAGGGGGTTCCAGCGGTCACGGCGTCTACCGACGGGGGTGCTGCCGACGGACCCAGACCAGATGGAAGAGGTAGGAGAGGGGGTGGCAGCAGAGGGACCGCCAGCGGGGACAAGGGATGGGAAGCCTGTGTTGTTACGGACATAGGGCTCCCTACTTGGGATGCTTGTGCCCCCATAAGTGGGTTTTGGGGGTCCAAGGGAGCCGTGGGCACCACTTGATCCGGAGAAGGTGGTGAGTTCGGCCCATTGTAAGGAGGTGGGAGATGGTCTAGAGGGTCCCAGGGCTCAGTCCCAGTTCCGGGCCGCCCTTTCTGTTTCATCGGGAACAATCCTGCTCGGGTGTTCAGCCAGAGCCGAGCATATTCCCTCTCCTCAGGGTCTGAGGGGCTCTTGTTTTCTACATAGCGATTCAGTTCATTACATGTCCAATTTTCAAATGATCCTAACACCAGCCACGTAAGGTGGCTCCTCAGCTCTTCACCACCCCACACATCCATGCAATAGTACACCATCTTTTCTTTGGATTTCTCTTTTCTCTGACGGCAATCTCCCCAATGTTCTAACATCCAACCTAGGGGACTATTTTGGGGGATTTTCATAGTTCCCTTTCCCTTACCAGAGGGGAGTTTTTCTGCGGTCTTTTTCTGGGGTTTGCTCTTTCTCTGTCCCATGTTTCACAAGTCTTTCTTACCAAGTCTGCAAATCCTCTCCGAGTCGGCTTTCTGCCTGTGCGTTGTGTCTCTGGTTTTTCTCAGGGGACTGGGGCTTTTCTGATTACTCACCTCTCCAGCGAGCTGTGCCGAGGGGTCCCTGATCAGTACTCAATCCTTTTCTGGATTCTATCTGGACCCTTACCTTGGTCCGCTGGCAAAAAAGGTTTACCAATTCCCGAGCTCTACAGGACGTATCCTTCCCCTTTTTGCCCACTCCGTGATCGGTCCCTGTGACTTTCCTAGTCCCAGTTTTGACGAGCAATATGAGAGAGTTTTCACACGAAATAGCTTCCTTCGCGTATGACCGTTCCCCTCGCGGGAAGACGGAAATGCGACCTTGAAGTCCACACTTGCTTCGTGATCAGATCATGTCTCACACACTCGCCCGATCACCTGCTCAACCAGCAGTACTTACAGCTCCTTTTCCTGCATGGATGTCTTCGTGCACATAGACGTTTTACGAGCAATGTCAGCCGCGGCTTTTTGAAGGCCCTCTGCTTCCCGAGCTCTCTTTGCCCCCACATCCGTCCTTTCCCCTGTCCTTTTTTGTGGTTTTCTCGTTCCTAAATTTGGTTCGGAGGTTCGGGTGGAGCCGCGGAGTCTCCTCACTCATCAGGCTGCCAAAATCAGCGGGGGTACCCTCCTGGATCGCAGGTCCCCGCAGCTTCCTCCGAATCCGAGTCACGGCACCAAATCTGTTATAAATGCAATGGCAAATATCGGATTAACAAAGAAACAATTTATTAATAACATGATATCGATCACCAATAAAAGAGAAAACCACAAAATAGGAAATTAGCAGCGCCGCGCCGGGTGGATAGGGGTCTGCACACCAGGGTACAGGTCGCCCAAATCCACCCCGAACAATTCTCAGTCCACCGTTTTATAGGACTTTTCTGCCCTGAGGCAGTCCAGGTGTCCAGGGTGGGCCAAATAGTCCAAATTTCTTTTTGATGGCCTTCCCGGATCTGCCAAGTCCCGTTGATCCATTCTGAGAAGGTCTTCTCTTATGCTAATTGTACCAGTCAGTCTTATGTTGATTCCAGTATGCATATCGTGCCAGGGTGTTGATGAAATCTGCATCGTCGTCAAGAAGGAATTCTCCTTGCATTGGAAAGGATGCGATTCTTATCGGGGCTGGCTAGCGTCTTTGTTCAGTCTGATGGTCCTTGTCCTGTTTCGCAACTGGAGCCGTGGAGGCTGGGGATACAGATTTCTACCTACTAGACTTTTCATTTTATTAATATCATTCTTATTATACATTGGATTATTATTTTATACACGAATTTTTACACCAAATTTATCACACTGTGATCATTAAATCTCCTGGTTTTGGGTCCCTTGTGAGCTTTCTCAAAAACATCCAGTCTCCGTTTCTTCGCTCGCTATCAAGAAACGGAGTTTCTAGTTTAAAGGAAAATTATGTTTTTCATTTCCCTGAAGTGGGGGGAGAGCTTGCTGTGTCTCATTGTTCTGACAGGCTGTTGCATTGGTGACTTATAGCCAGAAATCAATTTTCTTTCATGTATCATTTGCAAGCATGCAACTTTGTGTATGTTTTCTAGGAATTGGTCCGGGGTTCTGACTATTGCCAGGGGGTTGCCCCTTTCAAGGGGGCTTTGTCCCCCTGCCCAGTAAGCTGCACGCTGTGTCAGGGACCATTGAGCACGTGTATTCCCTGTTGTTAAGAAAACTCCATGTCCCCAATAGCTACTTGCTTCTTGTTCACTTAATTTAATTTGGTCACTCCCAGTAAGTGAAACTTTAAAGACATACTCCGTCTTTAATTTAGCTAATTCAGTGGCTGTGTATGGTATTTCTTTGGTGGTTATGTAGGGGTCATGATCCTCTGCATTTATATAACTAAATTCTGTTTTGACAAGAGGTCTCAAGTTGGAGCAACAGAGTTCCCCAGAATTTTGCATGTGTGCAAATTCTTTCTGATGGTATATCTGTTTAATGTTGTATGTCTCCTTTCCTCCTGTTTCCTTTGGTGAATCTACAAGTTTTGAATTTTTGTTACGCTCTTCTACAAGGGAAATCTCCAGCAAATAAATCCAACTTCTTTCCTGTTCTCATTGTTTTTGCAAAGCTTCTACCAAATCTTGCAGGGATTCTATTACTTCTCCCTCTCGATTTCTTTCCTGTTCCAATTGTTTTTGCAGGTATTCTATTTCTGCTCTCTCTTCACTTACCCGTTTAAAATGGGTTTTTATGGCTGCTGAAAGGCAGGCGCCCAAAACTGAACAAAGAATGGTTTTATTTCTGCCCAGTTTATACTTAGCATCATGTTGCAAAGAATATATTCTATCTACAATGTTTTCACACTTAAACCAATTATCTTGTGCCCACTCTTCTCCGGCTGGAGAAGGTCTAGCACCATGCTTTGTTAACAAAGCAAAAAGAATATCCTTATCTTTTGTACTAGAATCTTCAATCATTTTTTTTGTGAAGGGACAAAAACCACTCTCAGGGAGGTATTCTTAAAGTTACACAAAAATTGGCACAGCTAATACTGTGTTTCCCTTCGCTTCCCTGGAATGGGAGAGGAGACCCAGCTGCTTGGGAGGCACTTCTTCACAGAAAAAACTGTTGTCTCCTCAACTACACCAAGCAGCTCAAAACATATAAAAACACACACACAGTCCCATCTTTTGCACAGTGAGATCGCTTCTGAAAAATCCTGATGACAGGGAGTGCTTATTCGCCTGGGTGTATACAGTTTGTGGGAATTTTCCCTCGCCCCCCTTGCTTTCTAACAGCGCTCACCGAAGTGGTGTGCTAGGTGCGGCTGAGACGAGGGTCCTTCCCCTTCTACAAACTATGTAAAACCCGCAACTCCACAGTCTATCAAGATCCTGTCTGTGACGCCAATTTAATGTCAGGATCCGCAAACATATATGGGGAACCTGATGGTTCGTTTTGGAGATCTCAAAGCGCAAAAGACACAATAGGGGACAAACCAGTTTGCTTAAACAAAAAATACACTTTTATTTAGTGCCCACAATGCGATAGTAGGGAAAGAAAATAGAGAATAGTGAGAAAGATAGAGAAAGAGGGGAAGGGGGATTATAGCTACCACGTGGAGAGTCGGCGGTCCTCAAAACGTAGAGATGCCCATAGACGGGATCTTCTCCAGTGGGGTGATCACAAAGGGTGCACGGGATCTGCAGAGTCTTTATAGGCTGGTCAGGAAGAGGACCAAGGCGAGTGGAACGGAGCCAAAGAGGGCACTGGGCCAAGGCAGGCACCTGCGTCAAAGTTGGGTGCTCAGGAACAAGCAGCAAGCTGTACCCTTCTAGCACGGTCAGTATAGTCAGCTCAGTCCACTGTAACGAGCTGCTATTGTTCTTGCATTCCGTTCTCGTGGAGATGCATATCAGTCCTTGGCAAGCGCCCCACCTCAGCCAGGCCAGGGGCTCTTCCCAGTCTCTTCAGGGGTCTTAGTCTTCAACCATTGGAGACAGTTGTGAGGCGTAACACATCCTTGGACAGACTCTGACACCCCCCCACCACCATGAGACCTCAGCCGCTGCCAGGGCCACCAGCCAGCCCGCCGCTACCCGCTGTGGGAGCCGCAGGCTGCTGCCGCTGGAGCCGCTGCCGAGGCAGCGCGGCACACTCCCCCCACCCTGTTGGAGCCACGAGACCCACAGCTGCCGCTGCTCCCGCTGTGGAGCCGCCAGAAGCCAAAGCACACACACACCCTCCCACCGAAACCATGGAACCTCCGAGCCGCCAGCAACCGGCCCGGCCCCGTGCCCCCCCGGTCACCACGAGGCAGCCGCCGCTGCTGCTGCAGCCCCGAGCCGGCCCCGTGCCTTCACAGCCGGCGGCCCTGTGCCCCCAGGCGCCGCCGCATGTAAATTAGAAAATCCCCAGTGTAAACTGGGATATTTTTAGCCCCAAAAGTCCCCCGCCAAAACAAACGAACGTAAAAATCTGGACCCACAAAAGACAGTACTGAACTGGCTATGCCCTAAAGTGTTGATAAACAGTTTTTTGTATCTCGCTGTAACTTAAAAAGTGCCCGAGGGGAGGGATACCCCCAGAACAGCCTGGCAAAAGTGAAATAGCATGCCTGCGAGGGCGGGGCTCCTGGCTCTGCAGTGACCTAAGACTGCAAAGCCGAACAGACCCTCCTCCTCAAGGTGAATCAGGAAGGGCTGACCATCCCTCGAGCCGCCCTTTTGAGAGCTGATCAATAAAGGCATTTTAAGGAGAAAAATACTATCTCCACCTATTTTTAACAGTGGTGAGGGGTGGGCAAAGAGGGTGTGCAAAGGAGGGTCCTCAGGGCGTCCCCGAGGGGGCCACGACTATCCCTGCCCTGGGCAGCACCAAGTTTGCTGTGACCAAGGCCAAGGTGGCCTAGGGATGCCCCGGGGCTGTCCCTGCTAAGCCACAGCCCCCAGGACACAGACAGTTCCCCACTCAGGGTCTGAGTCCAGGTGAGACATCACAGAGTGGGCTCCGACATCACAGGAAATATAGATGACATCATGGAGTGGGCTGTGGCATCACAGAGTGGCTGTGTGACATCAATAGGTAGGCAGTGACCACACAGGGCCAAGGTCTGACATCACAGAGTGGACTGTAATGTCACATGAGAGCCGAATGACATCACAGATTGGGCTGTGATATCACAGATTCAGCTATGACATAATAAAGCAGGATATGACATCACAGAGAGGAATATGACATCACAGAGTGGACGTCCGGCATCATAGAGCAGACAATGACATCACAGAGAAAGCAGTAACGTTGCAGGGTGGCTGAGTGACATCACAGGCCTGTGGTCTGACATCAGGAAACAAACTATGGCATCACAGGCATCTGTATGACATCCTAGAGTGGGTAGTGAAATCACAGGGTGGATTTGTGACATCACAGAGTGTGCAGTGACATCACAGCGGGGGGATGTGTGAAACCACAGAGGGGACTGTGACATAACACAGTGGGCTGTGCGGTCACAGGGCAGACTGTGACATCACAAATGGGATGGTGTGACAGCACAGAGTGGCTGTGTGAAATCATAGAGAGAGCTGTGATATCACCATTTTTTGGCGTGATACTATAGAGTGGGCTGTGACCTAAAAGGGCAATGCTATGACATCACTGAGTAGGCTGTGACATCACAGGGTGGGTCTATGACATCACAAATAATGCTGTGACATCACAGGGTGGGTGTGACATCATAGGTCTGAGTAGGACATCGTTCAGTGCCCTAAGGCATCACAGAGGGGCTGAATGACATTGCAGAGTGAACTGTGAGGTCACAGGGAAGGTGTATAACATCACAGAATGATCTGTGACATCACAAAGCGGTCAGTGACATCGCAGAGTGGTTGTGTGACATCACAGAGCTGGCTGTGACATCACAGAGTGGTTGTGTGACATCACAGAGCCGGCTGTGACATCACAGGGGTTATGAGGTCACGGAGCAGAATCTGTCATGATAGAGTGGATGGGTGTGATATCACTGAGCAGGCTGAGACATCTCATAGTGGGCTGTGACATCAGAGAGTGACTGTGTGACATCATAGCATGGCTGTTACATCTCAGAGAGGACTGTGAGGTCCCAGAGCACACTCTGACATCATAGAGGGGGAGTTTGTGAAATAACAGAGTGGTCTATGACATCCCAAGAGCAGCTGTGGGACAGCACACAGCCGGCTGTGACCTCCCAGGGAGGTGGTATGAGGTCACAGGGGGGCTCTATGAGGTCATTCCACCCCTGTCCCTCCTCCCTGGTCCTCCCTCCCACATGAAGTCTACCCCAGACACTGCTGAGCACCAGGAAGCATCTCCCTGCCCCAGCACAGGGCCAGGGCCAGGCTCTGGGGCCACCCAGCAGCACTCACCAGCTCCCTGGGAACAACAGGGGACATCAGGGATGGGGCAGCCCAAGAACATATGGGAGGCACTGGCCTTGGGAACTGCCAAAGCCTGGGAGCTCTGCTCTTACCAAAGGTTTAGAGAGAGGAGGAGAAGATGAGCGGGAGCAGTGCAGGAAGCCTGAATGCCAGAGATGGAAGGCTGGTGATCCTGGGTGCATGAGGAGTGTTTGTGGGTTTCATGATGGCCCTGGGATCTCCTCCTGGGCTCTGGAGATGCTTCTGGTGGAGGAACATTTCTGATCAGCAATGTGCAGAGAATGAGCTCTGGAACAGGTAAAGGTTGAATTGTCCTGGGACAGGAAAGGCAAGAGATGGATCTGTTTTGGGAAAGGGAAGCCCAGCAAACTGCTGCCAGATCCTGGTGTTTCCTGTGGGCAGCTTGTGGGGAGTGTCCAGGCTCTGCAGCAGGCAGGGCATGGTGCTGGGAGCACAGGAGCAGACCAGGCAAAGAGGCAGGTGAGCAGAATCCCTTGGCTTTTGACTTTGTTGCCTACTCAAGGGTAAAGTCCAAAGACTTTCTGTTTTCTGGGGCTGTGAGAGGCCCTGTCTTGGTGTGGAACAGGGCAGCCTTTCTCTGGGACTTGTCTCTGTCCCACAGCTCGCTCTAGTGTCCCTTCAGTGGCCTCCTGCCTGTCCTCAGCACCCACCCTGGGCTGGTCCCCACCCTCCCAAAGCCTCTCAGCAGCTCCTGGATGGAAATGCCAGCAGCTGGGTGCTGCTGCACCACCATCATCTCCCACCTTTTTCCGGGCCACATTGAGATCTGAGAAATGGTTGTTAAGCCTTGGCTTTGATGACCAGCCCCTGGCTCAGCTCTGCTGGAGTTTATCAGAAACATTGCTGCCAGGAGCTGCTGAGGTCTGATGAACTCTTGCTTAGCTTAGGAACAGCCTTGGAAACTACTTTCTTGCCTGAATGGCACAACATCCCCATTCTCACACTTGCAGAGAAAGTTGCCGAGCCAGTCTGTGGCCAGGATGAAACACTGTTATGACTGAAGCCCATCTCTTGTGACCCTATAAGCAGCAGCCCCAAAGGAGCCCCTTGGAGCTCTCCTGGGCTGCAGCAGTGCCCAGTGAGCTCCCTCGCAGTGGGGCCTCTCTGAGCTGGGAACTCTCCTGCTTGCTGCACTCAGGGGAGCCCCAAACAACGGTGGGTCTGAGGCCAATCCCCCACTGCTTGAGGATCAATCCTTGGTCCCTTGGGGAGACGCAAAAGCATCCAGAGTGAGCATTTCACTGCCTCTGAGGGGAATTTCTCCCAGGCACCGTGCCCTGACTCTTCCTCTCTGTGTGCACACACGTGTGCCTGTGCTCTGGCAGAGGGGGGAGAAATGCTGCTCTCTTGGATGTTTAAGTACCTTGGACATCTCAGTCAGTTCTATTATAAGCTAAGTTAACTGCTGTTACCTGTTGTTCCTTGGTTAAATCTTAAGGCTGAAGTTTAAGGCCTGTTCAGTTTGAGTGCTATTAAGCTTTTTGGCTTTTTATCCTTACCCTCACTCTCCCTTTGTCACGCAAACCTGAATACACACACATACTCAACAGGGGAAGTTCTCAGTTCACTTCTGTTTGGATGGACTGGATTTTGTTTATTGTAATTTTTTATCCCCTGGTGTGTCTTAACCATCTCTCCAGTAGCACAGTGAACCTTGCCAATGAACTTTGTCGAGCTGGTGCTAAATATCAAATCTGGGTTTTACTGATCCCCTTGACGGGGATTTTTTAGAGTGATCTCAACCCCTCGCTTGGAACAGGGGGAAGGAATCCTGGCCCAGGCTCTCTGCAAACTCTGGAAACTCTGCCTGTGCCCAAGAGAATTTCAAAGAGAGATGGAGTGTGACAAACAAGGACAATTTACTTAGAGAAGAGCAACAACTATGAACTACAGAACATATGAACTGAATCAAAGGAGAGACCCAAAAGGTTCAAACTTCAGCACCTTGGGTGTTATTGAAGTAACATCCCGATTATCAAAGCTGGTCAGTAATAGACACAAGCAGTGTCATTCACCAAGGACGCCTGTGAAACAAAGACTTTCAGGGGTTTCGGTAAACTACAATTTTTACACCATTTCTGCTGAGTTCATTCTATGATTTCCTCAGATACAGATGTATCATGTTTCTTCTTGCAGTTTTCTGTGAAACAGTATTGCCATCTAATGTTCTTTTATGGTGATCTTGAGGAGGGACACAGGGACGTCTCCTCTTACTTCACCATCATCACCTTTGTCGTGCTGACCTCCAGATGACGTCAAGCCTCACACATGCGCTTTTGCTGCTTGTGATATTCAATTTATTATTTTATTGTTCGAATTTCTTACTTAGTGTCTTGGTTTAGGGCAAATTTGGGAGGAAACCTCCAAATGGGGTTCCTCTGGAGAGAAAACTCTAACAGCCCCTCCCCCCAGCTGATCTGAGAAAAGAACTTCCTCAGAGAAAAGTGGAAAAAACTATTTATTTGACAAACAAACTGCCCACAAGCATAAGGAATTAATAATATGAAACAATAAAACCTCTCACTGCTCCAAAGAGAGATGGCCAAACTGGGACAAGTCCTTGCCAGGAGTTAACTCAGCTCCCTCAGTCTCTTATCAGTCCCAGTCCCTTTGGCACTGGAAAATGCCAAGGTCCAGGCCCAGTGGGCGGTGGACACAAGATCTCAGTCTTCTTCTGGGTTTTTCAGTCCAGATCAGATTTAAACAGTCCCAAGAATAAGGAAAAAAACAGTCCAGGAAGCTTCTTTGTTTCAGGTAGCTAAACTAACTAAAGGAAAAAAACCCTTTTTCTCTGGCCACTGTTTGTGCATCTGATAAACACACCATCTCGAGGAAGAGAAAAAGTGCAGAGGAGTGAATGCTGTTTTTCAAAACAAACTGCATGCTTCTTTTTTTCACTGCTTTAGTCTTAGAACTTGTCTTAATGGTACAGAACACAACATACAGGACACACAGAACAGACGATTGGGGATACAAGCTTCATAGTTACCTTAGGACACTTAGACATCAAATTAATCTCTCATGATAAAATACTTTCAAGGCTCCTTTAGATAAAACAATACACTTTTGACTTAAACTTCATGTGTATAGCTGCTTTCCTTACCACAAGGGTAACACATTCATCCAAGTCTAAGCCTGAGTTACTCCCTCTTCTTTCTCACAATACCTGTCTTACTTCATTAGAAAGAAGATATCCCTTAACTAGAACTAAGAGCAGCTAAAGACAGAAGATTAAAAAACTAAGTAAGCGAAATCACAGAAACATAAATTTCTTAGAGTAATTTCAATACTGCTCCTTATAAAATTGAATATCATTGGTTTTTAGCAAAATACTGCATATCTCTCTCCCATAATATTATGAGAATTCTTATAACAACAACCATCTATAAAACATATTTACAGTAGAAGGACCTATCTCTAAGCAGTAACTTAATAAATGTATTTAAAGAAAACCATAGCAGAAACTAATAAAATATATCATATTGGTCAGTCCTGGAAGAGAAGGAAGCAGCCCGGTCACTCCTGTGAGGCCCTGAGTGCTCTTCCCTGTGCCCCCAGGCTGGCACATGTTGGCACAGTGGGTGCCTGCTGACAACTCTGAGCCCAGCTGGTGCTGGGAGCCAGCCCCAGGTGCTGGGACAGAGCTTGTGTGGCCCAAAGCAAGTGCAGGGCAGGCCAGGGCTGGTGCTTCCATTTGGAACAAAAAAGAACTGGCCCAGCCTCTGCTATTCAGCACTCCAGTTGCTCTGTGTCTGCCTGTGGCAGCTCATGTCCAAACACAACTGGGTGCCTGCTAACTATGGCTCTGGATGGCCATAAACAGGGGGGTCCCCAGGGAACATCAAGGCAGACACCTGGGGAAGTGCAGAGGATAGAGATCACTCTGGGAAGAGAAGCTCTTCTGTGTCTCTGATGATGCTGCCAGCCCCCTAAAGGAGCAGCCAAGACAAGTGCTGCAAGCAGACGTGTGCTGCCCTTTTGTGCTGTCAGGTGCACACGGGAGAGATTTATTGCCACAGTCCACCAGACTTGATCTGGGAACAGTGGAGGGCCATGCATTGGTAGGGAATGGGCTCCAGCAAGAGCAGAGTAGGATCTTCTGGCAGCAAAGCCTGAGCTTGTGATGCGGGCCATCTCCTCAGCAGACACCAAAGTGCTTCCTTCCAGCCCTGTATGGCAGCCACAAGCACCGACTTTTGTTCAGCGCCTGCTGCTTCTTCCTTTGTTCCAAGCCTGTCCAGGATTTAGTTTGGAAGCTGAAGCACGTGTCTTTAAGGTGCCTGTATGAAGGAGAGGGGCAGCAGCTGCAGTGCAAGCCTCGTGTGCCTCTGGCAACGGCACCAGTGCCACTGCCATGGGAAGCCTACCTGCTATAGATACATATTATGAAGTTGCCTTTTCGCAAATATTAAATGCTATATGAATATTTTGGGCAGGTTTTGCTGTATTATTTACTTCTCCTATTAATGAAACTTAGAAATAAGTACTGTCATGATGTCCTGGGTTGTAGTGTAGGATGTACACAAAGTATTTATTCTATCACTATCTTCATGAACTATTGAAACCAGATGGGGCGGTGTTCTTCCCAGTCCCCCTGCCTTTGGGCTGTCTTCTGTTAATGGCCCATCAGTGCCTTGCCCATGACTCACAGGTAACTCCCTCCAGGAGTTATCTCTGTTTTAATGGGCCATCAAGGAGCCACTTCACAACTCATCAGCCCATTGTGAGATGCTCCGCCCAGGGGGAGGAGCCAAGCATTCTCACCTGGATATAATCTGGGATTTGGGACAGTGCAAGCAGCCCTTACCTGCTGGATTCCCAGAGGACCAGAGCTACCAGACCTTTCTACAGGATCACTGCTTCAGGAAGACCACCTCATCTGGACTGCTTCCACCGTCCTGCTCAGGTTGTATTCTGACTCTGTCAGTGGTTTTTTGTATTATTGAATTTATTTTATTTTACTTTTTTTACCTTTCTTCGTATTAAATCATTTTTCTGACTTGGAGCCTCTCACTCGTTTTGCTTTCAAACCACAACACATGAATATATATTTATTTCTAAGGCTGTAACATGATAATAAAGACTGGTTTTGTAACATCTAGACTGGCTAAACCAGAAGGATGGAGAAAATCTCCCACATTCCTGAATTACCTTATGAAGATTACTGACCAAAGCTTCAGGAAAGGAATTTATTGAACCTCTGGTATCACTATCTTATCCAGATGAAGATGGCCAAAAACCTTCAGGAGTGGAGTTTATTGAACCTATGCTATCAGACGGAATGGAGCCACTCGCAGATGGATCTACTTGATAAAATGGCTGGGGAGAGGTTGAAACTGAACAAAGAAATTCACACTCAAGAGGAATGTGTGAATCATGCACGTGAATTAATAAATATGCAACAGGCCGGTACTTTTAAGGAGTGAGCCTTCTCATTAGCAGGTGTTAGCTTGTTAGGTCTCGTTAGCTCATTCAGGTTATGGCTGCATGTCAAGTTACCCAGCCGTGTAATATTTTCCTTCATTTTGGTTTCCTAATTGTCTTTTTATTAATCTTTTAAAATTTTACCAAGAAAATGAACCTCATTTTTCACAATGGGGGGACTCATCCTTAATATATACCTTGTGTCCGACACCCTGGAGGGAACCAAAGCAGGGAGACACACCCTGCTGGTTTCAGTGGCCTAGCTTTTTTTCTCCTGATGTGGGTCAGGGGAGTTGCAGATAAAATACTCATAGGACAGAGAAAGGAGACAGTAAACAGAAAAAAAAAAAAAAAAAAAAAAAAAGGTGGGAGGATCTCGGGGTTTAATCTGGTTGTTTCCTCACCCGAGATTCCAAAGCTGGCTGGTGGTTCGTGTGGGCACGAAGGGAGTGATTTTCCCTCTTGACCTCTGAAGGATTTAGGGTCTGCTGTCTGACTCTGTGTCTCTGTGTTCTGTGCTGAGCTCGGTGCTCAGTGTTCGGTGCGAGAATGAAGTGGAGTCTCAAGGTCTTGGTTTTCTGGTTTCTCGCGTTGTTTATTAGTTCTTACCTTACAATTCTCTGTGTCCGGCCAAGATGTTCACAGCAGCCTGGACACTATGTGATTCCCCTGTGTCCGGCTAAGATGTTCACAGCAGCTTGGACACGATGTGACTCCCCCTGTGATGGGAGGTCGCTACCTCTTATACAGATAACTATGTACCCATTATTTACAATTCCATGCCAATGTCTATCACCTATACTAACAGGGTCATGTCTACTTTGATCCAATCCACTGAAATTACTTTGTGCCCACGTCACTGCAGAAGATGGATGCCAAGGGAGAAGAAGAAGAACCCAGGGTTCCACCCAGATTCCTCCATCTTGTCTCTTTGCATCTACATTCTAAAAATCCAAAACTACAAAATCTTCTGCACAGTGATGACTACACTACTCTCAGTAACACCTTTGTGACTTGCAATTCTTCTCTCTGTTAGATGTTTTTCTCATGGACTAAAATCAAAGACTGTGTCTTCCTGGGCTCTGTGCCAGGCAAACCCCCCTGCACAGACCCCAGACCCTCTTTCTTGGGTCCCAGGCCTCTCTACCGAGGTCTATGACTTCCCAGGGCACCCAGAGGGATGCCCTGGACTCCAACAGGGGGAGAGAAAGATAAAATACCTAAGAAAGCGGTATTTTAGCTCCATAAAAATCTTGTCCATGAAGACCTGAGAAAGACAAAAGGATTCTATTTCTTGGGAAAGCAGGTATGGGAGGGTTGCGAGGTGTGTGAATGAGACACTGGCAGCGTATCCCCAGACTGGTGAAGTGATTGTGAAGTCTCCTGGACTGCATTTCTGTTTTTTCGCAGAAAAACAGCTAGTAAAGAGATGAAGTGAAAGATAAAAGGTGTGAGAGAGACCCCTCCAGGGTAGTTGAGATGGGGTCCCAAGGAGGGTTTTTTTTGAAGGGAGCTGAGAGTTTTCCTGTACAATCCACTCGGAAACAGGATAAAAGGAGGGAATGAGGCTCGCTGCCTTTTTTTTTTTTTTTTTTTTTTTTTTTTTTTTTTTTTTTTTTTTTTGCGAGATTGAGGAAAAAACACAAAAAGCTCAAAGGTGTAAGGCTCGAGAACACCTGGGCTTTAAAAAGCTGCCAGGTTGAGAGTAAGAAACACTAGAAGCTTTAAAAGTGTTATAATCCAAGAGCTTTTGGGGTTGGCCAAATAACCTATGGGTAAATATTAAAGAAAAAAGGTACCATTCAGTTGTGTTGTCCAGTTGTGAGTGGGGGGAGACTGAGAAAGGCGTATTGAAGAAATAAAATTGAGTAGGTGGGGACGAATAAATGTATATGTGATATACATTATTGATTTTTTTTTTTAAGGATATGTATTGTATTGTATTGTATTGTTGAGAGAAAGAGTTTTCTGCCTCTTTGAGGCGGAGGGGAAGGGGGAAGGTGGTGTTCAGGTTGTTAGAGAAGTGGGAAACAGAGGCCAGGGATGAATAGATAAAATCCTGAAAAATGGGACAGAAAACAAGTTAGTCGAGTTCAGGAAAAAAAGGGAATAAAAGGCTGCAAGCAGGGATAGCCCAAGATAGCCCTTTGGGAGTTATGTTAGCTAACTGGGATATTGATCCTTGTACAAGAAAAAAGGACAAAGTAAAGATGATCCAGTATTATATGATAGAATGGGCAGAAAAGGAAATAAGATCTGACCACGTTTATTTCCCTAGATATGGCTCTTCTGAAGTGTGGATTTGTCAGGCTTTAAACATATTTGTAAATTTAAAAGAACCATTTAATCTGGAGGAAAAAAAAACATGCTGCATGCTGGATAGGAGATATAGACCCTAGGGGCACAAGAGTTTTTAAAATATGAGAAACCCCAGAGACAGAAAAGAAAGAGAAAAAGAAAGAAAAGGGCTGGGCTCCCCTAGAAATACTGCCTCTCCTGCTCCCGTGCCAGCAGCTGCCCCTCTGTTCCTAGCTGTCACTGCCATTTGTTTCAGCTGCACGTTGGCCACGGCACCTGCGGCTCCGCCTGTGCTCAGCCTGGCCTCATGGTCCGCGATTGCTCCACCGGACATGCCGGGGGATCCGCCCGCCCCAATTCCGGCTGCATGGCCCACGGCAGCTCTGCCAGAAACCCCACCTGTCCCAGCCACGGCCACTTCAGCTGCCCATCCCCTGACGACTTTCCCCGGGACTGCTCTGGCAGTCCCCACCCTGGCTGGTCTGTCTGTGCTGGCTGCAGATGATGAGGACTACGTGCAGACGGTCCATGCCCCAGTCTGGTTTCCGCCGGAAGACTCCGTCCCTTTGGTGGTTCTGGCAGCAGTCTCCACTTACCCCCCATTCCTGGAGGACTCAGCCCTGGGGCAAATCCCTGCCCCCACCCCTTCTTCTCTGACAATATCAGCAACCCTTGCTTTTGCCACCCTTCCCTTGGTAATGACAGCACCTGCTGTTCAGGGACATTCTCTTCTTAAAGGAGAAATATCATATCAAAATACAGGTGGCTCAGTTAAAAAGAAGAGAACAGAAAAGCTGGGATAAAGAAGATTAATTTATTCCCATTACGGAAAGTCGCAATGGGGGGTGGAGGCAGAGGTTTTGTGAACGCCCCTTTGACTTCTTCAGAAGTCAGAAACTTTAAAAAGGAAATTAAAGGGTTATTAGAGGATCCCATAGGTACAGCTGAGCAAATAGACCAGTTCTTCGGACCAAACATTTTTACTTGGTAGGAGATGCAATGATGGAATAATGAAGATTACTTTTTCCCAGGAAGAAAGACAAATTAATAGAATGGCTGGAACAAGAATTTGGGAAAAGGAAAACCCTCAGGGAGCACCAGGAGATTATAAAATGCTAATAGCACCTCCTGATTGGAACCAAAATGATGAGGCAGGGAGGAGATATATGAATGATTATCATTATTTAATAATAAGCAAAGGAATAAAAGAGGCCCTGAGGGCAAAATGTCAAAAAGGCTTTTGAAGGACAGCAAGGAAAAGAAGAGACACCAGCAGAATGGCTAGAAAGACTTAAGAGAAATATGAAACAATATTCCGGAATAGTTCCTGAGACAACCATTGGACAGGCTTTATTAAAAGTTGCTTTTGTTACTCATGCCTGGCCAGATATTAGAAAAAAGCTGGACAAAACGGAAGACGGGCATGATAGATCACTAAATGATTTATTAAGGGAGGCCCAAAAGGTCTATGCCAGAAGAGATGAAGAAAAAGCCAAGGTGAAAGCAAAAATTATGGTAGCCACTATGCAAGAAGGTAACTTCTGAAGAAATCCAAAGCTTCCAGGTACCACTCCTAGTCATTCAAGTCTTAGAGACAGGGGAAATGAGAAAAACAGAGCCCTGGTACAAACAAAATCTCATGAGCACCCTAAGAAGGCCTGTTTCTTTTGCAGGAAGGAAGGACATTAAAAGCATGAGTGCCCTCACCTAAAAAACCCCCTGAAAATCTTCTGAGAGATGGACCCAGAATAAGAATAAGGAAGTCATAGGCTCTATTTTCTAGGGGACAAATACCATCTGGAGCCTGTGATGACCTTAAAAGTGGGTCCCCAGGAGGAGGAATTAGAATTTGTGGTCAATACAGGGGCAGAATGAACCTGCCTGTTAAATATTCCAAAAGGTTGTAGTGTAAGTAAGGACACTGTAAAGGAACAGGGGCAAAAGAAGAAGGTTTTACAGTTCCTGTCATTAAAGGTGCGGTTATTGAAGGTGAGACTAGAATTTAGATGGGAGATATCTTATTGGTTCCTGGAGCAGGTAGCAACTTATTAGGGAGAGACTTACAGGTAAAGCTGGGGATAGAGGTTATACCACAAGCAAGGAA
The DNA here is from genome assembly GCF_965231275.1 of Zosterops lateralis. Lineage (NCBI taxonomy): Eukaryota > Metazoa > Chordata > Aves > Passeriformes > Zosteropidae > Zosterops > Zosterops lateralis. The sequence continues at coordinate 14,163,414 of NC_139776.1, forward strand.
AATGACAGCTAAAGATTTAAAACTTGGCCAAGAGGATGAGGATGAAATTAACAAAGAAGTTTGGCGTGGGGAAGGAAATAGGGGAGGACTGGACATTGACCCCATAAGGGTCACAATTGAAAGAGAAGAGTGTCCTATACGTGTACATCAGTACCCTATATCCTTAGAAGGGCAAGAAGGTTTGAAGCCTGTAATAGAAGGACTAATAAAGGATAGGACATTAGTATGTCTCCTCATAATACCCCTATTCTGCCAGTAAAGAAGCCTGATGGGAATTATAGATTAGTACAAGTCTTACGGGAGGTTAACAAGAGAACTCGAACCCCTTACCCAGTAGTACCCAATCCTTATACTCTTCTAAGTAAGGTCCTGCCCCAGCATCAGTGGTTTAGTGTAGTGGATCTTAAAGATGCTTTTTAGGCTTGTCCATTAGCCAAGGAAAGCCGAAATATCTCTGCCTTTGAATGAGAAGATCCAAATACTGAGAAAAAGCAGCAACTAAGATGGACAAAATTACCACAGGGGTTCACTGAATCTCCAAACCTATTTGGACAAGCTTTAGAAACAATATTACAAACTTTCCCCACTCCTCCTGGAATATAAATTATCCAATACGTGGATTATCTCTTATTAGCAGGGGAAGCTGAAGTTGAAGTTAGGGAGGCTACTATAAAACTTTTGAATTTTCTCAGGAAGAAAGGATTAAGAGTATCAAAATGGAAACTGCAAATTGTAGAATCAGAAGTAAAATATCTTGGACACAATAAGCAAAGGTAGCTGAAAGCTAAACCCCTAGACGATTGCAGGAATTTTATCTCTCCCCACTCCCTCTTCAAAGAAGGAAATTAGAAAGCTACTTGGGTTATTGGGATATTGTAGATTATGGTTTGAAGCGTATACAGAGGCAGTAGAATTTTTATATGGAAAATTGGCAGAGGACGATTATATAAAGTGGGCCAAGGAAGATGATGATAAATTAGGAGAATTGATGTTAAAACTAGCCTCAGTACCAGCTTTGAGCTTAACCTCATTAGAAAAACCTTTTCATCTGTATGTGAATGTAGAAAGTGGAGTAGTTGATGGAGTTCTGGTTCAGGAGTGGGGAGGAGTGAGGAGACCAATAGTTTATTTATCAAAAATGTTGGACCCAGTGAGCCATGGCTGACCTGTATGTATTCAAGCAACAGCAGCTACTAGAATTCTCGTAGAAGAGAGACATAAGCTTACTTTTGGAAGTAAACTAGTTGTGTATACATCTCATGCAGTCTGAAATGTGTTAAACCAGAAAGCTGAAAAATGGTTAACAGATGATAGGATGCTAAAATATGAAGCAATCCTGATAGACATTAGAAGCAAACAAAAGTTTAAACCTAGCTCAATTTTTATATGTAGAACCAAAAAGTAACCTAAAAAATAATTGTTCCGAAATTATCCAATACCAAACCATACAAAGTATGGGAAGATCTGGAAGAACAAGCCCTCTCAGAAGGGAAACACTATATGTGGATGGTTTCTTCTAGGTGTTTACAAGGAAAAAGAATGTCAGGGCCTGCTTTAGTTGATGGGAAAAACATGCAAACCATTGAAAAAGGAAAATTACCTTCAAACTTGTCTGCTCAAACTTGTGAATTCTATGCTCTAAAAAGAGCACTGGAATATTTAGCACATAGGAAAGGAAATATATACTGACTCAAAGTATGCCTTTGGGGTAGTACACACTTTTGGAAAAAATTGGGAAGAAAGAGGGTTAATTCAAAAGGAAAGGGATTAATACATGGGGATCTTATTCTGGAGGTTTTAGAGGCATTAAAATTGCCTGAGGAGATAGCTGTGGTATGTATCAAAGGACATCAAAAGGGGATGACCTCGGAAATAAGGTGAAATAATTTGGCAGATTAAGAAGCTAAAGATGCAGCAGAGAATGGGATATAAAGGGTTATGTTAATTTTGATCTCAAATAAGGAAGAATTGGAAAGTCCAAAGTTTAGTGAAGCAGAAGAAAAGGAATTAAGTAAGATGGGGAAAAGCCAGATGAATCAGAGAGATGGAAATTTCCTGTTGGGAGACAGTTACTTAATAAGCTAATGACTAGAAAAATATTATAAAACATGCATCAAAAACTCATGCTTTGTGTGATCCTTTTCTAAGGAACTATGGGTGTATTGGGATTTTTGGGTTGGCAAAACAAGCAACTGAAAGATGTATAATTTGCCAAAAGGAAAATCAAAAGGAAATGAGAAAAACAACATTAGGAGGTTGGGAGTTAGCTCTCCGACCATTTCAAAGTATCCAAGTGGACTTTACTGAACTTCCCCAAGTACAAAGATGGAAGTTTTTATTAGTGATGACAGACTATCGAACTCATTGAGTGGAAGCTGTTCCCACTGTCAGAGCCGTAGCCAATGTATTATGTAAAACCCTTTTGGAACAAATTATTCCCAGATATGGAATAGTTAATAGGATAGACTCAGACAGAGAAACACATTTTACATCAAAAGTCACACAGCAAATAACTCAAGCCTTGGGGATAAAGTGGAAGTTGCATACCCCATGGCATCCACAGAGTTCAGGCAGGGTAGAGAGGATGAACCAGACTTTAAAGAGAACGTTAACAAAATTAATATTTGAAACCCAAAAGTCATGGGTAAGATGCTTACCTTTAGCTTTTTTGAGGGTCTGAACACAACCCAGGTCAGACCTGGGGGTGTCACCTTATGAGATGATGTTTGAGTTACCCTTTCTGACCACCCAACATGAAACTGCTACCTATGACGTAAGAGAAATGAGTGTTAAGAAATATGTCAACACAATTGCAAAACCCCTTGAAAATCTGCAGTCAAAAGAGATAATATCTCAAACCACACCTTTAGACTTTAAAATCCATAATATCCATCCAGGGGAGTGGGTACTAGTGAAAAGATGGAAAGAACAATCTTGAACTCCACAATGGGAAGATCCTGTTCAGGTGTTGCTGACAACTGAGGCTGCAATCCAGACCAGGGAGAGAAGGTGGATCCAAGCCAGCAGGATTAAAAGGCCTGTGGAAGAACCAGTGGAGTACAACATCTAAACCATGTGATACCAAACTGACTCTTAAATGGGGACTGGGTGGTGATGAACTGAGAGGACCCGAATGATCCAAGAAATGGACAAAGAGTCACCCAATTGGGAAATAAAGCCAAGTTTATATCAGTGATTTCAAGTGCAGCCTAGACAAGTTCTGAGACGTCTCCAATATCCTCCTTGGGGAGGAATACTTCCACTCCAAACAGCAGGATTGGGATTGTTTAGGTCAGAGAGTTCTCATATTCTGGCCTTAGCCTGACTTATACAGAGAAGAAGAGGAGTTATGACCTCCATTAGAGTCATACCAAATACCTTGTCTGAGTCATCCCAATATTGGACATGCTAGCTGGGTTAAATGTAAATGTGCAAGTTGTGAAAAAAAATGGTATTGTAGTTCACTAAAGCGACACTCTCATTCGATGGAGTGTCAAGTGACAAATCTATTCCCCATCCTGGTAGAACTAAGAACAGCTGAAATAGTAACTTTGCTTTCTGCATGGGAATTACTAGTGACTGTTGAGTGGGAAATACCTGAGGAACAGTGGGAAATTACAGTTATGAAGTTTCAAAGACAATTTACCTGGAAATTAGCAAAAAGGAAGTGACAAGGAAATAGAGGGCATGACTAGGTAGCCACTGTACTTGCCACCAAAAGGATCATATACACCTGCTGTGAGTTGCAACCCCGTAGGCATGGGAGGTGGCGGTATAAGCCATCCCGGATCTCTATTATTCCCTCTTGTGTCACTCATTTTTTGTGTTATCCTTTATGGGGTACTGGCAAAGTCATGTCATAGGTGTTACCAAAACCTATGGAAAGACACCAAGATTCCTTTTTTATCACTCACACTCATATCAACAGCCACTGTTCTAACCCATCCAAATTAGATAATTGCATACACAATGGGAAAAACTATTGGATTGTGGAAAAGTTAGGAAAAAGTGGTGACAGGTTGGGAATTAAATGTCCAAAAGGGGAGAGATGGATTTGTTTTACATAAGCTATTGGGAATAAAGTCCAAGACCTAGTAAAAGAACAACGGGTAAGCAAAAAGACAAAGCCAGCACAGCAATTTGACTCTGTGCCAATTTCACTTCAAGGTTTGTAAACAAAACTGGACCAGCAACTAGAAAAAAAAAGAGAGATCTCGAGACTAGGGGAAAATCTGTTTGTAGAATTTGGGGAAAGAATAAGTAAGGGACTCAAAATAACCAGCTGTTGGGTCTGTGGAGGGGCTTTGATGTCAGAGGAATGGCCATGGGAAGGGAGTAGCTTAGGCCTGATTGAACTCCTTAAGTGGAACCAGACAAATACTAAGGGGGAAAACTGACCTGAAGGGTGGATTTTAAGCTCAACAGTGATAGGGGAAGAATGTCTCTGATGCACTGGGAAAAATTTTCCTAATGAGGTAGGAAATACTCCCTGTAAAAGGTATAAAGTTAGCAATGTAACTTTTACATGGTAGATCCCAGAGGAACCAACTCGGACTCAAAGAAAATGCAAGAGTGTCATGGTTTGAAAGCAAAATGAGTGAGAGGCTCCAAGTCAGAAATAAGTCAGAAATACAATTTAATAAGAAGAAAGGTAAAAAGGTAAAAATAAAATAAATGCAATAACACAAAGGAACACTGGCAGAGTCAGAATACAACCTGAGCAGGACGGTGGAAGCAGTCCAGATGAGGTGGTCTTCCTGAAGCAGTGATCCTGTAGAAAGGTCTGGTAGCTCTGGTCCTCTGGGAATCCAGCAGGTAAGGGCTGCTTGCACTGTCCCAAATCCCAGATTATATCCAGGTGAGAATGCTTGGCTCCTCCCCCTGGGCGGAGCATCTCACAATGGGCTGATGAGTTGTGAAGTGGCTCCTTGATGGCCCATTAAACAGAGATAACTCCTGGAGGGAGTTACCTGTGAGTCATGGGCAAGGCACTGATGAGCCATTAACAGAAGACAGCCCAAAGGCAGGGGGCCTGGGAAGAACACTGCCCCACTTGGTTTAACAGTTCATGAAGATAGTGATAGAATAAATACTTTGTGTACATTCTACACTGCAAACCAGGACAAAGAGAAAAAAAATGTAAATATAATAATGAAGTTTGACTTCTTCAATGTAATGATACAGGAAAAAAATCCATATTTTGGGATCCCAGAAATAACTAAGTTTTGGGAGAATTTAAATCGATACGAAAATGATTATTGGGAAGTACCATATGGCTTATTTTGGATATGTGGAAAGAGAGCATACCCAAGACTCTCCTCTAGGTGAAAAGTGATTTGCATTTTGGGAATTATACAGGCAGGATTCTTTCTTTTACCAGGACCAGATGGAGATCAATTAGGGATAGCAGTTTATGAGGACTTAAAAAGAAATAAAGACGATTTGATTGGAGGATTCCAAAACTGGAGAGATGAAGAATGGCCCTGTGAATGTATTTTGGAAATATATGGGCCAGCCACCTGAGCACAGGATGAGACCTGGGGACGTCAGACCCCAACTTATATGTGAATTGCATTCTAAGGCTCCAGGCTGTTGTTGAAGTAGTAACAAATAGAACTGGTTGAGCATTGGAATTAATATCTAGTCAACAATGCCAAACAAGGGCTGCAGTATCTCCAAATAGGTTGGCTTTAGACTATTTATTAGCTGAAGAAGGGGGCATTTGTGGAAAATTTAATACATCAGATTATTGTTTGAAAATAGATGACAATGGGGATGCTGGTCTAGATATAGTCAATGATATCAGAAAAATAGCTCATGTACCAGTTCAAAAATGAGAATCAATGCTAAAAACTGGTGGAATAATCTATTGGGAATAGAATGGTGGAAAAAGCTAGGATTTTTTCTTCTGTGTGCTGCCGCTGGTCTGATATTTCTTCCTTGTTTGATCCCTTCTTTTATTCAACTAATCACAAATGTAGTTCAAGGCATGCAAGTGGTAACAATGCCCAGAGACCAATAGTTGACTACATCCGTAACGGCACAAAAGATCATGATATTAAAGAAACAAAATAATATAGAAAACCTCTTTGAAGAACCAAAATTTATCTGTGAAAGAAATGAGCAAATAATGGAGGCTAGAAAACAAGGAATATGACTCAAGACAAATGACTGGTAAAAAGAAAGAGGAGGGGAAGGGGAGATATTGTTATAAATACATTTTATAAAGTTGGCTTTTCATAAATATTAAATGCTATAAGTATATTGTGGGAAGGTTTTGCAGTATTATTTACTTCTGCTATTAATGAAACTTAGAAGTAAGTACTGTCATGAATATATATATATTTCTAAGGCTGTAACATGATATTAAAGACTGTTTTTGTAACATCTAGACTGGCTAAACCGGAAGGATGGAGAAAATCCCCCACATTCCTGAATTACCTTATGAAGATTACTGACCAAAACTTCAGGAAAGGAATTTATTGAACCTATGCTATCAGACGGAATGGAGCCACTCGCAGATGGATCTACTTGATAAAATGTTTGGGGGGAGGTTGAAACTGAACAAAGAAATTCACACTCAAGAGGAATGTGTGAATCATGCACGTGAATTAATAAATATGCAACAGGCCGGTACTTTTAAGGAGTGAACCTTCTCATTAGCAGGTGTTAGCTTGTGAGGTCTCGTTAGCTCATTCAGGTCATGGCTGCATGTCAAGTTACCCAGCCGTGTAATGTTTTCCTTCATTTTGGTCTCCTAATTGTCTTTTTATTAAACTTTTAAAATTTTACCAAGAAAGTGAATCTCATTTTTCACATGCCTGTGTTAGGCAAGTCTGCCCTCAAGCACAGCTTTTGAAGTCTGTCAGGGCCAAAGGCCACAGCAGCAGTTGTAAGGCTGGCAAGTCAAGAGAAGGCCATTGTGGCCAATTCTGCTGAAGCCTTTTGCCAAACCACGCGCAGTGGTGCCCACAGCATGCCCCCTTTTGGCGTGGCGGCTGGTGCGGACACCTGGGCGAGCAGGCGCTGGCGTTGGGGCTGCTGCTGTTCCTGTGCATGCTCTGGTGTTGTTTCTGTGGCGTCCAGGGGCACCAGGGCAGCAGCGACTCGGCCGCCCTGCTCGAGGAGACATGGCCACCCTCCCCGTGGAGGCAGAGGCTCTGCCATCTCTGCGGGCTCTGGCCGTGGCGAGGAGGGCTCAAGGGCATGAGCCCAAGGCCACTGGACACTATTGCTGCAGGTGGCCCTGAAATCTCTGTGTCAGTTCTGGCCACGCCAGGACTGGTCTGCACAGGGAGCAGAGCCCTTGGCAGCCAGGGCAGTCCGCTGCCCTCACTCACCCTGGCAGATGTGCTGGAGCTCTGGCTTGTGTCCCCTGAGGTGCCTCCCAGCCATCCCTGAGGACACAGAGCCTGTCAGGGCCCCAGCAGCACATCCCCCAGGCTGACCTGTGGTTCTTCTCATGTCTTTCCCTGTGTGAACATGGGGAAGACATGAGAAGGTGGGATGGGAAACCCATCTCTATCCTAGCAGCATGAGTATGCAAGCTAAAGGAAGAAACTACTAACAGAGGGAGTTCCATAAAAATGAATGTAGCCCCAGCTTCCTGTGACTGATCTGCCAGGTATAATAGACGGGAGGATGATATGTGTGGCCCCCTTGAAGGAACATCCAGAATATATGCCTAGGAAGGGAACAGTAGCCAGGACTAGAGAGGCCCTGTCTCTAGCCAGGTAGAGACCAGGGAAAATTGCATCTTTTGGGCTGTGTGGATCCAATGGCCTGGCACATCAGAACCATAGGAATATGTGGCTTTTGTTGACACTGGTGCAACAGTGTACTCAATCCCATCAGGACATGTCGGGGAAGAACCTGTTTCTATTGCTGGGATGACAGGGGGATCACAGCAGTTGACCCTGCTGGAAGCTGAGGTGAGTTTGACTGGGAAAGAGTAGGAGAAACACTCTATTGTTTCCTGGTCCAGAGGGCCTCTGTATTCTGGGCATGAATTTCCTCCAGAGTGGTTATTTCAAAGATGCAAAAGGACTCAGGTGGGCTTTTGGAATAGCTGCTGTGGAGGTAGAAGGCATGAAGCAATTGAAAGTCCTTGCCTGGGCTGTCTGAAAATCCTTCTGCTGTTGGACTCTTGAAGGTTGAAGAACAGTAAGTACCAATTGTCACCTCAACGGTGCATCATCAGCAATACTGGATGAATTGACATGCCCTAATCTCCATCCACAAGATGATCCATGAGCTGAAAAGTCAAGGCGGGGTCAGCAAGGCCCATTCAACCTCCAACAGCCCCATTTGGCCTGCAAACAAGTCTGATGGAGAATGGAGACTGACTGTGGCCTATCGTGGCTTGAATGAAGTGACTCCACTGCTGAGCACTGCCATGCTGGACATGGTGGAAGTCCAGTATGAGCTGGAGTCCAAGGCAGTGAAGTGGTACACCACTATTGACTTTGCAATGCATTTTTCTCCATTCCTTTGGCAGTAGAATGCAGGTCCCAGTTTGCCTTCACCTGGAGGGGCATGCCTTACACCTGGAACTGACTGCCCCAGGGGTGGAAACACAGCCCCACCATCTGCCATGGACTCATCCAGGCTGCACTGGAAAAGGGTGAGGCTCCAAAACATCTGCAATACATTGATGACATCATTGTGTAGGGGAAGATGGCAATGGAAGTATTTGAGAATGGGGAAAAAATCATCCAGATTCTCCTGGAAGCTGGCTTTGCCATCAAAAAGAGCAAAGTCAAGAGACCTGCCCAAGAGACAGACAACACCAGATACTTCTGAGGTAATCAACAAGCTCACAGCAAGGTCTTCACTGATCAGCAAGAAGGAAACAGAACCTTTCATAGGTGCCTTAGGTTCCTGGAGAATGCACAACCCTGAGTACAGCCAGATTGTGAGCCCTCTCTATCTGGTCACCTACGAGAAGAACCATTTCCACTGGGGCCCTGAACAGCAACACGCCTTTGTTCAGATCAAGCAGGAGATCACTCATGCAGTAGCCCTTGTCCCAGTCAGGATGGGACCAAAGGTGAAGAATGTCCTTTACTCTGCAGGTGAGAGCCATGGCCTGTCCTGGAGCCTTTGGCAGAAGGTGCCTGGGGAGAGTTGAGGCCAACCACTGGGATTCTGGAGCTGAAGTTAAAGGTCTGAAGCTACCTACACTCCAACAGAGAAGGAGATTCTGGCAGCCTATGAAGGAGTTCAAGCTGCCTCAGAGGTGACTGGCACAGAAGTACAACTTCTCCTGCCACTCCAACTGCTGGTGCTGGGGTGGATGTTCAAAGGAAGAGTTCCCTTTACCCACCATGCCACCGATGGCCCATGGAGCAAATGGATTGCCCTCATCACACAGCACGCCAGTATTGGAAACTCAGATTGCTCTGGGATCTTGGAGATGATTAGGAATTGGCCTGAAGATGAGAACTTTGGTCTCATAGATGAAGAGGAGCAGGAACAGATGTCACATGCTGAGGAAGCTCCACCTTACAACCAACTGCCACAAGAAGAAAGACGTTACACTCTTTTCACTGACAGTTCCTGTCACATTGTAAAGAAAAACTGAAAGTGGAAAGCAGCTGAATGGAGCCCCATGTGACAGGTTGCAGAAGCTACTGAAGGAGAAGATGGATCAAATCAACTTGTTGAACTCAAAGCCATCCATTTGGCCCTGGATATTGCTGAGCAAGAGAAGTGGCCAGAACTCTCCCTCTACACTGATTCATGGATGGTAGACAATGCTCTGTGGAGGGCTTTCCTGCCTGGAAAGGTGGAAAAAGGCCAATTGGCAGCAGAGGGGAAAACCAATCTGGGCTGCTGACGAATGGCAAGACATTGCCACTCGGGTAGAGAAGCTACCTCTGAAAGTCTGCATGTAGATGCCCATGTCCCCAAGAGCTGGGCTAATGAGGAACATCAAAACAATGAGCAGGTGGATCAGGCTGCAAAAATCGAGGTGTTACAGATAGATTTGGATTGGCAACACAAGGAACAGTTGTTCCTAGCTCGATGTGCCCCTGATGCCTCAGGCCATCAGGGCAGAGATGCCACCTATAAGTAGACACAAGACCCAGAGGTGGATCTGGCCAGGGGCAGCATCTCCCAGGTTATCCATGACTGTGAGATGTCAGCTCTGATTAAGCAAGCTAAGTGGGTGAAGCACCTGTGGTATGGGGGGCTGTGCTCCAAATACAGGTATGGGGAAGCCTGGCAGATTGATTACATTACACTGCCCCAGACCCACCAAGGCAAGTGCTACATGCTCACAATGGTAGAAGCCACCAGTGGGTGGTTGGAGACCTACCCCGTCACACTACTGCCCAGAACACCATCCTGGGTCTTGAAAAGCAGGTCCTTTGGAGGCATGGTACCCACAAGAGAACTGAGGCCAACAATGAGACTCATTTCAGGAATAGCCTTATGAACACCTGGGCAAGAGAACATGGCATTGAGTGGGTGGACCATATCCCCTACTGTTGGAAAGAGAGAGACTGACTCAACCAATGTTGATCAATCAGGCTCAATTTTATTTGTTTTCTTGCTTACATTTATATTCTAAATAATTAGTTCATACATATTGCAAAAGCCAAACTCCTGATTGGTAGTGACTACACAATAGCTTACTTCATGCTATATCAGCATATTGCAACAGTTGTATCGCTTTGTGGCGTTCAGTTCCTCTTTTCTCATGATCTCAGTTTCTTTCCCTCATTCTCATGCTGGCCTTGTCCTAGCTTCTAGTTATAATATTAGTCTAAGAGCTATTGTGTCCCTTATCCTCTACCCATTCCTCAGCTATCTTCTCCACAATTCCCCCTTTTTCTTTAATGGTTGCAAGTATTTGGGACTGACGACGAAAAAAGCACGCAAACACTAATCTTACACATAGAATGACAATTAAAATCATAAGCAAAACCCGTAGCCCTTCTTTCAAAAGCTGAGTTAACCAGGGTGTTAGGCTAAAAGTCTGGGTTAGCCAGTCATCTAGGGGATTTTGTGAAAGTTTAATCTCTGTCGTGTGCCTTTTTAGCCAGTCCAGTTGTGCATGTATTGATTGGCTGTGATCGGATAAATTAAAGCAACACATCTCTTTGAACTCCGAACACCCGTGTCCTTGGGCAAGAAGGAGGAAGTCAATAGCCACTCTGTTTTTAAGAACCGCGTGTCTCAGGCTGTTTACATCCTGAGTTAGTGCTGATATGACCTTCGTAGTAACATTTGCTTGCTTTATAGCCCAACATGCAAGTTTATTAAGTGACACCAATGCATGAGCTGTGCCAACTCCAGGGGTTAGAGATGCAAAAATACGAGCTGCAGGACCCCATAACTCTACTTTGTTCATTACAATTTTTATCAAGGGCCCGTAAAGATCATCGTCACTGTACCAGAGTGCTATTGATCAAAGAGGGCAGTGTGTGGCGGTCAGGGGCAAATAATGTAAGCTGACCTAGTTAACAGGGACCTCTTATAACTGCTTTAGGTATTGTTTGCCATGCTCTATCCCTACAGATTAGGAAAATTCTTGCTGGCAATACTTTCCTGTATTATTGTTCCAAATCCTGTTTCTGTTACTGCTGGCTGTTACACCATATGCCTCAAACCCCTGGTGATCACTCTTGTTACCACAGTACTCATTTTCTTGATAGTTGTATCCCTGAACATGAGAGGACACATTGGTTCAGGTTGCCCCATTGATGTTTTTGAAAGGGTTTTGCTTTTGTTGAATATTACCAAATACAAAGCACGTTTGGGTCCAACTTTCAGCATAATTTCCAATTGCTATCGATCCTAACAAGTCTATTTCCTGTGGGTCCCAAGGCAAACTGGTATTTAAATTGCTAATAATGCAGGCAGCAATTTGACTGCTGTAACTTTGAGTACAATGAACAAGTTTACTGTATTTGCTAAACAATTTTCTGTCTTTTGGATTAATAAGATTAAAGGGTAACCTTATCAGGCAGGTTTTGAAAGGCTGTGAGACACTTGGCTAATGACAGACAAAAAGCATTAGTCTTGGTTGCATTTGCCCAAGTAACCCACACATTAGCATTTTTTTATATTGGAGGCATTGCGTTTGCCCCTCTTTTTAGATTTATGCCCCATCCTAGCTGTAGAAGCATTTGATATCAGGGACAGGGACAAGGTACTCTGCAAACTTGAGATATTCTAGAATATGTGGTTTTATTGCAAGGGTCATGGGTAGAAAGGGTCTTCCCTTCAGCCACCAGCCTCGGCTGAAGGGAAGTCCGAGAGAGAGAGAGAGAGAGAGAGAGAGGGAGCAAGAGGGTAGGGACCAGAGAGAGAAAGCCAAGAGAGAAGAGCTAGGGAAAACCAAGAGGGTGAAGAGGGCGAAGAGAGAAGAGGAGGGAAAACCAAGAGCGTAGGGGCCAAGAGAGAAGAGAAGAGGGGCGAAAGGTAGGAGAGCCAAGACAAGAGAGCAGGGACCAGAGAGAGCGAGGTTCTGGTTACAATACATTATATCTCCTTTTGTGATGAATATTCTAATTTACAGTGACCAACCAATACAAGACACAAAACCCTATAGAATCTACATACAGCCTATAAGAACTACTACATTACCATGTGTTATATTTTAAACTCTAAAAACTACTCTTCAGACTTTCCTGTTTTGCTACATCGACCTTTGGATCCCTTAGCCAGCAGAAAGGTATTGTTCAATCAAAAGGGATTCTCCTTCAGCTGGCCAGGCTATTGTCTTTAGGTTATATAGTAACTAAGACTCGGTATCCTACCACTCAAAGTAAGCTTCCATTTCTATCTTGATTACAGGTTTCATATTTTCAGAATCTTTTGCTAAGCAATCATATTTATAAGGTTTCCCTGATTAATCTTTCCCAACACTAGCAAAACGAGCACAAAGATCATCCTAGTCATTTTCTGGAATTACCCACCTTCTGGGGACACCTACTGTTTTACCACAGCACGTAGCACAAATCTTTGAGCTTGCAGCAGCAAGCAAGCGCACCGCGTGATGCTTTATCTCTCAGCGTGCTCCGGCTATTATTCTTTGTTCTGGAGACTCAAACAACTGGCTTGCCAAGTGGGCGGGAAGCCCTGTATCTTTTTCTAGTGCAGTAACGGGTGTCTCCCTGCAGTATTGATCAAAGCACAAGTAACAAATTCGATCAAACAATACCACTTGGTTAACCTACACTCTACGACCGCATCCACCACAGTCTAACAACAACCAAGAGGTACACTTCCAATCTTTACAAATTGAGCAATGTCCTGTCGTAGTTGTTCTACCAAAGGTAGATGAGAGGACCCACTGCAGTTCTCCAATCCCTCCGGGGGATGTAATTTGATCTATAGCTTGGTTTACTCGCTCACCTATTTGCCTTTTGAGGCTATCCAATATCGGTCTCAGCGTGATTAATATCTTCGTTTTAATTCTCTCGTAAGTCCTCAGACTGCTCATTCAGAAATTCTGCCATAAGATGGCCTGGCATTTCTTGCTGGGATCCACTGTGAGCCTGTGGGGCTAGAAACACACAGATAACCACGCCCATAGAACAGCACTTTTGCTGGTTCTAGCCAAATGCCTGTTTTAGGATCTTTGTATTTAACTCATACATTGGTTTGATGTTCCTTATCAGGGCCTTTAGCATGCCTCACGGCTGCTGGCTCTTTTAAATCTCCAAACACACACAAATGATTTATTACAAATAACACAGTGGTCAATCTTTGCTGTAAATCTGTTACTGTCTTCTGTTTCTTTAAATATGCTTTAAGCATTCTATGCGTGCACTCTACCACAGCCTGCCCAGTGGGTGAGTGAGGAATGCCTGTTTTGTGTTCCACCCCCCCAAGTTTGCAGGAAGGTTGTGACATGAGAGCTAGTATACGGAGGGCTGTTATCAGTTTTTATTGTCTTTGGCACTCCCATGACTGCAAAGCAGGCAGTAAGATGTCGAAGTACACGACTGGCCCGTTCTCCTGCCTGAGCTGTAGCCCATACATACTTGCTATATGTGTCCACTGTAACATGCACATATTTTAGTCTACCAAATGATGGAATATGAGTAACATCCATTTGTCATATTTCATTTGGTCCCTGTCCCCAGGGGTTGACTCCTACTCTTATACCGACCCCTCCATTGTGGTAACTGCAAATAGGACAAGCTCTTACTATATCAGTAGCCTCGGTTGAGGTTATCTTAAATGCTCGCATCAACCCCTTGGCATTCTGATGGAATATAGTGTGTGACTCCCTAGCTTGGTTCTGGGGGGGCAGGGGTGGTGTTCCTGCTACTGCAACCAGCTTATCAGCTCTATCGTTTCCTTCGCCTAACCTAATGTCTCACTTATGACTGCAAATGTGAATAACTGCATTGGGGTGTGTTCTTGTTTGAATTGCCGACCTTATTTGAATGAGAAGGTTCCCTAGTCTCTTGTTATTTATTTGTCTTATTTCTGAACTCTCAATTCTTTGCACTATCTCAGCAACATATAACAAATCTGTAACAATGTTCACGGGTTCTGACAAATTTGTCATGACCCATACAACAGCTGACAATTCCAAAGTTTGTAAAGAATCCCCCTCTTCAGCAGGCAATATTACTTCTTGCCATTTATTTCCCTGCTGCCATGTAATAGCAGCTTTTTGTGACTTTTTCCCAGCATCTGTGAAAACTGTGCTTCAGGGATGGGCTGTTCACTCCGCAGAGGTTTGCTCAGCCACTGTTGTTCTCCCACACATCGCAAAGGTGGGGGCCACTTTACCGTTGTCACAACCATGGCCCCTCCTCCCAGCAGAGCAAGGCCCACCTCCTCATGATTTTCAATGTACCATTGCAGTATATCTCGAGCTATTGGCAACAGAATAGTGCCTGGTTCATTCCCCGTAATCTGTTGTGCACGCTGTCTACCTTTATGGATAAGGACTGCCAACATTTCTGATTTTTGAAAAACAGTTTTACATTGTCATAGGGGTGGCTGTAACCATTCTAATACCCGAATGTCTTACTCCTCTCCCCTATTCTCCCCCCTTTTTTTAATTGCTGAACAAGGGCTCTAAGAAGATGGCGTTTTTCGAGCCATATAGCCAAATTAATAGGCAGGAGAGGGTCACGGCGAGAAATACTGCCTTGCTGAATGATTTCAGCAAACCAAGAGCAATATTCTTGTTGTGCTGTTGTCTCATTTTGCCAATGAGAAACGTAACTTTTCCACGCTTCCCTTGCTCATTCTTGTTTTCCAATTAAACAAGTGCGAAATGGATTGGAAGGCGTGGCAAGTGATAAACACAAACTATTTTGATCACATTGATTAACCTAAGTGACCTACATGTTTTGCCTTTTGTCTATTTTTGGTAGCTTTGTGAGCCCAGCGGCGACAACACATATCTTAATTAGTAGGATCCACTTGATGCATATGAGGTATCTTCACTTCATATTTGCAGGTTGTCTGCAATATGCGAGTAGCCTTTTGTGCTAACAGGCGACACACCTCTTTTTCTATTAAAAATACTAATTCTAGCTTATCTTTTTGACCTAAATCTTGAACAAGGTTTACTGCTTCTGGCACAGTACTGCACCCTGTATAATTTTTATGGTGGTTTGCCAATTATAATGATGCCAATAAAAGGAGCAACGTGGGCACCATGGCTGTGCAAGCTGCTGTTGAAAAACCTACCACTGTCTGCAACAAGCCTCACAATATATTTTTACTCAAGCACCACAGTTAGGCTTGTCGCAGTGCAGACAGTTAGAACTTTTAATTAATAGTGGTCGGGTGCTTTGTAGTTTATGGAACAATGTTAGTACATTAGTTCTATTTTCTACTACTAGGGGATTAGGCTACACTGGCTGGAGCTGAACTATCACAGGTTGAAGGATCAGGAGCACGCGATGCCACTTTCGTTCTGCTGGACTGCTGGGTGCTGTCATTCTTTGCTTGCGTCCAGCGGCTGGGAATTCACACAGGACTTGTGGGTGTAAGCACACACATGTGACTTCAACCAATATATTGTACTTTAGCAGGTCTAGTGTTAAGAATGCTGATTTTCTTGTAGAGTCAAAACCATAGTCCCCTCTTTGTGTTTTTGAGCGATGTTCCGGAGCCAAGGTCGAAAATGGTAACAATTGAGCTATCCGGGTGCCAGCTGGAATGAGCACTGGAGGATACAGTGTTTGTGCTAAAATACAAATCTCGCCTGTAAAATTAGCATCAATAAATCTCACAGTAATGTCTAATTTTTTTAAAAAAGTAGAAGATCGTCTCAAAAGTAAAGCAGGAACCGGCTGTCCCTGATAGGTTACTGGTCTTTTTACTCTAGTGGGAATTGGCACAGGGCGATTGTTCTTTAATAGAGATGTCCACTGTGGCTGCTAAGTACAGGCTGAGGCTTCTAGAGGTGGCAGGGTGCAGGTCGCTGGCTGCTGTACAGCTGCTATTTGTGTTTCGGCGTGGTGGCTGGATGGCGCGCTGGTCTTGCCGTTTCTCAATTTCCTCCGACAGGCTCCTGTGTTATGGGTATCAGAGCAACACTTCTGACACCGTACTCCACCTGCAGGACACTCTCGGCGAAAGTGACTTACTGCTTCACAGCAGTAGCACTGTTTTCAGTCTTCTCTGCCTTGCTTCAGCTGACTTGCTGTAACAGCAGCTTGGAGTGGGGCAAGAGTAGCAAAAACTTGAGCTTGACTACTCTCTGCTTGTTTCTGAAATGTTTCACCTAGCCTTTTAATAGCCTCTACAATAAACGCCTGAGGCCTAGAAGGTACTGATGCTCCTTTCTCTAGAGCCTATTCTACAGACCCATTAGCTCTTAAGGTGTTAACTAGGTTTTTTGTAGCCTGATTACTATTTTGGAGTATACACTGTTTTAACATAGCTCTTTGCATATAGAGTGGCACTCTAGCTTTTTTTATTCTTTTTAGTAGTTGATTTACAAATTTGCCTAATGGTTCTTCTGTACTTTGTTTTATTCTCATATATATATAGGTTTTATGTGGATCTTTTACTTTATCCATAGCAGCTCTAGCGAGCTTTATGACCTCTCAACATTTTTCTGGTCCTAACAGAGCTTGTGCTTTTGTCCTTATTCAATTGCCTATTCCCAGCAATTTATCTAAGGTAACCTCATGTAGAGGATCTCCAGGTTGTCTCTGTGTGGCAACTGACTCTTGCACTAGGGCTTGCCAGTGAGCTTGAAATAACAAAAGTTGGTGGGGTGTAAACACAAGCTTAGAAATACCCCGACAATCTGCTGGCAACAGCAAATATGTACTCCAGATATAATCTAGCATTTGCCGAGCAGGCTCACTGTTTACCTCATATTGGCTAACAGTGGAACGCAACTGGGAAAGTAATTTCCAATCAAGGGAAGTCAATTGGGCAGTGACACTTCCTCCTGGTGCAGGATTATATATTACCGGGCATGCCATCGAGCTTCTTGCTTCTATCATCTGTGCATTCCCTCGTTCTACTCCTTCTTTAGCTAGTGCACTCTATACCTCCTTCTAATTTTTGGCCACTACCTCTGTCAAATCTGATTCAACTTTTGGAATAGTTTCATCGCTCTCCCCAGTCCATGGTAATGGACATGTATCTGTCAGCTGACCCACAGCAACTGGAGGCATTGGGGGAGCTGATGGTACAGAGTTTGCAGCTACCGTGTCTTCTCTGGCGGCACCCATTTGCTCTGGAGGCAGATGTACTGTTGTACATCCAGGAGGCAAGGGAGAGTCTGACTCTGATGAAAATGTCAGATTCATTTCCTGGGCTACTACTGCCTGCTGAGCTGCTCATTTTTCTACTTGGTGTTGCAGCAGAGCATTACATACTGCTCGCCACTGATTTCTTAACTTTTTAGCTGTTTTATCATCATCTAAACTCACCTCTCATATCTTATCTCTAAATTTTTGCCATTCAGAAAGCTTATGTACTGTATGGGGGTTTATAAAGCACTTCTTAGCATATCCATATGCTAGCAAGCCTGGCAACTCCTTTTTAATATCTATACTTTGGACTTGCCATTTTTCTAGCATACAGGCAAATAAATCATATGCTGCTTGCCTCTCCGTGTCAGTTAGTGCTGTGCAGCTCCCCGAGGTTTCGGCAGTACGTATCAGCCGGCCCCACCAATGTGAGCACCGGGGCACGGAAGCTCTTTCACTGTCTTTCTGTCGGCTTCACTGATGTGAGCACTGGGGCGCGGAAGCTCTTTTTTTGACGTCCCTCTGCTTGCAGGACTTGAACTTCTACTCCTCCAACTGTGGTGCGGTATCACCTCGGGGTCACCATTTGTTGGAAAGAGAGAGACTGACTCAACCAATGTTGATCAATCAGGCTCAATTTTATTTGTTTTCTTGCTTACATTTATATTCTAAATAATTAGTTCATACATATTGCAAAAGCCAAACTCCTGATTGGTAGTGACTACACAATAGCTTACTTCATGCTATATCAGCATATTGCAACAGTTGTATCGCTTTGTGGCGTTCAGTTCCTCTTTTCTCATGATCTCAGTTTCTTTCCCTCATTCTCATGCTGGCCTTGTCCTAGCTTCTAGTTACAATATTAGTCTAAAAGCTGTTGTGTCCCTTATCCTCTACCCATTCCTCAGCTATCTTCTCCACACCCTACCACACACCAGCTGCCAGGAAAGTTGAGCTGTGCAATGAACTCTTAAAAAGAACATTGCAGGCAATGGTATGGGGGTTGGGACCTTCAAGCAGTGGGAGGTACATTTAGCAAAGGCTACACGGTTACTTAATACCAGAGGTTCCACCTACCAAGCTGGCCATTCCCGATCCCAACCCCTGTGTACAGCAGATGGAGACAAGGTTCTGGTGGTGCATATGAGAGGTATGCTAGGAAAGACTGTTTGGATTAATTGCGCCTGGAGGAAAGACAAACCCATTGCTGGGGTTGTCTTTGCTCAGGGACCCGGTTGCACTTGGTGGGTGATGCAGAAAGATGGAGAAACATGATGTATACCTCAAGGGGTGAATTGCCTGAGACACTGCCTGTATCCATGTCTGCATGTATGTATGTATGTATATAATTAGGATAATACAGGTATGTATGTTGAAATAAGTCAGCTGAGACTCCATTTTCTTTATGCGGGAAAAGCCAATTCTTTATTCACTTAACCCAATTTGTACGGTTTTCACAGACCTTGAGTGCAACAACCCTACGAAACTACAACCAATTGGTTGGTAGTTTTCTTGCTACTTCAGTTATTGGTCAGAAGGTGATTTGTGTGTGCTAAGGTTCAGGTTGTTTACATTTTTCCTTTGTGGGTTTTCATGGAACAGATCTAATGTTTATGCAGATGCACTTATTTTTCTCCCTGCGAATAAATTGTTGTGCTAAAGAATTTTTCATGCTCAAGGTTGTTTTGTATGAGAACTTGCAAGTTATCTGCACTTAGCTAAAGTAGCAGGGCCTAATCCATATTTTATGAGACCTTTTTTTCCTATAACATCTTTTACCTGTCTGCAACATATGTATCTAGTTTAAAAGTCAAAGTTTGATGTAACATGATGGTATGGGAAAAAATTCAGGATGGAAAATGTTGTGGGTTTGGAGGCATGGGGAGATGTGTTTGGTGAATTTTCTCCCATATGTTACCTGAAAAGGGGGATGTGGCAAGGAGAGGGCAGTTGATGCCCGTGGGGAATGAATGAGGGGCAGCTGAAATACAAAAGAACTGGCCAGTGACCCTCCCCCTCCACTGGAAGCCTCCAGGCAGGGAGGGCGGGGTCGGGCACTGCCTTGCTGAGGAAGAACCAGCCGGCTGTGCAAGGAGGAGGGCGGTTTGGGCAGTTTTTGGTGCTGGACGCAGCGCTGCTTCAGAATTCTCCTTGCCACCCATAGGCGAGCCTGTTGCTTGCAGCAGCTGCTGGTTGACAGGGACTTTTCAACACTTGCCATTGCAAGGAAGACCCTCAGCATCTGCGCGGGTGCTTCAGGGGAAACCGGACCACCCCACCTCTTCTCTCCCTCTCTGCAGAGAGGGAGCCCCAGCTGCTGTTTGCCTGGAACCTCACCAGAGCTGCCATCGCCAGGATACTGCAACAGACAGGTGAGAAGCTGGGGAAACCAGGCCCCCACCTTGTCTCTCTCCCTGAGGCTGCCCTTAACGCCTGGGGTGGCTCAGAGCTCGCATGGGTGGCCCCATGAAGCTGCCTGAGCCAAGGGTGCCCTCTGCCCAGCTGTGGCCATAACTACAGCAAAGTGAGAACTGCTTAATGGGTGGGAAAAGTCTGTTCCTGGTTTGGGGGGTGGTGGTGTTGTTTGTTCTCTCTTGTTATATATGTATATATACACATGTGTATATATATGTGTGTACATATATATAACAGCAAAGAACTGTTATTCATTTTCCCATATCTTTGCCTGGAGACCCTGTAATTTCAAGTTATAATAATTTTGAGGGAGGGGGCTATCTTTCCATTTCAGGAAGATTCCCAGCTTTCTTGGCAGACATCTGTCTTTTAAACCAGGACAATCTGCTATCATTCATGGAAAAATTGACCTAGGAGGGAAAGGAGCTCACAGAAGCACAGTTTCAGCCCTTGCCTAGGAATTGTTCCTGATCTCCACAAAACAGGGCCTTCCATGGTTTGAGGAATAGCCTTTGAATGATCTCTACACCTCAGCTTTTACCTTTCTCAGAGTGCTCCTTCCCACAGTGTGTCACACCTGTCTGGTGCGGTTCCTGTGCAGCTGACATCCACTGTCACCAACAACAGGACCACTTTACCCACCACCAGTGAGAGGGAGCAGGGATCATTACGTTTTTTTCCCACATAAGATATGAAGCAGAAATCCCTGATGTAAATCCTGTCAATTCTTCCACAATATTTACATACAAGCAAAGATGCCTTGCAGAAAAATCTACCTTCTTGGATCCCTGGTGATCAGTGGCATGAGCAGTGTAGCCTGGAGGACAGTGCTGAGTCCAGTCCTTTCTGACACCTTTGTTAGTAAACTGGGGGATGGGGCAGAGTGTGTGCTCCCACAAAACCAGGAGGAGTGGCTGATGTGCCAGAGACACGTGCTGCCATCCAGAGGGATGACAGTTCAAGGGTAGCAGTTCAATGCCAAGTGCTGAGTCCTGTCCTTGGGAAGGAACAACCACAGGCAGCAGTATCTGCTGAAGTGGAAAACTGAAGTTAGGCAGGGTCCTGCTGGACACCAGGATGTCCATGGGCCAGCAATGTTCTCCTGGAGCAACACAGAACAGCATCCTGGGCTGCACTGGGAGCTGTGACACAGCCGGTGAAGGGAGGGGATCCTTCCCCTCTGCTCCACACCAGTGAGGCCAGCCCTGGAGTGCTGGGCTGCCCAGTACAGGAGACAGGGACAGACTGGGCAGAGTCCAGCACAGGGCCATGAAGGTGATGGAGGCACTGGAGCATCTCTGCCATGAGGAGAGGCTGAGAGAGCTGGGACTGCCCAGCCTAGAGCAGAGCAGGCTCAGGGCATCTCATCCCTGGGGATAAATACCTGGGGGGAGGCTGCAGAGGGGACAGGGCCAGGGACAGCCCCAGGGGCCACAGGCACAAAGTGACACACAGGAGGGGCCCTCCGAGCTCAGGAGACACATCTGCACTGGGAGGGTGGCTGAGCTCTGGTGCAGGTGCCCAGGGAGGTGGTAAAGTCTCCATCCCTGGAGGGACTCAAAAGCCACCTAGACACATCCTGGGCAGCTGGCTCTGGGTGGCTCTGATGGAGCAGGGGCTGGGCAAGGTGACCTCCAGAGGTGCCTCCAGCCTCACCTACCCTGAGATTCTGTGACTCTGAGAAAAAACAGGTTACAGTTTCCTAAGGACAAATGAAAAAGCTCCACACATGGCACGTTTCACCTGCCCTCAGCAAAGTGATTCATGTCTCCCTTCTGTACATTCCTCCCTCCAGGAGGTCACTATTCCTCCTATGGTCACTCCTTGAGGTAGAGAGGAAGTGTTTTCCCATGGTCATTGGTTTGGGTGATCAATCTTTAATTAAGAATTGGTTTTGCTGGCTTGAAGAGAACTGCTTCAATGTTGCTTCACATAGAACTCACTATACTGGAAGCTATAGTTCTCTGTACTGGGTAGTAAATAACTCTGATCTGATAAAGATCCTTTTGTTTAATTGTGATCATAATAAACACTTTATTTGTCTACAAATATATCCTTCATCCTATGGAACACAGTTGTATAAACATTCAATTACACCTATACTACCTTTTAAACACAACTATTGACTAAGTCTATGACTGCATCCAGCTGCATCCGGGTTCTTCTCTGAGAAGTTGAGGAAGCAAGGAGGTCCTTTCTGCACCCTGTGACTCAACAGGAGTGTCCTGCCTGCTCCCTGCACAGCTCTCCAGGTGTTCCTGCTGGTCCTGGGCCAGGTGTGACTGCAGCAGGGACACCTGAAAGAGGCACAGGGCCCGGCTCAGACAAGCCCACACTGGCAGGAGCATCCGCAGCCCCACGGAACCGGCTGTGGGGACAGACACAGCCTCCAAGTCCAGCCCTCACCAACACTCTGCCCTTGGGGAAGGGGAAAGGAACAGGCTCCCAGACTGCCCCTGAACAGAGCTCAGATGATCAACAAGTCCATCTCATGGCTGGCAAACCCTTCCCACGTACAACCCTCAGCCACTGCAGATCTATTAGAGAGAGTTCTGACAGCATTTAGGAACCCAACTCTGATTTCCAAAGCACAAACTTGGGCCACTGACCCCTTTCTCCACAGGCTGTGCCTCAGCACGAGGGCTGCTGCTTCCCTGAGCTACTGGAGGAGTCTTCTTGAGAAGTCAATGTGGTCTGCTGGTCAGACTGGGAGACGGGCAATGTAAAGTATCTGGGAGGAACACTGTCCCAAAAGTTCTGATTCTTCTCGCTTCAGATTCCACCTGCACGTTGGATGGGAGAAAGGGTCAGAGAAACATGTCAGCAAACATGGAGCAAAAGGACCTCTGGACATCAAGGCAAGGAGATCTCTGCTCTGAAACTTTGAATTGCACCGGACAACACTGGGGGCAAAAATCTCTCTCTGGGGTCTGTGCAAGAGAGGCCAGTGTGTGCCTAGGGACACGAGGCCAGAGAGAGGCAGCAGAGTGAAAGTGCCTTTGTTAAAGCCATGGGCTCTCACAAGAGTGAGAACAAACAAAAGGGTGTGCCCACAGAAGGCACAGAGAGAGGCAAGGAAACAAGCAGAGGTCTCCAAGGCACTGCCTGGGCTGACATGTTGTGTTCCAGGGGAGCCGGAGGCTCTGCACAGGCAGCACACTTTACCTGCTCGCCAGTTCTTCTGGGCTCAGTGGGCGGGAGAGGAAAAGCTGTACCTCCCTCAGTTTCCTCCAACTCCTTCTGCAGCTCCTGACTGAGGGCTCTGTGTTTGTCCCTCTGAGCCTGTGTCTTCCTCAGCTCCAGCTCTGAGGTGTGACACTGTATGGCCAAGGCAAGAGCTTTGTCATCAGATCTCTGGAGACTCAGATGCAGCTGGGACACTTCAGCCTGCAGCGCATGCACAGAGTCCTTCAAGCACCGTTCTCCTGCTCGGGACTCCTCCAGCTCCTGCAGCAGCTGCTTCTCTCGAGCTAACTGGGTAGTCTCCATCTGCGCCACTGCGTCCTGCAGGGTGTGGATCTGGAAGATGGATGCACAGAGCCTCAGGGACAGGGCTGCTCCCGAGGCGCAGAGTGGGCAGTAGGGAGAGCAAGAAAGGAGAAATTACTTCAGGCAAAAAACACACAGGAAACAGAAGGCCCAGAAGCAAGGACTCCAATGGAGACAAATGTAGAGAAAACAGGGAAAGGGAGGCAATGGGCATACACTTGAGGCTGCAGCTCTGAACACAGGTTGAACTGGCTGTGGTGGAAGTGCCCTCTCCAGGCTGCCACAGCCACCTCTGTGTCCCCACATTGCTCAGGGCCTGGCACAGGCACCAACTCTGTCTGGGACAACATGGCTAACAGAGGGACAGAAAAGCTCCAAAGGAGTCTGCTGCAGCTTCTCCTTCCAGATTTCCTGCTGGGACCCGGCAGGGAATGGGGGAAAACATTGGCAGCAGACACCAGAGCCAGCCTTGGCCTCAGGGTGCAGCAGCAGCACAAGGCAGAGCAGAGCAGCAGTGGATGCTACTGGGAGGGGAAATGTACAAATTCACTCTCCTACCCTTCTCCCGGGAGCTTTAGCTAGCTCAGTTATTAGGAGGATTTGGAGAGAATTATACCAAGGACGAGGTGAGATATCTCAGAAGAGACTCTTTCCCTGGGACTTTTGTCCTAGGCGTTTATTCTTCGAAATTCTAGCAGGGAAAGAGATAGAACAAAGGAAGGGAAGACAATTTATAGTTCCCTGGTCAGAGAAGAGATAGCAGGACCACAGCCAATGGGGTCAAAGAAGGAAGTAAGGGTCACTCTAAGTGGTAAGGGATGCCAGGGGGTCAGAAGGAAGAAAATAATCCCTTAGAGAATTACAACAGGGAAAGAGGTTGGGGCCTCCAAGCCAAAGCTGCTGCTGTGTGTCCCTGGAGAAGAGGATGACAGTGCACTGCTTACCTGGGTGTTGAGCTGATGAAGTTGTCTTGTGCGGTTTGAAGAGAGCTGCTGGGTCTGCTGAAGAGCAGAACGAAGCAGAGACACCTCAGTGTTCAGCCCCAGGTTCTTTTCTTCCAGCGTTCTGAGGCACAGGTTCTTTTCCTCCAGAGACAGAATCAGCCTAGAAGGGAAGCATGCAACTCATTACGACATGATATCACATTCCATGAATTCTTAGTACTTCCATCACCTCAGGGAGAACTGCTCTGTCTGATGAGATTTGTCTAAACAACTTGGCTGTTTGTTCCCCCTGCAGTGCCAGCCCAGCATGTGCCCACCCTGCTTTTGTTCCTGAAAGAACAGGGAGTTCCTGCCTACATGCCCAACCCTCTTTTTCAGATGGGAATGTGAGTACAAACCGAACAAAGTCTTGCAATGAAGACATTAGGGGAGATGAACAATTTTCTTCTGACTCCAAGGCTTTGGTCACCATGGAAGAGACATTTCCTTCACCGATCTTGTATGTCCAGGCAGGAGGAGCAGCATCCCACAGCCAGGGGAACTCTGGGAAGTTCCCTAAGCTTTACCAGCACCCATCCTACTTTCAGCAGGAGAAACAAAGGCCAAAGGCAGAAATGACAAGCGAGGCTTGAAGCACAATCTGATGGAAGATGCAGAAACCTCCAGGCAAGCAAGAGTGCTCTGCCTTTCCTTTGTCTTCTTCTTGGAAGAAGAATGCGGTGGCACTGAAGACTGGCAAGACTTGATCAGCTGGAGGAGCTCCCCTAACCTTGCTCTTGTTTCTTGCATTCTCTGCACAGCCAGTAACGCCTGTGACTGTGGAGGGTGTCAAGGACCCTGCTTGACCCCTTCCTGGCACTGGGGGCATTTGAAGAGGAGCAATGCAACAGAGACATTCTGGTTCCTTGGGTGCCTCTGAGGGCAATCTGGCCTAGGTCAGCAATCAGGGCCTTAAGATGGTTCTGCCCAGCAAAGGCATCAGATGCCAGGCTGATCCAGATCCCAAAGGCTTCGAGTTACAGGAGCCAAGGTGCAGCTGATGGATGTATGCAGCTCCTTACACTGCAGCTTGGGCAGTGTTAACACACCCACCTAACCCAACAATACAACACTCCCTAGAGGGAAAGAGCTGCCCCATGAGCCTTGGTCTTCAGAAAAAAACTAACTGAAGGCTTACAGGAAAAGAAAATGAAACACAACATCCAGACAATGAGACGTGTCTGCACGGAGCGTTCAGAATCTGCCTCTTCAGAAATGCTGCCAGAGACCCTGGCAGGTGCAAGATGGCAAAGAGGGTATCCATTCACCCCAATGCAAAGTCCCACAGGCTTTCATTTACCTGGCTTTTTCACTCTCGAGGGCATTCACAGAAGCCTGCCATTCTGAATTTTCCTGTGCCACTTCTTCCCAATGACTCCTTTCATTCTCCAAGTTCTGCAGGTGCTCTTGCAGCTCCTTGTTCTGATGTTTTGCCTCCTGCAGCAGCTTCTGGACATGCCCAACCTCCAGCAGCTTCTGCCTCAACTCTTCCTGTGCCTCACTCACATCTTGCTGGGCTCTCTGGACAAGTCTTTCCCGGGACTCCTGGGAGGCTGCCAGCTGGGATGTCAACTCTCCCACCTGCAGTCAAACAGAGCAGAGCGGTGAGAGGCTACAGCCACAGCCTGTCCCTGTCAGCCACAGCAGAGGCTGTGAGGAAAGGGAAAGGACAACTTTCCATTGCTCCCTGTCCTGAGAGCACCAGATTCACAATGGATATGGACAATTTGTTTCAATCTCTAAGTGGCCCACCAAGGGCATGTGAAAAAAGCACCTCCAAAGCCAAGGCCAGCAAGAGGAGGCCAGCAGGAATCCATGCTGATGGTTGCTGGCTAACAGCCCAGAGGACTAGCCCAGGGGTCCAGGGCAGCAGCTGAGGTTCAGCAGAGCTCTGAGTGTCCTTCAGAGCAGCTGCCATGGAGCCCCCAGAGCGTGATGGATCACGCCATCAGCTGCTGCTCTGCCATGGAAAAGCAAGAAGGACACAGACCCCTTGGCTGGATGACTGCAGTGCCATTGCTCTTTCACTCACCTGCTTTTGTAGGGCCTCCCTCTGCTCAAGGAGAATATTCAATTCCTCCTTGATGTCTTGCAGTTCTTCCTGGTGCCTCCTCTGAGCTGCCTGGATTTCACTCTGAGCTTCCTGCAGCTCAGCTTGCAGCTCTGCCTTGATAGTCTGGCAACAAAATGCAGAGCAGCTTTCAGAGACCTGCCCTCAGGCTCAGCTTTTCCCACTTGCTGCCTCAAAATCCCATTCCTTCAGCTATTTCAGTTTTGGCTTCTCTACCCAACTCTGCTTCCACTGCAAGCCTTCCTTCCTGGGGCTGAGCTCTGGAGCTTTCCAGGCTCTGTGCTCCCAGGGCCTGAAGCAGCCCTTGCCTCCTTAGTCCCAGGAGATGCCTTTTGTGTTTTTGTCTCTGCCCTGCACTTTGATCCCTGCTTACTCAGACTTTTCTGCCCCTTCTCTTGCTGCTCTTTCACCTCCTGCCTGAGCTGCTGGACCTGCTGGGAGGCTTGACTGAGCTCTCCCTGAGTTTGGAGCAGTGCCTCAGATAAAGCATTTTTCTCATTCTGCTTTTCCAGCAGGACCTGCACAGAAGGAAAGAGCAGGAGGCTTCACACTTCTCCTGCAACATCTGTGTGGCAAGAGGCAAAGACTGATGGCCTCACGTGCTCTCAGAGCACTGGGCTGCTGCTCCCCTGGGCCACTGTCTCCCCCAGGGAGACACAGCTTCCCAAAAGAGGAATGGTAAGAGAACAGGGAAGATTCTCTGAGGTCTTAGAAAAACCGAGCGCAAGAGCAGCACAAAAATGTCAGCTGAAAGCTGCTGTTTCTGCCGGGCTTCCTATGAGGGGGCTCATTCCTCGTCCCAAAGATGGCCCTATTCAACTTTCCCCTCCCCAGATTCAATGCAGAAGACACAGAAGGCATGTTCCACACGGCCCCAAATCCTGTCATCTCCCAGAGCTCCAGCTTTGCAGAAAAACACACCAGTTCTCCTTTGACAATCATTACCTCTCGCTTGGCATTTTCAAATCTAGTTCGTTCCACTTCTTGTTGGACCTGCAGGGAGGAGACTTTCTGCCTCATCTCAAACAGCACTTTCTCGTGCTCCTGCTCTCTCTCTGCCTTCTCTTCTTCCCATTGCTCCAGTGTCTCCTGCATCTCTGCACGGTGCCTTTCGTGCTCACTTGCCTGAGGAGGGGAGGAGAAATTTGTAAGATGAGTCCCCGGCAACCTCCTTGCTGAAAATGTGAAGCTTCACACCTCCCACTAACCCCAACCTGCAAAGACAACAGCACTGGCTTTCTGCCCTCCAGAAATCATGTCCTGTCAGGGAATTTAAAAGGAGGCTCTGCAGGTGCAAGAATCATGGACTCATGGAATCATTTCTGTTGGGAAAGACCTTCCCAAGCATTGAGTCCAACCACTCAGAAAAGGAGGTGTCACCTTCCCCTCTCTGATGACCCAGGAACAAGCACTGAAGGACCCGGCACAAGGGGCCTGTTCCATTTGCTTCCAGCCCAAAGCTGATCCATCTGTCCACCATGGAAGCACAGCAGGAAAGGAACTGAGTTCCCAGGCCTGCAGCCTGCAGTACTGTTGGCATCTGCTCCACATTGGCATCTGCTCCACATTGGCAGGTGGGACCTGGGGATGATCCTGCCCTGGGCTGTCACACTTTGGCTGGGCACTGCCCAACCTCTCTGGAACTTGTCTTACGCCCTCACTGAAGCCGTGGCTGCATTTACTGTCCCAGCACCATCCTGGGGGCCTTCAGGCACCTCCAAGTCTGAGCCGCTGGCTCTGCTGCCCGGCCCAGCAGCAGGAGGCCTCTGGCAGAGGATTGCTGCCCTTTCACACCCACTCAGTGCCTCTGCTTGTGCTAAACCAACCCACAGCACCACCTTGGACAATTCAGAAGTGTATTGTCCCCTACCAGGTCTTTCAGGAGCTTGTTTATTTGTAGTTGCTGAGCAGCTGCCTGAAGCCTGAGGTTTTCATGACGCTGCTGCTCTGCCTGCAAGAGCTGTTGAGCAGTTTCTTCCTGTTCCTGCCTCCTGGCAGCTCTCTCTGCTTCCAGCTCATGTTGCAGGCACTTCACTTGTCCTGCAAACAAGACCAACAGCAAGAGTCAGAGTCTTTACTGACTTTCCTGACCTCAGGCCCTTTAAGTGCCCCCTGCCCAGCACTCCTCAGAAGCCCTGTGGACAGAGGTGGCTTTACAGCAGCTTCTCTAGGCAGGGCTAGCACCACAAACAAAGC
The DNA here is from genome assembly GCF_965231275.1 of Zosterops lateralis. NCBI lineage: Eukaryota > Metazoa > Chordata > Aves > Passeriformes > Zosteropidae > Zosterops > Zosterops lateralis. The sequence continues at coordinate 14,192,267 of NC_139776.1, forward strand.
ACACGAGGTTCTCACTTTCTGTCACCTCCTTGGCCTGCATGACCATGAGCACTTGAGCCTCCAGATTGTTCCTGGTCTCCTCCAGCTGAGATATCTGCTGCTGAGCAGCAAACAGGCTGGATTCCAGGCTCTCCTTTGCTGATCTACAAGTTGCAAATACAGAGAGACATGAGTTTCTTGCTCCTGACACCCACAGGCAGTTATTCCAGGGCAACATGGCTCAAGATCCCCACACCTGAGGGTGGAAAATGAGTGGCATGGAAACTCATCCAGAGAAGGCACATTTGTGCCATTTCAGTGGCAAAGCAGGGCCATCTGAGGGAGTGCCCAGGCCTTCCTTATGGCCTGCCATAGCACAGACAGCCCAGCCCAACTTGACCTCAAGAGCCAAGCCTTCAGTTGCTGTTCCTGGCCTACACTGGGTAGCTCTGCCAAACAGGCTGGGCTGACAAGCAATAGCCCAGCCCCTGCTCACAGCCCTTCTCTCATCAGCACTTCCAAGCTGCTCTGCTGGGGGGCAGAACAGATTCTTGTCCTGGCTGACTCCTGATGCTGCAATGCTCCTGATAATGGACATGAAGGTACATCATCATCTTCCAGACACCCTGTCTTTAAGAGACTTCAGAACTACTTTGCATGATACAGTAAAATCTCGTGGTCACAGCAGCACTTGTGAAAAACCAGAACACAAGGATTTTTGTCTGAACAACAACTACCTGAATGCAGAGACTTCAGTTTAAACTCTTGCAATGTCAAGGAGTAGACTTGCCAGCTTTATTTTAGTGTTGCTGGCTAAGCAGGCAGTAGCCCAAGTGACTTGTCCATCCTTACAGAGTGAGAGGGACCATCCAAAGGGATCTTGGTGGGTTTTGGCAGGTGGGTGCCCATCAGCAATCAGCAAGAATCCCCAGAGGCTGTTGAGAATTCCAAAGAGCTTTCCCTGCTGCTCTCTAGGGCTGCCTTTAGGGCAGCTCTAGGAGCTGCCCCACACTTCTCAAGAGTGTGCCTGGAAGCCAAAGACCTCCAAGATTTTCAGCAGCAGCCTCTGGCTTCATGTTACTCCCAACATCCCAAGGTAAGAGCCTGGAATGCTGAAGATGAATCTTCAGTTCTGAAGATCAGAATCATGTCAAGCTACTTGGTAAGGAATGAGGGATGTTCAATGCCCAGAACAAGGAATCAAACCCAAGAGAAACTTGACATTTCACTCAGCATCTGTATTTTTCTAATTGCTACTCAGTTCAGGGCTGGGTGGCTTGCTTTGGACTTCCCACAGGAGTGTCCTCAGTGGCACAAACAGGAGCCCAAGGCTCACCAGAACTTTGCTGGCTTTAGGTGTCAGAAAAATAATCTTCACATGGTGGCATAGTTTTTTTCTTCTTGTGACTCTTCCATATTCTGTCCATGGAATGTAAAAACATCTGGAAAGGGTCTGCTCCCTGTCTTTACCTGGTCTCTGCCAGCTGCTTGGACAGGTCATGTTGGTGCTGCTCCATGTCTGCCAGTTGGCCCTCAAGGGCAGCCTTCTCCTGACCTAGCAGCTCCTTCTCTCTGCACACCTGGGCCAGTGTGTGCCCTTGGCCAGAGGATTCCCAGCGCAGCTGCTCCAGAGCCCTCCTTGGTGACTCTTGCTCCTGGGAAATCTGGAAGCAGGACAAGGTACAGCTTGAGGCCTTCCTCAGGAGCCCTGTGCAGAGCCAGCCAGTGCCAGCTCACAGGCAGCCAGAGGACAAGGAGCACCTGTGCTCTGGGCTCAAAGTTTCACAGCATCTGCCCTGTGCAGTTCTGATAGCCTGGCCTCCAAAAGCCTCTGGCACTGTTCCCTTGCAAGTGCTGTGTCAGGTCCTGCTGCCTTGCCTGGGACCAGACAGCACCTTCCCAACAAACATCCCTACTCCTGACCCTGTGTTGTCACCCAAAATTACCACATCTTCTACTAATGCCAAAACAATTTACTCTGAGCACCAGCGGTGCAGACGCTTTTCAGCCATTGGCCCAAAACTCTGCTGGGTTTAGTCCATCACTCTGCTCACCTGCTCCATTCATTCCCACACCAAATCCAAATTCGCACATGTGTTGCCTCATCATGTGTGGGCACAGGAGAAGCAGCTCCCCATCCTCAGCTTTTGGCCTGGAGCTGATTTGGATAGCAAGCTCCAGAGATGTATCAATCATTCTGGCCATGCCAGGAAACAATGCGGCAGTCAATGGTCTCTGGCTGGAGCCCAGCACATAGACAAAGCTGCCTGCTGCAGCCCAGGCTGCTTTGCCCAAGCTGGCCTGGACTGACAAGGATATAGATCCCACCTCTTTATGGGAAACATTGTTGGAATAATTCTGGGATATTGTAGTGGACTGAAGGTGAATACCAGTGCCTACCTGGAGATGAGACTGGCCTGTGCCAGTGTCAGAAGCCCTTCCCTGTAGGATTGCCAAATCCTTCTTCCAAGTCCCTTTGGCCATTTCACTCTTGCACAGTGCAGCACTCAGGGATTGAATGTTCTCTCTCCCTTCGAGTTCTTCTCTTCCTGTTGTATTCAAGGTGCCAGCAGCCCCATGCTCTAAGTCTTCCTGCATGCCTTCCCTCTCCATTTCCAATTGCTGGATTATGTCATCCCAGCTGTGAATGTGGGGTGCATGCATTTCATTCTTCTTTTCCAGATCTCTCATCTGCTGCTCATACAATTCCCGTTCATGCTGCCAAAACAGGGAGAAAAAGGGTCACTCATTCTCTCTCTCAGTTTGCTTTTCATACCACATCTGGACTCCAGCTGCAGGGGCAGGCAAAGGCTGCCCCTCTCTCTCTGCCTCTCGGGATGCTGCAGACCTTTGCTGGGCCCCCCTTGATGCTGCATCTTTCCCAGCTCACTCAGCCCATCCCAGCTTCTTTTCTGCCCTTCCATGACCTCTTGCAGCTCCACTCCCGTGTTCCTCTGGGAAGGAGCTGCCAGAACTGCAGCCAGGATTTCAAGTCCACGCTAAGCAGGATTTAGGCAGTGCCATGAGGATGTGCTCTCCATCAAGCAAGAAGGGAAGAGCAAACACCCCCAGCATTTCATTCCCTGATGTTGGCCCAACAGGAGTGGATTTTCACCTCTCCTGTGTAGAGTTTCCATGGCACCATCCCTGAGAGCCCCACTGCCCTCTCTTGGAGCAGCCATGGCCAGATCAGTCTGTCATTCTCTGCTGCCACTCAGGATGAGTTCTGCCCTTGCAGGCACACGTCCTTATCTGGATCAGCACTTGGCTTTCCTCTCTTCTCTCCCCACTGGCTGCTCTCAGATGGCCAAGGCCAAACACCTTTCTGTTAACAGCAAACTTGGTCTTCTCACCCCTCCTTCCAGGTCCAGATATTTAGAAATATGAAAATGGGTTTGGACACTAAAAATTACTCAAACTATGTAATGTCACTAGAGACAGTGTGCATGTTGAGAACTAAAACTTCTAGGGCACAGAACTTTGGTATGGAGGAAAATCAGCAGATTCAGCACTACCTGGCTTAGACATGACTACAACATCTTTGCTTCCTTATTCAAAAGAATTTAATTAGAAAGGTTAAACTGAAAAATGGTGCTCCTTAGAATTAGTAACACAAGGTCCAATCATAGCCAGGAAATGGCCCTTTGTGGCATCTGCCAATCTCACCTGCACATCCTTCCTTTCCTTCTCCAGTCTCTCCAATTGCCTTTGCAGAGATGCCACCTCCTGACAAAGGGTCACAGCCTCTTCCTTCAGGGCACTTTGTAGAGAGGTTTTCTGGTGTTCTGCTCGCCACATTGCTGCAGAAGGGAAGGGGAAGGAGAAGGGGAAAAGCAAAGCAAAGGCAAACTGATGTGCATCCTGCAGAGACAACAACACTGTCTTCTCTGCCTGCCTGTCTTTGCCATGCCCTAAGCCCACAAGGGCTCCAAAGCTGACAGAAATGAGGGAAACTTCCAGGCAGGGAGAAAAGCAGAAATTAAATGAGCAAGGTTCAGAGGAATAGGAAAGTGTGTTTGCTCTTGGGCTTTGTGCAGAGTGAGAAATCCAGGAGAGACAAAGGAGCAGGAAAGCCTGTGCAGCCCTGCTCCAGAGAGGCCAATAGGCTGGAGGCTCTGGTAGGGCCTGGAGTTCGGGGGAATGGAGCTGAGGCATCCAGCTAGAACTCCTTAGCACACACAGGGCACCTGAAAGGCACCAGCTGTGCACGGGATCAGCCACAGCCCAGCCAGATGGCACTGCCAGCCATGGCATCTTTCTTGAGAAAATATTTCACTGGCACTTGGGTGGATAAATCTCCTGCTGGTTGTTTTTCCCCTCTGCCATCTCTGGACCCAGCCATTTTCCTCTCCATGGGATCAGAGATCCCTGTTGGCAAGGCAGGATGTGACAGGAAATGGATGGAAGAGGACAAGCTATATGTTGCTCACTTTCCTCCAACTGTGTCAGCAGCTCCTGATTGTTGGCTTTTAGTCGGTCTCTCTGAGCCTTTGTCTTCCACAGCTTCAGCTCGACAGCCTTACACTGTATGGCCATGGCCTCTGCTCTTTCCTCAGAGCTCTGGAGCCTCACACGCAGCTCAGACACCTCAGTTTCCAGCAGCTGCTTCTCTTGAGCTGCCTCGTGAACTGCCATCTCCATCACTGCATGCAGTTGGGCCTGGGTCTGGAAGATGGATGCACAGGGCCTCAGGGACAGGGCTGCTCCTGAGGCTCAGAGTGGGCAGTAGGGAGAACAAGAAAGGAGAAATGACTTCAGGCAAAAAATACACAGGAAACAGAAGGCCGAGAAGCAAGGACTCCACTGGAGACAAATGTAGAGAAAACAGGGAAAGGCAGGCAATGGGCATCCTTGATTGTTTGGAAAGGTGGGACAGGAAGGGCTTGTGGGTATGATTGCCTGGCAACAAATACTGAAGATTTAAACCTGTGAGTGAAATAGAAATGAAGGCCAGCTTTGAGATGTGATCATGGCAGGTAGGAAGACGGTGGTTAGCTGGAGATAGGTTGAAGGACAGAAAACAAAAAGACTCAAGAATGTAGCCCCTCTCCACCCTAGCAAGGTATCAGGGAAAAAGTAGATAACAAAAGTAGTCTTTAGAGTTTAGAATATAAGATGATATGGTAATATAGTAATTCTCATAGGCTGCATGCAAAATTTGTAGGTTTTGTATCTCATGCCAGTAGGTCACTGTAAATTAGAATATACAACAAAAAAAGAAGATATAATGCATTGTAATAAGGTCCTCTCTCTCTCTTACCTCTCTTACCCCTCTGACCCCTGCCCTCTTACCTGCCCTAGCTCTCTTAGCTGCCTTACCTCCCTTACCCCTGCTATCTCCCTTGCCTCATACCCTCTCTCTTTGGGGCTTCCCTTCAGCCAAGGCTTACGGCTGAAGGCAAAGCCCTTTTTACCCACGACCCTTGCAATAAAACCACGTGTTTCTAGAATATCTCAGGTCTGCAGAGTTCCTTCTCCCTCCTGTCCACGGATGTCCCTACACTTAGGGCTGCAGCTCTGAACCCTGGCTGAACTTGCTGTGGTGGAAGTGCCCTCCCCAGGCTGCCACAGCCACCTCTGTATCCCCACATTGCTCAGGGCCTGGCACAGGCACCAACTCTGTCCGGGACAACATGGCTATCAGAGGAACAGAGAAGCAACAAAGAAGTCTGCTGCTGCTTCTCCTCCCAGATTTCCTGCTGGGACCCAGCAGAGAATGGGGGAAAACATTGGCAGCAGACACCAGAGCCAGCCTTGGCCTCAGGGTGCAGCAGCAGCACAAGGCAGAACAGGGCAGCAGTGGATGATGCTGGGAGGGGAAAGAGGTTGGGGCCTCCAAGCCAAAGCTGCTGCTGTGTGTCCCTGGAGAAGAGGAGGCCAGTGCACTGCTTACCTGGGTGTTGAATTCCTGCAGCTCTTTTCTCTGTTTAGAAAAGAGCTGCTGGGTCTGCTGAAGAGCAGAACGAAGCAGAGACACCTCAGTGTTCAGCTCCAGGTTCTTTTCTTCCAGCGTTCTGAGGCACAGGTTCTTTTCCTCCAGAGACAGAATCAGCCTAGAAGGGAAGCATGCAACTCATTACGACATGATATCACATTCCATGAATTCTTAGTACTTCCATCACCTCAGGGAGAACTGCTCTGTCTGATGAGATTTGTCTAAACAACTTGGCTGTTTGTTCCCCCTGCAGTGCCAGCCCAGCATGTGCCCACCCTGCTTTTGTTCCTGAAAGAACAGGGAGTTCCTGCCTACATGCCCAACCCTCTTTTTCAGATGGGAATGTGAGTACAAACCGAACAAAGTCTTGCAATGAAGACATTAGGGGAGATGAACAATTTTCTTCTGACTAACCATGCTCCAAGGCCTTGGCCAATATGGAAGAGACATTTCCTTCACCGATCTTGTATGTCCAGGCAGGAGGAGCAGCATCCCACAGCCAGGGGAACTCTGGGAAGTTCCCTAAGCTTTACCAGCACCCATCCTACTTTCAGCAGGAGAAACAAAGGCCAAAGGCAGAAATGACAAGCGAGGCTTGAAGCACAATCTGATGGAAGATGCAGAAACCTCCAGGCAAGCAAGAGTGCTCTGCCTTTCCTTTGTCTTCTTCTTGGAAGAAGAATGCGGTGGCACTGAAGACTGGCAAGACTTGATCAGCTGGAGGAGCTCCCCTAACCTTGCTCTTGTTTCTTGCATTCTCTGCACAGCCAGTAACGCCTGTGACTGTGGAGGGTGTCAAGGACCCTGCTTGACCCCTTCCTGGCACTGGGGGCATTTGAAGAGGAGCAATGCAACAGAGACATTCTGGTTCCTTGGGTGCCTCTGAGGGCAATCTGGCCTAGGTCAGCAATCAGGGCCTTAAGATGGTTCTGCCCAGCAAAGGCATCAGATGCCAGGCTGATCCAGATCCCAAAGGCTTCGAGTTACAGGAGCCAAGGTGCAGCTGATGGATGTATGCAGCTCCTTACACTGCAGCTTGGGCAGTGTTAACACACCCACCTAACCCAACAATACAACACTCCCTAGAGGGAAAGAGCTGCCCCATGAGCCTTGGTCTTCAGAAAAAAACTAACTGAAGGCTTACAGGAAAAGAAAATGAAACACAACATCCAGACAATGAGACGTGTCTGCACGGAGCGTTCAGAATCTGCCTCTTCAGAAATGCTGCCAGAGACCCTGGCAGGTGCAAGATGGCAAAGAGGGTATCCATTCACCCCAATGCAAAGTCCCACAGGCTTTCATTTACCTGGCTTTTTCACTCTCGAGGGCATTCACAGAAGCCTGCCATTCTGAATTTTCCTGTGCCACTTCTTCCCAATGACTCCTTTCATTCTCCAAGTTCTGCAGGTGCTCTTGCAGCTCCTTGTTCTGATGTTTTGCCTCCTGCAGCAGCTTCTGGACATGCCCAACCTCCAGCAGCTTCTGCCTCAACTCTTCCTGTGCCTCACTCACATCTTGCTGGGCTCTCTGGACAAGTCTTTCCCGGGACTCCTGGGAGGCTGCCAGCTGGGATGTCAACTCTCCCACCTGCAGTCAAACAGAGCAGAGCGGTGAGAGGCTACAGCCACAGCCTGTCCCTGTCAGCCACAGCAGAGGCTGTGAGGAAAGGGAAAGGACAACTTTCCATTGCTCCCTGTCCTGAGAGCACCAGATTCACAATGGATATGGACAATTTGTTTCAATCTCTAAGTGGCCCACCAAGGGCATGTGAAAAAAGCACCTCCAAAGCCAAGGCCAGCAAGAGGAGGCCAGCAGGAATCCATGCTGATGGTTGCTGGCTAACAGCCCAGAGGACTAGCCCAGGGGTCCAGGGCAGCAGCTGAGGTTCAGCAGAGCTCTGAGTGTCCTTCAGAGCAGCTGCCATGGAGCCCCCAGAGCGTGATGGATCACGCCATCAGCTGCTGCTCTGCCATGGAAAAGCAAGAAGGACACAGACCCCTTGGCTGGATGACTGCAGTGCCATTGCTCTTTCACTCACCTGCTTTTGTAGGGCCTCCCTCTGCTCAAGGAGAATATTCAATTCCTCCTTGATGTCTTGCAGTTCTTCCTGGTGCCTCCTCTGAGCTGCCTGGATTTCACTCTGAGCTTCCTGCAGCTCAGCTTGCAGCTCTGCCTTGATAGTCTGGCAACAAAATGCAGAGCAGCTTTCAGAGACCTGCCCTCAGGCTCAGCTTTTCCCACTTGCTGCCTCAAAATCCCATTCCTTCAGCTATTTCAGTTTTGGCTTCTCTACCCAACTCTGCTTCCACTGCAAGCCTTCCTTCCTGGGGCTGAGCTCTGGAGCTTTCCAGGCTCTGTGCTCCCAGGGCCTGAAGCAGCCCTTGCCTCCTTAGTCCCAGGAGATGCCTTTTGTGTTTTTGTCTCTGCCCTGCACTTTGATCCCTGCTTACTCAGACTTTTCTGCCCCTTCTCTTGCTGCTCTTTCACCTCCTGCCTGAGCTGCTGGACCTGCTGGGAGGCTTGACTGAGCTCTCCCTGAGTTTGGAGCAGTGCCTCAGATAAAGCATTTTTCTCATTCTGCTTTTCCAGCAGGACCTGCACAGAAGGAAAGAGCAGGAGGCTTCACACTTCTCCTGCAACATCTGTGTGGCAAGAGGCAAAGACTGATGGCCTCACGTGCTCTCAGAGCACTGGGCTGCTGCTCCCCTGGGCCACTGTCTCCCCCGGGGAGACACAGCTTCCCAAAAGAGGAATGGTAAGAGAACAGGGAAGATTCTCTGAGGTCTTAGAAAAACCGAGCGCAAGAGCAGCACAAAAATGTCAGCTGAAAGCTGCTGTTTCTGCCGGGCTTCCTATGAGGGGGCTCATTCCTCGTCCCAAAGATGGCCCTATTCAACTCTCCCCTCCCCAGATTCAATGCAGAAGACACGGAGGGCATGTTCCACACAGCCCCAAATCCTGCCATCTCCCAGAGCTCCAGCTTTGCAGTAAATCACAACAGTTCTCCTTTGACAATCGTTACCTCTCGTTTGGCATTTTCAAATCTAGTTTGTGCTAGCTGTGCTAGTAACACAAAGTCCAATCATAGCCAGGAAATGGCCCTTTGTGGCATCTGCCAATCTCACCAGCACATCCTTCCTTTCCTTCTCCAAACTCTCCAGTTTCCTCTGCAGAGATGCCACCTCCTGACGAAGGGTCACAGCCTCGTCTTTCAGGGCGATTTCCAACGAGGTCTTCTGGTGTTCTGCTCGCCACATTGCTGCAGAAGGGAAGGGGAAGGAGAAGGGGAAAAGCAAAGCAAAGGCAAACTGATGTGCATCCTGCAGAGACAACAACACTGTCTTCTCTGCCTGCCTGTCTTTGCCACGCCCTAAGCCCACAAGGGCTCCAAAGCTGACAGAAATGAGGGAAACTTCCAGGCAGGGAGAAAAGCAGAAATTAAACGAGCAAGGTTCAGAGGAATAGGAAAGTGTGTTTGCTCTTGGGCTTTGTGCAGAGTGAGAAATCCAGGAGAGACAAAGGAGCAGGAAAGCCTGTGCAGCCCTGCTCCAGAGAGGCCAATAGGCTGGAGGCTCTGGTAGGGCCTGGAGTTCGGGGGAATGGAGCTGAGGCATCCAGCTAGAACTCCTTAGCACACACAGGGCACTTGAAAGGCACCAGCTGTGCACGGGATCAGCCACAGCCCAGCCAGATGGCACTGCCAGCCATGGCATCTTTCTTGAGAAAATATTTCACTGGCACTTGGGTGGATAAATCTCCTGCTGGTTGTTTTTCCCCTCTGCCATCTCTGGACCCAGCCATTTTCCTCTCCATGGGATCAGAGATCCCTGCTCTCGGGACAAGCTGGGGAAATGGGTTGGAGAGGAGAAGCTGTATGTTGCTCACTTTCCTCAATCTGTGTCAGCAGCTCCTGATTGTAGGCGTTTAGTTGGTCCAACTGAGCTTGTGTCTCCCTCAGTTGCATCTCCACAGCCTTACACTGTATGGCTATGGCCTCTGCTCTTTCCTCAGAGCTCTGGAGCCTCACACGCAGCTCAGACACCTCAGTTTCCAGCAGCTGCTTCTCTTGAGTTGCCTTGTGAACTGCCATCTCCATCAGTGCATGCAGCTCGGCCCGAGTCTGGAAGATGGATGCACAGAGCCTCAGGGACAGGGCTGCTCCTGAGGCTCAGAATGGGCAGTAGGGAGAACAAGAAAGGAGAAATGACTTCAGGCAAAAAATACACAGGAAACAGAAGGCCGAGAAGCAAGGACTCCACTGGAGACAAATGTAGAGAAAACAGGGAAAGGCAGGCAATGGGCATCCTTGACGCTGCAGCTCTGAACCCTGGCTGAACTTGCTGTGGTGGAAGTGCCCTCCCCAGGCTGCCACAGCCACCTCTGTATCCCCACATTGCTCAGGGCCTGGCACAGGCACCAACTCTGTCCGGGACAACATGGCTATCAGAGGAACAGAGAAGCAACAAAGAAGTCTGCTGCTGCTTCTCCTCCCAGATTTCCTGCTGGGACCCAGCAGAGAATGGGGGAAAACATTGGCAGCAGACACCAGAGCCAGCCTTGGCCTCAGGGTGCAGCAGCAGCACAAGGCAGAACAGGGCAGCAGTGGATGATGCTGGGAGGGGAAAGAGGTTGGGGCCTCCAAGCCAAAGCTGCTGCTGTGTGTCCCTGGAGAAGAGGAGGCCAGTGCACTGCTTACCTGGGTGTTGAATTCCTGCAGCTCTTTTCTCTGTTTAGAAAAGAGCTGCTGGGTCTGCTGAAGAGCAGAACGAAGCAGAGACACCTCAGTGTTCAGCTCCAGGTTCTTTTCTTCCAGCGTTCTGAGGCACAGGTTCTTTTCCTCCAGAGACAGAATCAGCCTAGAAGGGAAGCATGCAACTCATTACGGCATGATATCACATTCCATGAATTCTTAGTACTTCCATCACCTCAGGGAGAACTGCTCTGTCTGATGAGATTTGTCTAAACAACTTGGCTGTTTGTTCCCCCTGCAGTGCCAGCCCAGCATGTGCCCACCCTGCTTTTGTTCCTGAAAGAACAGGGAGTTCCTGCCTACATGCCCAACCCTCTTTTTCAGATGGGAATGTGAGTACAAACCGAACAAAGTCTTGCAATGAAGACATTAGGGGAGATGAACAATTTTCTTCTGACTAACCATGCTCCAAGGCCTTGGCCAATATGGAAGAGACATTTCCTTCACCGATCTTGTATGTCCAGGCAGGAGGAGCAGCATCCCACAGCCAGGGGAACTCTGGGAAGTTCCCTAAGCTTTACCAGCACCCATCCTACTTTCAGCAGGAGAAACAAAGGCCAAAGGCAGAAATGACAAGCGAGGCTTGAAGCACAATCTGATGGAAGATGCAGAAACCTCCAGGCAAGCAAGAGTGCTCTGCCTTTCCTTTGTCTTCTTCTTGGAAGAAGAATGCGGTGGCACTGAAGACTGGCAAGACTTGATCAGCTGGAGGAGCTCCCCTAACCTTGCTCTTGTTTCTTGCATTCTCTGCACAGCCAGTAACGCCTGTGACTGTGGAGGGTGTCAAGGACCCTGCTTGACCCCTTCCTGGCACTGGGGGCATTTGAAGAGGAGCAATGCAACAGAGACATTCTGGTTCCTTGGGTGCCTCTGAGGGCAATCTGGCCTAGGTCAGCAATCAGGGCCTTAAGATGGTTCTGCCCAGCAAAGGCATCAGATGCCAGGCTGATCCAGATCCCAAAGGCTTCGAGTTACAGGAGCCAAGGTGCAGCTGATGGATGTATGCAGCTCCTTACACTGCAGCTTGGGCAGTGTTAACACACCCACCTAACCCAACAATACAACACTCCCTAGAGGGAAAGAGCTGCCCCATGAGCCTTGGTCTTCAGAAAAAAACTAACTGAAGGCTTACAGGAAAATAAAATGAAACACAACATCCAGACAATGAGACGTGTCTGCACGGAGCGTTCAGAATCTGCCTCTTCAGAAATGCTGCCAGAGACCCTGGCAGGTGCAAGATGGCAAAGAGGGTATCCATTCACCCCAATGCAAAGTCCCACAGGCTTTCATTTACCTGGCTTTTTCACTCTCGAGGGCATTCACAGAAGCCTGCCATTCTGAATTTTCCTGTGCCACTTCTTCCCATTGACTCCATTTCCTCTCCAAGATCTGCAGGTGCTCTTGCAGCTTCCTGTTCTGATGTTTTGCCTCCTGCAGCAGCTTCTGGACATGCCCAACCTCCAGCAGCTTCTGCCTCAACTCTTCCTGTGCCTCACTCACATCTTGCTGGGCTCTCTGGACAAGTCTTTCCCGGGACTCCTGGGAGGCTGCCAGCTGGGATGTCAACTCTCCCACCTGCAGTCAAACAGAGCAGAGCGGTGAGAGGCTACAGCCACAGCCTGTCCCTGTCAGCCACAGCAGAGGCTGTGAGGAAAGGGAAAGGACAACTTTCCATTGCTCCCTGTCCTGAGAGCACCAGATTCACAATGGATATGGACAATTTGTTTCAATCTCTAAGTGGCCCACCAAGGGCATGTGAAAAAAGCACCTCCAAAGCCAAGGCCAGCAAGAGGAGGCCAGCAGGAATCCATGCTGATGGTTGCTGGCTAACAGCCCAGAGGACTAGCCCAGGGGTCCAGGGCAGCAGCTGAGATTCAGCAGAGCTCTGAGTGTCCTTCAGAGCAGCTGCCATGGAGCCCCCAGAGCGTGATGGATCACGCCATCAGCTGCTGCTCTGCCATGGAAAAGCAAGAAGGACACAGACCCCTTGGCTGGATGACTGCAGTGCCATTGCTCTTTCACTCACCTGCTTTTGTAGGGCCTCCCTCTGCTCAAGGAGAATATTCAATTCCTCCTTGATGTCTTGCAGTTCTTCCTGGTGCCTCCTCTGAGCTGCCTGGATTTCACTCTGAGCTTCCTGCAGCTCAGCTTGCAGCTCTGCCTTGATAGTCTGGCAACAAAATGCAGAGCAGCTTTCAGAGACCTGCCCTCAGGCTCAGCTTTTCCCACTTGCTGCCTCAAAATCCCATTCCTTCAGCTATTTCAGTTTTGGCTTCTCTACCCAACTCTGCTTCCACTGCAAGCCTTCCTTCCTGGGGCTGAGCTCTGGAGCTTTCCAGGCTCTGTGCTCCCAGGGCCTGAAGCAGCCCTTGCCTCCTTAGTCCCAGGAGATGCCTTTTGTGTTTTTGTCTCTGCCCTGCACTTTGATCCCTGCTTACTCAGACTTTTCTGCCCCTTCTCTTGCTGCTCTTTCACCTCCTGCCTGAGCTGCTGGACCTGCTGGGAGGCTTGACTGAGCTCTCCCTGAGTTTGGAGCAGTGCCTCAGATAAAGCATTTTTCTCATTCTGCTTTTCCAGCAGGACCTGCACAGAAGGAAAGAGCAGGAGGCTTCACACTTCTCCTGCAACATCTGTGTGGCAAGAGGTAAAGACTGATGGCCTCACGTGCTCTCAGAGCACTGGGCTGCTGCTCCCCTGGGCCACTGTCTCCCCCGGGGAGACACAGCTTCCCAAAAGAGGAATGGTAAGAGAACAGGGAAGATTCTCTGAGGTCTTAGAAAAACCGAGCGCAAGAGCAGCACAAAAATGTCAGCTGAAAGCTGCTGTTTCTGCCGGGCTTCCTATGAGGGGGCTCGTTCCTCATCCCAAAGATGGCCCTATTCAACTTTCCCCTCCCCAGATTCAATGCAGAAGACACAGAAGGCATGTTCCACACGGCCCCAAATCCTGTCATCTCCCAGAGCTCCAGCTTTGCAGAAAAACACACCAGTTCTCCTTTGACAATCGTTACCTCTCGTTTGGCATTTTCAAATCTAGTTCGTTCCGCTTCTTGTTGGACCTGCAGGGAGGAGACTTTCTGCCTCATCTCAAACAGCACTTTCTCGTGCTCCTGCTCTCTCTCTGCCTTCTCTTCTTCCCATTGCTCCAGTGTCTCCTGCATCTCTGTACGGTGCCTTTTACGCTCACGGACCTGATTAAGGGTGGGGAAATTTGTAAGATGAGTCCCCGGCAACCTCCTTGCTGAAAATGTGAAGCTTCACACCTCCCACTAACCCCAACCTGCAAAGACAACAGCACTGGCTTTCTGCCTTCCAGAAATCATGTCCTGTCAGGGAATTTAAAGGAGGCTCTGCAGGTACAAGAATCACAGACTCATGGAATCATTTCTGTTGGGAAAGACCTTCCTAAGCATTGAGTCCAACCACTCAGAAAAGGAGGTGTCACCTTCCCCTCTCTGATGACCCAGGAACAAGCACTGAAGGACCCGGCACAAGGGGCCTGTTCCATTTGCTTCCAGCCCAAAGCTGATCCATCTGTCCACCATGGAAGCACAGCAGGAAAGGAACTGAGTTCCCAGGACTGCAGCCTGCAGCACTGTTGGCATCTGCTCCACATTGGCATCTGCTCCACATTGGCAGGTGGGACCTGGGGATGATCCTGCCCTGGGCTGCCACACTTTGGCTGGGCACTGCCCAACCTCTCTGGAACTTGTCTTACGCCCTCACTGAAGCCGTGGCTGCATTTACTGTCCCAGCACCATCCTGGGGGCCTTCAGGCACCTCCAAGTCTGAGCCGCTGGCTCTGCTGCCCGGCCCAGCAGCAGGAGGCTTCTGGCAGAGGATTGCTGCCCTTTCACACCCACCCAGTGCCTCTGCTTGTGCTAAACCAACCCACAGCACCACCTTGGACAATTCAGAAGTGTATTGTCCCCTACCAGGTCTTTCAGGAGCTTGTTTATTTGTAGTTGCTGAGCAGCTGCCTGAAGCCTGAGGTTTTCATGACGCTGCTGCTCTGCCTGCAAGAGCTGTTGAGCAGTTTCTTCCTGTTCCTGCCTCCTGGCAGCTCTCTCTGCTTCCAGCTCATGTTGCAGGCACTTCACTTGTCCTGCAAACAAGACCAACAGCAAGAGTCAGAGTCTTTACTGACTTTCCTGACCTCAGGCCCTTTAAGTGCCCCCTGCCCAGCACTCCTCAGAAGCCCTGTGGACAGAGGTGGCTTTACAGCAGCTTCTCTAGGCAGGGCTAGCACCACAAACAAAGCACACGAGGTTCTCACTTTCTGTCACCTCCTTGGCCTGCATGACCATGAGCACTTGAGCCTCCAGATTGTTCCTGGTCTCCTCCAGCTGAGATATCTGCTGCTGAGCAGCAAACAGGCTGGATTCCAGGCTCTCCTTTGCTGATCTACAAGTTGCAAATACAGAGAGACATGAGTTTCTTGCTCCTGACACCCACAGGCAGTTATTCCAGGGCAACATGGCTCAAGATCCCCACACCTGAGGGTGGAAAATGAGTGGCATGGAAACTCATCCAGAGAAGGCACATTTGTGCCATTTCAGTGGCAAAGCAGGGTCATCTGAGGGAGTGCCCAGGCCTTCCTTATGGCCTGCCATAGCACAGACAGCCCAGCCCAACCTGACCTCAAGAGCCAAGCCTTCAGTTGCTGTTCCTGGCCTATAACACTGGGTAGCTCTGCCCAAACAGGCTGGGCTGACAAGCAAAAGCCCAGCCCCTGCTCACAGCCCTTCTCTCATCAGCACTTCCAAGCTGCTCTGCTGGGGGGCAGAACAGATTCTTGTCCTGGCTGACTCCTGATGCTGCAATGCTCCTGATAATGGACATGAAGGTACATCATCATCTTCCAGACACCCTGTCTTTAAGAGACTTCAGAACTACTTTGCATGATACAGTAAAATCTCGTGGTCACAGCAGCACTTGTGAAAAACCAGAACACAAGGATTTTTGTCTGAACAACAACTACCTGAATGCAGAGACTTCAGTTTAAACTCTTGCAATGTCAAGGAGTAGACTTGCCAGCTTTATTTTAGTGTTGCTGGCTAAGCAGGCAGTAGCCCAAGTGACTTGTCCATCCTTACAGAGTGAGAGGGACCATCCAAAGGGATCTTGGTGGGTTTTGGCAGGTGGGTGCCCATCAGCAATCAGCAAGAATCCCCAGAGGCTGTTGAGAATTCCAAAGAGCTTTCCCTGCTGCTCTCTAGGGCTGCCTTTAGGGCAGCTCTAGGAGCTGCCCCACACTTCTCAAGAGTGTGCCTGGAAGCCAAAGACCTCCAAGATTTTCAGCAGCAGCCTCTGGCTTCATGTTACTCCCAACATCCCAAGGTAAGAGCCTGGAATGCTGAAGATGAATCTTCAGTTCTGAAGATCAGAATCATGTCAAGCTACTTGGTAAGGAATGAGGGATGTTCAATGCCCAGAACAAGGAATCAAACCCAAGAGAAACTTGACATTTCACTCAGCATCTGTATTTTTCTAATTGCTACTCAGTTCAGGGCTGGGTGGCTTGCTTTGGACTTCCCACAGGAGTGTCCTCAGTGGCACAAACAGGAGCCCAAGGCTCACCAGAACTTTGCTGGCTTTAGGTGTCAGAAAAATAATCTTCACATGGTGGCATAGTTTTTTTCTTCTTGTGACTCTTCCATATTCTGTCCATGGAATGTAAAAACATCTGGAAAGGGTCTGCTCCCTGTCTTTACCTGGTCTCTGCCAGCTGCTTGGACAGGTCATGTTGGTGCTGCTCCATGTCTGCCAGTTGGCCCTCAAGGGCAGCCTTCTCCTGACCTAGCAGCTCCTTCTCTCTGCACACCTGGGCCAGTGTGTGCCCTTGGCCAGAGGATTCCCAGCGCAGCTGCTCCAGAGCCCTCCTTGGTGACTCTTGCTCCTGGGAAATCTGGAAGCAGGACAAGGTACAGCTTGAGGCCTTCCTCAGGAGCCCTGTGCAGAGCCAGCCAGTGCCAGCTCACAGGCAGCCAGAGGACAAGGAGCACCTGTGCTCTGGGCTCAAAGTTTCACAGCATCTGCCCTGTGCAGTTCTGATAGCCTGGCCTCCAAAAGCCTCTGGCACTGTTCCCTTGCAAGTGCTGTGTCAGGTCCTGCTGCCTTGCCTGGGACCAGACAGCACCTTCCCAACAAACATCCCTACTCCTGACCCTGTGTTGTCACCCAAAATTGCCACATCTTCTACAACTGCCATTTGAAAAAAACAAAATTTCTATCAGGATCTATTTCAGTGCTGGACATTTTCAGGAAGTTTGGGGAAAGAATTTTGCTAGCTAAAGCAAGGGAAATGATACAGGTTTTCCCCTTCCTGAACAAAACACACATCAAAATTTCATCTCCTTCAGTGCTCAAAGTAGCTCTCTGCAAGGAGGGCATGCTTGGCAGGAAAACAGCTCTTGTGGTGGGCAGTCATTTAGTGACTGATGGAACTCTGGCTGATGTGGCCAAAGCAGACTCTCCTTGTGCAGCAGTTCACACCAACAAGAACACTTACTTGTCTTACACAAAGAAGGTGACTATTGGCCCTTGCTGGTATTCAAGCCTGAAGACTAAGTTGTTTTTCAGCTGCTGTGTATTTGCCAAACCTACCACATACCCCAGAACTGAGACTGTGTGACAGAGACCATCAGAAACAAGCCCTTCTCTTGCAACCCTCCTGTAACACCCAATCCAAACCTCCCCTGGCACAGCCTGGGGCTGTTTCCTCTTGTCCTGTCCCTTGTTCACTGCGAGCAGAGCCTGACCCCCACCTGGCTGCACCTTCCTGTCACAGGGAGTTGTAAAGAGCAAGAAGGTGCCCTCTCAGCCTCCTCTCCTCCAGGCTGAGCCCCCACAGCTCCCTCAGCCACTCCTCATCACACCTGTACTCCAGACCCCTCCCCAGCTCCAGTCCCTCTTTTAGAAGCTCTGTGGCTGCCCAAAGCAACAAATTCTGCCCAAGCAGGCAACACTTTGCTCATGAACATGCCTATCCCTGGCTAATAAATGCATATGCCATCTTGAGGCAGGCGTGCACAGCAGTGTCCCTGTGTTCTACTGTCAGAAACAGCCTCTGGGCTGATCTGGTTGGCACAACTCCCATCCCACAGGTGCTGCCTAGGAATAAGGTGTCCAGAGCCATGGTAACATCATCCTTCTCTTGCCCCAGCAGATCCCTCTGAAGCTGCAATTCCTCCAATGTCTGCCTCTTGACTTCCTGCTGGCTCTGCAATGATGGGTCTTCTCCCTTGAGTGCAGCCAACTCCTCCACTGTACAAGAAGGGGCAAGACAACTTTTCAATGGAAAACCAGTCTCATTTCCAAAACCAACCTCCATCCTGTCCTGCTGCTCTGCCTTTTCTGCCTGGGCTGACACTTCCTTCTGCTGCTTGGTGTTCTTCTGATGCAGAAAAAAGGCTCCTGGCTCCGGGATTCCAATGCATTGATGCAGCATTTCCTTGGACTTCTCAAAGTTTTCACAGTCACTGCAGAGGCAAGGCTCAGTCAGAAGAATGAAGAGGCCTGAAGAGTTCCCAATCCCATTTTCAGCACTCCCAGATGGAGCAGAGGATAGTGGGCTGAGGAAGACCTTGCTCTTTTCCTCCCAAAGAAATCCTCCAAAGGCAAAAGAAAGGGAGGCAAGATTTTGCCTTCCTTCAGTGAGAAGCAGTGGCTGGGCAGGGGCACTCAAAGAATAGAATTCAGGGAAGCAGTGTGGTGAGAAGAAGGAGTCATCTATTCCAACATGGCTGTGCACCTCCCAGACAGCCTTGGGAGTCACAGTAGAGCATGAAAAACACAGACAGGATGATGATCAAGAGCTACACTGAGGCCTCCACATGGCAGGGCAGGTGATTTCTTCACCCAGGACACCTCTGAACTCCCACACCTGGAAGCAGATTGCCTCTGGAATGCAGCAAGAGGAGGGGGAAATGCTCACCTTCTGATTTCTTCCATCAGGTAGTCTATGTGCTCCTGGTGGCCTCTGAGCGTCTGGCATCTCTCTGTCATTAGCTCAAAATGTCGCTGTAAGCGCTCACACTTCTCTGAAGCTTCCCGAATCAATTCAAAGGGATACTCTGCATCAGTGGATGTCAGAGTTGAGAGGGTGCTCTGAGAATTGTGAGTGCAGATGATGGAATTGGCCATGCTGTCACTGTGATCTAACAGCCCCTGAAAGCCCAAATCCAGCTGTTAGTCAGGTATTCTGCTCCTATTCCAAAGTACCACTGAGATGCCTCTTCTGATCCCACAAGAACCAGTGTCCATTAAAGGAGAACCAGTTTCAAAATCCCAGCCAGCTCAGCACAGTTTACTCACCTCAGGGGCTCGGGAGGAACGTCCCTGGTGAGAAAGCCCTCGAGCTCCCTGGAAAAGCACAGGGAAGAGCACACTCAGACTGCACGACTGCCCCTGAGGCAGTGGCCTCTAAGTGCTTCCCAGCCTGTCCCAGAGCACAGCAATTCCAGCAGAGCTCTTCCTCCCCTCCTGGGTAATCTTTTCAGCCCAGTAGTTAGACAGCAGCACAGATGAACATGCTGGAAGGTGTCTCATCACTTCTAAGAACACCAGAAGGGGAATTGCCCAGAGACCCATCCAACCTGCCCCTGAACGCTCCCAGGGATCCAGGGGCAGTCACAGCTTCTCTGGGCAAACCTGTGCCAGGGCTTCAGCGCCCTCACAGGGCAGAATTCCCTCCCAATATCCCATTCACCCCTGCTCTGTTTCAGTGGCAAGCCACTGTCCCTTGTCCTGTCCTTGCAGGGTTCTGGCTTAAGTCCCTCTCCAGCTCTCTTGCAATCCCTTCATGCATTGGAAGAGGCTCTAAGGTCATCCTGGAACCTTCTGCAGGCTGGACATCCCCAACACTTGCATCCTTTCCCCTCGGCATAGGTGCTCCAGCCCCTGGAGCATCTTCCTGTCATCCCTGTGTCCTCCCCTAGGCCACTGGAGATCATCTCAGACATGTCTGGGAGAAACCCCTTCTTGCCTGTGGGGAGTGCTGAGGCTGTGTCGTAAATTGGGCTGAGGGGAAGGCAATGAAAAGTTGCTCCCTTGTTTGTGACCACAGCCTCCAGTGGGACAAGGATGGAGGAGATGTGGCTGTGCTCTGGGATAGCCAGGAACCCCCCAGTTCCCTCCCAGTCCTGTCTCTACAGCAAGCACCAAAGCTGCTGCCAGCTCTGGAACAGCCAACTGTGAACCCCTTGTTATTCCCAAAGGAAACTGTTCTGTGAGGCACAGCCCAGGCCCACCCAGGCCCCTGCTGGGCTTGGCACAATGAGAGCAGCAGCTTTCTCACTCACCCGCCGGGTCTCCATCTGCCCCTTGTCAAGAGCATTGACCAAATGACAGTGTCCAAAGGTCCTTTGACTTTGCAGGGTTTAAACCTCAATCAAAAGGCCTTTGGCCTTTGCAGGGTCTAAACCCCAATCAAAGGCCTTTGGCCTTTGCAGGATCTAATCCGCAATTTCCAAAGGCCGTTGGGCTTTGCAGGGTCTAAACCCCAGTGTCCAAAAGCCCTTGGCTTTGCAGGGTCTAAACCCTAATATCCAAAGGCCGTTGGCCTTTGCAGGGCCTAAACCCCAGTGTCAAAAGGATGTTGCCCTTTGCAGGGTCTAAACCACGGTGTCAAAAGGATGTTGCCCTTTGCAGGGTCTAAACCGCAATCTCCAAAGGTCCTTGGCCTTTGCAGGGTCAATAGCACACGATCAAAGTGCCGTTGGCCTTTGCAAAGTCCAAGCCCCAACGTTCGCGAGCTGTTCACAGCTCCAGGGTCTAAACCCCAATAGCCAGGAGCTGTTGATTGTTGCCAGGGTCCAGCTCCCAACATTCCATGGCCTGTTGACAGTTGCCAGGGTCCACCCCACAACATTCCATGGCCTGTTGATGGTTGCCATGGTCCAAAGCCCAGCATTCCACGGGCTGTTGGAGAGGCCCTCCCTGGCTCTCCCCCCATCCCAGCTCCCTGGCACCTGCCCTGCCATCCCCATGTCCCCACAGCCCTGCTGGGCAGCTGGGCAGGGACCTGGCTCATAACATGAGTTCAAAATTGCTGGTCCAGGCAGCATCAGTTTTAAGGCTCAGCATTCTCAAGACCTGCATGCTCTTTAGGGATTCGCTTAGTTCCTGAGTCACAGGAATTCTGTCTTCCCTGACAAAGGGGAGATGTAAGAAAAAGGCTAAAAAGGTTCTTGGTGCTTACAAATATTCATGGAAAGTAAAGCTTTGCAATTCGAACTGCCACATGAGGAGAGAAATGGTGTTTGAGGGGCTTTTCAAATTCCTACAGAGAAATGCCAAGAGCTGCAGTGTTTAAGGCTCAAAAAATGGATTAAGAATCCTGAGATGGCCAAAAGTGCATTTTTTTCCTCTGCTCTCTGTTTGGCAATATATCACTAGGTTTTCTAGGCAGAAGAAAAGTCTTGCTGCTTACATCAAAGATTCCTCACTAGGCCCAGACCTTCAAGAACCAAATGGGTCTGCTTGGAAAAGCTTTGGCAGGTATTTTTTGCCCTCGTCTTTGGTAGTGTTTGTCTGTGTCCTAGGGAGGATTTTGCCCCAGATGACAGGAATTGGCTTCTGAGCAGGGCACAAATTCTTTGTGGAAGAGAAGAGCTGCACCTGCCTTCTCTAGGGCCTGACTCTCCAGAGACTGATGGCCCAAGGATGTCATTGCCAAGTGAAGCTTCAGAGACTGATGCAGCTTCAAGTCTCTTCTTTCACAAGAGCAGCCTGGGACTCCTTGAGCACAGCTGCAAAGGAGCAGGACAGCTCTTGGTGAAGGTCTGACAGCTCCTGGCTGGTCCTTGCACAGCTCTCAACGTAGTTCTGCCAGTGCTGTCAGTCCCGGGCGAGCTGTGACTGCAGCAGGGACACCTGAAAGAGGCACAAGGTCTCTCATCAAGCTGTATCCTGGCTTCTCTCTGAGATGTTGAGGAAGCAAGGAGGTCCTTTCTGCACCCTGTGACTAAACAGGAGTGTCCTGCCTGCTCCCTGCACAGCTCTCCAGGTGCTCCTGCTGGTCCCGGGCCAGCTGTGACTGCAGCAGGGACACCTGAAAGAGGCACAAGGCCCAGCTCAGACAAGCCCACACTGGCAGGAGCATCCGCAGCCCCACGGAACCGGCTGTGGGGACAGACACAGCCTCCAAGTCCAGCCCTCACCAACACTCTGCCCTTGGGGAAGGGGAAAGGAACAGGCTCCCAGACTGCCCCTGAACAGAGCTCAGATGATCAACAAGTCCAGCTCATGGCTGGCAAACCCTTCCCACATACAACCCTCGTCCACCACAGGTCTATTGGAGAGAGTTCTGACAGCATTTAGGAACCCAACTCTGATTTCCAAAGCACAAACTTGGGCCACTGACCCCTTTCTCCACAGGCTGTGCCTCAGCACGAGGGCTGCTGCTCCCCTGAGCTACTGGAGGACTCTTGTACTTGAGCTGCTGCACAGCCATGCCAGACATGAGGGGAATGTGGGCCTTGGGATCTTTTGGTGCCTTCCTGAGGCATTTTAGCAGCCCAAGCCCCATTTAACACGTTCCCATTTTTTTTATTATACATTAACTCTGGCTTTAATTGATTTATATTTTTTCATATTTATTTTGCTTCTAGTAAATTTTACCTAAATTCAAGGGATTCTTAAAGGTGTTTAGGGTGTTTTCTTGGGTTTGCCACCTTTTAGTGCACAATCTGCATTTTCCGCCTGCCATTGTTTAAATGTAACAAAAATATAGCCTTGAATGCTTCATACTTATTCACATTCCGTTCCTGTCAGTTTTGTTGAAATTTCGAGGAGGTTTTGAGGCTATTTTGGGTCATTTTGGGTTCCGGCCCAGCAGATCCCTGAGGGCGCTTTTCCCCGCCCGCGGTTTGGGCGGAGCCGCCCCCGCCATTGTCAATCCCTGAGGAGGGTTCGGCTGAGGTGGGAATTTCTCCCCGCCCGCCCCTCGCCGGCCGCTCCCGCCCCTGCCCTGCCCCGCGCCCAGGGGGCCCTTGTGGCTCTGAATTGTCCCCAACGGCCCCAGTCTGGCCTGCGTTCTACTGCTTTATTCTCCCCCTCCCCAGGTAGGAGAGCTGCCGTGCCCTCTGCCCCCACCCCCCCAGAGCGTAAAATTCACATCGCTAGAGGTTCGTGTCCACAAAGCAGAGGAAAAGTCCCTTGATTTGAACAAAGGGACAGTGTCCATCAGGTCTGCGTCCAACGGGGTCTCTCTCAATTAATTGGAGCAAGTAATCTTCTTTTCTCCTCATTCCCTTTCTCTTTTGGCTGAGGTACTTGCATAATACCCGGGACTTTCCAATCCATGTCCCCCCTACTACTTGCCCCCTGTAAAACACACAATCTATTACCATTGCAATTAGCTGAATCAATTAATTTATTTTTGAAAGCTTTAATAATTGACATGGACTTCTTCTCGGGGAAGAAGAACAAAGATTTAATCGAGTTTTGAATATTAATATGTGTGTAGTTTTGCATTAATTGACATTTGGTGAGGAAGGAAGAAGCCATCCTCAGAAATGATTTTTCTAAGAGAAGCTGCTAACAGTTTCCTCCATGCCTGACCAAACCAATCAATAACTAATTTTGAATATTGACACCTTGTTAAGCCATTAGAAAGCTCAGCACTCTTCTATGAACACACATGTTTAAAAACTAACAAACCCCAGGAAAGCTCTTTTCTTCTTCTGCCTGTGAACAGATAACAGCCTGCCAATGGGCTGGGCCCCTACCCCGGGAACCTGCCAGGCCCTGTCCGCCATGCCCCGGTGCTGCCGGGCAGGGGGAAGAGAGACTGAGGGGCCCCGTCCTGGTTGGGCTGGGCCCCAGTGGCTGTTAACATCTGCCCACTGAGCCAGTTCCCTGCCCCCGGAGTGTGGTCATGCTGACCCGCAGCTGGAACTAACCAGGCCTGAGACCAGCCATGCAGTCATAGCGGCTGCCGCCAGTCTGGTCCAGGGCCCCAAAATCCTGGCACAGCCCCCAGCACAGCCTAAATCTATCATCGTTACTGCTTCAACCATCATGACCATCTGCAGGCCCTGGGCAAGATATTAGCTTTTTCATTGCTAAAACACAGATAAAACTTGCAAGACATTGATCATCCTCTCTGAGGTGAGAGAAAACGACACAGTGAAAACTTGAGAAACAAATCGAAGACACCAAGGTCAGTGAAAGAGAAGTCAAGTCCCAGATGGAGGAGAATGAGAAGATGCCTTAGTCTTAGGCTGAAATTCTTTTGTAAAGCCATGGTGATGGACTTGATACACTAGAATATCCCTTTAATTCATGAAAAAAGTATAGAGAGCTGGAGTGTTCAAACTGCAGACATGAGCAAAGGCATTTGTGCTGAAGCAAGCAGATGTTGAAATAGCTGTGATCTCCTAAGAAGCTTGAACAAAAACAGAGATGAGAGTGATGAAGACCTTTTACCCCTAGGAAAAGAAGAAGAAAACCTCTGTTCCCAAAAATTAAGATAATTGCAGAGACAGATGAAGAGAACCTTTGTTTTTAAACAGCTCATCCTTAAAATAGTACCCCATGAGTTTAACATGGCCCATGAACACAGCTGTGGGAAAGCTGCATAAGATAGGAGGGACTTCACAATTGCAGATTCCCAGGTGGCTGCTATTCGTGACAATTGAAGCCATGAGAGAACTGTTTTCTTGTGGAGCTGTCTCATGGAGCTGTTCTTGTGGAGCTGTCCCATGCCATGTCATGACATGGCAAAAAGAAATTCCTCTCCCTAAGAGAACTAATGAAAGACTATTTTAGAAGTAGTAAACTGACCTGAGTCCCAAGGTTTTGTCTCTATACATTGTCAGTGAAAAAAAAAAAAGTAGCTTGTGGGGGAAAGAGAAGTGTTCTAAAGGTTTTATTCTGATTCTTTTTTATTATTATTATTTTAGTTTAGTTCTGTTAATAAAGTGTTCCTTATACCCTTCAAAATTTTGGGCCTGCTTTGCTCTTCTCCTAATCCTATCTCTCAGCAGGAAAAAAAAAATCTAGTAAATGCATTAGTGTTTACCAACATTAGACCCACCACAATTTCTCCACCCAGAGTGGACTTAAAGCTAATTAGAGCCTCCCAAACTCCTATGTCACCTCCTCCAGATCCCCACTACCTCCCAAGAGAACCCTTAACCCTTGATGCGCTACTGGATGAGTGGCTCTACGTGTTTGGAGCTGGGGAGGGAGCTCAGGAGGTCGTGGGTGAATCCTAGGGGGATTTGGGGTAGCTACAGGACCAGGGGGCCTGTGGAGTTTGGGGGATTTGGGGGAAATTTGCAATGAGGGGGATATGGTGTCATTTAGGGGTTTGGGATTGGCAGCTCTACATGACTGGAGGTCAGGAGGAGTCCTGAGGGGGATTCTAAGGGAGTTTAGGGAAGGTTTTGGGGTTCTACAGGACCAAGGGGGCCTAGGGGATTGGAGGTGCTAGAGGAATTTGGGCAGGGGTGGTTGGGGGGTTTTGAGGGGCTGGGAGACAACTGGCTCTACTTATTTGGACATGGAGAGGAGCTTCAGGGAGTCCCAGAGGAGGTCTAGGGAGCTTTGCAGGGGGCTAAATGGGCTGGGAGACCTTCAGAGGATCTGGGGCAGCTGGAGGAAATTTGGAATAGGGGAGATATGGGAAGGCTGGGGTGGCTGGTGGGTGAGTTGCTCCGTATCTTTGGAGGTGGAGAGAGGGCTGGGGAGGCTGATTTTGGGGCCTCTCCTGATTTTTGGAGGTCCCCCCACCAGGGCCACACAGCTGAGGCCATTTTCTCCTCCCATCTGGGTGGGGGCTTTAGGGGTCCCAGCTCCATAGGGTCCAGGATCCCTTTCTGATTTTGGGGACCCTCCCCAGGCCACACACTCAAGGACATTTTCTCCTCACAGCTGTTCCAGTGCCCACTGTGAGATGGGGCCCTTGGGAGTGGTTGGGGCTTGGGGGAGGGCGAACCCCCCTGCCCACCACCATGGTCTTCCACCCCCTTCCCACCGCTATGTCCTCTATGAGTGACACTCCACTGCCAGGGGGTATCTGGGGAGGATCCCAGGGGCTCTGTTGGGGTTATACAGGGAACACTGGCCCTCCACCATCAGGTACAAGTGGTCCTGGGGCAGTCCTTGGGCAGGGCTAGAGGAATCTGGAAGTATCTGAAGGAGGCTGAGGGGGTCCTAGAGAGGTCTGGTAGGGGATACAGAGGGAGATATGGGTGGAATATGAAGGGATACAGGAAGCTGGGGGGTCCTGAATGGGGATATGAGTGGAGAAATGGGGGGGCTATGGGGGATACAGGGTCCTGGGGGTGTCCTGGAGGGGAGATATGAGAGGCATATGGGTGGTACAGAGTCCTTGGCAGGAGATATAGGAGAGTAGAAGGTCCTGGGCGGGGGGCAGGTCCTGGGTGGCTCCTGTGGGGTCCTGGGGAATTTGGGGCAGGTTGTGGGAGAAGATACAGAGGGGGAGACATGGGGTGACAGGGAAGATGCACAGATGCAGTTTGGCCTGATTTGGAGGAAGCACAAGCAAGGCCTTAGGAGTAAAGTCTTTATTGACAGAACAAGGGTGTGAGGTTTGCCATCTAGTAGAAGCCCTACAGCTCTCCTGCCACACACCTCGCTCGCCTCAGATGAGCTTTGGGTGCACTGATCTGCCCGGTGCTCTGGCCTGGGCAGGGTGCTTTGGACCCTCTGGAGGGATGGACTGTTGGGTAAACTTTGGGTCCAAAGAGGGGAGAGTGTTCTCAGCAGCACAGCTCTCCTCTCTGCCTTGGGATGTGGCTGGATTTGGGACAGGTCATTGAAAATGCTGTCTGAGGGTTGGTGCAGGCCGATGCCAAAGAACCCGCTCTAATACGGACTGAACAATCCTATTTACCATGGTCCTTACGTCCAAAGTGTTGCCTGAGGTTGCTGGATTCCTTTCTCTCACCCAGCTCCCCTTCACCATTGTAGGATACGTAGGCTTCACAGTTTTGGCATAGCCAGTCCCGTCTACTTGGAACTGTGGTCCCAAGGGAGGCAACTTTAGTCTCATGCTTGCTTCCTTGCTTTGCTGTTTGGATGCTCCAGGGAATCCTGGCTGCATCTGTCTGTTGGAGACCTCAGCCTTGGGAAGCTCCAGAATTTCAGTGTACTCGCAGCTGGCATCTTCTTTAAACCAAGAAGCTATCGTGGATTTCAAGAGGCAGTGAACATTCTTAACAACTTGCATGGTGAGATTGTCAAGGGCAGCCTGTACACAAGCCCTGTCTGAAACAGCTGTTTCAGACAGCTTGGATGTGTTTGCTTGGGTGACTTCTCCATCAACAGGCATATCCTTCCACCTGGCTGCCCTCCCTGGCTCAGAAGCTTTAGACTCCAGACAATTCCCAAAGCTCTCCAACACCATGGCTAGAAGCATTTTGGCCACCATTTCCATTTCTTGACGAAGATCTAGAGGTGTCTTTGCAGGCTCTGTTCTCATGCAGCTGCTGAAAACACTTTTTCTGATCGCCTGGGCAGTGTTCCTTAAAAAGGAGACACGCTGGTCTCGAGGAACCTTTAGTCTTGCAAACACCTTGTACACAATGGCCTCAACTAGCTCTTGGAGTTTCTTGGCTTCTGCTGCAGTCACTTGCTCAAAGACAGCTTTAAAGACACTGTCAGCAGTGTTGTCCAGCTTCCTCTGGGAGTCAGCAGCAGTGCCCAGCTCAGCTCTGGGGTACATTTGGCACTTGTCCAAAGCTCTTTTTCCTCTTCTCAATTTCCCTGATTTCAGGGGGGTCTCTTTGCTTTTCTGTGGATGTGGAAAATAAGGTTTCTGAGGCTGCGGCCATCACTCTGCCTGGCAGGAAGTGTCAGTGGTTCCCAGCAGTTTGGGACTGTCCTTTAATTTGGCCAGAGATGGGAGAAGCCCTTCCTGAAAGGTGACACCAGGTTGTGGCTCATGTTGTTCAGCCCCTGCATGCTGAGGCTTCCCGTAGGCCCGGGCCAGCACTCTGCTTCAGCCAGGCCATGAGGGCAGGAGAGAAGGGCTTCCCTCAGCACTGCCTTGTGCCTGCACGTGGCCCTGCTGCCCGTGCCCAGCTCAGCGCCCTGTGCTGGCTCAGCTCCCAGCCCCAAGTCCTTTCCTCACTGCAGAGCCTGGCCCAGCAGCACAGCCCTGCACAGTCCCATGCCCCTGAACACACTTTACCTACCTCTTGCTGCCCCAAGATCTTCTCTGACTGCAGCTTGATCCTAGTTAGGTAGTGCCTGTAGTCATTGAACTCCTTTGCAGTGCAAACCACCTATGGAGAGATGAGGGCAGAATCCCCCAAACCCTGTCAAACCCTGCAGACAGCCTTCCCCAAAACAGCCCAACCCCAGTGGGAGGGGAGCTGCCCCCAAGCCCTACCCCACACCCTGGGGATGGAGCCACTGATGTCCCCCCAGCCAGGGCTGAACTGCAGTGTGGGGCAGGCTGAGAAGGGCAGGACTGGGGCTTGCCAGGGTGAAGCTGGTGCTGCTTCTGCTCCCAGGGACACTAGCACACAGCCCTACCCTCTGACAGCAGCAGGCGGCTGCAGCAAGGGCTGTGGGAGCCCTGCTTCAAGAGGACTGCTCTTGATCAGCCCAACACCCAAACCTACCTTGTTGTCACTGGTGATGACACCCTGTCTCTTCAGCATCCGCAGGATGTCCTTGCGCTTGTGGTAGTCCTGAAGGTGGGGGTCATGCAGGCAGTTGTATGCTGGGCTGAGGCAGTGGGAGTAGGGATCATCCAGAGTGAAATAAGGAAATGGCTGGTGGAGCTGTAAGAGACATTTCCCAGAGTATGAAGGAGGCAGGAGAGAGCAGCAAAGAGGTGCCATATGGTATTTGTGAAAAGAGCAAGGTACTTTGACAACCAGCACTCTTCTAAATCCTTCTGAAGGCACAGGGGCCCTCACAGAAAGACTGTGGGGTCGTGCTGGGCCAGCTGGGCTCTGATGGGATGGGCTGAGGGAGAGAAGACAAACCCCAGCAGCAAATAGACACCTTAGACCCCCAGGAAGAACTGCTGACCCACCCACAAATGAACCTTCCAACTGAAAAGGTCAAGCCCAGTGCTTCAAATGCAGCCAGGTGCGAATGGATGAAACCAGTCTCTTTGGGTTAGGCAGGCACAAGGGCTGTGTCGGCTGCCTCTGCCTTTGCCTTTGGCAGGTCTCTGCCTTGGGAAGGTGCAGTGCAAGCTGGAGGAGGAGGACAGTGTGTGCATTCCCCAACCAGGGGAACCCAAGCTCTTCCACATATGCCAACAGAATAGGCAGGAGAAGGTTGGAGTTTTCCTCAAAGGTCCACCAGAGCCTGGCTCAGCGTGGCAGGATGAGCTGGAGGGGCTCATTGCCCTGGCACCCGGATGAACACAGCCTCCTGCTGCAGGCAGGCACCTGCCACACACATTCACATGGCCAAAAACCAGTGAGGACACTGACAAGTGCTTCTTCTCTGTGTTCCAGGAAGCCTGGATCTTCCCTCTGATGCCTAGCCCTGCCTGACTGTAGGGCTGCAGCTTCTGCAGTAGAGGAGGTGGCCCCAAAAACTGCATGATGGGGACCCCATGAAAGAGGAGAGCTTTTTTGCTCTCTTTTACTTCCTTTACCTTTCCCCCTAGCTTTTCCCTGCAGAAGACAGTGTTGGACTTGGGCTTCACAGGGATCTTGACTCCAAGTGGGAGGTCCAGCAGGTGAGAATCCATCAGCCTGGTGGCTCAGTCACCCAGGTGTGGAGTTCTGGGGCTGAGCTGGGAAGATGACACTCAGGCAGTAGCTCAATAAGCCTCCAGCACAGCAGGTGCAAGAGAAGGAGTTGAGGTTCCTGAGGGTTCTTAGGCCCTAGAGCAGACCCCCAAGGCCCAGGCTCTGTGGCTAAGCTCTTTCTCAGCCCACTGCTTTCCTCCTCCTGATTCCAAGTGCACTCAGCAGTGCCTCTGCCTTTTGGCAGGACACCAGCAGTGAGATGGAGCTCCACAGCTCCTTCCAAGAGCTCTCATGGTGCTGTGATGCTGAGCAGGGCTCCACAGTTCCTTCTAAGAGCTCACGTGGTGCTGTGATCCCACGCTGACTTCCTCATGCTCCAGAGATGTCCCAGTGATGGGCCATTGTTACATCATGGTGATGTCTCATCACCAAATTGTCACATCACCATGCTGACATTGTGTCACAAGGAAACTGCCCACCACACCTGGGGGGAAGGGGGGCCCACCTGGGGGCCCCTTTGGACATCCCTGTGGGACCCCCTTCGTGTGACCTTGCTGTGAGAGCTCCTGTCAACAGGCCCCTTCCCCCTCCCCTGTCCTGTCATTCTGTGAGCCAGTGTCCTTGCCAGCAGGAAGGAATGGGAGGAATTGCCACTCCAAACATGCAGAGTTTGGGCTCTGCTTTTCCCCCTTTCCCTTTTTGGACCTTCTTCCCTCTTGTCGTGGTTTGAAAGCAAAACGAGTGAGAGGCTCCAAGTCAGAAATACAATTTAATAAGAAGAAAGGCAAAAAGGTAAAAAGGTAAAAATAAAATAAAATAAATACAATAACACAAAGGACCACTGACAGAGTCAGAATACAACCTGAGCAGGACGGTGGAAGCAGTCCAGATGAGGTGGTCTTCCTGAAGCAGTGATCCTGTAGAAAGGTCCGGTAGCTCTGGTCCTCCAGGAATCCAGTAGGTAAGGGCTGCTTGCACTGTCCCAAATCTCAGATTATATCCAGGTGAGAATGCTTGGCTCCTCCCCCTGGGCAGAGCATCTCACAATGGGATGATGAGTCATGAATTGGGTCCTTGATGGCCCATTAAACAGAGATAACTCCCGGAGGGAGTTACCTGTGAGTCATGGGCAAGGAGTTAATGGGCCATTAACAGAAGACAGCCCAAAGGCAGGGGGCCTGGGAAGAACACTGCCCCACTTGGTTTAACAGTTCATGAAGATGGTGATAGAATAAATACTTTGTGTACATTCTACACTACAACCCAGGACACCTCTCATGGCCAAGCAGCCACAATGGGGGAAATTGCAGCAAACTAGATATTTGGCCCATCCCTGGCAACATGAGATTTCTTGGTTATGTTTTGAGAAACAGAAGAGAAGCATGGGCTGAGGGAAAGTCCTCTTCTCCCCTTTCCTCAGGCTCCCTTTCAGCCCAGATGCCTTTCTGCCACCTTCCCAGTCTCCCCTGCCCTGGTTTCTGCTGCTCCTATCTGCTCTTGTTATGTAGGAAAACATAAGAGATGAAGCAAGGGGCATAGTGGCGCTTGTGAATCGAGCTATCTTAGCCTTGGTTAGGTAAAGGCCATGGTGTAGAGTCCACAGATATGAAAAAGAACTAGGAAGAGAGCTGCATGTGTAACTGTCAAAGTCTTTAAAACTATGTAATTTTGTAAAAGCTGCCAAATAATGCAAACAATAGGCTGTCTGTAGTTTATGAGAAAAATGTTGTGACTGTTTATGGCTGTGGCTTATTTTGAGCTGTAACAAGTATATAACACTATATGGTGAGAATAATACCTGACTTCAATTCCTTTTACCCTGACTTCACCTTAGACTGAGACTTCAATGGCTTCATCTCTTTAGACTTCAATAAACTTTAACTTCAACTTGAACTTCAATCTATTTTTGCTGTAGCTTTGACTTAAGGCTCTCTGCTTGGATTACTTTTGCACCCCCTCTTTGAAGTCCTGTCTCTCAGTCACGTGGCATTGTTATGCATATTTTGATCAAAGAGTCAAATCATATAAAAGGGTTAGCTATGATCACAAGTAGAAAATTGTGAAAGATAAGGTATAGAAATATCAGGAGTGCTGTGTTTGGAATGTTTAACCATAGAAACCTCCCTGGGAAGTTACTGGACTGTTCTATGGAGGTCACGGTCACCAGCAATGCTGCTTGGAAACCCACTACCCTTCCCATCTTGATTTTAATGTAAAGGATTCCAGTTAGTAGGCCTCAGGGGAGATGATCAGTGATTGTTTTAGAATAAGAATATTGATGAAGTTGTTAACTATTAGAACCATTCAATGTAAAGGTTAGATTTAAGAGCAGACATAGTATGCACAGTGTGTAAAAGAATGTATATAAAAATGATTCAGCAGAAAAATGGATGAGTTTTGTTTGTTAAGTGGAACATGTTTCCAGAGGAGTTATTCCCCAGCACCTGAATAAAGAAATGCCTGCTTATTCACATCAAATTGGTATTGGATAAGGGTTTTTTGCCCCATTTGTTTTCCTACACTTTCATTTCCTACCCCTTCTTGGCTGGATTTGGCGAGGTCTCCAGTACTGTCTGGTTCCTTGGGGCAGCTCTTACACTGCAGAGCCCTGCCAGCCTCACTCCTTGCACAAAAGCAAGAGACAGGCAGAGCAATCTGGTGGAGGTGCAGTGATTGATTACCATGGGGCTCTTGGGAAACAGTGAGGGGCACAGCTCAGGGACAGTGTTCCTCTCCTCCCAAAGCAGTTTCTGGCACACGCTCCAGCTGCAGCTCTTCTCCAGCTTGGCAAGGGCTGGAGCAGCATCGGCTGCACCCCAACTTCCCTGTGCCACATGTCCTGCTCAGGCACTGGGGCCGTGAGCCCCACAGCGTTCACACACCTGGGGCAGTGCCAGGCAGCTCCCGCAGCTCCCCGTGCAGTCCCAGGAGGCCAAGTAGGAGGCCCTGTGTGCAGTTCCTCGGCAGCTGCAGAGCACAGCTGCTGAGGAATACTCCTGGGCAGGTAGCTCGAGGTGCAGCTGCACTGCCAGCTCCAGGCTGAGCTCTGGCTGGCAGGAGCCCGAGGCAAGAACCCATGACCTGCTGATCCTTGGCAGGACAAAGAACTTGGGGACCTGTGGCGCAGCCAGTCCAGTGGCCACTCAGAGACTGAGGGCAGATGCCAAGGCTTGGGAGGAAGGGCTGAGACTTTGCTGTGCTTGGACTGTGAAGGTGTAACAGCCCAGGGATTCAAGGGCCCTCTCTGGAGGCTCTGGCTCAAGCTATTTCTGTGTTCCTGGGCTGTGAATAAATTGTTTTGCGGAACGAGACATGAGACTGTGCTGTGGGAAACCTGGTCTGACTGTATGAGAGTGGGGGGAGTCAGCGGGGACACCCTTTGGCTCACCTGAGCCACCCACTGCAAAGGGGATTTGGTCCCAGCAGGAACAGTGTGGTGGTGGGAGTGTGACTGCCAGAGTGCCTCTGGGATGCTCAGACAGGGAAGTTTCTGTAACAACAGGATGCCTGAGATCTGGAGTAGAGCCCAGGCCGTGCTCCTGGTGAGCCCTGTGTCTTGGTTTAGGGCAAATTTGGGAGGAAATTTCTAAATGGGGTTCCTCTGGTAGCAAACCCAAATGGCCCCTCCCCCACAGCCAGTCCAGGAAAAGAACTTCCTTGGAGAAAAGTGGGGAGAACTATTTAAGAAACGAAATGCCCGCAAACATAAAGAATGAATAATATGAAACAATAAAACCTCTCGCTGCTCCAAAGAGAGATGGCAAAACTGAGGAAGTCCTTGCCGTGGGCGTGGCTCAGCTCACTCAGTCTCCCACCAGTCCCAGTCCCTCCAGAGGTCCAGGCCCTGGTGGGCCACAGGTGCATGCCCTCGGTGCTCCTCTGTGTTTTTTTCAGTCTAGAGCAGATTTAAACAGTCTCAAGAAAAAGGAAAAAAAAAAAAAAAACAAAACAAAACAAAACAAAAAACCACAGTCCGGGAAGCTTCTTTGCTTCAGCTAGCTAAACTAAAAGCAAAAAAAAAAAAAAAAAAATCTTTGTCTGGCTGCTGTCTGTGCATCTGACAAACAACACCATCCTGAGGAAGAAGAAAATGCAGAGGAGTGAACACTGTTTTTCAAAACAAACTGTGTGCTTCTTCTTTCCCTGCTTCACTCTGAGAACTACTCTTAAAGGTACAGAACACAACATACAGCACACACAGAACAGACCATTGGGGATTTTGTTGGAAAGAGGGAGACTGACACAACCAATGTTGATCAATCAGGCTCAACTTTATTTGTTTCCTCACTTACATTTATATTCTAAGTAATCAACTCATACATATTGCAAAAGCCAAGCTCCTGATTGGTGGTGACTAAAAAATAGCTTACTTCATACTATATCAGCATATTGCAAAAGTCATATCGCCTTGTGGTGTTCGGTTCCTCATTTCTCATGATCTCAGTTTCTCTCCCTCATCCTGTTATTTTCTAACAGTTCTGCCAAGAACATGCTGGCCTTGTCCTAGCTTCTAATTACAAGATTAATCTGAGAGCTACTGTGTCCCTTATCCTCTAAGCATTCTTCAGCCATCTCCTCCACAGTTCCCCCTTTTTCTTTAATGGTTGCAAGTACTTGGGACTGATGACGAAAAAAGCAAGCAAACAGCAGCCTCACGCATAGAATAACAATTAAAATCATAAGCAAAAATCGTAGTCCTTCTTTCAAAAGCTGAGTTAACCATGGTGTTAGACCAAAAGTCTGGGTTAGCCAGTCGTCTAGGGGATTTTTTGAAAGTTTAATATCTGTCGTGTGTCTTTTTAACCAGTTTAGTTGTGCATGTATTGATTCGTTATGATTGGATAAA
Organism: Zosterops lateralis; assembly: GCF_965231275.1. Taxonomy (NCBI): domain Eukaryota; kingdom Metazoa; phylum Chordata; class Aves; order Passeriformes; family Zosteropidae; genus Zosterops; species Zosterops lateralis. The sequence goes on from NC_139776.1 coordinate 14,226,468, forward strand.
TTAAAGCAACACATCTTTTTGAACACCTGTGCCTTTGCGCAAGAAGAAGGAAATCTATAGCGGCTCTGTTCTGAAGGACCGCGTGTCTCAGGCTGTTTATGTCCTGAGTGAGTGCTGATATGATCTCTGTAGTAACATTAGCTTGCTTTATGGCCCAACATGCAAGTTTATTGAGTGACACCAATGCATGAGCTGTGCCAACTCCAGGGGCTATAGATGCAAAAATACGAGCTGCAGAACTCCATAACTCTACTTTGTCATCACATTTTTTATCAAGGGCCCATAAAGATCGTCGTCGCTGCCAACATCAGTTACCAAATCAGATATAATGTTGGATGTGATGTTAAGTTGTTTACCTGTCCAACAAGCCAATCACCGTAACTGCGTTAAGGCTTGTGACCCTGCTACACGTGAGGCAAGGATGGAGGCAACGATCACTCTTGGGGGATCCCACAAGTTTACCTTGTCATTGCAGTTAGGACCCAACTGGTCCATGACATGCTTATGACGCCATGCTACACCGGTATGGGTGGCTGCAAACACTTGTGTTATGTTCGGGGCAAACAAGGTAAGCTTCCCTAGATAACAAGGTCCTCCGACTGCGTTAGTGGGTATCCCTGTCCAGGCATGGTCACCACATATCAAAAAATAACCTTGAGGCAACTGCTGAGCTTCTTTGGGTGAATTTAACTCCATAAGCTGGTTGACACAGTATTTGGTTCTGCTACCTCTATACCAATTACTATTAGGAATAACATCATACCCTCATGTAGAGATCGTTTCATTTAAACTAAAAATCAACATACCATTGGCCTGGGGCTGACCCTAGTAATTGCAATTCTTGAACCTCTGAAAGGGATTGATTTGCATACCGCATCATTTCACGATCATGTATTCCACATGTCTCATTCATTATTAACCATTGACAGAAAAGTTTGGGAATGCTGAACCAAGAACAATATTCCTGATGTGCTGTTGTCTCATTTTGCCAATGAGAAACATAACTTTTCCACACTTCCCTAGCACATTCTTGTTTTCCAGTTAAACAAGTGCAAAATGGATTGGAAGGCATGGCAAATGATAAACACAAACTAACCTGACCAGATTGATTAGCTCAAGTGACCCACATGTTTTGCCTTTCGTCTGTTTTTGGTAGCTCTATGAGCCCAGCGGCGACAACACACATCCCAATCAGCAGGATCCACCTGATGCATATGAGGTATTCCCACCCCATATTTGCAGGTTGTCTGCAATATGCAAGTAGCCTTTTGTGCTAACAGGCGACACACCTCTCTTTCTATTAAAAATACCAATTCTAGCCTGTCCCTTTTACCTAAATCTTGAACAAGATTTACTGCTTCTGGCACAGTACTGCACCCTGTATAATTTTTTATGGCTGTCTGCCAATTATAACAATGCCAATAAAAGGAGAAGTGTGGGCACCACGGCTCTGTAAGCTGCTGTTGGAAGACCCACCACTGTCTGCAACAAGCCCCACAATATATATACATATATATATATATATATATATATATATTTTTTTATTATTATTTTTTTTTTTTTTTTTTTTTTTTTTACCCAAGCACCACAATTAGGCTTGCCGCAGTGCAGACAGTTAGAACTCTTAATTAATCGTAGTTGGGTGCTTTGTAGTTCATGCAACAATGTTGGTACATCAGCTCTATTTTCTACTACTAGAGGATTAGGCCACACTGGTTGGAGCTGAGCTATCACAGGTTGAAGGATCAGGAGCAGGCGATGCTGCTCTCGTTCTGCTGGACTGCTGGGTGCTGTCATTCACTGCTCGTGTCCAGCGGCTGGAAATCCACACAGGACCTGTGGGTGTAAGCACACACTTGTGACCTCGACCAATATATTGTACTTCAGCAGGCCTAGTGTTAAGAATGCTGATCTTCCTGTAGAGCCAAGACCATAGTCTCCTCTTTGTGTTTCCGAGTGATGTTCCGGAGCCAAGGTCGAAAATGGTAACAATTGAGCTATTCAGGTGCCAGCCGGAATGAGCACTGGAGGATACAGTGTCCGTGCCAAAATACAAACCTCACCCATAAAATCAGCATCAATAAGTCCCACAGTAATGTCCAATCCTTTTTAAAAAGTAGAAGATCGTCCCAAAAGTAAAGCGGCTGTCCCTTATAAGTTACTGGTCCCTTTACTCCAGTGGGAATTGGCGATTGTCCTTAATAGATATGTCTACTGCGGCTGCCAAGTCCAGGCTGGCTGATCCTGAGGTGTAGGCACGAAGGGAGGAGACAGGGTGGAGAGACTGGTGACTCCTGTCGCTAGGGATGATCGCAACAAGAGCAGGTTATCTTTCTGGCTGGAGCTGGTCCAGTTTTCGCTGTACTTGCTGCTCGAAGCGGTGCCAGGGCGGCCAATGCCTGCGTTTGCTGCTCCTGCCCTCCTCTCAATGCCTCCCCTAATTGCTTAACAGCTTCCACTGACTCTTTCACTGCCTCAACTAACATAGCCTGGGGCCCAACAGGAAACCTACTCATCTGCTCCAGCATCTCCTCAATAGATGCATTACCTGGGAGCGAGGCCAAAATTGTCCTAGTGGCCAGATTACAGTTTTGTAATAAGCACTGTCTTAATAAGGTACCTTTCATCCACTCCTGCACATCTGGAGTCTGATCTATAGCAGCTGACACCTTATCCACAATTTGAGCAAATGATTCTTCCCTGCCCTGTTTGATATTCATGTAGATGGGCATCCTTGCTGTTATTTTAACTCTCCCCAATGCTTCTAAAGTAAGTTGCATGGTCTCCCTTAGCTTATCAGGACCTCGCAGAGCTTGATGATCTGAATTAGAAAATGGTCTAGTTCCCATCAGCTCCTCAGCAGTGACCCCAAATAAGGGATGTCCCTGCCCTCTTTGTGCATTAGCACTAGTAATACACAAGTCTTGCCAGTGAGCTTGCCAAAGCAATTGCTGAGACTGGGTCAAAATTATTTTCATAATGGTTCAAATATCATTTTGTAACAAAACATTAGCACCTCAGATATAATTTAGCAACTGTTTAGCAGGTTCACTATGAATACCCGATTCATTCACCATAGCGCGCAATTGAATAAGAATTTTCCAATCCAGGGCAGTAATAGTACCTTATATTATTACTCCCTGTGGGCTCTGTTGTTGCATATAAGTGACTGGAAAGGCTTGAGCTACTGCTTCATGCAGGATTCCGGCAGCTTGCATATCTCCAGCAAGAACTGCCTCTCGGTGAATATCAGGCCACATACGAGCCCTTTTGTGGCTTTTTTTTTTTTTTTTTTTTTTTTTTCCTCTGGGGGTAGATATACTGTTGTACATGCAGGAGGCAAAGGAAAGTCTGGCTCTGGTGAATATGTCTGATTCTTTCCTTGGGCTGCTACTGCATGCTGAGCTGCACGTTTTTCTGCTTGATGTTGCAGCAGAGCATTATGTACTGCCCACCACTGTTTCCCTAACTTCTTGGCTGTTTTATCATCATCTAAAACTGCCTCCCATATCTTATCCCCAAACTTTTGCCATTCAGAGAGCTCATGTACTGTATGGGGGTTCATAAAGCACCCCTTAGCATAACTATATGCTAGCAAGCCTGGCAACTCTTTTTTAATATCTATACCCTGAACTCGCCATTTTGCTAGCATACAGGCAAATAAGTCATATGCTGCTTGCCTCTCCATGTTAGTCAGCGCTGTGCAGCTCCCCAAGGCCTCGGCAGCACATATCAGCCGACCTCACTGCTGCGAGCACCAGGGCGCGGAAACTTCTTCTTTCGCCGTCCCTCTGCTTGCAGGACCTGAACACCTACTCCTCCAACCGCGGTGCAGTATCACGTCGGGGTCACCATTTGTTGGAAAGAGGGAGACTGACACAACCAATGTTGATCAATCAGGCTCAACTTTATTTGTTTCCTCGCTTACATTTATATTCTAAGTAATCAACTCATACATATTGCAAAAGCCAAGCTCCTGATTGGTGGTGACTAAAAAATAGCTTACTTCATACTATATCAGCATATTGCAAAAGTCATATCGCCTTGTGGTGTTCAGTTCCTCATTTCTCATGATCTCAGTTTCTCTCCCTCATCCTGTTATTTTCTAACAGTTCTGCCAAGAACATGCTGGCCTTGTCCTAGCTTCTAATTACAAGATTAATCTGAGAGCTACTGTGTCCCTTATCCTCTAAGCATTCTTCAGCCATCTCCTCCACAGGATACAACTAGGGCCCTCTACCCACAAGAAACCCGGCAAGGTGCAGCAGAGTGCCCTGGTGTAGCACTGTCATGAGAGGTTATCTATTGTTTGTTCTTGCTAATTGGTGGAATAATTCTCTAAAGACTGCTCGCCTCATCAGATCACATGCAAGTGACACTTGTAGCTGACAGTAAGCATCTTGCTGTGGAAGCAAGATGTGGAAAGATAAACTGAAATTTCTGGTTTGCAAACTATGAAAACTACATCCAACTTGCACAAAGCAGAAAATTTCTGCACATTTCCTGGAAATGTGTGGGGGTCTCTACTCAGAGTTGGGATGCCGCCTTGCATTACTCCTTCGAGGGTTGAGTGAAAGGACTCTGTGAACACCATCATCAATTCGGTGGTAAATTACATTTACTCCTAATCTATACTATTTCTTTGCTAGCTATAATATAGGTACCTTAATGTCATGCTCTATTTTATATAATCTACTAGTAGTTCTTTGTTTTAACCTGTGTAGTAAGTAACTCTATTTAAAGCCTTTTGTCTCTTACCTCCTGTCTATTCAATAAATAACTCATTTTATAACAGACCTGATCAGCCATTCTTGAGGACTTGCAGGCTGAAGCAATTTAGGTGGAGGGCACCTAAATTCAAGCTGCTGCCAAAAAGCTGAGACTTTTTGAAGCTTGTCTGAAGCTCTCACTTGGTTCTTAACACCTGGGCAGGGGAAGGCAGCTATACAAAAAAAGAAAAGGAACAAATTAAAACCATAACCCCAGTTTTGTCAGACTCCCCTGTCTGCGTGCCCATCCTGTTGGACTTGACCTGAGGGTTTGCGTAGGTGCAGAGCATTGGGAAAGGAGGGCAAGGCAAGACAAGGGCAAAGCCACGCTGTAAGATTTGTCTCATGGCTTGGTTCTTGCAGGAGAAAAGCCTCAAGGTGTAATTATTGACAGTTCCCACTGGATGGCTCCCGAAGCCCAGTGGGAACGGCAATGCTGAGCACAGCTGGCAGATTGGATTCAGCTCCAGCCGTTCTCTCGTACCACAGCCCGGTGGTACCAACCACAACCGAATGATAACCTTAGCCCAGAGCCAGGGGGGATGAACATTCCCACGGGACCACACACACCAGGAAGGGTTTTATAAAATGCAGCGCTGAGCGCACAGGCAGGAACTCTGAGAGTAAACTGTTTTAAGCAAGGACATAATAACATCCTTTATGCAAGCACATAAAAAAAGGAAAGGAGAAGGAAAGAAGGAAAGCTGCCTAAATCAAACCCAAGCAATGACAAAACAAAGACATGGACAAGTTGCAAGTCCTGCATGAAGAACAAGCAAGAGCAGGTCAAACATGACCCCAAATATTCAATAACAGAGTCAAAATGCTACATTTCCATGGGAAGCCTTAAACAGGTTGACCCAGATGTGACAGTAGCTCCCAAAGCAGTGCTGCTCCAGCACACATTGGTGGTGCACTTGCTCACATCTCTGCATCCCTGTCTTTGGCCACTGGGAAAGAGAGGAAATTCTTTTACTGATATGTCATTGTTGGGAATGAGAAAGGATATAAACAAGGGAAGCCCTTAAAATAATGGGAAGTTTGATGAGAGCAAAATGCAGATCCAATCACTATGATTAATGCTACGTTCTCAGTTTATTTTGCCTAAAATGGCAGGTTATATACACTTCTATATAGTTTACATATGCAGATACTTTTTCATTGGCATACGGCACAGGAGGAATGCAAATAAACATTATTTGACTTGTTCCTTAAGGTGGCTAAAGTGTTCACACTAATAACTATATTTATTAACCTCTGAAAACCCACTGTCCCCCATTACACCTTAACATCTAATTTTAACTGCATCGCAAACCTCACAGACTAATTTCTAACTATGCCACAGGCTTCGCAGGCCTCAGGGTGAGGCCCAGGCTGGGATAGTTCAAACCTCATTCCAAAATACCTACAAATCCCCCTTTTCTTTTTTAACAACCCAGACTGGGTGAAAGACACGGCTGGCTATTTTTTGCATATACACTAACAAACAAGGCACAATAATTAAAATAACTATAATAAAAATAAAAAGAGTGATACATGGAATGAAAAAAATGGTTGCAGTCGATACTGGTTCACTTTTGTGTGCTTTCTTTTCCATTCTTGAAACTGTCAGAGCTTCCTCACTTGACATGATTTTCACATTCATTACAGAAATTTATTTGTGTTCTGTATCTGCAGAAACACAAGCAAGCTCTTTGCCATAGGTTAGTAAAAAGGTGCACCTTGATAGAAAATGCACAATTCCCAGTAAAACTGAAATCTATCAGAAATAAATTCAAATCCAACAGCTGAAAATGTTTCAAATTATGAACAGTTAACAATTGTCAACAACAATACATTAAAATTTGAATTATTGTCAATTACCAAAATGCTGTCTCATTGTCCCAGATTCTGCAACAGCTGAAAAACTTTTTTTTTCCAGTGAAAACCTGGGTATCCTTTCCTGGGTAAGGCTCTCAGGTTCACTCTAAAAGTTGGTTCAGCTGTCATATTTATAAGGTCAAATTATCTAGTCAAAGTGACTTGTATCTAGTTCTTTGGTGCAGAAACATCTGGGTTTGTTGATGATCACATCTGCTCTAGTTAAAGTCAAGGTGTGGCCAGGACCCAGCTTTATCTAGAGTGATATCCTTTAATACATTTTTAAAACAACAGCTCTTAACAACAGTAATTACAAAATGCTTAAGCAACTTCCTGAAGGGTAGTTGTAGACAGCTAGGGGTTGGTCTCTTTCTCCAGGCAGCAACTGACAGAATAAGAGGACACAAGCTGCGTCAAGGGAAATATAGGTTGGATATTAGGAAGAAGTTTTTTACAGAAAGAGTGATTAAATATTGGAATGGTCTGCCTGGGGAGGTGGTGGAGTCACCATCCCTGGATGTGTTTGAAAGGAAACTGGATGTGGCACTTGATACCATGACCTAGTTGAGGTGTTAGGGCTGGGTTGGACTTGATGATCTTGAAGGTGTCTTCCAACCTACACATTTTGTGATTCTGTGATTCTGTAAAAAAAAAAAAAATTAAAAAAATTCTGAAGTGTATCATGTTACATGTCTTTTAGATAATTACAGAAAGAGATGTTAAAACACGTGTAAGAAGTCAACTATAAGTATAAAAATTAACAAATTCACAGTACTTATTACTTAAAACTTATTATCTTAAACTTAACTAACTAACCTAAACTTACTTATTATCCTAACTTAGCTTATTATTTTAAAACTTATTATCATAAAATAAAATACAAAACCCCTGCAAAATAACTTACAATCTCTAACAATCACAATGTAAAATTTTCTTTTCTTCCATTCACAAACTTCTCAGTGTTTCATCACCGTTGTGTCCTTTGAACCTTTCTTATTTCTGAGAAAAGGCAATTAAATTCTGCAAATTAGATTAGCATATCTTAGCAAAACTTACATTTAAAACTTACATACAATAAAACTTTAAATTTATAAAATATAAATCTATCACCTAAAATTTATAAATCCTTATCTTAAACTCAACTTATTATGAATTAAATCTTATAACTATGATTATATAAACTATTTTTTTTGCACACTATAAAGTCAATCTTCAGTTTCAGAGTTGTTGCAGTCGCTGTTATCAACATCGTTTTTCAACTTGCAACAAATCTTGGTGACGTGGGTGTCAAGATTACATTTGTGACACCACACAGTCTTCTGACAGGCTTGTTTGAAGTGGTCTGTTTCACCACATCAGAAGCAAGTGATGCCAGCTGGTTCGTTGGGACGTGGGGTTCTGTTGCTGTGGCTGGGGTTATTAATTTTGTCACCTAATAAAGCAGCTGCAATGAGGTGTTCTTGTTGCTGCATGGCATCATGCATGCGGTGTCCTTTTTGCTGCATGGCATCATGCATGGCTGCTGTGAACTCTGTGGTTTTGTTCAACTCAGGTGGCCCTCACTAGCATTTTGTCCACTGGACTGCCTTGAGGTAGTGTGGCCAAAATAACTCTTGTGCATGAATTGGCATTCTTGAAGGTATGAGAACGGAATAAATGTTCTTGCACTTCTGGTGGCACATCTGGTGCAGTTTTTAAAGCAGCTGACAATCTGTCTAGAAATTGACCATACGATTCTGTTGCGCTCTGCTTTATTGTAGAATAGGGTGCTGGCTTCTTTTTGTCTGGAACCAGAAGCAAGGCTCTGTGGGCCAGCGATTGAGACAGCTGATGCATCTCCATGGGATTGGTAAGTTGTACATTTGTTGCAGATATGGTCCTTGCCCTGTCAGCATGTCTGGTTGAAGTCCATAAAAAGGGTCCCCTAATACTTGATGTTTGTTGGCTTCTTCAATTGCCAAACGCTTCCACTCTCTCTTGAAAATCAGAAATTGTGAGGGTGTTAGCAGCAGAGATGCAATGCTCATAGAATCAGCAGGGCAAAGGACATCAGCTGTGAATATGTATTGAATTATATTTCTTGCTTCCTCAGACCGAATTCCATATGTGGAAACAGTCTGTTTGGCTAGTTGGAGGAGCTTCCATTCATGGGGTTCCCCTGATGCTGTGCCATTGCCAATAACGACAGGGCAGGCTACAGAACTGGTGGCCTGCCAATCTCCATCCAGAACAGCATCTTTAGCAACTGCAGCCCAGCGTCTCTCAATTGGGTTTTTTGGAATTGCTGGCAGCGACACCTGCTGTGCTGAAGGAAAAACTGACGAGGCAGGAGGAACTGTCAAAGAGGATGGGAGGGGGTTGCGCTCCCCCTGAGCCCAAGGCTGAGGAATTACAGATGTTTGTTTTTCCAACTGATCTTGCCATTGTGACAGTTCAGCGAGCTTAGCTGTTATTTGTTGTAATTCATTTGCACACTGTACTTTTCTCTGCAACCACTGTTTGCCACGGGACTTGGATGCGGGACCCTCAATCTCTGAGGCTTCTGATTCCGAGTCAGAGGGGAGGGGACATTCTGTTGCTGCTGTGGTGCGGTGTGGCCCTACTGGTGTGTCTGCCACTGCAGCGTCTGCTGCTGCTGTTGCTGTGCAAGGCAGGGCTGACTCCCCCTGCACGGGAGAGAGGGGGGGCTGTGCCGCCTCACTCCTGTCTCCACCTTGCACTCCGGCCCTGTGCTTTGTCCCCTGGGCCAGCCCTGCTCTGCCCTCAGCTCCGCCCGACTCCCCATCTTTCACCACGCCCCCAGAGTGGAGCGGCTGAGCCACTTCCTGTTCACTCTCAGTGTGTCTTGGCACTGGCGGGGAAATGTCCTCTGCCTGAGTAATGTGATCCAGTACATCCTGCAAGGTGGGACTAACCGGTGCCATCGCACCCTTCATGGGGCAAATATTATAAATGCCAAAGAATTTAGTGACTTTGGAGGGTTTCTGAACTTCTTTTCTTTTGTCTTCCACCCCTTTAAGAGCCTGAATGGCGGCCTGGGCAGCTTTTTTCTCGACGGACATAGTTTGCAGGGTATTTAAAACCTTTTTCCACACAGTGCTGGGCTCCTGAGCAATTTTTCCATCTTTTCCACCTTCAATTGCACAATCCCATAAAAGATCTCCTATTTCATGCCATTCTCTGGCACTAAACACCAAAGATGGCTTATTTAACTTTCCTTTCTTCTTGGCCCACAGGGTTAACCGCTCTAGGTCACTTTCTCTCAGTTTTTCACCTCTCTTAGAGATAATGTTTAAAAGAAGCCACGTTGTTGCTTTTATTTCACCATCCATGATTCCTTTCTCAGCCTGTGTTTCCCACTGCGGCTTACCTTCCCCCACGGTGTGGGGCTGTTGCTCTTTGTTTGAGACAGGCGATCGCTGTGCTCCAACTTCTCAGCTCCGAATTCTCAGCTCTGGTTCAGTTTGCGACTCAGGGCCAAGTGAAGTCTTCCTGTATTTAAACGAACATTAAAACCACATCAAAGTGAACCACACTGAAGCGAAATTCAAATCTGCATTGAAACAAAAAAAGCAAATCCTGCATTTAAGCAAAAAGGAAAAAAAAAAAAAACCAACATTTTGAAACTAAACCGCATTCAAGTGAAACACCGCATCTAGGTGAGGATCCCAAGCTTGGATGCCAGATAAAGCAAGGGAAGCCCTTAAAATAATGGGAAGTTGGACGAGAGCAAATGTAGATCCAGCCAATGTGGTTAATGCTACGTTCTCCGTTTATTTCGTCTAAAATGGCAGGTTATATACACTTCTATATAGTTTACAATTGCAGTTACATTCTCACTGACATACAGCACAGGGAAAAATGCAAACAGATGATTTATTAAAAAACTATGGACATTGATCTAATACCAATATCCAACTATGACGGACAAAGACTCTCTAACAGTTTAAAGTTAGAAAGTGTATGTTTATTACGACGCCGGGCAGCGTGCGGGATAGCTCCCAGAAACACACGCGCAATTTACAGATCATCACAGGGTCTTTTATCTTCAGGAGTATTGAATACACAAACTACAAATGCATATTCATAACTCTGATACCTCCCATTCCCCGCTTCGTATGGTAATTAGCCCAAAAAGCCATCAAGCATGCGTAGTTTGTTCTTTGAAATGGGTCGGTGGTCTTTTTAATGGGGTGGGGTCCTAAAATGATGAAGTAAGATTGTCTTCCTCAGCTCTGACTTTTTAACCTTTAGTGTTTGTGACAGCTAAATCTTGTTTTTCCCAGGACTGTTTGATTTATGATTGTATTGTGTTCATAGGGTCTATTGATTATTTAGGATGCAGAAGCTCTAGTTTGACAGTTCTTATGATTTATCAGTTCTTTATCAGTTCCTTCAGTCTGCCTTCTGTTAGCAAAAGGGAAGTCCTAGCTGCATTATCTCAGCACTATCTATTTTGACTACAGTCTTCAATGCCTCACAGACACTGTTTTACTTATCCTTAAGGTGGCTAAATTGTTCCCACTAATAACTATACTTATTAACCTCTAGAAAACCCACTATCCCTCATTAGCACCTTAACATAATTTCTAACTGCGCCACTGGCTTCACAGGCCTCGGAGTGAGGCCCAGGCTGGGGTAGTTCAAACCTCACTCTAAATACAGATCATGTCCTCATTCTCTAAGAAATTCTGCTATATTTACAGTATTTACATATTGACAGGATTTAGAGAAGGAGAGGCAGCTGCTGATGCACAGGAGGGCTCCTGGCTGCTCTCCGCACAGCTCAGCACTGTCCTGCCATCGCTGCTGCTCTTGTGGCCAGCTGTGAGTGCAGCTGGGACACCTGAATGTACCAATGTATCTGCATAACTTAGGCCATTCTGTGTACCAGCCAAACTGTAAGTAATCTTAACAAGCGACCTGTAGTTTTTGTTATCAGAACCATCAGGAATTCATCAAGGTTACTGAGACAACAAGACTAAAAATAAGAATGAAGAGCCCGAGAAACTGACTACCAAGAATGCAAAACCTAGATAAAGGAGGCTTGATGTGATGATGGATTTTTGACCAATTAGGTGTCCTGAAGGGTTCATGCTGGACACGTGGACAAGGTGAGGCAACCAATGAGATGATGCGTGAACACGTGAACAAGCAACTTAGAGTCTCTAACTATAGGTTAATGTAAACAACGAAGGGCTTCTGCTCAACCATATTTTGATTGTGTGTTCAGCTTTCCCAATTCTCCTGCACACTGGCGAACTCCACGTGACAGAAGAACGTGTGATTTTGAAGCAGACCAGGACTCTCTGAACTTTGAAGGAGTGCAAAGAGGGTGCTGCGGAAAGGAAAAGGCAGGGGCCCGGTCGGGGGCTGCGGTGGGAAGAGTTATGTGAGGCTCCACGTGGAGTCGGGAGCAAGGACCCTCCCAGGAAAAGGCTCCAGAGAAAAGACCCAGTATGCTGCAGTAGGTACACCGAAGTCAGGTGAGAGCGACTGGGGCTGGAGGAAAAATGGCAAAGTTTTGTCCAAGGAGGAGGAAGCTATGTTACATCTCCTCCAGCATATACTGTCAAAGAAAGGAGTAAGTGTGACCTGGAGGTCTTAAAGAGGTTGTTAAAATGCCTTTAAGGCCTCCCTCACGCCCTCCCTTAAATCTCTCCAAGATGCACTGAGACCCCTGTGAATTCCCCCAGCTCCCACCCCAGGTAACCCATCAAACCCTGTGCAAACCCTCTTTAGCGACCCCTTCAAGTTACACTCAGGGGCACTCAAGCCTCCTTAAAACTCCCTGGATCTTCCAGGGCCCCCAGCCCCAAAACTCCTTCAGGACTCCCTAAAAGCCATCCCTTTCCCAAAGTCCACCCTCTTTCCCCAGAGTGCCCCCTCCCAAACAGGCTCCCACATTGCCACCAGAACACCCTCTCAGCCCTGTTCCCTATGCCCAAAACGCCACTAAATATCCCCAGAACTCTTCCTTAGGGACCCCAAATCCACCCTGACCTCCCAGAGACCCCCAGATCCCTTGAGATCCCCTGCAAACCATCCTAAGGGACTCCCAGAACTCCAGAGACCCCCACCAGGTGCCCCAAAACTCTCTTAAAACCCCTCAGAGACCCACAATCCCCCCCAAGGCACCCCGAATCTTTGCCAAGAACCCCCCATAAACCCCTCCTTGGCAAACACCCGGTGGTCCCTTAAACCCTCTGAACCCTTTTCAAGGGATAACCCACAAACCCCTTACAATCCCCCAAAGCTCCTGTTAAGACTCCCTGACAATTTGCCAGCATACTCAGACTCCCTCCAGCCCATCCCTCTCTCAGCATCCCAACATCTTGCCCCTTTCCTGAGCCAAGGAGCTTGAAGGAGTGAGGGAGGGGAGGGGCAGGGGAAACTTCCTGCCTCAGCTGACCCCCTCTCATCGATGGATAAGGTAGGGCGTACAAATACCTCCTAAACCCCATACCTGGAAAACTGGAATAAACAAAGAAAAGCAATAATATGCCTCAAACACTTAAAGCACTCTAAAAGCAAAGCAACTAAAACTAATTAATTGACTAAATAAATAAAATAGACCCTCAAATGGTTTGACTGCATCGGTACTCAGGTTTGAAGATGGCACTACAACCTCTCACATTCCGCTGCTTAAATGCTAAAACCGCCTCAAGTAGCCACAAAACCCACAGTGCTGAGGAATCCCTCAATTATTCCCACAAATCAAACCCCAAACTTTACTCACTGCCACCAGTGACACAGGCAGCGCCACCCTTTTTGTCAGCTGCTCTGCCCCACCCCTTTCTTTACCTGCCAGCCAATCAGCACGTGGCTTGCTCCAAGACACTCCGTCCCTTTCGGAGCCGCGATCTCTGGCCCCTTTCGGCATTCAGCCAATCAGCACGCAGCTCCCCGCAGACAGAAGGGCAGAGGCCGTGGCCAATGACAGTGACCAGTGTGTGGCTCTGGAGGGGCGGGAAAAGCTGAGTCCGTGGTGAGGGGTGGAGCAGACAAGAAGTGCTGGCTGACATCCTCCGTCCGACCTGCTCAGGCCGCCCCGGGCTCCTGCTGCGAAAAAGAGACAAAGAGAGTCACTCATTCATCTCTCAGTTTGAGCATTCTCTCTTATAACAGAGGGACAGAGAAGCTCCAAAGGAGTCTGCTGCAGCTTCTCCTCCCAGATTTCCTGCTAGGACCCAGCAGAGAATGGGGGAAAACATTGGCAGCAGACACCAGAGCCAGCCTTGACCTCAGGGTGCAGCAGCAGCACAAGGCAGAACAGGGCAGCAGTGGATGCTGCTGGGAGGGGAAAGAGGTTGGGACCTCCAAGCCAAAGCTTCTGATGTGTGTCCCTGGAGAAGAGGATGCCAGTGCACTGCTTACCTGGGTGTTGAGATCCTGCAGTTCTCTTCTGTGTTTAGAAAAGAGCTGCTGGGTCTGCTGAAGAGCAGAACGAAGCAGAGACACCTCAGTGTTCAGCCTCAGGTTCTTTTTTTCCAGCGTTCTGAGGCACAGGTTCTTTTCCTCCAGAGATAGAATCAGCCTTGAAGGGAAGCATGCACCTCATTACTGCATGATACCACATTTTATAATCCCTCAGGATGTGCACCACATCAGAAATAAACTGCTCTGTCTGATGAGATTTGTCTAAACAACTTGGCTGTTTGTTCCCCCTGCAGTGCCAGCCCAGCATGTGCCCACTCTGCTTTCGTCCTCTGCCACAGCCCTCCCAAGTCCTCCCAGTGCCCACCAAGACACCCCTCAAAGCCCTCTCCCAGACTCTCTACCCTACTGAAAGAAATGAAGTTTAAAAATTCCTGATTATATATGTTAAAATCCTCTTAATTTTTGTATAATAAGTGTATTAATATTCTAAATGGTTTGTACTTGTAGGTCCCTGTGGTGTAGCAGTGAAGAGCCACCTCCGTGGTCTCCCTGCAAAGGCAGGGAGTGAATTTGCTCTTTGGAAACCAACAGCACCGCTCCCTCTGAAGCCGCCACCACCCCCACGCCAGCACCGCTGCCTGAGTCGCTGCCGTCGCCTCGGAAGGGACAAGGGGTCTTGTTCCCTGCGCCCACACTCCCCGAAAGGGCTGCCTGGGTTGCCGCCGCCGCCGCCTCGGAGGGGGCCAGGGCACAGCTGCTTCGCTCTTCGCCCTACAACAAGCCAGCGTTTTCAGCAGCATCGCGGGATCCCCATCGCCACCGGGGCCGTGCGCCCCCCTTGCAGCTGCTGCCACCGATACCGCCGCGGAGCCAGCCCGCCATCACAAGTAGCTGCTGCAGGTCTGGCCCACCGCCACTCCAGCCCCACGCCCCCGACAGCGTGGGTCTCCCTGCAGCTGCTGCCGCGCGCCCTGCCACTGCGCCAGTTCTCCAAGCACTGCCAGCCACCACGTGCGCCTCATCGGCATTCCTGCCCACATGCATCCCATTGGCATTTCCTACTGGCATGGAAATCAGTAGAACACCCATGAAACCCTGCTGTAAGCCAGAACATAATTGGCACCAAAAATCCCCAGCCGAGACAAACCAATGCAAAATCCAGACCCACAAAAGACAGTACTGAACTGACTATGCCCTAAAGTGTTAGTAAACAGGTTTTTTGTATCTCGCTGTAACTTAAAAAGTGCCTGAAGAGAGGGGGATACCCCTGGAGTGGGCCAGCCTGTGTGAGCTCTGGGAACACCTGTGAGGGTGGGCTCCCAGCTCTGCAGCGACCAAAGCTGCAAAGCTGCATGCTACCTCCTCCTCAAAGGTGAACCAGGAAGAGTAGTGAAGGGTCAAACCGTCCCTCGAGCTATCCCTTTGAGAGCTGATCAATAAAGGCATTTGAAGGAGAAAACATTGTCTCCTGCCCATTTTTCACACTACCATATCTGCCCTCCCAGTGTTATGAATAAAATGGGCGGAGATAATATTAATCTCTTTAAAATGCCCTTATTAATCAGCTCTTACAACAGTTGCTCGAGGGGTTTTTGGCTGCCCGTGCGCTGTGGAGGAGGAGGGTCTTTTCAGCTGTGCTGCAGGGAGTTGAGCAGAGCTGGAGAACCCACCCCTCGCTGGGAGTGTTTTTAGAGTTTTAAATTGCTTTTGTTTTTTTGGGGGGTCTCACTTCTGGTTTGGCACTCTTAAGTCACAGCCAGTAACAAAAACTGGAAAAATCAGTTCTCTCGGTACTTTAGGGTCTACACAGCCTAGCATTGGTTCCTGTGTGTTTTAATTTTACTTAGTTTTATTTTTATAAGGGGTTTCTGGTGTTAAAAGAGTCCTGAGATGCACCTCGGACTTTTGATTTGCATGTACAGGGTCGCCTTCGGGCAGCAGGGGCTACGGGCTCTTATGGCATTCAATATGGTGTCTTGGAGGTTTCGGGGGTGGGCAGCACCAAGGCTGTTAAATGGGGACAGAACGTGGCGGGCGTGGGTTCCCCTTTCTTGGAGCAGGGTGGCGGTCTGGGCGCGCTCGGGGACGCGGCTCTGCGGGCTTGTGGACGCGCCATCTAGCAGCGGCAGCTGGCCACTTGTCAGCTGAGCCACGTGCGGGCTTTGGGGTTTTTCTGCGACTGGACTTGGGCTGGGGGGGCGGCTGCTTGGCGGCTGGAGCCGCGCTGTGGGGTCGGCTCCGCGGGTTCCGGGATTCCCCGTGCCGGGCTTGGGGGAGTGGCCGGTTCCTTTTTTCTCTCTCGGTCTCGGTGGCGGCTGGCTGCGGGCGGGGGTCGCCCGTGCCGGGCTTGGGGGGAGCAGCCGGTCCTCTCTTTCTCTGCTTTGGCGGTGGCAGTGCTGGCTGCTCCCGCGTCAGCGGGGGTGGGGGGGGGAGCCGCGGCTGCCGAGCTTCTTTGAAGGGAACCGGCTTTTCGCTTTCGAGGTTTGTTTTTAAGGTGGTCCAAGGGTCTGGGGGGGTGCAGACTCCCCCTCTTTCAGGGCGGCAGGCAGCCCACTTTTGGGGTCTGGGGGAGGAAACTGCGGGCAGTTTCCAAGCGACCAGGCAACTCCCCCTTCACTGCCCCCCCCTCCCCTCTTTAGGGGGGGGGCACGGAGGTGGCTTTTTACAAAATAAACATTTAAGATATTAATACACTTATTATATGACAATTAAAGGTTTCAGTTTTCCAAATTTCATTTTTTTCACCAGGACTCTGTATCCCCCATCTTCCTCCCATATCTCCTCCTAAATCCCCTCTCAACACCCCCACTACCCTCCCCAAGGACGCCCGTCTATGTGGCTGGTGCCTCCCACGGACAAGGAGAGTGTGGGAGAGAGGTGGAAAACCATGGAGTAGCTGGAAGTGGGGGGGCTTCCTCCCCACCCCTAAACCCCCAACTGCTCCCACATCCCCCCTCAACAGCAGGAACCAGAGCAGCTCTGAGGAGACCACATCCTTGGATGTGTGTCCTGGGGAAAATGCCAAAATTAAGGGGAACCCCAAAATCAGGGAAGACCCCAATATCAGGAAGGCGTTGGAAATGCTACAAAGGTGAAAATTTTTATGTAACTTTAGTCAGTTTGCTTTGCCCTTGGCAAGGGGGAAGAGAATAGAACTTTCTTTTCAGGGGATTGGTTCAGCAGGCCAGGTCTGACAAGCTTAACAGCTCAACAGACTGGCAGTAGCACAGAAGATACATAAAAGATAAGGACCATTTAACGACCACTGACTCCAACATCACCCCTGGCACGGTCAGAGATACCTGGTCTGGGAAAAGAGAGATAAGAATGAGAACCTAATTAGCATCAGAGGTGAAGAGATTGCTAACCAACAGGAAACCAAATACTGAGAACTGCACAACATGGGACCAACAAACACCGAACCATGCATTTCTATGGGCTTTGACTGTGTAAGTATCTGAAAAATCTAGTAAAATTAATGAGTGATAGAATAATTTTCTCTTCACTCCTGGACTAATGTGTGGATGAAATGATGTGTTGCACATCCTGGCCAGAATAAAGTAATAGCTTTGATTCTCTAACACTGAAAATGCTGTTGGAGAGGGCTTTTTTTGTTTTCCTGCAGTTTTGGTGACAAAGGAACCATGCACAAAGAGGATGGGATCCTCAAAGACCACTGCCCTCCCAGATGGGAAGAGAAAACACCCTCAGCTCTTTCCTGGGGCTGGGGAGTACCCAATAATCAGAGGGGGCTCCAAAATCAGTCCCCCTCTCCCCCTCTAAAGGCATAGAACGTGTTACCCCCCAGGTCCCCCAGCCTTCCTATATCACCCCTGCCAGCTCCCACCTTGTTATAAATAGGCCAGGAGACCAGCTCCAGAGTGATTTCAGTCTTTATTAAAAGAACAGCCTGAGGATGGGGCCTGGCACACACCAGCGCTGCTCCCGAGATGACTCGGAGGAGGAGGCACTCAGTTCTGTTGCTCAGCCTCCCTGTGTGGTGGATCTGGGTTTCCTTGCCTCACGGGAGTCTCCAGGAAGACCTTCTTGCTGGCTCTTAGTCCAGGGGTGTCATGCTGGTTGAGTTCTGTTTAAGTCACGGTGACGAGGTGAAGTGGTCTGATGTTCCTTACTCTTTTCTTCATCCAAAGATGTTTGGATTCTTGTCAGTACTAGGGCTCATTGGTTTTAGGAGGTTTTGTCTGCCAATTTAACTTCCACTGGACTCTAGGCCTTATGGGACTCATGTTTTATGTTGAAGGTGATGTTATCTTCTGACATCATGGGTACAAAGGGAGCAGTGGAGTGATACTCTAGGGTAAGGGGGATTTACATAATAGCTTACATAACTTATGAAACATTTACAGAACAACTATGTAACCTAACATTGGAACGCATCATTAACCCTTTGAAACTTTATTTTCAACAATTCCCCCCTCTAATTCTTTGATTGGGCTCTAGCCCAGCCTGCATAAATTTATTTTTGGAAATATATTTCTCTTAACTTTTGGTATTGGTCATACATTTGCTTGGCATCTTGATGCTCTTGATTATTTATTACCATAATTTTTCCTATTTCTGTTTTGTTAATTTCTTTTAGACTTTTCTGTACAGTAGAAGTTACATCTCAAATAAGGCATGGGAGCATACACGGCAGGAGGACCAGGCTGCCAATTCACATACAGTAAAGAACGCTATTTTCTTCCGCAATTTCCTTTTAGTGACCATAAATTGTCCCACCAGTTAGTATCAAACATAGGAGTCCACTTTTGAGTTCCCATATGGGCTATTTTTCTGATGTCTATTGAGATGTTTTTAATTACTTCATTTCGGTCATTGATTTCTAGGCAGCACTCTGATGAATTAAATTTTCCACATATCCCACCTTCGTCTGCTCGTAAGTAGTCCACTTCCAATCTGATTTGATAGACTACCGTTCTACTTTGGAACAATTGATCAATTACGTGATCCAAGGCTAGGGAAGTTTGGTTAGCCATTATTTCAAGTACTGCCTGCAACCTTATAATTTGATTTAGCATATAAATCGGTGTTCGATACCCCCAGGACCCATCTTGGGCCAAAGTTGCTGGTCCATAAGTACAGACTATTTCTTGGGGGGTCCATACCTTGTTTTTCCATTTTTATTCTCCTCCAATTTCAATCAGGCTTCTCTTTTGTTTATTAGTTTTGTATAAGTCATCATATATGGGAACTCTTAGGTTTGATCCAGATTCTTTTGGTAGTAGGAAAAATGATGGCTTTATGATCCCAATGGTGCAACTACCAGTCCAATCCCCTGGCAGTTTGGTGTATGCTATATCTGCACATATCCCGTATAGGTTATTTGAGGCTTCCCAAGATAAGTCTTCAATAATCATTGGGAATTCCCAGTATTTTGATATTTCTTTTATTCCCTAGAATGGGTTCCCTCCCTTTTTAGCACATTCATATAATCCATATCCCTCATGGTAAATGCATCTAGGTTCACTTTTATTCACAGACTAATATCTCTGTTGGGTTCCTCAGGGATCCATCTGGCAATTGGATGTTTTACTGTTAAGTACATTTGCAAGATGTTTCTCCTACTACAGTTTTGTACATTTTTCCTTTTCTGCATATGCATTCTTCTCCAATCACTTTACTTTTTAATTTCCATTGTTCTCTCCCCCTCAGTTTAGTAGCTGATACTTTCTGTTCTGTTTTTTTCCATCTTAAGATTTTGATTTGTTTTAAACTGATCCCTTCCCAGGGCCAAACTTCAGCCATTTGTGTGTTTCCACAAACCCAACAATTAGTTAAGTTCAATTCTTTGCTGATCTTTTCTACTAAGCGATGAATAGATTTTTCCCTGGGGTACTTGTAAGTCTTTGTTCTCATGTATAGATGATATTACTTCTTTTTCTTTTGTTAAATCCTTTTTGATTGACCTTAGGTTCAAAACAGAGCCAAGCATCTCCTACAGGACATTCTCCAAGTAACTGTTGCCCATAAGTGGCGATATTCTGTGAAAACCAATAGGTCTTTCCATCCTCTGGACAGGTGGATATTCCAGAAAGGTTGACACAGTTCAAATTTAGATTAGTGTGTATTCGGATCAGAGATCCGGCTTCCCCTTCTCTGTAGAGGGTGTAATATTTCTTACAGGGGTTCCCCTGATTTCCCCAAGTGCTGTTGATTAATAAGATCAGCAAAGGTATTCCCAGGAGTCTGGTATGAGGCATTCCCCTAATCTCCATGATCAATGGGTTGCAGCCAATGATTGGAGTGAACTTCTGGATGGAATGTAGACTCATCCAGCCTTGCCTCCTGGTTTCCACCCTTTCTGTGGAAAGGTTCACAGGGGCTTTCTTTTCCTTTTTGGTGCCAACACTTCTTCCTCAATTTGCTCCAGTCTTAAGGGGTGTCTTATAGGAGATTAATTTATACCAGTATTAGAACTAATTAAGTGGGGGAAGAAAAAAGGAAGGAATTGTTTTGGTTTCTTTTAAACTAAGAGTCTGAAACTGGGTCTTAAGGAAAGTTGATTAAACTAACCATGAATTAACGCCAAGGAAACTGGAGAATAAAGTTACCGAACTGCTCAGTAGGACTTAAAATGGGGAGTCAACTTGAACAAACATCACCATGGAACTTTTACAAAATACTCTTGAACTTTTTCCGAAGAGTTAGCTTTAGGCAGTCAGGATGTCGGGTTGCAGTCCACGCGTTAGATGATTCAGCTGCAATTGGTTTTGGTCTTTCAGTTAGAGATGATACAGGTCCTTTAACTCTGGTTATGTGGGACCACCCTTTTTCTTGAGTTCGTATGGCAGTATTGGTGGTGAGTAGTACCTGGAAAGGACCTTCAAATTTAGATATTAGCAGTGCAACATTCCATGATTTAGCTAATACCCAATCTCCTGGATTGATGTTATGTAGTTTGGTGTCTAAAGGAGACATTTGGGGGAGATAACCCTTTTTCCTGAGATCTTCTAGGGTGCTGCCTATGGTCTTTGAGTATTTTTGGGTGGCTGCTTCGCCTTCTGAATAGATTCCAGTACTGTAAGGAGTTATTAAAAAGGGGAGTCCAAACATCATCTCATAAGGGGAGACCCTTATATCTGATCTAGGTCTTGCTCTAATTCTCAATAATGCTAGGGGTAGACATCTGAGCCAATTCATTTGAGTTTCAGTCACAAGTTTAGTTAATACATTTTTGATGGTCTTGTTCATTCTTTCTACCCTTCCGGAACTTTGGGGGTGCCATGGGGGACGTAGTCTCCATTTCATTCCCAGGGCTTCAATCACTCACTGCAAAATTTTGGCAGTGAAATGTGGACCTCGGTCTGAATCAATGTTGTTTATTAACCCGTATCAAGGGATGATATTTTTGAGGATGACTTTTATGACCACTTGTGCTGTTTCATTTCTGGTGGGGAATGCTTCTACCCAATGTGTTAGGTGGTCTACAATTACTAATAGATGTTTATACCCTTGAACAGTGGTCATTTCGGTAAAATCCACTTGTACATTTTGAAAAGGCCGCATAGCCAGCTCTCTCCCACCAGATGGTATTTTCCTCATTACATTTTGATTAATTCTTTGGCAAGTTAGACATCCTTTGGTGACTGCTTTTGCTAGGTCATATACTCCAATACACATAAGATTTCTTAAAAAGTGGTCACATAAGCCTTGTATGAACCAGTGAGTTAATTCATGTAAATCAGAATAAATTTTTGAGCTAGCGCTTTATTTAAAATTTGGCGTCCGTCAGGGGTCCACCATTCTCCATCTTCCTTCTGCTGTCCTCCTATTCTTTCTAACTCTCTTAATTCTTTCTCCACAAAGACTGGTCTAATCTCCCCTTTTTCTTCATTAGGTGTTTCCCTTATTTGGAAATTTTTTACTGGGCTTCCTGGTTTTAAAGCTACCTCCTTTGCCACCTTCTGCCAATTGGTTTCCTTTTATTTCAAGAGTATCTCCTTTCTGATGCCCTTTTATGTGTACTACTGCTATTCCTGTCAGCTTCTTTAAGAATTCCAATACTGACTTTATTAGCCCTTCATGTACTAAGTTTTTCTCTTTAGAATTAAGATATCCTCTTTCCTCGTATATTTTACCAAATGTATGAACAATCCCAAATGTGTACTGCGAGTCTGTATAGATGGTTCCCTTATCTCCCTCTAGTAAGTCCAGTCCTCTTTTTAATGCATAGATCTCACAGCATTGGACAGACCAAACTGATGGTAACTTCCCTTTTTCTTTAATCTGCATGTTTTCTCCATCTATAATTGCATATTCTGAAATTTGTTCACCCTCTACTACTCATGAAGACCCATCTATAAATAAAATCTTCTCCTCTGGGAGAGGTTCATCTTCTAAGTCCTCTCTTACTTTAATCTTTTAATTTCAATGGTTTCTAGGCAATTATGCTCTAGATCTGTGGATGGCTCTCCCATGAGGAACTGAGCTGGGTTTAAGCACTTTGAGCTAGCTAATTTGAGACTCTCAGTATTCATCAGGATTATTTCATACTTTAGTATTCGGGAGTCAGTTAACCATTGTGGGGCTTTTTGGCTCAATACTGTTTTTACGTCATGTGGTGTGTGGACTTGGATTTTTCCTTTTAAAGAAAGTCTCTTGAGTATCTTCTAGTAGGGTGGCAGTAGCTGCTATTACCTGCACACAAGTAGGCCATCCTCTAGCCACTGGGTCCAGTAACTTAGAAAGATAGGCTACAGGTTTCTTAAATCCTCCGCAATTCTGTATAAGGACCCCATAAGCTACTCCTTCTTCTGTGTTTACAAACAGGTCAAATCCTTTCTTAAGGTCTGGTAAACTTAGTACGGGGGCAGAGGACAATTTAGTCTTTAAGTCCTGAATTTGTTCTTCATTATCTGGGGTCCAATTTACAGGTTCTGAATCTACTAATTCATCATACAGGAATTTAACACTTTGAGTGTATCGATCAATCCATAATTTGCAATACCAAAGAGTCCTAGCAAATTTCTAATATCCCTCTTGGTCTTTGGGGCAGGGATGGATAGAATTCCTGAAATCCTTTCAGGGCTTAATTTTTTATATCCTTGGCCAATTATATGTCCTAAGTAAGTTACTTCTGGTTCTACAAATTGTAATTTTTCTTTTGATACTTTTAAGCCTTTTTCTCCTAGAAAATTTAGAAGCTTTATGCTAGTATTTCTAACTTAATTTTGTTCCTCTCCTGATACTAATAGGTCATCTACATATTGTAAAATTTGGACTTCATTCACAGAGGTAAACTGTTCTAGGAGTTCTTCCAATGCCTACTCAAAGAGATTTGGGGACTGAATCCTTGGGGGAGACATGTCCACATTAATCGTTGTTTTCTTTTCCGTGTTCTCCCATTCGAATGTGAACCAATCTTGACACTCCTCAGCTAGAGGACATGCCCAGAAAGCATCCTTTAAATCAATAACTGAGAACCACTTATGGTCTTTTGGTATTTGACTTAAGAGGGTATGTGGGTTTTGGACTACTGAGTGTCGTGCAATTGTCCTCTTAATTAATCTCCCTTAAATCTTGTACTAATTGATATTTCCCATCAGCTTTCCTTACTGCTGTTATAGGCATGTTATGAGGAGACGTGTACGGTTCTAGAATATCCTCTTTTAATAGCTGGTTAATCACAGGTGCCAGTCCTTTTTTCCTTTCTGGGGAGATTGGATAGCACTTTACTTGAACAGGAGAAACGTCTTTTTGCATCTCTATTTTTACTGGTGGAATTATTTAAATAACTAAGTTTCCCCTCTCCTGCCCATACATTTGGGTTGATTTCATCTAAGTCCTTTGCTGTTAAAACCATCATCTGCACTACCATTTTACCTTCTCTTGGGATTACTCCAATTCCCAGTTTTACCTGTAAATCTCATCCTAATAAATTACATCCTAATTTGGGAATGTAAATAAAATTAGCTATACATTCCCTTGAATTTCCTTTAATTTCCACATTTTCTATAACTTGGGCCCCAAATGTTTCTCCTTTTGCCCTCCGTCCTTGGCAGACCTTCTTACTAATGGTCATCCTTGATGGTGTTTTTGCTACACATGACTTACCCGCTCCAGTGTCTACTAAGAACTCAAATTCATCATTTTGAGGACCTATTTCAAAATTTACTAAGGGCTCCTCTTGATGGTTCGTGAGGTCCCCCACAATATAGAGCCCTTGACACCCCTAATAATCTTTTCTTAGGTTCCCGCTCAGTTTGTCCTGCTCTCGGGCCATGCATTTGTCCAGTTGAAATTTCTTGCAAAATCTTTTCTTTATATGCCCTTTTTCTCCACAATAATAGCAATACTTATTGCTAAATGAACCTTCAGCCCCTCTTGGTCTAATGGGTTTCTCATTCTTATTAGGTAGCTCTCCTGAATCTGGTCCCCTGTTGTTAGCTCCCACACTCTCCCTGGCTACTGCAACCATAATTCTGGCTTTAGTTCTTGCTTTTTCTTCCTCTCTTCTTAGGTATAATCTCAAAGCTTCTTTTCATAGTTCATTAATACTCTTCTCTTGCCAGTCCTCCATTTTCTCTAGTTTTCGCCTGATATCTGGCCAGGATTTTGTCACAAACTGTACTTTCAGGAGGATCTGCCCTTCTGGACTATCCGGATCTACATTAGAATAAAGTTGGAAGTTTCTTTTTATTCGGTTAAGCCAGGTTGCAGGCGTTTCATCTTTTTCTTAAGTACCATCCAAGCGCAGTTTAATATTAATCCCTCTGGGAACTGATTCTTTAATTCCTCGAATCATTAAGGACCTGTAATCTCTCATGTTTTCTCTACCTTCCTCTTGGTTAGGGTTCCACCCTGGTTCTACTAAGGGCATTTTATAGTCTCCGGGGGGACCAAGCCAGTTTTCTCACTCCCAAATTCTTATTCCTGCTGTTCTTATCAATCTAGTTTCTTCAGGGGAGACTAAAATGTTAAGGATGGAATTTAATTCTCCCCAAGTATAAATACTAGGGCCTAAAAATTTATCTACTTGATTGGCAATTCCTACTGGGTCTTCCACTAAATTGCCTAATTCCTTTTTAAAGGAATTTAAACCTTTAAACCTCTGAGGCAGTTAGGGGAGTGTTCACAAAGCCAATACCACCTGCTACTCCATCCATTGGAACTTCCCTAAGAGAGAAGGGTTTTTCTACTTTGGGCACTTTAGATCCAGTGTTATCACAGGGTCTATCATCTATAAGGAAAATTGGGTGATCTGCCTCCTTTTTGGGTGTGAGATTTTGAGACACTGCCTGACTGTTGTGGTTTGAAAGCAAAACGAGTGAGAGGCTCCAAGTCAGAGATATAATTTAATGAGAAGAAAGGTAAAAAGGTAAAAATAAAATAAAATAAATGCAATAACACAAAGAATCACTGACAGGGTCAGAATACAACCTGAGCAGGGTGGTGGAAGCAGTCCAGGTGAGGTCGTCTTCCTGAAGCAGTGATCCTGTTGAAAGGTCTGGGAGCTCTGGTCCTCTGGGAATCCAGTGGGTAAGTGCTGCTTGCACTGTCCCAAATCCCAGCTTACATCCAGGTGAGAATGCTTGGCTCCTCCCCCTGGGCAGAGCATCTCACAATACCATGAGAAGTGTGAAATGGGTCCTTGATGGCCCATTAACAGAGATAACCCCTGGAGGGAGTTGCCTGTGACTCATGGGTCATTAGCAGAAGACACCCCAAAAGTCATTAGCAGAAATCACCCCAAAGACGTTAATGGGCCATTAGCAGAAAAGGCAGGGGGCTTGGGAAAACACTAGCCCACCTGGTTTCAACAGTTCATGAAGATGGTGATAGAATAAATACTTTGTGTTCATCCTACACTGCAACCCAGGACACTGACTAACCTCATGCTGTCTGATAAGCATATTAGAGGTTTGTCGTGGGACCTGGGATGGGCATATGGGTGACAGGTGAAGAGATGCTTGGGGAGAAGGTAATAAAGGTATGACTGGGTTAGGGGGTGATAAAGGAATGGTAGCTGGGAGAGAGGAAAGTGGTGGAGATATGGCTGGGTTGGGGGGGGTAGAGGAATAGTCGGTGGGAGTGGAGGAAGTAGAGAAGACATTGCAGGAAGAGGAGGTGTGGTTGGGTCTACAGTAGGGGGAATTGGAGGAGGGATTTGAGGAACAGCAAAGGTAGGAGGGGGCAGATTTTCAAGGGGATCCCAGTTTTTATTAGCTTCCTTTGTACCTTCTTTCTCCTTCCTTTCACTGTCTTGCTTTTTCTCTTTTAGCTTATAAACTTTCGTATCCTCTTCTTCAGAGGCATACTTTAGCCAACACGTGATATACTGTATTTGTTCTGCATCTACATCTCCTTGTATACATATATATTGATGTAACTGGGTACACAGCCATCCATCTTGTGTACCATACCATGGCCATTCACCTTGTATGTTTATTTCTGGCCATACTTTTCTACAATAACGTACCATCCTTATTTTATCTAGACCTTTTGTTATCTCTAGGTTATCCCAATCACTCAGTAGTTTACCTAAGGGACTATCAAGAGGAATATTTTTGGCTTTTTTCTTATTTTTCCCTGGGGACCTTACTTTCCTACTGCTGCAGTTCCCCATATTCTTCTTTAATGGATCTCTAAACAAACTCTAAGGTGCCTCTACCCAAACTGAAATTGACTGACGGGCAACACAGGAAGTAAACAACTTAAACTCCTTTACCCCCCTTTTTTTCCAACCTATACTATCTTCTTTAAAAACAAATTCTAATATGCTCCTTATTCAAAAATACCAATGGGCAACACAATAATAATTCTTCTCGCTTCTTCTTACTAGGCACTTACAACCACTTCAGCTTCACTCTTGGGGAGGGGAATCTTTCTTTATTGAAAAAAAAAAAACCCAAGGAAAGCTCTTTCACACTACACCTTCTTTCTCACACCATTCTCTCTCTGTCTGGGCCCAGAACTCTCACTCCACACACTGCATCCCTTTCACAACAATTGGACTGCTGGACCTGTTGGGCCTAAATAGGTCCCACCCGACTCCTGTGCCTCACTTCCTTGAGACTCCACGACGCCAGGAGCCCTTAGCACCAGAACACGAGGCTCCCCTATCTGTCTCCAGCCTTTTCCAACAGACAGTCGGGCCCTACAGATGACCTCAGCTCTGGAACCGTTGCTTTCTTGTTTGTTTTTTACAGAGTAACAGAAAGCCTTACAAAAACTCTCTGCCAGGGCCTATTTGTAGTACACTTTAAAAAACCAAAATGCTGCCAACACCACACTCTCACACTGCGCTCTCCTTGGGCCTCGAACATTCACTTTTACCCTTTCATTTTTACTCTTAATGGGGGGGATTTTAAAGAAAGTAGGAAAATACTTTCATTCCACTACACTCTTCTTTGGCCCAAAGCACTAGCTCCCCTCACCCTAAAAAGTGACTCAAATAGGCCCCCCACTTCTGTTTTCCACCCGGCCTGGGCTTGGCCACTCCCCTGTGGGAATGGTCTGAGCAGAAGGGTTATTTATGGGGTTAGTTGCCTCGCCCACTGGCCTGGACTCCCCACTCTCTTTTAGGGTCTATCCCAGATACCATAGATCCCTAGTGGGTTTACAGCCCTCCCTCAGACTGCAACAACTAAACACCTGACACTGATGTCCCTCCCTAAGGGGATTAGGGTCAAAACCAAGCTCAGTCAATGCTGTTGGTGACAGGGCACCCAAAATACACATGACTCACACCTCCCCAAAGCTTCACGCGCCCGAAGTCCCTTTGGGGTTTGTGTGCCAACTCTCCAATACCCTTCCAACCACCCTGGTCTCTTAACCCCAGCTCGCCCTGAGGTCCACTTGCCAAGCCTTGAGGGAGCCCTTTTACGTGCCACTCACACCTTTCTATTCCTCCACACGCCTGGAGGGGGGGCCCACCTTATCCCCCTAGGAGACTCCTCTTGCACTCTGCTCCTCTCGCTTCACTCCATTCCTGGCTGGCCCCTTATGGGAGTCCAGAACCACGGTACTAAGAGGTTCTCACTCACGTCAGGGGTCCAAGCTGCCAGCCTCTGTCTCACTCACACTCCTTTCGCTCACCTCCTACTCCTGCCACCAGCTTCTACTTACCAGAGCTCCTCTGTGGCGCCTCTGTCCCAGGCTGCTGCTGTCCAGATGGGGCCAGCTGTCCTGGAGGCCCGTTAGGGCAAGTGGCCATCTCGTCCTTCGTGGTCCTCTTCAGGTGTGGCCTATCCCGGATGAGTCCCCAAGCTGTTATAAATAGGCCAGGAGACCAGCTCCAGAGTGTTTTCAACCTTTATTAAAAGAACAGCCTGGGGAGAGGGCTTGGCACACACCAACGCTGCTCCCGAGACAACTTGGAGGAGGAGGCACTCAGTTCTGTCGCTCAGCGTCCCTGTGTGGCAGACCTGGGTCTTCTCACCTCACAAGAGTCTCCAGGAAGATCTCTGCTGCTGACTCTTAGTCCAGGGGTGCCATGCTGGTCAAGTTTTGTTCAGTCATGACAATGAGGTAAAATGATGGCTTGTGTTCCTTACTGCTTTCTTCATCCAAAGATGTTGTTTAGATTCTTGTCAGTACTAGGGCTTGTTGTTTTTAGGGGTTTTTGTTGGCCAATTTAACTTCCACCAGAAGCTAGGCTTATAGGACTCATGTTTTACATCAGAGGTGATGTAATCTTCTGACATCATGGGTATGAAGGGAGCAGCGGGGTGATACTTGGCCGTCAGAGGCTTCCATAGTAACTTACATAACTCGTGAAACATTTTAACAAACAACTATGTAACCTAACATTCAAACACCTCATTAACTCTTTGAAACTTTATTTTCTACACCCTGATAGCAGCTACGGGGGCTGGGTTGGGCCAGGCCCACCCCAATTGTCACCGAGGGGGTGGGCAGGAGGCATTTTATAGCATTAATGATTCCTGACTGCCTGGCCGCTCTGAGTTCCGACCTTTCAGCTCTTCTCCCCCCCACTGTGGCCTTGAAATCTAACACTGTGAGCTGCAGCTTGAGAGAGAGAGAGTCTGGGCACGATTTAACTCTTTCCTGACACAGATGAGACTTTTTAAAAACTCTAATCCTCCTTTTGAGTAAGAAGAAAAGGGACAGAATGAACATAGAAAAGACACAGCATGAAGCCATTGAAGAGAAAGCAGAAAGACTTTTTGGGAGGGACTTTTGGGAGGAGAGATTGAGGAGTTTGCCATTTTAAGCTGAATTTCTCTTATCAAGCCATGGTATTGAACTCTATATATGTAGATTATCCCTTTAAATCATGGGAAAAATATGCATTTGGGGAGACGATTGTTTAGATTTGTGGATTTTAGCAAAGGTGTCTGTGATGGACTGAGCAATATTGAATTAAAATTTGTGATTCTTGTGATCCCATGAGATGCTTGAACAGAGAGAGGTGAGAACTGATGAGAGATGGCACTCTGTGCCAGTGAAGAAGTGATAAGACATCTCTATTCCCTGAGATTAAGAATCCTCTGCCTTTGGAGTTGTAAATCTTTGAAAAGTGACACCTCAGTATGCAGTATGCTTGAGTCCATGGCCCATAAGCAGCTTGTGAAACTGCTAATGGGAGGGGAGTTCACAGAAGCAGACTTTTACCTGAGGAGGTGTTTTTGTAACAGTTAAAACCCACAAGAGAACTGTTCTAGGTTGTCAGTGGGAAGAAATTCCATGGCAAACTAATAGAGATTCCTTTTCCTAAAGAATTTATGAAATATTATTTTCAAATGGTGAAACTAACTGAAAATCACAGGTTTTGTCTCTTTATGTTGTTTGTGGGAAAGTGTACAGTTTGTGGGTGAGGGAGAGTGTTTTAAAAGTTTCATTTTGATTCCTATTTTCTTCTTTTAGTGTGTGTTAATTAACATGTTTACCTTTAAGTTGGGCCTGCCTGCCTTTTCTTCCTAATCCTATCCCACAGCAGAAAAGATATTTACACCACTACAATAAATTTGGCAAACAGAGACAGAACGTAAAACCACTACACACAGCCAGGTCTGGGTAGCAGGGGCCTGCAGGGGGACCCTCTGTGAGGAGACACCTGCAGCTGCCCCCATGTGGGGCAGAGCTGGCTCTGTGTGGGGCGGTCCAGAATGCTCCTGGATGGACCCACCACTGGCTAAGGCTGAGCCAACCAGTGATGCTGGGAGGGCCTCTGTGATGAGGTATTAAAAAAGGGGTAAACACTGCTGGGCAACAGCAGCTGGAAGGGAGGAGGGAGATGTGAGAGCAACAGCCCTGCAGGCACCAAGGCTGGGGAAGGAGGAGGTGCTGGCCCAGATTCCCCTGCAGCCCGTGATGCAGCCCACAGGTGGGAGGATGTTAACCCACAGCCTGTGGAGGTGAGTAGAGAAGCAGATCCCCACTGCACCCCATGAAGGACCCCATAGCACAGCAGGTGGGGATGCCCTGAAGGGAGCTGCAGCCTGGGAGGAGCCCACGCTCAAGTGGGCTCCCGGCAGGGGCTATACTCTGTGGAGAGAAGTCCATGCAGGAGTGTCCTAGCATTAGGATGGCTCTATGGTGCTTGTATCCCCAATTGTCTGTTCTGTTTGTGTTAGATATTATGTCCTATACCTTTAAGAATGGTTCTGAGACCAAAGCAGGGAGAAGGAGACAAAGAAGGAGAAGTGTGCAGTTTATTTTCAGAGACAACGTTCACTCCTCCGCATTCCTGCTCCTGGACTGTTCGTCTGAGGCACGGACAGACAGTGGGACAGAGATCTCTGTGCTTTTAGTTTAGCTAGCTGAGGCAGAGAAGCTTCCTGAACTGTTGATTTGCTTTTTTCTTTTTCTTAGAACTGTTTAAACCTGTCCTAAACTAAAAAACCCAGAGAGACACCAAGAGCTCACACCTGCGGCCCACCAGGGCCTGGACCTTGGCATTCCCCAGTGCCTGGGGAATGATAAGAGACTGGGAGAGTTGAGCTACAGCAAGGACTTTCCAAATTTGCCATTTCATTTCAGAGCAGTGAGAGGTTTTATTGTTTCATGTTATCCATTCTTTGTGCTTGTGGGCACTTTGTTAAATAACTAGGTTTTTTTTCCACTTTTCCCTGAAGAAACTTTCTCCGGACCGGTTGGGAAAGGAGCTGTTTGGGTTTGCTTCCCAGAGAGACCCTATTCAGAAGTTTCCTCCCAAATTTGCCCTAAACAGGGACAAGGAGTTGGCAGGACACTGGAGCAGCCTGTTCATGAAGGACTGTACCCTAAGGAACGGAACCTTGTGGGAGCAATTCTTAGAGAACTGTAGCCTGTGGGAAGGACCCAGATTGGAAAAGTTGGTGTAAGACTGTCTCCCATGGAGAAGGGAAACTGTGAGGAGAAAGGAGCAGCAGAGACAAGCGCAATAAGCTGACAGCAATCCACATTCCCTATCTCACACAGTGCTCAAGGGGAGAAGGTGAAAGAGTTGGGAGTGAAGCTGAGCCTGGGAAAAAGAGAGGGTAAGAGGAGGTGTGTCACCCCTGCATTTCTTGCTTTCAAGTGTTTGAGTCTTTGCAGCAGCTTTCTCACGCTGCTTCATGTAAACAATATTGTATTCTTAGAATTTATCAGTATGTTTTGGATAGTTGTTCTCTGAGAGGAGAATTTGACGGATAGTCATATTGACCAATGGAGTCAGGAGGTTGTAACCTCCTTGGGCCAATCTTGGCCCTCTGTACAAAATGTATATAAGCTATTGGAGTCAGATAATAAAGAGCCTTCCATGTTTCACGCTGCTGCTGCCTGCTGTCCTCTGTGAGGATCCACATCCACGTCGCAACGTGTTGCCCCCCTAAGGGCAGCGGTAACAGAGGTGTTTTCAGGTTTGTTCTTATTTATACTCTGTTTAATTGGTTATAAAATAAATTAATTCCCCCAAGGTGAGTCTGTTTTGACTGTGATAGCAATTGGTGAGTGATCTCCCTGACCCATGGGATTTTTATCACATTTTCTCCTCCTTTTCAGTCAAAGAGGGGAAGTGATGGGGTGGCTCAGTGGGCATCTGACTAGCCAAAATTGACCCACCACAGTTCTCCAAACCCCTTCATCACTACCTCCACCTTCCATACTGTCTTGGGTTGTAGTGTAGAATGTACACAAAGTATTTATTCTATCACCATCTTCATGAACTGTTAAACCAAGTGGGGCAATGTTTTCCCAGGCCCCCTGCCTTTGGGCTGTCTTCTGTTAATGGTCCATCAACGCCTTGCCCAGGACTCACAGATAATTCCCTCCAGGAGTTATCTCTGTTTAATGGGCCATCAAGGACCCACTTCACAACTCATCATCCCACTGTGAGATGCTCTGCCCAGGGGGAGGAGCCAAGCATTCTCACCTGGATATAATTTGGGATTTGGGACAGTACAAGCAGCCCTTACCCACTGGATTCCCAGAGGACCAGAGCTACCAGACCTTTCAACAGGATCACTGCTTCAGGAAGACCACCTCACCTGGACTGCTTCCACCACCCTGCTCAGGTTGTGTTCTGACTCTGTCAGTGGTCCTTTGTGTTATTGCATTTATTTTATTTTATTTTTACCTTTTTACCTTTCTTCTTATGAAATTGTATTTCTGACTTGGAGCCTCTCACTCATTTTGCTTTCAAACCATGACACATACCTATTGCCCATAACTTCTTTATGTCCCTGATTCCACTATCAGTGAAGGATCTACCAGCACTGCAGCATTTATTTTGCACTTTATTTACAGGACACTCAAAACATGCCCATGGCACAGGCTACACTGTGATATTCAGTGGTCTGGGCCATCATCTGCCACCAAAACTCCCCTACCAGGGCTGGACACTGGAATTGCCTGTGGCAGGTCTGTGGCAAGTCCACGGTGCGTGCACAACAGGTCCATGGTGGGTCTCTGATGGGCTCCCAGTGGTCCCCTGGCCCAGGTGCCGTGTCCCTCAGTAAGGACCTCCTCACTCTCCACCCACATGCTTCTTCAGTGTCATCAGCACTTTTTGTGCCTGCTTCAGGACCACCTCTTCATCCACACTGGGGAAGGCGTCACTGGGGATCGTAGGGAAGGGATGGTAACTTGGGTACTGTGTGGCCTTGCTGTCCATGGCGTGTTCACACAACGTCTGCACGTCCAGGACGAGGCCCCTCAGCTCTGGCTCCTCCGCCTCCAGCCTTTGGGCCATACCCATCAGCCCCCCATGGCCCTCAAAAGCTTCACCACGGCAAAGTACAGCTGCCACCAGAGCCTTCTCCAGGGCCTGGTGCACTTTGAAGAGCACCCAGTTGGGGCAGCAGTGCTGGATGTCATTCTGAGCTGCCTGCAGGTCCCTCATGGCCTGACGCAGCCAACGCAGGGCCTCGGGGATGGATGGAGTCAGGGCCATGAGCTCCTCATGGCTCAGCCAGGAGCCACAACCTCCTTGTCTGTGGTGCCAGGTGGCACTTGCAGGTTTGTTTTGGACCCCAAGCTGCAGCCACACCTTTGGCTGCCCGACACCACGCCTCAAGGTTGCCAGGCTGGGATCCTTCCATGGCCCCTCTTCTGCCATAGCCTCCTCCTGCAGCCTCTTCTCCAGCTCTGGTGCAGCATCCACCAGTGCCACGTGGTTCTCCTCCAGAACCGAGGCCACTTCCTGTGGCTCCTGGCAGACCAGCATTTCACGCAGCACGGACAAAGCGCGTGCCTCCAGCTGTCCACCCAGGATGTTATTGATCTCCTGTGCCAGCGTCTCCACAACCCTCAGCTGGTGCCGGTTCAGCACCATCTCTGTGTGTCGGATGTAGAGGAGCCGCTGGGCACCATCAGACAGGCACACATGGATAACCTGTGACTGGGAGCTGCCCTCCACCTTTGCCCCACCATGCACCAGCACAGTGCGGATGTCCTTGCAGCACTGCACCTTCAGCTGCTCCAATGCAAAGCCCCCATCCCCCTCCATTCCTGTCATAGCCTTGGGGTTCTGCCACTGCAGCAGGGACTCCAGCCCTAGCCTAAACCTTGGAGATACTAGCAGGGTCTGCAGACGCCTCTGCACAGTGCACTGAGAGCCATAGTGACACGGCTGTGGACCACCCTCCTCCAGATGCTGCTCTGTCACCTCTGAGAGTACCTGTGGCCGCAGGTGGGGTGGCAGTCTTTGCAGCAGCCACCTGACATTACACCCAGACACTGGCAGTGCAGCCATGAACACAAAGGTCTTCTCCAGGGCCCGAGCAGCCTCTGAGGGCATGCAGTCATTGAAGTACAGTCTGTGGGACAGCTCCAGGCAGTCAGCAGTGCTCAGCAGGTACAGCTCAGCCACAGCAGAGCAATCGGGGGGCTCCGGCTCCTCCTGCAGCAGCTGGAAGAAATGCCGTGTGGCCAGGCGGACTGTCTTCTTCTGGCGACTGGTAAGGCTCCCACTGCCCCGGCTCTCCTGATAGATTTGGGCCAGCACATGGCTGTAGTGACTCACTGTGGGGACCAGGACGACACCAAGGCGTTGCAGGAGATCTCCAAAGGCAGCTACATGGGGGTGAGGTGTGAGTAGGTAGGGGTAAAAGTCAGCCTTGTCTGGGAGTGATGTCACCACCTGCCGTGGCCTGCCCATGTCCCCTGACTTGGCCAGCACCATGGGCAGCTCAGCAAGGTGCTCTGCATCCACCTCATTCAGATGGGTCTGCAGGAAGCTGTACATGCTATGGAGCACACTGGCCCGTGTGCTAATCTGCAGTTGTGTCGAGCAGGCTGCCCTGCACACATGCTCCAGGTTGGCCACCACCAGAGCAGTGGGTATCTCTACAAGGACTCCCATAGCCTTCAGGGACCTCTCCTCAAGGTCAAGGGATTTTGGCAGGATGGTGGCTGATGTCCACAGCAGCTCAGCCACATTTTCCTGGTAGGAAACACTGCCTTTCAGAGCAACAGCCTTAGTGCAGTTTGCAAAAGGAGGGTGGAGGTTCATCAGGTTTGTGGGGATATGCAGTGGAGGCAGGAATTGGATTGAGGCAATTTTTCTCAGGAAACCCTCTGACTCAGGATTTTTCAACAGGATTGCAAGTTGCTGGAGCATCACCTGCTGTCGCTCCAGCAGTTCTGCAGCATGGCAGGTAGCCTGAGTGGCTTCATGCTCTATCTCCTCTGCCAGTGCCACAAAATCCTCTACAGAGAGGTTGGTGCAGACACCTACCTCAAGGAGGAAACCCACAGCATCCCAGTTTGGATTTAGCTCCTTAAAGAAAGATTCAGGCACAAAGCGATTTTGGAGCCGCAGGGTGCGGAAGGAGGGCCTGTCAAAGTAGAAGTAGGAGGCCCGGCACAGTGTTCCATGGGCATCTGGTATAAAGGCCACCTTCTGAAAAGCTTCCACAATGGCCTTCTTGCTCTCAGTGTCACAGATGGGTTGCACAACAAAGAACAAGCGTAAAGCTTCCATGAGGTTTTGCCGTGTGAGCTGGGACAGCCGGGGAAGCACCACAGTCATGAAGAGCTTTTGGTCATCTGTAAACGTCCACTTCAAATCCTTGGCCAGCCGTTCAGGGATCAGACTTGGTGTGAGAAGCAGCATGTCTTTGTCCAGGTCATACAGGGCTTGGGCACGCAAGGGCACTTGCAGAAACTGCCTGCAGAGCAGCAGCACCTTGCTGTAGGGAGCCACAGCTACATAGCCCCCTCCAAACTTCCGGAAGAGAGGCAGGTGCCGGAGCTGCTCCAGTGCACATGAATCCAGCTTTCCCTGGACAAAGCTCAGCAGAGCTGTCACATCCTGGTCCCCTAAATCCCCCCAGCAGAGATCAGCTCTTCTGCCTGCCAGATGGGCCACTACAGCCCTGGGATCTGTGATCTGCAGTGCCCTTTGCTTCAGCCAACGCCGGGCAACATAGGGCAGAAAGAACTGCTGGAGTACAGGGATGCCCAGTTTGTGCAGCACCTTTTCCACTTCAGAGTGGCACTCAAAAAGAACCCTGCAGAGAGAGGACAGTGGCAGTAGGTGCTTTGAGTCTTTCTTACTCCCCTGAACAGGCAGCACTGCCATATCCTGGAGATGATCCATTAATGACTCCATGTTCATGTCTGAAGTCTTGGTGGGGACCACATCGACAAAGAAGGTCCACAGCCCTTTGAGCCATTTTTGACCCTCTGGGGTCCACTCCAACTGACTCAATGCCTCCTGGATGAGTGGTGTGGCCTCTGGGAGGCCAAGCTCCTTCACAAAGCAAGATGGTATCCATGCAGGAATACACTTTTGAGCAAAACGGTGACTGTGCTTGGGGAAGAGGTAGGCATAGGAATTCTTGAAGACAGGATGGTGGACGCTGAAAGCGTGCAGAAAACCATCTTCTGTGACCAGCAAGGGCAGGCCTTCCAGTTCTGTCTCGTCCCTATCCTTATGAGTACCTTGGGATTGCCTGCTCCCTCTTAAGTAATTCAGCAGTTGAGAGCAGCTCTCTGGGGTCCTCAGGGGTGTCTCAGTCAGCTTGCAGGGCACAGGCAGAGCCAGGGCCTTGAGGAAGCCCCGGAGAGAGTCTGGCTCTAAGACAACAGCATTCACCTGGGCTTCAATGAGCTCCTCATAGATCTGCTGCAGGTGGGTGAATGCCGGAACCAGTTTCACGTTCAGTTGCTGCAGCACTTCCTGCATTTTTGGGTCAGGCATCTCCTTGAGGAAGTACGGTTCTGTTAGCATATCCCCTCCACCCAGAGATGCCCAGGTTATTGTCACCCTGCTGCAAGGTGACTCCTTGTGGTACACAGGCACCAGGGGCAGGCGTGCATGACTGAGGTGCTTGTAGACCTCTCTCACCATGTTCTGAAAGATAGGTAGCACTCTTTTCACACTAGGGAAAAACTGGAGGAAGTTGGAGCTCAGGTACCACTGGCAGAATTCCAGGGATCTATACTGGAGCTCTTCTGGCTCCAGGGCTTTCCACTGCCTGGTGAGAAAGTCACAGTATAGTGGAACCACCAAGCTCTGGAGCAAAAAGTCATTCCAGGTTGCCTCTGGGCAGCCTTTGTCCCAGCGGAGACTGCGCCTAGCTGCATCCACAGAGAAGTTGGCGTTGATGTGCACAGGCAGCCCAGTGATCAAGGGCAGTGGGAGGGTGCAGAAGGCTCTGCCTGTGACTCGGTTCAGAGGCTCCAGGCGGGCAGCCACAGCCCCACAGGGCAGCGATTTAAACATGGGAGACTCCTCAGCCCCGCCTTGCACCCCAATTTGGGAGATCACCCTCCACACACTTGTGGTCTCCACCCTGCTATTTTTGATTTTCATGGTATAGGAGAGAGGGGTGGGGCTGTTCCCATCCATGGCTTGGCTTAATCTTGCTTGAAAATCCCGTCTCAGCTCTGCATCACTACCCGTGAGCTCTGTGGTCACCCGCAGCTTCTCCACCAACTTTTTCCCACCTGGGGGGATTGTGGAGAAGACCACAGTGTGGACGTGCCGGAGGAAGAGAACCAATTCCTCACCTTCTTTAGCCAGTGTTTCTTCCATGTTCTCGAGGTCTTGGTCTCGCACAACCATGTCAGACACCCTGGACTCAAGAGCCCCAGCTGCAGTGCGGAGTGGCAGCCGGAAAAGGACACCCTCTTTCAGGTTGAAGAAAGATGGTAGGAAGGTGTCATAAATGTCTGGAAAATTCCTCTTGAATTCAGTGTTGACAGCAAACATGCTACCAGGCTTCTCGGTTGTGGCTGTGGGCATGTAGTAGAGATGAGGATCAGAGACACACAGGGTACTGTCTCCGGTCAGGAAGGCTGGGCAGTCAGTAAAGTGGTAGACAGTGTTGAAGCCAAGGCCATATTTGCCTGTGACATCCTGCCGGTCTTGCTTGGCACCCACCCCCAGACGCTGAATGCCTTCTATGTCCTGCTGCTGGAAGGGGCGGTCATTGTAGATGCAGAGGGCAGGGCCCTGCAGGATGTTCCATTTCTCACTAAAAGTGGCCTTGGCTGGGTGCTGCCGGCGGTCCCACACGAAGTGCACAAGCCCCGCACCAGCATCATCCGCATTCTGGAGCACCTCCTTCACCATGTCAGGAGCGGATGCTGAGTACTCCTTCAAGATGTTCTTCAGCCGTGTTGGCAAATCTTCATGGGCACCAAATGGCTGTGCCCAGAGGCTCAGGTGATCAGTGATGAGTTCACTCCTCTCCAGTGCTCGGTGGCGTGTGGTGGCCACCCCACAGCGCAGGGCTGCCTCTCGGGACAGCTGTTTGTGGCATAGCAGGACATTTCTGTCCAACGGCATCCACGCTGAATCATTGAAGTAGAGTTTGTCTCGTGGGCGCAAAATGCCCTCCTCATCAGGCAGAAAGAGTTTCTGGGTCTGGCAGGCATCTGGCTGGTTGCCATCTTCCATCAAGCCACAAGACACCAGCCGCAGGGCCAGATCCAGCTCTGTGGCAGGCAGCGGCTCTCCTGCATGTGTCTCTGCCAGAGTGCAGAGCACTTGGGCATAATCATCCCAGGTGAACGTGTGGCGCAGCCCTACACACTCCCAGAGCTTCCTGTAGGGCTTGTACTGCTCTTGGAGCTGATGAAGGTATGGGACGGCCTCAAATGACAGTGTCTCAGCCACAGCTGTGACTGGCACAAAACGGGAGCCCACCAAGATTAAGAATTCCCCTTTGGCCACTGCAGAAGCCACCTCATCCCAGCTGGAGCGATGTTCCTGGAGCAGCATGTCCAGGTACTTGTAGCAGCAGTTGGTGTTGTTCTGCAGTGTCTCCAAAGGGAGACTGTTGGAGCTATGGCTGAGTGCCTGCAGCTGCTCAAGGACTCGAGCTGATGGTATCTGCTGGTCCAGCCCCAAGAAGGATGCTACCTCCTTAGAGAGGCTGAAGTCTTTCCCCAGCACTTTAGGAGCCAAGATAGGGCAGATGAGTCCCACTAGCGGGTCATGGAGGTGATGGTAGAGCTGGGCAGCTGGCAGCAGCACATGGTCACCAGTGGGCAATGCAGCAGGGAGGAAGGGCACAGTCTTGAATGCGGCCTGCAGGGTATTGTCTGCTCTCTTCTTCACTGCATCCTCAAGTAACTCAAGGACGCAGGCAGCCCTCTGGCAGCCCTGGGCACGATTCTTGGTCCAGACAAGCTGCACGGTCTTTGCCCTTTCCAGCAGCTCTGGCAGGTCCACGGTGTTCTTCACCATGCCCAGATTCTCCAGGTGGCTTAGTCTCTCCAGGGAAAGGAATGCATTCCCAGTGGGGAAGCGCCCATCCTCAGGGTTGTATAAAGGGGCAGCACGGCCTCTGGGATGCACCAGGCGATTGATGAGCTGCAGGTGGCCATGAGGGGTGACAGGGATGCAAGGCACTGTCTGCAGCACTTTGTCCACATCCTCATGAGATATATCCAGTGCATGCAGAACAAGCAGGTTCTGATCAACAGCAGGGAGGTTTTTCAAGTTGGGAAGCACAAGCTCACAGAGAAAGCGGTTCCAATCATAGGTTGCAGCATCCAGTGCCTTCCCGAGGCCCTCCTGCACCTTCCCAGGCAAGGCCACAGCCAAAAGCGGAGGGGGCACGGTGGTGGCAAAGACTCGCTGTGCCACAGTACCTAGCTTAGGGTGTCTCTCCACAGCCTGGTGCAGGAAGCGGGCGTCCTGCAGCGAGCACCAAGAGTGGCCATCAGAAAAGAGCCTGAGGCCCCTCCTGGCTGCCACAGCCTGGTAGAAACCAGTCACAGCCTCTGTAAAGGGGTAACGGGCAGTGCTAATGTCTGGCCAGAAGAGATGATACTCATAGTTCTTCAACTCGCCTGCCTCGTGCATGGCACGAAGATGGTCCAGTGCCTGGAGCCAGGCCATCGGCACAGCATTGTGGAGCAGCACTCGGTTCCACTTGCCTTGCTCTGCTGTGTCCCACAGCCCTTTGCGATTTGAGAGGATGCTGAAGGCCCCATGCAGGTGGACTGGCAGCCCTGAGATGACCGGCATGGGAAGGTGACAGAAAACTTGCCCCTTCTCAGCATCCAGATGTGGCACCCACTTGCCATCTTCAGTAGGGGCAAGGGGAAGGGCCACACCAGCCATGGGAGCTGGAGGATGGAGTCCTGCCTGTGTGTTCTGGTGAAACAGTTCCAGCAACACCCCATCACCCTGACACACCAAAACCAGATAGTGCCACATGGTACTGGATTCCTTCTCACAGGCTGAGAGCTGCTCGATGGCTGCCCAACTTTGGGGATCCCCAGGGGCCCCCAAATCTCGGATCTCCTTTCTCTGCAGTGTCACCAGAGGCGTGGTATCCTCTGCAGAGGT
Organism: Zosterops lateralis; assembly: GCF_965231275.1. NCBI lineage: Eukaryota > Metazoa > Chordata > Aves > Passeriformes > Zosteropidae > Zosterops > Zosterops lateralis. Next base: position 14,266,674 of record NC_139776.1, read on the forward strand.
GGCTGTGTCTGGCAGCATCTCCAGGGACAGCTCCCTCACCTTCTTCAGAAAGAGCAGCAGGAGGCGGTTAGAGCCAAGGAAAGCAGTCCCAAGGGATTGGATGCGCTCTGTATCAAAGGCCTCAGAACAAATCTGTGATGTCACAGCTTCCTCTTCAGTGCGAAAAGGCAAGCGGAAAAGGCTCCCTGGAAAGGGTCCCGGCTCAGGCAGGCAGCACCCAAAGATACCATGGTAGGGCTGGAACTGCTCAGCAAAGACACGGAGAATACGTGGTCGGCTGGAGAAGTCCAGGCGGATGCCAGGGGAGCCAGCCCTGGGGATGTGCTTGCCCAGATGGGTGCCATTGGGATCAAAGATGAGTAGTGTCTCCCCACTCAGCACTGCTGGCACATCCGTGACACGGTAGACAGAGCTGAAGCCCAGCCCAAAGCGCCCAATCCGGCCTGCCTGGCCCTCCTTTGTGGCAGCCCCAACCCGGGTGATGTTCTGGAGGTCATCCTCTGTGAACAGGGCGTTGTTGTAGGCCCAGAGGGCTGGGCCATGGCAGGCAGCCATGCCTGGGTCTAGCAGCCCAGAGGTGGCCTTTCTGCAGCACCGCAGGTCCAGGAGGAAGCGGCACATGGTAGCGCCGGCATCCTCTGCGTTCTGGACCATCTCTGTGAAGAGGTCACTCTCCTCACCGTACTCCCGGAGGATGTTGCGGAGGCGGAGGGTGATGGGCTCCGAGGGGCCACAGGCTGTGAATGGCTCCGGGCCCAGCACCCGTGTACTGAGCAGCTCCGTGCCCAGGAATATGGCTATGCTGGAAGGCACTGCCTCGTGCACCACCTCCTGAATATCCTCTTCTTCCTCCAGCTCCATGTCCAGGTACACGGCAGAGGCAGCTGGACGGAGGGCAAAGCCTGAGCCCTGCGGAATCCTCACAGGAACTGGCACGGTGCCCTGGCCCTGGTGGCCCTGTCTCTTCAGCCACTCCAGGACAGCTATAACCACCTGCAACTCTGTGGCAGTGCCCGCTCTGGAGCTGCGCCTGTCTATGTCCTGCCCCAGGCAGCACAGGGCTGACACCGCCCTCTCCTCACTTACCCCCTCTGCCACCCCCCAAGCCCTGAAGAGGCAACTGTAGGGCAGGAAGTCAGGGGGCACACGGGGCACCAGCATCCCCAGCTCCAGCTTCTCAGGATAGCCCAGCACAGCATCACATGGCAGGACAAACCCAGACCCAGTCCACACAACAGCACCATCCAGGGCAGTCCCAAAGGCCTTCAGGTTTTCCTGCATGTGCCAGTAGATGGGTTGGAGAGCAGGACCCACCTCATCCATGTCTCTGTGCCCTGCCAGCTTTCTCAGCTGCTCCCACACTCTCTCTGGTGGTGGAGTCTGGCTCAGCCCCAGCTTCTTCTCTGCCTCTGGTACAAAGGCGTCAGTCAGGGGCATAGCATGCCCCACCAGGGATTGGTACTGTGTGGATCGCAGCTCCTTGGGGGGCAGGAAGGGCTGCCTGGGCTCTCCTGTGCACTTGAGGCGAGGTACCCACGGCAGGGCCTGGAGCTGCCCGAGCTCTGCAGCGCTGAAGGCGTCCAGTGACTTGGGGTGGTTGCAGACTGTGATCAGTGCCTCAGCCCTGGCCAGAGCTGCTGTGCCGCCCTGGCTGACTTTTGCTGCAGCTGCCAGGATGTCTGAGGGCAGCAGGCATCCCTCACCATGCCGCAAGCCCACGGCCCTCAAGGCACGGAGGACAGATGGATTGTGGAAGGCGGCAGGAGGAAAGCGCTCAGGTCCCAGCAGTGCCTGCAAGGTGCTGTCGCAGGGGTCGTAGAGGTCTCGTGGGCGTACAGGGCCGCCAGGGGTCTCCAGGAAAGCCAGCTCGCTGCAGGCCTGCTGGAGCGGGCGGCTATGTGCAAAGACAACGTCTCCATGCTGCAGTATCCAGAGCAGCAGAGCCTGTGTCTCAGCCGCGCGCCCTGCATATGCGCCTTGGGCCACAGCTCTGACGGCAGTCAGCATCACATGGGCTGCACTGATGAGGGGCTTCTTGAGCCTCCCGAGTAGCCGCCGGTCAACTTCATCCCGGCACCGCAGCACAGCCTCCGGCAGCACCACATCTCGGGGCAGCTCCAGCTCTGGCTCCAGCACTGGGATGGCACGAGCTGGCACCAGCTCCGTGGGCTGTGGGGTGGCCAAGCAGGGCAGTGGCAGAAAGAGGGGCAGAGCAGCCAGGGTGGCCATGTCCTGCTTTGTCAGGGATGGGACATCTGCCAGGTAGAGCCGGAGGGCGACCACATCTGCGTCAGGCAGTGAGGCCATGCGGGAGGCCACTGCTGCAGCCCCCTGTCTGCCCAGGGCCCGCAGGGCGTTGAGGGGGGATGGAGGCAGGACATACCGGGACAGGGAGCGGTGCCACGTGCCTGGTGGCACCACAGGACAACCCAGGAACTCCAGCACAGAGGCCACAGTAAGTGGCAGGAGCTGGTCCTCCCATGCCTGGAAGATAAGACTGGATTCAGGTATCAGTGGAGCAAGATGGACACTGGGGGCATCCAGTGAGGACAAGGATATGAGAGGGAGCCCCTCCAGAGGGCCCAGATCTTCCACATGGTGGGCCAGGAATTGCCACAGGGCTGGGAACCAGGAGGCTGGGGGCTGGGGAGGGCCTTGGGCCGGGCACCAGGTCACCAGGGTTGAAGACTGGGATGTCCAGGTGGGGGGCAGAGCCAAGCGCAGGGTCTGTACAGTCACGGCTGGATCCAGCAGAACCAGGTTGGGGAAGAGACCTGTGTACAGGAGGCAGAGGCTGAACTAGAAACACGTGGGACCTGGCAGGGGGACCCAGGAATGGGGCGAAAGAACCTGCAGGGGATGTGTAGGCCCCATATGGGATATGGGAGGCCCTGGGCTCTGGAGGGAGAGTGGATACCCTTAACAGGAACACAGAGAACCCAGAAACCCCAGATGGGTGGGGATATAAGAAAGAGATGTGGGAGGTAAAAAGGTGTTAGGGGGACCATTACTGGGAAGCACAGAGGTCTTCAAATGCAGGACACAGAGAGACCCAGTATCTGAGGGAGCACAGAGAAGACAGGGGAATGAGGGAAGAACAGCAAGGACATGGATCCCCAGAGAGACAGGGAGGTACAGGGAGACACTGATGCTGCAGAGGAACTCTAAGGTGTACAAGGCTGCCTAGGGATGTTGGGGTTTAGGTGGGGCAACCAGGGGACCTAAAGGTGGCCCAGAAACCCCCATCTCTTACCCTTCTTGGCAATGCCTCGTAGGAGGCTGTCCAAATCTGGCTCCAGGTCTGAAGGCAGGAAGGACCCAGCCAAACCAGGCAGGAGCTCCCTGTAGGGACAAACAGAGGTGCTGGGGGACTAGAGGGGTAATGGGGAGCAGCTTTCTGGGCACCTGCCTCAGCTCCCACTTGGTGACACCAGGTGAGAGAAGGAGGGCAGTGAGGAGCCCAAATACCCAGCTTTGGCCGTGGCTCCCCTTCCCAATTCAAGAGTGAGAGCTGTAACTGTGGGCACCTGGGCTGTCTTGCCCACTCTGCACGGAACGGAGCTGCTGGGGGCCGGAGCTCACCTGGGGCAGTCGGGTGTGTCCACGTAGACAATGCCTGATGCAGTTCCAAAGGCCACGAATGTTCCGTCGGCGCGGGGCAGGAGGGAGAGGCCCCGGAGCTCAGCGTGGCACCCATCCCCGGCCACGTATCGCAGCAGGGAGAGGCGGCCGGCAGCCGGGAGTTCTGCGGCCCCGTGGTGCCGCAGCACCTCCCGCACGTGTCCCGCCGTGGCCTCCCGCAGACCCTTCGGCATCCCCAAAGTCAGCGCCCTCCACACGTGGGGTGGGACCTCGGCCACCGGCTCCCCGGCTGCCACCAGCAAGGCCTGGACCACCCTCCGTGTCGCCACATCGCCCACGGCCTCTGGCAGCAGCACAGCCTTGGGTGCCCGCAGCCGCGCCGCCGCCCCCTCTGCGGCTGGCACCAGGATGGGGGCAGTCACCAGCTCCTGGCACACACGGCTCACCAGGCTGTGGATCCGGCCGGAGCTTGGTGTGCGCTCGGGGTCTGGCCACAGGCTGTAGGCATCTGCACCAGGCAGAGCCACGGCCACGGTGGCCAAGTGGCTGTAGACCCGGGGCAGGAGGTCCAGCAGCAGAAGAGCATTCCAGCGGGCATCTTCCTCACCCTTCTCGCCCTCCTGGGGCCAGCGCAGGTGGCGGCGATCATCGGAGAGGGCAAAGGGAGCACTGGCATGGACGGGCAGCCCAGTGGCCGTCTCATCAGTGGCTGGCAGTGGCAGGAAGCAGCAGAGCCGCCCTTGGCAGGCCCCGTGGAGGGGGTGTGCCAGGCTCAGCTCAGGACAGCACCCCAGCCCTGTGCCCAGAGCCATGACTGGCCCCTCAGTGGCCCTACCCGTGGCCACCAGCCACTCACTCCCAGCACCCACCCCATCTCCGTTCAGGGCCACCAGGCACCACGCCAGACTCAGCCCCTCATCCCCCGATGGCACTGGGACAGGGAGAGGTCGAGGGGATGCCACAAGTGTTCCCATGAGTGTCTGGACCCCGTCAGGAGCCACACGGTGCAGGGCCACACGGCGGACATGGCGGAGGAAGAGGAGGGCAAGAGGGGCCTCTGTGAGGAAGGTCTGGATAAGGTTGCAGATGCGCTTAGGATTGGAGACCCCTGCAGCAATTTCTGAGGGTTGCCGGCGAAGGGGGAAGCGGAAGAGGGTGCCCTGGGCTGAGGCACGGTGTTGTCCCACAGCTTCCAGCCCTGCCCAGAAAGGCTCGAAAAGGCCAGGAAGGTCCTGGGCTTCAGAGAGGTCCCAGCGCTTGCCAGCACCAGGCAGCACCTGGCATTCCGGGTCCAGCACCCCCAAGTATGGGGGGCTCAGCACACCTGGCAGATCTGGAGACATGGGAACCATGGAAGCCACAGAGATAACACAGACACGAATGCCTTCCCAGATCAACCCAACCCATCAATCCTCCAAATTCCCACCCAGTGGCCCCAAGTTTATCCTCACGGTACCTCCCACAATTCAAAACTTAATCCCAATTCACCAGTCCTCCCTCAGTTTGTCCCCCTAACCCTGCCCTCCATTGCCAGCCAGCCTCCTCCCAACTTCCCCATGCTTCAGGTTTCCTCACTTTGGACACAGCCCTCCATTTTGTACACCCCAGTGTCCCTCAGTTCTCCCCAGCACCTGTAGCTCAGTGCCTCCAGTAAAACCCCCATTCCCAGTTCAGTCCCAGCTGAGGCTCCCAGTGCCACTCACCGGTGAGGTGGTAGACAGAGGTGAAGCCCAAGCCGAAGCGCCCCACGGTGCGGGGATCCTCCCGCTTGTGTGACACCCCTGGGCGCTGAATGCCTGTCCAGTCCCGGGGCGACATCACAGCATCATTGTAGGCCAAGAGAGCTGGGCCTGGTGGTTGGCACCATCCATGGGTTAGGGGGGAATTGGACATGGAGGGAGAATTTGACATTTGCACTCAGTGTTCCCACAAGATTCCAGTCCCACAAAACTCTCATCAGTTTCACTGAGTCCTCCCAGTACTCTCAGTGCCCCCAGCATATCCCAGAACCTCTCACCAGTTCCAGTTCCCCCAGTTCCTCCCAGCAGCAGACAGTGCCACCCCAGGGCTTCATCCGGTTTCTCCCTGTGCCCACAGTGCCTCTCACCCTGGGTGCCTTCCAGTCCCCCTCCGGTGATGTCGAATTCCCGCTCGTCAGACACAAACACGACCTCTTTAGCACCAGCATCATCTGCATTCTGCACCAGCTCCTGGAATTAGGGAACAGGGCCCGGCCACGTGAGCCCCCAGGCCCTGAGAAGAGCATTGACCCTCTCTCCCAGCTAGGTGCCAAGGTCCTGGGGCTGGTGCTGGACAGGGACCAGCCCCACTGCCTGCGGTAACTCTGCCCCACTGGGCAAGAGATCCCACACAGGTGGGTTTCCTGGGGGTCTGACCTTGAGGATCTGCCCTCCATCTGGATACTTCTGCAAGATGCTGTGCAGGTAGTCAAGGAAGCTGGGTGGCCGCTGGCAGAAGGTCTCTCTGTAAAGCAGAGAGAGGGAGAGAAGGTGTGGGAGAGGCTCCATAACCAGGATCGCCATGTCCTCCTTGGATCCCGCAGGATGTGTGTCTCCTTGGAGAGGGTCAAGAGCCCCATCTCCTTCCAGGACCCACTGAAACAATCACCTCCAAGGATGACAACCACGCTTCCCCAAACCCCCATCTCTTCCTGGGATGCTCCAGTGCCCTGATGTTGGCTGGGTTAGAGTTAATTTTCTTCCCAGGTATGTATCTAGGGCTGTGTTCAGGATTTAGCATGAGAACAATGTTGGTTGCACACTGTTTGAGTTGGAGCCCAGTCAAGGATTTTTCAGTGTCCCATACTCTGCCACCAGGGGTGGAGCATGGCCAGGAGACCCGACCCAAACTGGCCAGAGGGAAATCTGGACCACAGAACTTCTTGCCCAGTACAGACACTGGGAGAAGGTTGGCCAGGAGCCACCAATCACTGCTGGGGGATGGGTGGGGCACTGGTCAGTGGGTGATGGGCAACTATTGGGCATTGCTGGTTTCTCTTGGGTTTTATTCCATTCTCTCTCCCTCTCATTAGTATTAGTAGCAGCAGTAATATCAATTTATTTAGTTTTTTTTCAATTATTAAACTGTTCTTTTGTCAGTTCAGAGGTTTTACCTTTTCTTTTTGATTATCCCTCACTGGGAACAGGAAGTGGCTTTGTGAGAGGAGCTGTGGGCAGAGGTTAAACTCTCCTGAGGGTTTGGGCAACCACAGAGTGTTGAGAAAGGGAAGGGAAGGCGAAAGGAAAGGCAAAAGGAAAGGTGAAAGGCAAGGCCACCTGCTGTAATATTTGTCTCATGGCTTAGCTCTCGCAGGAGAAAAGCCTCAAGGTGTAATTATTGACAGTTCCCACTGGATGGCTCCCGAAGCCCAGCGGGAACGGCAACGCTGAGCACAGCCGGCAGATTGGATTCAGCTCCAGCCGTTCTCTCGTACCACAGCCCGGTGGTACCAACCACAACCGAAGGATAACCTTAGCCCAGAGCCAGGGAGGATGAACATTCCTACGGGACCATACACACCAGGAAGGGTTTTATAAAATGCAGCGCTGGAGCCGCTTCTGGGCAGAAAATTCTCTCTCTCCCAGTCAAAACCAAGACATCCAGCAGTCCCCAAACCCCCCTCCCTGTGAGCCCTGACCAGCACAGTCCCCACCTCTCTGTCACCCTTCAGTTCTCTCCACCACCCCTTGTGTCCCCCACCCCACCAACAGCCCCCCGTGGCCCCCAGAACGCCCCAGCCATGCCCTGTGTCCCCCCATAAACCTGCAGTGACACCCCCAGACCCACTCACGCGTTTGGCTGCTTGAGGGCCATGATGGGCACTGCGGGGAGACCCCTGCGCGCTGCCCGGAGCTGCTGCTGCTGCCCGGAGCCCGGTGCCCGCTGCCGTCCAGTGCCCGCTGCCCGGAGCTGCCGCCGCCGCCGCAACGCGCTCCCGGTGCCTGGCGCTCTGGTGAACCCCCTGCTCCGCCCCCTTGGTCCCGCCCCCCGCGCCGACAGTTTCGATTCCCCGTTACACTCGCATAGACGGGGAAATGTGCTTTTATCAACCAAAAATAGCGGCGAGGGAGGAGCCTGGAGACATGAAAGGCGGCGGCGGGACGGGATCAGGAACTTGGCTATGGGGCAGGGATATGGGAATGTGGAAACGTGGATGGGGTATGGGAATACATGGGGATATGGCTACAGGGATGTAGTGTGTGAATATACAGGGATGTAGTGTGGGGATATTGCTTTGGGTCCAGGGCCATGAGGGCCTGGTCTCCTGCCTAAGACTCGCCTGCAGAAACACCTGAACTGTCCTGGATGGAGGGGCTGTATCAAATGGATCATGGGACCATATGGAGATCACTGTATAGATCACATAAGACAAATTTCAGCCCCATGGACTGTTACAGACCATGTGAGGACCACACGACATCATAAGGGCACCAGATTGAGGCTACTTGGACTGCAGACTGCAGGCAAAAAGACCACAAAGATGTGAGACCACTTGGAATGTGTGAAGAAGGAACCTGTAGGACACGGTGACTTGAGGCAAATGCAGGACAAATTCAGGGGATGCAGTGAGACACCTCTGCAGGGAATCCTCCTCACCTCTTTCTTCTTTCACCTTGCTCCTGAGTGCAATGGCAAGCAGGTCAGTACTCCATGCCTTCAACCCCTCTCCAGGCAGATTCACACTCCTCCAAGACCCTAATCCCTGTGACCCTCAGAGCTGTGGTGGGAATGCATATAGCCATGGGTCTCTGCTCCATGTTCCCCCTCTGCAGGGATGGAGATGGGTCCTGCACTGGTGCCAGGAGCACTGGCCAGCCGGGGGACAGTGGGACACACCGCTGCTGCTGTGCCACAGAGTGGCATTGTCCTCACAGGGAATGCTGGGGGAGAGAGAAGAGGGATGATGTTGGTGGCATCAGGTGATGGCGTTTGTCTTCTCAAGTCAGTTACTGTGATGGAGCCAGGCTGTCCTGGGGTGGCTGAACCTGCCAGTGGGAAGTGGGGAATGAATCCCTTGCTTTGTTTGCATGTACATCTTTTGTTTCCCTTATTAAACAGCTTTATCTCAAACCACAAGGGTTTTTTGTTTTTTTTTTTCACTTTGACCATTTGATTCTCTCTGCTGTCCCACCAGAGATCATGTGTGGGGCTCAGTTGTTGTCTGGGATTATACCACAACAGAAGATACATAAAATGCACCTTGATAGGTGCAATAAAACTGACCCTTCCCTTCCCTGTTTTTTTCTCATGTGCTGGGCTGAGAGGTGGACAGAGCAAGCTGAGGCACCTCCTGGGCTGTTTGGAACAGTTCTACATGTCTGGAACAAAGTCTTCCATGTAGTTCTCTCTGGATGTAGCATGGCCAGGACAAGCACCAGTGTTCGGAGATGAGAGACAGGGAGGGAGGGATCTAATTTAACATTTATTCTCCAGCATCTTGGCTCTCAGAATTAAGGCAAAATTTGAAAAATTGAAACTGAAAATAAAGACAAAAATAGGCAGATCATAAGAAAGGGAAGCAGAGTCCAAAACAAGTCTGACAATATATTTTTTTTTTCTCTTTTGGAAAATGCAGGTTCACTGAAAAACCGATAAAACCCACTTGTAAGAAAAAATCAGTTGTTATTCTGAACTAATCTGAAACAGCTCAGGTGGAAAAAATGTTTTCCTGTTGATATTTTCAAGAAGAATATTTTACTATTTTATAATCCAAGATGATGTTTTAATCACAGTATTTGAATTAACACCTTGTTTAAAGTGTGAAAAATAATCAAAAAAAGAAGACAAAAATATATTTTACATAAAATCTTTTTAAAATTTAATCTTAAGAATTTCTTCCCATTTGTCTTCTTGAACAACAATCATATCTTGATCGAATCAAAGAAATAAAAAAAAAACAACTGGAACAAATCTTGAATAGCATTATTTTTCCAAATATTTGGGTTTTTCTACCAAAAGTCTAAAATTTGTGTGACAGGTAAAAATCCATTTGTGGCTTAGCTTAATAGTTAAAATCTAAAAATGTCTGTGGCACAAATTATAGCAACATTGCACGGTGTTGAATTTTTGGGTGTACTTTGGTGAACTGTGGGTTGATACTGCTTGCCTTGGGAGTCCGAGTTTGCTGCTTCTCTTCAGCAGAGGCAGGTCTAGAACGATGTGAAGTCTGCCCTGACATTTCTAAAGCCACCTTTCCTGGGAAGTATGCTTCAGACTTGTTCTGGCTGCTCTCTGGCCTCAACACTGGAAGACACAGCTGCACGCTCAGGTGGTGGTTGTGTAAATAGGCAGGCAGAGAGTTTGGTGCCTGCTTAGCTTGTCTGAAGATGCGTCTGCATGTGTTTAGAGTTTGTAGTTAAGACCTCCACTGACAGACAGGGAGAATCCAGGCAGGAAGCAACAGCCAAGGCCTGCAGGGCTATCGGGAGCCATGGACTCAGGTGTCCCAAACATGATGATCCCAGTAGTGAACAGGTAGAAGATCATTGCTGGAGTCTGCTTGGCTGACTGGGAGCAATGCAACAGTTGCTGGATTTCAGCAGCAGGGGTGTTTTCTTGTGATATTTGCATGGTTTGGAAACAGCTTGTATTTCTTTATCCTTCCCTGGTTTTCGCTAGTATGGACATACTTCTGCTCTAAGCAGTGACCTGAGGCTGCAGAATTAAGCTGGGGAAGGAACGGTTTCTTTCAGGGCCAAAAAAGAACCTACTGTTTCACATATTTGCACTGTAGCCAGGGGTTTGCCTCAATGATCCTGATGGGTCCCTTCCAAGTCAGCATATTCTGTGACTCTAAGGTGAGAACATTCAATGGTGGAAAGGGCTAAACTGGCTGGGATCAGGAATGCTGGGGATAGTGATTCCTGTCAGACGGTGACATTTCACTTGCTGATGAGGTAAGACGCGCAGCAGCCTTGTCTCGTCGGCAATGCAGTTGCTGAGGAGCCGTCTTTGGGCAGTAGAGGGAGGTGTAGCTGTAGCTGGGGGTGAAACTCAGATCACAGGGGAGTTCTTCAGAGCTGCTTAAGTGGATATTAAGAATTGTCTCCAGCCACATCTTTCCATACCCCCAAAAGAACCATTTATGGTGGTAGGAATCTGACAGTACATTGTTCATTAAAGCTTTTGATATTTAATCTCAAATGTGCTTGCAGGGATACAATAAGAGGCACATCCTGTTGGTGCTGTTTGTGGGAGGCCCTGTGTGCCTGTCCAGATCTGTGTGACTCCACCTGTCCTCTGTAGGCTCCACAACTGCTTGGACCTGGGCTTGGAGCTGTAGCAGCCTGCTCTCTTTCTCAGGCAACTGATGGATCAGGCAACTCCTAGGAGTGGCAATAGAGGAGGAAAGCTCTTCCCATGGTCCCATGCTCTGGATGTACCCAGAGGTCGGTCTCAGACTGAGGGATGTGCAAGAGGCTCTGGAGAGAGGAGCAAGGATTCCAATGGGCCCATGGAGGTGCCCATGGATGGGCCCACAGTGATGCCACCAACATCATCCTGGATGGTGTGAGCCTAGCCAGAGGCACAGAACAGCCAGGGCTGGTTCTCCACAGGGCACTGGTGAGCCCAGAGCAGTTTGGTGTGCCCAGTGGGGGCTTTGGAGACAAATGGGCCTGAAAGGATGCTCTCCAAGGAGATGCTGATGCCTTCTTGGGGCTACCTAAAAACAGAGGCCAGATAAAATCAAGGAAATAATAAGCAGTTATGTTTATTGAAGGGCCTTAAGGTAAATTTTGGGCAGACAAAGTCACCCGAGGGGCTACACCCAAAATGGATGATGGGTCACAGGTTTTCATACTTCCATAATTTTTATAAGTTTGGTCCACTTACATATTGGGGGTTAATCTTCCAATTACAGCTTCAGGTAATGAAGTCATTTACTCCAAGTTTGCTCCACCCCAAATTCACTTTTGTTTACATGTCTCAGGTTTTGAGACAGTGAGGTGTCCTTGTTTCTCAGGTCTAGAGAGGAATTGTTTTGTCTGACTAAAATGGGAAAGCAGTAGCTGATACTGTATTTGGAGTTTAGAGTTGTACACTAAATTAGAAAATATAGGGTTAGAAATATATGAAAAATATAAAAGCTAAAATACTAAGGCATCGATGCCAGGAATCAGTTGAGGCTGCAGGAGGTAAAGGGTGATTCAACAGGAGTGAGAGCCAGAGGAGGTGCCCAGAACAAGGAAGAGGCCATAGGGCACCCTCCTGCCAAAACTTCTCCTTGCCCATGGAATCTCCAAGGGAGACCAAAAAGGCTGCAAGGGCAAGAGAGAAAAGGGTAGATAAGGGTCTGGAAGAAGTCCAGCTTTGCCTTTTTCCCCTGGTTTACACCCATATAAGCCCCACCGACCCAGCCCTGAGCCTTTCCTGTTTTTCCTGCAGGGGCCAGATGTGGCAGAGGTTGCAGACACAGAGGGGGCAGGATATACTGCCTGCAGCTCACAGGAGGGCAGGGAGCCAAAACCACTGCCACCTTCAGAGCAGGACCTCTGGACAAGCTGCCACAAGTCCCACACAGCCCCAGTGCCAGAATCCATCCGTTCCCTTCTCCCATGTCCAGAGGTGCAAGTGACTTCCCCTGTGTCATTAGCCCTTCATTATTGGCAAAGGGAGCTCTGTCTACACCACTGACTAACCCAGAGAAGGTGCAGCTGAGGTGCACCTGGCTCCAGGTGTGGGGTGGAAGGGAGCAGCTGTCTGGAGTAAGGACCATCTCCATGCTCCAGTGTGGGACTGGAGGGGTTTGGATGGATGAGGAGTGGGACCAACCCAGTGGGGTGCACCCAGACCTACAGGTAGGAGGTATTGCTGTCCCTCCTGCAATGACAGACACTGTAGGCCAGAAAGACACAACTGCCCCTGAGAAAGCCAAAAAGGAAGTCTAGTTCCTTCTCTTCTATTTCATTCTGTTGAGACACCAAACTTGTGGGTTTGTGGTTGCAAAACAGCCTCCTATTTCATAAGACAGAGAAGATGCCATTTCCCCATCAAGTGACCGGACCTAAGAAAGAGAAACAAAAAGTCCTGATAGCCTTTCCCCCAAGGTCTGCAGGATCCTAAGTTGTCACAGGGGCCCAGCCCTGGGCATGTGACTGGGACATTGTGGTTCCAGTTCAACCATCCCAGCCCTGCAGTTGTGCTGCAGGAACCCAAGCTGTGGAGCAGAAGGTGGCTTGTGGCAGCGAGGAGCCACAAGAAGCCACACAACTGCTCAGTGCCTCTGGCCAAAGCCTTTCTCTGAAGAAGCCCTTGAGCCAAATAGAGAGGGAGCCAGGAGGGATATGATGCTGCCTGTGACCCATGTGCTGGCCTTCGGTGAGTGCCAGAGACTGTGGGGATTCCCAGAGGGCGACAGGACGTGTCCAGACGCTTCACAGAGATGTTACACAGCTGCTTCTCTTGCAGGCGCTTGGCTGGTGGCACAGAGTGAGGCTACACTGAGTGAGTATCTTGAGGAGGTGAATGGGGAGGTTGGACACATTTCTGCGCCCACCCATCTCCCAGGGCTCTTCCACAGGCCCCTGGAACAAAACTCACCTTTGTGTGGAGATGGGGCCTGGTGGCAGCCTTGGGCTCATAGCAGAGCAGGAGCTGGGGGCTCCTTGTCTGTCTGGCAGCATCTCTCTCCCTGTGCAGGTGCCCGCACAATCTCCATCTTTCAGAAGCCACCTGGAGTCATCCCACCAGGAGGCTCCACCACCATCTGCTGTATTTGCCAGTGCAGCTATGGGAGCTTCATGCTGTACAAGGGCAGCCGCCGGCTCCATACCCTGGAGCTGAGTGGCAGCAGGGCCGAGTTCTCCATCTCTAATGCCACCAACAACGATAGAGGTGCCTACATCTGCCATTACCTGGAGGGAGGCACTGTGCTGGCTCGAAGCAATGAACTAGAAATCTCTGTGGAAGGTGAGGGATGTGCTGTTTCCTCTCTTGTGGGGTCATATGCCCCAGGGCACACCGGGATGTTCGTGGCCATTCCACGATGGGCAGAGTTTTTCTCTTCTTCCCTGGCTTGGAGAGGTGGGGACCATTTTTACCTCTGCCTGAGCCAGTTGGTGGCTTCACAGGGATCCTGGTGCTCCTGGCACCACGTCAAAGCCTTCTGCACCTTCTCATTCCCTCTCCTGTCCCCACAGAGCTCCGTCTGCCCAGACCCGACCTCTCTGTCCTGCCTGGGCACGAGGTGACTGCTGGAGCTGACGTGATGTTCCGCTGCACCTCCGCACATCCCAGCACCGTCTGTTACCTGTACCTGGAGGGCCACACCCGAGCCCAGCTACTCTCAAGGGAACAAGGTGACTACAACCTCTCCCATGTGCAGAAAGGTGACAGCGGCCGCTACAGCTGCCAGTGCTCCACCCTGAATGCCTCCAGAGAATGGTCTGCTGTCAGCAACACCCTGGACTTGGTGGTGAGAGGTGAGACATCCCCCAGCCACGTCCTGCTCTACCCTTCCTCCCTGCAATCTGTCACATCCTGGGTGGAGGCTAGAAAGGGCAGGAAAGCAGCTATAAGAAGATGGGTTCCAGCTGTGAAGCAGAGAGTACCAGCTTCCTTCAGCTGTGTTTGAGACTGGCCAGCTCCTCAGAGACCCTACAGATGACCTAGAGACCCTATAGATACAGGATTGCTGTGCTGACAGGTGGGGATAAGAGTCAGAGAACACCTCTCCCTGCTCCTCCCAGCCCCAGGGACAGTCATGTATCTTGTCACAGCTCAGTGTCACCATCTCAGTGGCATCTGAAGGCCAGCTCCATGTTTCTTCCCTCCTTCCCATCTTTGTTGCCACTGGGCGGGGTCACAGGTAGGGGGTGTCCCAGGAGACAGGGATGTGGAAGGTGCAGCTGGGCCCCCCCTCGGGGCTTCCTTTGCTCCCTATGAATTTCCCTTTGTGTCTATTTAGCCCAAGACCTCCCTGGGGTGTCCCCTTGCCCTGCGTGTCCCCTCGGATCCCCTGCTTGCACCCATGGGAGGACTGGGATCTCGCTGTGGGTTCCTCCCCAGTGACAGTCCCTTCTGCCCCTGCAGATTACACGCTGTGCAACACCGTGCGCCTGGCGCTGGCGGCCGGGCTCCTGCTCCTGCTGGGGCTCATCACGGCTGAGGCGGCGCGGAGCCGCTGCTGCCGCGGCTGGAGGAGCCGCCTGCTCCCCGCAGGCAGCGCTGCCCCGCCGGGCACCGCCGCGGGACCGCCGCGGTTATTCCCCTCCAGCAACCCGCGCTGGGATAAATAAACCGTGCGTATCGCCGTCCTTGTCCCGATTTCTGTACCAATCGCGGTCCCTGTCCCGCTCTCGGCTGCCTCGGGAGTCCCGTGGGGCGGGCGGGCGGTGGAACACCCGGGAACACACCGGGTCACCCCGCGGTGACCGCTGCACTGACCGTTCCACTGTTCTTCTGGCTGCACAATGATTGCTGCACTGACGACTACACTGACCGCTGCACTGACCACTGCAGTGATTGCTGCACTGACCACTGCACTGACTGCTGCACTGACTGCTATTCTGGCTGCACAGTTATCACTGCACTGATCCCCGGCCACAGAGTGACTGCTGCAGTGACTGCTCCTGCTGCAGTGACCACTGGACTGACCACTCTGCTGACCACTCCTGCCATGCAGCAACCGCTCCAGCTGTGTTGTGCCTGCTCCTGCTGTGCACTGACCATTCCACTGACCACTCACCCTCTGCACAGTGACCACACTGGCCATGCAGTGACTGCTCCCCATGCAGTGATGGGTGCACTGACCTCTCCCAGCACACAGTGACTCCTCTTGCTACCCCACTGCACAGTGATTGCTCCCACTGCCTTGCAGCACAGTGACTGCTCCAGCCCTGCAGTGACTACTCCCACAGTGCAGTGACCGGTCCTGCAGCACAGTGACCACTCCTGCTTCACAGGCCTCTGTTGCTCACATTCATTTATTATTTTAAAACACTGACAAAACACATCACACCATCATCTATATATATAAATTTACTTTTGTACCACTATAAATTTATATATATAGAACCTTTAAATCTCTGTACATTCAGGACACACAGTTCCAGAATAGCTGCATTGGCTAGAACAGAAGGATTTTCATTATGAAAACACAGAGAGGAGGTGCTGATATCAAAAACACAGAAAAAAAGAAATTAAGAAAGAGTGCAAAATTAATGAAAGTGCAAAAAAGCTTTTGTTATCATAATCACACTCCCTCCACAATATGGTCCCCATTCCCCCCTCCAAGGATGAGCAAGCCTCAGGCCCCAGAGGGAAGGGCTGGGCTGGAAGAAAGGAGCCAAGCTGCAGCCCTCCTGTCTTTTCCTCCCTGCATCCTCCTCTGGAGGATGAGGAGTGAAGAACCCAAGTGGCAAAGTCACATCCCTCTCCTGGCTCCCTCCTCCAACACCCTCAATTGCACCCACGGGCCCAGATGTGCCCCTGTGGGCAACAGCTGCCCTAAGCCCCCAGCCCTCCTAGACCATTTGGAGGGTGCTTTTCTCTTCTTGTGATCACCATGGAAAGCAGCAGAGGAAGGTGAGGGCAGGCAGCTATGCTCTGGTGGAGCAGGCACAGCTGCCCTCCCTGCTGAGCTCCAGGCTGGCTGCTCTCATGGAAATGGAGACCTTGGCTTGCACTGTCCTAGTGCTCCCAGTCCTCCATAAGGAGGAGGAAACAGTTTCCCAAGAGGCTCCAACTGCTCCCATGCACCCAGAGTCAGCCACAGACCAGCCCCTCCAGAAGACACTCCATAGCTGAGGCTGGAGCACGTAGTGGGACTTTCTCCCATGGCTCCAGCTAAGCCCTGCCAGGAACAGAGAACTGGGGACTTCCACTCAGAAAAAACCATTTGACTTGAAGAATTCTTCATTGACTTAGAAATGCTGGCTGCAGTCACATCTCTTGAAAAGGCCCCAGAGGGGAATCTGTGGGCCAGACCCAGCCCACTGTCCTCTCTGGCTTCTTAGTGACATGGCAGTGAACACCCCTGAACTGGTCAGGCAACAGGGGAAGGACAGAAAACTTTTGTGTTTCTGCCTTGGTCACAGCTGTCCTTGACAGTCCCTGAGGGGGGACTCCCACTCAGTGCTCTCTGGGGATGGAGCACCTACCAAGACCAGGGGTGCAGCAAACCTTCCTTCTCTTGGCCTCCCTGCTGGGACCAGGGAAAACTGCTCACAGTAGACACATCACACAAGACCCTGGGATGGGCGTCTGCTGCCTCCACAGCCCCAGAGACCCCCACCCTAAAACAGCAACACACCAACAGCAGGGGAATGGCATCATGGTACTCCCACAATCACCCATCCACATGTACACAATGCTTTGGGTTTGGTTTTAAAGGACACAGAAGGTTATAAGTTTTAACAGTAAATAGCCCTTGACCACATACAGACCCTGTAACTCCCTCACCCAGACAAATCCAGCAGCCTCATACCCCAACAGGTACATCAGCCTGAGAGGCTGAGAAAGCAATGCTCAATTCAGCAGGTGTGTGACACAGCCTCCCTTCTCCATCACCCTTCCAGGGGGACTCCTGCTCCTGACAGCTGCTGCCAGCACAGAGCTCAGACCCACTGGGGACCTGGGCTCCAGCTTTGCAGCCAGAGCCCCCAGATGAGGGGCAGCACCCTGGCAGTCTGGTCCAGGTCATGTCTGGTTTTAAGATGGAGGTGAGGAGAGCCCAAGGCAGGCGGTGCAGTGGCTGGCACAGTGTGGGGATGCCCCTCTGCCTGTGTGCCTGGTGACCAGGCAGGGCACGACCTGGCTGCACCCAACAGCAGAGCAAGAGCCAGTGGTGCTGGTTGTACCCAGCCCTGGGGGGAACCAGGGCTTGGCTCATGGCTCCTCTTCCCCTTCAGCAGCATCTTCTGAGCTCCTTACCACCTCTGCTCTCCCAGGCACTCCTGTGAGACACAAGGCTCTTCCTCCTTCAGAGTAGTTTCAGATCTGATGCCTGGGTAGTAGCTCCTCTCCCAGCACCCTGGGATGGTGCTCTGTCCCTTCCCCAGCAAGAGGAACGACTTCAGATGTGGGAATACAGCAGATGAAAATAGGATGCTTCCCTAAGTTGGGTTCTTGCAAGCTCAAGGGCTATGTCCAGTATGAGGGAGCCTTTTCATTCCAGATCACACCTAGAAAAGTCTCAGCACCATTCACAGCCTGGGCTGAAGGTACCAGGGCTCCTCCTCTTCTCCCCCAGGACACAGTGGCCCAGAAAGATGGCTCTCCATCAGCTGAAGAGACCAACGTCCACACCACTTCCTGCAGATGAAGGGTGGCTCGGGGAGTGACTCTGGGACCCAGGGACACAGCTTTTCATTCCCACTCCCTCTCTCCACAGCTGCAGTCCTTGAAGAGATGCAAGGACACAAAAAAGGAAAGGAGAGGGAAAGCTGCCTAAATCAAACCCAAGCAATGACAAAACAAAGACATGGACAAGTTGCAAGTCCTGCATGAAGAACAAGCAAGAGCAGGTCAAACATGACCCCAAATATTCAATATCAGAGTCAAAATGCTACATTTCCATGGGAAGCCTCAAACAGGTTGACCCAGATGTGACAGGGGCTCTCAAAGCAGTGCTGCTCCAGCACACATTGGTGGTGCACTTGCTCACATCTCTGCATCCCTGTCTTTGGGCACTGGGAAAGGGAGGAAATTGTTTTACTTGTATGTCATTGTTGGGAATGGGAAAGGAAGCAGACCTAGGACTGGGTCCCTGGGCAGGTGGCCATCCTCCAGCACTGCACGGCCACCCCCTGCTCCAACAGCTCCCACATCAGGTGTGCCAGGGTGATGGACCCTGGAGAGCAGTGTGGGGACTGCCAGGAGGCACAGGGGCCTATCAGAAGATGCTGGGACTCTTCCAGGACCCCCAGGAATGTTGGCTTTTCTGGCTCAGCAGCCCTTTGGTCCCTCCTCCATTACAAGGGACAGAGTTACATGAGCATTCCCAAACTGCTTGTGGCCCTGTTGGAAAGGTGCTATGTTCTGAAAAGGACAGAAACAAACCAGCTAAGTGCTGGATTTCTTTTAGCTCTGCAGGTAAGAGATCCAGGGACAGCAGAGGATCCTGCTCTTCAGACAAAACCAGGGTGCCCTGTGAGGGCAGAGGGTGGAGAAGGCAGCTTGGCAGAATTGACTCAGCCAACTCAAGAACACCTTCAGAAGTGACTGTGGATCTGCCTATTGGAGCAATGGATGCTTCTTGGCAGCTGTCTCCACTCTAGAGAGGGCCCTGATCCTAATACAAGGACCAAAGAGGGCCCAACTTCCTTTGTAGAGGACTCTTTAATATCTGCAAGGGGAACAAGTTATCCAAGCATCCCTTCTCCCAGAGAAGAGCTGGACAAAACAGTCTGAAGCACAAGAAGAAATGGAGCCTTTTCTGCATCCAGCCAGTTCTGGCCTGGCAGGGCCCTGGGGCTGCTGCATTCCAGGGAATGCAGAGGAATAAAGCACAGGTGCTGGTCATGAGCAGAGCAGCAGCCAGGACAGCTGCTTCCTGAAGAGGAAGAGGTGGCCACTGGTTTGCAGTGCACTGCAGGGGCAAAGCAGTCAACTGGTCTTATAAAGGGGAAGTCAAAAGAATTCAGAGAAAAAGGCAAAATGAGCAGAAGCTCCTCAAGAATGTCCCTTGGAAATGGTCTTAGCACAAGTACCCCCAGAGGATCACACAGAGGGAAAAACCCCAAATCTCTCTCAGCTGCTGAGCAAAGGCAAGGGCAGCCTGTAAGTGGGTGTGAGCATGAATGCAGGCAGTCAGTCCCTTCCCCTGCCTGGGTGACTCGAGCAGGTGTCAGCCCCCCACTGTCACAGCCTCCACAGTGCTCCCCTGGCCCTCAGCACCCCTGACCCAGGGCAGGCACAGCAGGACGTGGGGGCAGCTGTGGTGCTAAGATGGGCCAGTGCCATGTCCACCCTCCTTCCCTGCAACTGCCCCG
This sequence comes from Zosterops lateralis, assembly GCF_965231275.1. Classification (NCBI taxonomy): domain Eukaryota; kingdom Metazoa; phylum Chordata; class Aves; order Passeriformes; family Zosteropidae; genus Zosterops; species Zosterops lateralis. Next base: position 14,286,209 of record NC_139776.1, read on the forward strand.
AGGGCTGGGGCAGCCTGGGCCCAGCACTGCAGAGGGCAGCGGGGAAGGAAGAGGATAGGAGATGGACTGGTGGGAGAGTGGGTATGTGGCATCTGGGAGGACACAAGCAGGGTGTGACAAGCTGCGGTCAGCTGTGGGAACCTCTGTCCTGACCAGACAGTTTGGCAGCACCAGTGATGAGGGAGGGTCCCGGTTGGGCCAAGAAAAGTCACTTTAAGGTGTCATCAGCGTTCTTGAACATGAGGATGGCATTGTAGATCTTGAGTGCCGGGCCCAGCTTGACACTCATAATCTTGACGATGTCAGCCTGTGTCAGCAAGAGGAACGCCTCACCATCGATCATCTGGGGAGGAGAGCAGGACAAAACACTCACTGCAAACCTGGACTGGTACCCCTAGGGACAGCCAGCACCAGCACAACCTGAGCAGAAGCCACAGATGACCCTAGACAGCAGGGCAGGGGCCACCCACAGCACTCCCACACTGCCCCAGGGAATCCCCAGCTGGCAGCTCATGTGCCCAGAAACAGGGCAGAGGGGGAAAGGCCCTTCCAGGGGCCATCCCAGGAGCTCACACTGCAGCCAGGTTGGGATTCTGTGCTGGAGCCCCACAACCTGCTCTGGGCAAGCAGCCATCCATTCCCTGCTCCAGGGACCAGCACCCATGGACACTGCCCCGGCCCAGCTTTGCTTGCCTGAGCATCCTTAAAGCACAGGGGCCATTCCAGGACAGGCTGTGACAGTGGCTGTACCCAGAGTGCCCAGGGTCAGCCCCGGGTGTCAGAGGCACCCCCACCACATCTGCCCACAGAGGGTCTAAACACGCCAACCCTGACAGGCAGCAGTGCCACATGACTGCTCTGCTGGTGAGGGGCAGAGGGGGAAAGATGAAAGGGTGAGGAGGAGCAGCTCCCCTCAGGGGGCAATGATGCTCTTAAGGCTGCAGCACCATCCTCCTCCTGCCTCGCATCCGCATCCCCTCAGAGGGTGCCTCTGTCCCCCATGCTGGGGGAACAGGGCAGCACAGCTCCCTGGGGGTCAGCAGCTGCCCTCCTGCCCTGTATGGGCACAGCCAGACAGCTGCACACTCCCATGCAGTGGGGCTGCAGGGCAGGGCCCCTGCCAGGTGCTGGATGTGCCCTCAGCATCCAGCAGCAAGCCACTGCAGGAAGGCCACTGGCCAATTCCTCCTAGCCCTGGTGGCAAACAACTGTCTGTCCTTGACCATCTGCTCTCAACCACCAGCCCTTCTCACCTCATCCTTGAAGAGCTTGGCTTGGTCCTCACAACCCGTCAGTGTCTGCACAAAGCTAAAAACCTTGGAATAAATGAGAGAAATGTCAAGACAGCAATGTTTCTGGCTGGAGACCCCCGTGAGCCCACATCCTCACATTTTAAGCCCTGCAAGGTGCCACGGGGCTCTTGGGGCAGAGGCTGCAGTTGCTTTGCCCTCCCATGCCAGAGCCCACCGCTGGCCCCAGGCACAGGCACTGGCCTGTGGGAGACCCAGCAGGGTAATGGAAACATCAGGGGATCATTACGATTGTCAGAGCCCTCTGAGATCATCGAGGCCAACCACTGACCAGCACTGCCAAGGCCACCACTCATTAAGCCATGTCCCCAGGTGCCACATCCACACACCTTTCAAACACTTCCAGGGATGGTGACTCCACCACTGCCCTTGGCAGCCTGTGCCAGTGGCTGAGAGCAGGCAGGGGCTGCTGAGGCTGGTGCCAGAGCTCCTCTACCTACTCAGGCCTTAACAAGGGTCACCACAGCTGCCCAAGAAAGTGAACAAAGGTGACAACGTGTCCAGCAGACCCCTCCTTGCTAGCCCAGGGACGTGGCTGCTGAAGTGCCTGGTGTGTGTGTACAGCCAGGCAGGGCACTCCCAGCCACACCAGCACATCAGGGGCCAGCACGGAGCCACCCAAAGCACCTCACCTCATCAATGGTCCACTTGGCCACCGTGGCTGCTGTGATGCCAGCCACCCCCGGCAGCAGCTTGCAGTGCTGCTCCCAGCACAGGGACAGGGAGCGGTCGGGGTGGGCGGACAGGGCGGACATGAAGAGGGACTGGTGCATATTGTCTGAAGAAATAGCTGGGGATAAAGCACAACATATAATACCAGGTAAAGGACAAGAACATCCCATGCAGGTATCAAGAGCTAGTGGCTGTCCCTTGAGTCAACAGGGTGTCAGTGTATCCAAGTGTTCACTTAGGTGGGATTAGGGATGCTGAGGTAAGAAGCTGAGACAAGCTTGGCTTTGCCTTGTTCTCATGATCTTTAATCATTCCTTTTCCACTCACCCCCAGCGGTGGGGTAGGTGGCAGGATGGCCCATGGTGAAAGGGATGCTGAGTGGAATACACATCAGGCATCTGTTTCTGTCAGGCATCAGAACTAAATGCCAAGCCAAGTGTCCAGCATCAGTTTCCGTGTGGCAGCAATAATTTGGGCACTTCACAACCACACTGAAATTTGGGGGCACAACTTCCCACTATCCCTGTCTGATAAGGACAAAGCACCACAGAAAATACACTGCCATAGAGAGGATCCTAATTCCATGCCCTAAAGCACTCAAAGATTCCCAGAGCCAAACTGAGGGAGCTTTGTGAGCCCTGGCACAAGGCTGGGATGTCCCTTATCAACGGTCAGTTCTGGCAGCTGAGCACAAGCCCCTCACTGGGGCAGCCCTGTGTGAGCCAAGGGACACCTGCCCCCAGCACCCCCACCCAGCCCAGCTCCTCCAGCCTTGCCCTGCACCATGGCAGAGGATGGCACTTACTCTGGAAGTCTTCCTGCTGGATCTTCCGGTACTTTGGAGGTCTCCCTCTAAAGAGACAGGAAGACTGATGTCCAGCTGGGCTGGGACTGGCCCCAGGGCCCTCCTCCCCAGTGCCCAGAGGAACGCCTTGGCAGTGGGAGCAGGGACCCCGTGGACCCTGACCCAAAGGGTTGACAGCCAGAGGCAGAAACCATGGGAAGAAAAAGGGAGAGAGATGCCTGGCAGAGCTGGCAGGACGGAGGCCAAGGAGCCTCTGCAGCCTGGTGACCCCTGCCAGGGTGGGTAGTGGTGGCACAGGGGCCCTCCCCGCACAGGGCGCGCTGGCCATGCCCCTACCTCCCGTGGTGCCGAGATTTCTTTCGCTGAGGGAAACCCATCGGGCTCCTCTTGCGACTGGAGGCCTCGGTGTCAGACAAGTCGGCCTTCAGCCTGCCCTGGTTCTTCTCTGCAAGTGGGCACCCTGAGAGGCAGTAATGGGCCGTGAACCTCCCCGTCACATGGCCTGACCCATCGCAGCCCGGTGTGGGGCACTTCCTAGAGAACAGAGGGGACACAAGCGTTGGGCCCAGCTTGGAGCAGCACCGGAGGATGAGCCAGCAGGGCCACTCTTCTGCCCCCAAGCATGGGCAGCCACTGCCCTGGCCATGGAAGGCAGAGGAAAGATGGGCTGAGAGAATTCCCGAGGCCAGGCTGCTGGGGGCAGGGGCAGGGCACAGTCAGTCCCTCCAGGTACAAACCTTGGCCCTCTGGCATCCCTGCAATCCTGGGCAAGGCACCAGTGTGCTGATCGAGCACTTCATCAGGGCTCTCAGAGTCTCCATCTTCCCCTGCCCCCACTGGCATCCAGCCCAGCCTCAGTGAGTGTGTGAGTGAGCAGTGAGTGTGTGCCAGGAGCGTGGCCAGCAGAGAAACCCCTGGGAGCCAGACCTGCCCTCCCCATCCTTATGGGAACTCCACCATACTGTCTCCTCCTGACACCAGCCTAGTGCTGGGCTTGGCACTAGACCCATCCTGGTTTCCCCTGGAAAAGGTCCCTCAAGTGACTCCTTCTTGGGACTTCCCAGCTCAAAGCCTGGCAGGGAAAGGCATCCAAAGAGGGATGGTGGGAACAGCATCCTCACAGCTGGTGTCAGTGAACAGCATCCGCACTGTGCTCTCTGTAGCCCACAGGTGCCCATGGCAAGTGGACACACAGGACACCTTCAGGGGCTCTGGGGCTGCAGGACAGGCACAGGAGGGGCTCACAGGGGTTACTCCAGCTGGGGTCCTGGTGCTGCCCCAGGGCCTGGCCTGGGGGAGCAGGGGGCAGAGCCAGATGTGGGGGGAGTGCAGAGAAGGGCTGGATGCTGGTGGGAGTAGCAGGTGAGGAGGAGCCCAGGAAGAGCTGACCCGGCCCAGCAGGGAAGAAGCTGTGCCCCTCCAGGCCATGCCAGGGAGCTCACCTGTGGTGAAAGCTGTACTTGGAGCTCTTGGAGTGAGGGATGCTCTTGCAGCCCAGGCTTGGGCAGCCCCCATGGGCAGAGGAGGCTGGTTCCTTTGGCCCTGCAGCCAGAGGAGAGGAACAGGAGGAAGGCTGTCAAGGCTGCAAGCTCAGGCAGAGCCAGGGCTCTGGGGTCTCTGCCTGCACCCAACAGGGAGGGCTTTTCCAACTGACAAACCCATGGAGTGGCCCCTTCTCCCCGCCCATTCTCAGCCAGAACCTGCCCTCCCATTTCTGTGCCATGGGCAGGTGGCAGTGACAGAGGTGTCTGGCATGCTGGTGCCCTGTGGGGAGGAGCTGACACAGGGGCAGCACTTACTGAGAGGAGGCTGCAATGGGTGTCCCGTTTTTGAGCACCAGCCCATGGGGTGGATGTCTGGATGATCTGCATCAATCCAGAAATCATACACGTGGCTCCAGCCATCAAAATGGACCTGGGAAAGGAAGTAGAGGGGTCACCCTTCAAATGCCAGCACACCTCTCTGAGGAGCTCTGGAGCCCTCCAAGTTGAGAGCAAGCAGCGGGGTAGAGGTGAAGGTGAGCACAAGGCTGGAGCCAGGCACTGGGACCTACCCACCTGTGCACACTGTGCTTCTGCAGAGCACTGCCAGTGAGCTGGGAAGGGCAGTAGTGAGCTAGCACAGTATCTGGACACAGGCTCAGCACTGATGCTTCAGCACTCACCTTTATCCTGTGATCTTCCACGTCCTCCACACTGGCCACTCGGATGAAGGAAGGAGTCCTCCTGTCCACTGCCTCCAGCTTCATGTTGACCAGGAAGCCGTGGGGCGGGCGCTGGAAGAGCCCAGTCAGGGGGAGCAGGGCCCTGCTTCAGGCTCCTGCCCCGTCAGCAGCTTTCCCAGCACTGAATCCTCCTCAAGCCCAGCTCCCAGCCCTGGCCTGGCCAGGGAAGAGCCATCCCAGCTCACAGTGGCAACAGAAAGTGGGAACAGGCTCCCTGCATTTGAGCTGTCTTTAACAAGATGTGCCCTAGGGAAGGAGGTCTATAAGAGACATGTTTTGGGGATCTATATTGCAACCATGCTTGGCTGAATATGGCTGCTGGTGGTACAGTTTGAGACAAAAACTAATCAAGAAAACCTAAATTATTTCCCATCACTCAGCTCCTGTTTAGCTGAGGGCACAGTCATACTCCTCTTTTTTCCCAATTTTGAGCTATTTGCCCAGGATGGCCCTGACCTCTGAACCCTGAGTGTAGATCCAAAGCCTAGACCTGTGGCAGGAGAATACAGAACATCACTGGACTTGTCACAAAAGCAAAGACCTGACAATGAAGAAAACCCAAATTCCTGCCCAGGTGAGATGGAGTAGATGATGTGGCACTCACCACTTTAAAGGCCCAAGCTGGGACAGCAGATGCTCCAGTTTCTTTCAAGTACTTTTCCCAGGTGAAGTTGTCAGGATCAGGATAATCTGGAAGAGGGAAGATGCAGAAGGTGAGACATACCTGCAGGAAGTCAGAAAGTACCCTGGAATACCCCACTGCCTTTGAGGGCAAATCAAGTCTGTGCCAGGCATACAGGAACCTGAGAGACAGCAGAAGTGCTGCTATTTTCTCATGGACCATGAAACCCACAGTACAAGGAAGAAGAAACAGCTGGGTGTTCATAGACAGCTGGGATCCTTCTCATATCTGAGTGGAGATTTGGCCCAACACAAGCACCATGCTGCACCTGAACATGTGTACAGGAGCCTTGGCAGGAGGTTTGTGCCCCCAGGACCCCCACACCACCCTGGGAAGCCTGTTCCCAAGGGAATGCACTCCCAGGCTGCACCTGACTGATCCTGACCCACCTTGAGGAGGTGTGAGGGGTTTGCCGTGCTCATGACACCATCCAACTGGGTGGATGTATGGACTGCTGGGATCACACCTAGAAAACATACCCAAGCTCTTACACAGGGCCCTCTGTGGGTGTCTCCTCCCCACTGGTCCCCCAAGAGCGTCTATGCACTCACCAGTAGTCATAAGTGTCATCCCAGTTGTCAAAGTGCACCAGAAAACGATTGTCCACCACATCAGTCACTGTGGCAACACAGATCAGGGAAGGGTTCATGCGGTCCACGGCTTCCAGCTTCATGCCCACCTTGAAGCCTGGGGAAGCCTCCTGCTGACAGGAGAGAGGGGCAGGGCTTTTTCAGAGCTGCAGCCCCAGCTCCTTCCTCACCAGTTCCTATGCCTGCTGCAAGGAGGCACCTGCCCAAACCCTCCCCAAACCAGACCCACTCTGGCCTCCAGACAGGCATGGGACCACTCACTACCAGATGGACAGTGTGCTGCTGAGCAAGGAAAGAGGAAGGAGGCAAGTAACTCAGCTGGGCCACATAAAGAAAGGAAAAGTGATCTTCAAAAGGATCTTCTATAAGCAGCAAATTCCAAGAGAAAAAAATCCCTCCAACTGACACTAGTTCTGATTTTGTCCCAAAACACTTGTTTGTGGTCACAGTCAGCAGTGACCAATGCCTCAGGCATGGCAGGAGGTGCTGGGATGGGGCCCTTCTCCCTTCCTTGCATTTATTTCTTGGATCCAGATTCTGTGCAAAACACTGCATCACACACACTGGTGGGGTTGTTGCAGCAATGAACAGCAGGGTTTAGACACAATAAATAACTTGGGGAGGCTGGTTTGCCTGCAGGATGAGTTTCCTCTGCAGCTGACAAAGGAATGATCAGCATTTTCATTCTCCTATATTCCCACTTTCCTTACCCAAGCTTCCATGTGAAAAAAATAGGCAGACACAGAAACAACAAAGACACAAAACAGAAAAAAAAGGAATTATACTTATGAAACATTCAGTGATGTATTTTTAGCCAAATACTTTTTGAGTGTAGTAGTTGCTTCTCCTCACCAGTACTCCTGTAACAGATTTAACTGTTTAATTAAATTTAATTGATTTAATCCATGAGATCAACCTGGATGAAACAGAATCAGACCAATGCCAATTCTGGGCATATCAAATGAGTGTCCAAGCTACAGATCCTGAGCAGCAAAGTGTGCCACATGCTCCTGGCTCTTAAGCACTGTGGGCTTGAGGGGTGTGGGATGGACAGAGCAAAGCCCAGTGCTGGTGGAAGCATTTTGCTCAGCTGGAGGGGAAGAGAAACACCTGAACCTGTAGGCTCTGGCAGGAAGGAAATGCTGCTACTCACGGTGTTTCGGACCATGAAGAGGTGCTTAGGAGCTGCCTGAGCCTTTGTTAACTTCAGGTAGTTTGTCCAGCTGAATTCTTCTTCCTTATAACCTACAACCCCTCAGGAAGAGAAATGAGAGCTGTGAAGGTGAGCTTGGCCATCCCTGACCCACTGTCATCCTGCCAGCATATCCTGGTGCAGGCAGGCAGGATCTACAGCAGCCCTGGGATGCCCAAAGCCCATGGCTGAGGGCTGATGGATGGTTTTGAAGTGATGTGAGGAAACATGAGCAGTGGAGTGGAAATCCAGAGCAAACCTCCTCCTCCAGTCCTGCCTGCCCTGGGGCACAGCTGGTGGCACTGGGAGATCCAGAGCAACAGGGCTTTGCCCCAAAATGTGAGCAGGCAGAGATGGGTGCCTGAAATGTTGTCATGTGGAACTCCCCCAGTACAGCAGCATCCCTCCCTGGCCCCACGGAGCCACCCTGTTCCCACATCAAGCTCTACATCTGGCCCACTCTTCATCCCCCTCCTTCAGCAGAACCCACCACCCGAGACAAATTAACTCCTTACCTTTGGGGGGCTGGAGTTTGTGCCCCGTCTCCTCAAACCAGCCAGCAGGGTGGATGTCAGGGGAGTCAGCATTCAGCCAGAAGTCGTGGCACTCGGAGTAGCCATCAAAGTGGAGACGCATCCGGTAACCACACACCTGCCAGCAGGGAGGGAGGAGAAGGAAAGGGCCATGGAGACCTGCTGCTGTCCCTGCGTCAGCAGCCCTGCCCTGCTCCTGTCCCTGCCCCTCCCACACACCAGCTCAGCATTGGGAAGCCAAACGTCAATCACCAGCCAGTGCCCAAACTGAGGCACAAACCAGTCCCAAAGGGTGTCTAGTATGGAACAAGGTCAGTGCAAGACCACCACACGTGCATTTAGGCTGGTACATTAAAGCCATGGTGGGGCATCATGCTGGATCCAGCAAGTGCAAAGACTTCCTTTTCTGCAGCCCAGAAAGATGCTGGTGCAGGGATTTTGGCTAATGCCACACTGGCTGCCTGAGGAGCTCTGCGAGGCAAGGCTGGTTTGGCTGCCATGTGGCTGAGTGGAAAGTGGATCTGCATGGACACAAGAAAGAGCAGTGGGATGCCTCCACACCCTTCCTCTGAAAGGCTCAGACCTGTCTTAGGGACATAAGCTGTTGCCCTCACCACAATCCTCCCCCCATGCTGTGTCAGGGTGATGGAGAGACCAACACAGCTCCACAGTGCTGTGTCCTGGCCCTCCAAGCTGCCAGGGAACTCCCTGCTTGTCTCCCTGAGGTGCTGAAGCAGCAGCTCATCTCCTGCAGTGACAAGCTCTGTCTCCTCCAGGAGCCAGCTGGCAGCACCTCCCCAGAGCCTCTGGCTGAGCGGGAGCCAGGAGGAACCAAGGAACAGGGGCACTGGAGGCTCCTTACCTCAGCCACTGTCAGGATGAAGTACATAGATGGGTGTTGTGGGTCGATCCCCTCCAGCTTCATCCCCACTTTAAAGCCATTCTTGTGCTGGGAAGCTACTTGGTACTGGAAACAAAAATTAAACTACAATGTAAAACCAACACAGGGAGTTGGGTCTACAACCCACCAGGGGAGCAACCACCAGGCAATGGGAGCTGCTGGGACCAAGAGATTGTGGGCCACAAGTTATGTTGTCATCCAAATTCTTTTTTCCCATAGAAAAAACTCAGTTGTTTCACCTCCTTATGGATTTACATCTCTTGCTATTGGCAAGACAAGATGTCCCTGGGGTAAAAGCTGCAGCTGAGGGAGTGGGGCACAGCCCCGCTTGTTTGCAGCACAGCCTCAGAAGAGCCCAACTGGCTTCCAGGAAGGGCTGGAAAGGCTCCACTACCCTGTCAGAGTCACAGCAGTGTCCTAGGCAAAGGTGGGGTGTTTGAGAAGGGGGGCAGCCCCCTGCTGGGGAGTGGACTCTAGGCAAATCAGAACTGGAGGCTGCCCAGTCACTTCCAGCTGACAACGAGCTTGGCTATAGCTCAGAGTCCCACAAAACAGGGAAGGAAGGAAGAGAGGAGAAGGAGAAGGGAAGAGAGGAGAAGGAGGAGGGGTGGGGAAAAAAAAAGGGAAAGAAAAGACAAGATGAAAGAGGGGAAAAGACAGGAAAATCCCAACTCACATCCTGGAAGAGATCTAAAGGGGCAGCGACAGCTTTCTGCTCCTCCAAGTAGGACGCCCAGGACCAGCCTTCTTTCTTCTCCTCACTGGCACCTGAGCGCAGCACAAACGCACACAAACGCTGCTGAGGGGCTGCTCCAGCCCCACCCCGCTCTCACACAGGCTCCTGCAGCCCTGCAAAGCTCAGCACCATCCTACCAGAGCCCTTTCTCCAGCAAACCTGGCCAGCTGCACAACGAGGGGCAGAGTCAGGAGCCCCCATGACCCAAATGTCCGGAGCCACGTCCTAGTAAGGCACCTGGGCCAGTGGAAGGTGTCCCTGCCCATGACAGGGGGTGGAACCAGATGGGCTTTAAGGCTCCTTCCAACAAGTCTGGGATTCCAGGGAGTGTGAGGGATGAGCCATCAGGACACCTGTGCAACCAGACCCTCCTCCAGCCAGAACATCTGCTATGTCCACACATGATGGTTTTGGGGCAGCCAGTAGGATCCATGCAGAGGTCTGGGAATCATTCCCAGCTGCAAGGGGCTCCTAGACAGTCAAAGCAGCAGCAGGTTCACATCCCAGCTCTGCCATTCTCTGCTCTGAGAAAGCCACATGAGCTCCCATGACACAGCAAGGCCACTCTGATGCCATAGAGATATATTTGCCCACATGACAAAAAAGACAGCATTGTCTCTTCATAAGCAGGGAGGTGACCCTTTATGCCTTTGAGAAGGCCACAAAGGCCTTGCCCAAGACCTATGAGACACAATCCAAGTCTCTTGCTCTCCAGCTTCTTTGTCTCCCTAATTTGCAGCAGCTGAATGGACTCCAGAGGTGCTGTGCCTATTCCATTGCTGAGGAATTCCCAGCTACAGGTCAGTCATGGCAGACAGCCTCAGGTAGGACAGGCCACAAATGCAGGGGAAAAACAGACCCACTCCTTCCTCCTTTGGGCTTCGAGGAAGAGGAGATGGAAAAAAACAGAAACTTAAGGAAGAAATTAAAGCTGAACTTCAGTGAGCAAGGTGATTAACCTCGCTGTGTTGACACTTCAGAGTGCAGAACACTTTTACTATTCATTAGGATATAGAAAAAGTGCCAGGAATGCCTGGGGAATCTGTGAGTACAAGTTCTGCACTTCTGGGGCAAATACACCAAGAGTCAGAGCATACACTGACTGCTGCACTGAGGCATCCAGGTGTGTACTTTGTTTGCTGAAGTACTTCTAAAACAAGAGAAAATAAAACGCTGAAGTAATAAAGCTCATCACTGCTTACTTGTATGCAGCAGGGAAGGTTACATGCTCAGGGCTCAGAGTGAGAAGCAGGTATGAGATCCGAGATTCCTTTTTAATGGTGGCTAACTCAGTGTAACATCAGAGGTTAATGACACCTGGCCCCTGCCACTGTCCCTGCACTTGGCTATGAGAGGAGTATGAAGTTGGAACAGTTTAATTTTAAAATTATTTTGAGTATGACCTTCAGTACTCAAAGACAAAAGGTTTCCCATAAATGTTTATTTTCAGTATTTCTCAAAGTTTTCCTTGACACTGCAGGGAAAAACCAACCAAGCAAACACTGCATCCCATAGCTTGTCTCCTTTCCCTCCATGTCGACGGCTCTGCTTTTGAGATCTCTGATACAGTCCTGAGATCCCCATGGGATGAGACACATCACATGGCTTCAGTAGCACTGCACCTACAAGAGCAGCTCCCAAACCTGTGAGCTCCTGGTGCCACAAGGGAAGCTCGTCATGAGCCCATCCCAAGGGAGGGCAAAGCCACATGTGGTGCAGTCCTGTTCTTGCTCAGGACAGTGTCCCTGGGAGCAAACACAGTGTCCATGAGCCAGTTACAAACTGAGCTCCCAAGGAGAGGGACAGGAAGCTCTGCCCAGCACGGGCCAGTGCTGTGTCTGTAGGGGTGCCCTCTTCCCATGGAGAGAAAGAGAGGAAAGAAGAGAAACGGAAAGAAAGAGAGAGCAGGATCAAGCAAGCAGAGGAGCTCACAAGCCTTCAGGACCACATGCCAGTGCATTGTAGTGGGTGTTTAACCCTGCAGGAGCACCAAAAGGGACCAGCCCTGTAGTGGGACCCCCCCAGTCCCATCAGGAGTGCTCACCCCACAGCCCACCATGCCCTCCGTACCGTGCTGGTTCCCATTCCACGCCTCAGCCTCCAGATTGCTCATGGCAGAGTCTTCCACAGAGCTTTTCATCTCTTCCTGCTTTTCCTCCTAGACATGAGAGCAGACAAAACAGAACCCAGGTCCACACAGATGTTTTTGGCTGTGTGTTGTACCCTCACACTGGTGTCCAGGGTAATAATGCACCTCCATGAGGTCCATGGTTTGACCAGTGCCTGGCCCAGAAATAGGCTGCCAGAGAATCTGATGATGGGAGCTTGCAGGGACTTGGTGCTGACAGGCAGCAGTCACACCTAGACTGGACCTGGTACAGTCAGGGCTGGCAAGCAGATCTTCTTTGCCTGGTCAGTCTCTCCCTTCCCCAGGACATGCAGCACACAGACAGACACGCCCCTACTTCAACTCTTACTTTGGTGGCCCAGACTCAAGAGAGCAACTGAGAATGCTCAGTTCTACAGCCCAGTCTGGCACTGCCCAGGCCTCAGTGCTCCACATGCCAAGCAACCATCCCAGAGCTAGGAGCCCTCATCTCCACACATTGAAGTCTTTTTGGCATTTTGGCCAACCCATTTCCCGTTTCACCTGCAGCTGACAGAGCCCTGAGCAGCATGATGGGATCTGTGCACACAGGGCTGGCCCCCAGCCCCAGGACACTGGCTGCACACACCCCCTCCCTGTCTCTGTCCTACCATTTGCTCAGATTCATATTCCTCCTCTGAGGGGCTTTGATAGTCCTTCCTCTTTCGTTTCTTCACAGGCTTGAGGATTTCAGTGGCATTGGTGCTGCTGGCAGAGTTTTCCACGATGACAGACCTGCACAGAGGGAGGGAGGGCCAAGCACTGCAGCCAGGGCAGCACGGTGACACTGCCTAGGGTGTCAGTAAGAGAGGGCCTGCTGGACAATCACTGTCCCCCATTTCTTACTCACACATGCCCCCACCACTCCTGACGGTTGTATGCACACAAGTTGCCAAGAGTTAGAGCCAGGGACAGGCCAGAATCACCCTTACACACTTGGGTGTCAGAAACCTGAACCCAGGGATAGATCAAAAGGGATCTAGTTTAGTAGCAGGGCTCTAAGATGCAATAGAGATGCTGGAAAACAACTCCTGAGAGTCACACACTGGTCAGAAGTAGGGCTGGAAATGCCCCTGTGACCTGTAGCCTTCCACTGCTGCTCAGCCTGGATGCCCCCACTGCAGCAACCTCCTGCTCCAGCAGATACATGTCTACGAGGCCACAAATTGGGCAGGAGCTCCCGTGCTTCCTGCTGTTCCCTTGGGAAGTTTTCCTTCCCCCAGCCTGCCTCCAGAAACAAGCAGCACACACGGGACCCCCAGCATCAGCCAGAGGCGATCACATCCCTTGCTGGAGCACGTGGAGCAGGGCAGGGAGGGAGGGCAGAGGGATGGATCCGGCTCTGCAGGGCACAGACTCCCCTTCCTTTACCTCTCTTTGAACTGCTGGTGGCAGTGCTCGCTGCAGAAGCCCCTGCCTTCCCGGGCCCCGTCCCACACGTGTCTGCGGCCGCAGGTATCGCAGTGGCACAGCCCTTCTGCCGCCGGCAGCGGGGGCTGCTCCGGCACGTCTGCGGCAAGAGGAGAGGCAGTGAGGCACAAGGAAGGACGGCAGACATAGGAGACATTTGCCTCCCCCGTGGAGACACCAGACAGCATCTGCCGGATGGTGCTACCCACCCTATAAGTGCCACCACGGTGCCCTTACCCTGAGCCACAGTAGGATTGTCTCTGCTGGGGGGTGCCCCCTCGGAGTCCCCATCTTCCTCTGTGTGACCCTCCTTCACAGCTTCCACAGGAGGCATCTTATCAGCACTCACCACCTTCAGCGTCCCATACTCATTTATCCGGAACTGTATAGTTGAACAAAAAAACAAGGGAAGAGTTAAACAGGACAGACATGGAACTGGGTGGTTGGTCTGAAAGTGAGGGACATGGTCTGGCCATCAGTGTGTCTGACAAGAGGACAACTCTTCTGAGGACAAAGGTGAGCACAGCACCCCAGGCCCTGTGAAGGTGCCCTGCCTGCAGCCTGTGCTGGGCACTCAGGTGACACCAGCACCAGCTGGAGCTGGGAGGTGGGTGGCTGGAGGATGAAGTGTCCTGAGGCTGAGCAGCAGCTGAGAAATCGGAGCATTTTCTGCAAGCTGTCATGCACTGAGGGCACCCCTGAGGCTGCCAGACGAGCACAGGCAGCATCCCAGGGTGAGGGCAGGAGCCTGGGCAGAGCCAAGTCCACAGCACAGTTTGGAAGGGAAGATGTCCTGCACAGCATGTAGCACCTTGTGCCTCCTTGTGCAGGGCAGAGCTGCTGCAGCCCCCCAGGCACCTCTGTCAGCTCTGTGCTAAGCTCCCAGGATGGCAGGGAGATAGGGATGGGACAGGAGAAGTGCTGGAGCAGCTGAGGGATCCTTCAGCTGCGGTGCAGAGAGGCCATGGCACATCCTGGTGCTCCCTGCTTGGCACAGGCTGAGGGATTTACAAGCACAAGCAGCTGTGGGGAGAGGCAAAGGGGTCAAACCTGGTGGCCCAGGGCTACACTTACCCGCAGGTTACTCCCAGGCAAAGTTGCCACCCCATCTTTCCACTCCAGCACACGGACTGTGCTGCAGGTCTGCACCCCACTGATCTGGGGAATGACAGCAGCTGTGATGGGCTCATTTCCTGCTCCCCTCTCTGGCCTCTCAGCCCCTGTGCTTCTCTGGGGCTCCCGGGGGAATCGCTGGATCTCTAAGGTGCTCGTGGGGAGGTTGATGGCAGTGGCGTTTGCTTGAGAAGGGAAGAAAGGAGACAAACAACCAGAGGCATACACAGAACACTTCACTGATGCAAACAAGGCTCAAAGGCAGGCCACAATCCCAGAGGACAAGATCTCCCAGGTGAGGGCTCTGCTGTGGGCCAAAGCACGAAGCAAGCAGAGTGATGCAAAAAATCTGCAGCCAGTAATGGCTCATGCTGGGGGTTGGCACCAACACTATCCACATTCAAGTGGTTCTACTTTAGCCTGATCTCAGACTGTTTCTGTGCCCTAGTGTGACAGGAGTTTGCAATTTCCAGTTTAGTTGCATTTCAAAGGAACACACTGTCCAACCAAGGGCCCCTCTGCAGTGAGAAATGAGGCACCAGGAAAAACTGGGAGATCTGCTTCTAGAGAACATCCCTGTTCTCCCCTAACACACAACCATGCTCAAACACCTCCTAAATGACACTGGTCAGCTGCACACAAAATTGCCCCAATTTTCAAGAGTAAGGACAACCCTGATAATTACAGGCCTGTCAGTCTCACTACAGTGCCTGGTAAAATTATGGAGAAGGTTATTCTGGGAGTTACTGAAAAACACTGGAGAGACAACGCAGTCATTGGTTACAGCCAACACAGGCTCACAAGGGGAAGTCCTGGTTAACCAACTGAATTTCCCTTTATGGAGAGGTCTCCCCAGTAAGCTGACCAAGCAAAGCCAATAGATGTGGGGTTTTAGGATTTCAGAAAAGACTTGATACTGCCTCTCACAGTATCCTTCTGGGCAAAGTGTCCAGTACAGAGCTCATCCAGCCCATTGTCCATTGGGTGAATAACTGGATGATGGGTCTCCTACAGCTGGGCTCAATGCTTTAGAGGAACTGGATGCACGTCAGGCTGGTGGCTACCACCAGTGGGGTTCCGCAGGGTTTAGGGCCAGTGCTCCTAAATTTTTCATAAATTATCTGGATGAAGTAATTAAATGTCCATTAAGTAAGTTTATAAATGACACTTAATTAGTAGGAGCTGTGGACACCCTTGAGGGTAGAGAGGCCTTACACAGAGATCTGGATAGACCAGAGAGCTGGGCAATCTAATCATCATGTGCAGGAAATGAAAGACCTGGATTCTGCACATGAGATGGGATAATCCTGAACAATTGTATGACTTGGGGAACAAGACTGGAGAGCTGTCCTGAGGAAGGGGCTCAGGGGCTTTCGCCTGAGGGCAAGTGGAACAGGAGCCAGCAGTGCCTTGGCAGCCCCAAGGGCCAGCCCTGCCCTGGGGGACATCGGGGAGTGACTGTCCTGCTCTGCTCTGCACTGGGGCAGCCTCACTTCCAGTGCTGGGGACAGTTTGGGCCTCTCAGCACACAAAGGACATCTGAGGGCTGCAGCTGTGTCCAGGAGAGGGGACCAGGGTGGTGAAAGGTCCTCAGGGCAGGACTTGGCAGGAGCAGCTGAGGCCACTTGGCCCGTTCAGCTGGGAGGAGAGAAGGCTGAGGGGTGACCCCATTGCTGTCTGCACCTTCCTCCTAGGGGCAAGTGCTGATCTTCCCCTGCTGGGACCAGAAATGGGACCCGCGGAGATGGAATGAAGCTGCCTCAGGGGAAGTTCTGATGGGACATTAGGAAAAAGCTCCTCACTCAGAGGCTACTCAGTGCCTGGAACAGGCTCCCCAGGGAAGTGGTCACAGCACCAAGTTCAGGGAGTGTCTGCACAATACTCAGTCCCTATGGTTGAATTTTAGGTGGTCCTGCCAGGACCAGAGTTTTGGACTCAATGAACCTTATTGGTTCTGGGATTCCATGCTAATGCAGCAGCCCAGGAGCCCACAGCCCTGCAGAGCAGGCACCTAACACACTGTGCTGCTCTGGTTCAGGGCCCCACACATCAGGGCTTCAGTTTGAAGCTCAGGAAGATTTGATTGACCACAAACAGTCCAAGTGATGTGAGATAACCACAGAAAACCTCCAAGATGGCAACAGCACCTTGGCTTTGCCTCCCAGTGTTTGGGAGGAGCACAGCTACACAAGGAGTGTGGGCTATCGAGGCTGGGGGGGGCAGCAGCTGGAGGGGACTGCCCCACATACCTGGTATGATGAAGGCAGTGGTGGGCAGGTGGGTGCTCTGCACAGTGCTCTCGGTGGTGACCACGTGGACACTGACCTCCCCAGCAGCACTGCCCTTGGTGCTCCTCACCACCTCCATCTCCCCCCTGCTGTCCATCGCCTTGCCTGGGCACACAGCGAGGCCCTGCAGGGCAGCAGGGAAGAAATCAAGTTGAGTACCAGTATAAAGACAACACAGGAGCGAGAAAGTGACTGCATGGGATGGTCTCTCCCAGCAGAAGTCCCTGCAAGATGTGTTAAAGATCCACTGAAACCACATGAAGGTCACAGCTGGCATCAACATGGCCCATGAAAGCCCTTTTTGTGAGGTCCCAGCTCAGAGCCTGCAAATGCTGCAGGTTTTTCCTCACCTGACACCACCATAAGATGGTACGAGCACGACAGATCCACCACAAGCTGTGCCTGGCTCCCACAGGGGCCTACAGTGCTCCAACAGACTGTGACTGAGGGCTGCCAAATCCCACCCTGGAGCAGGCAGAGCTCCTTTCAGGGCACCTTCCAGTTCTCCTGTTGAGTGTCACCCTCAATCTTCTAACTGGCTGCAAGAGAGAATTTCACAAGTGACAGGAGTTACTGGGGGTGTGAGTGGGGGCAACTTGATGTCCCCTGAACCCCATCCGAGTTTCTCATGGGACTGGTGATGCTCAACCTGTCTAGCCATGAATCTCAAGGAGGCAGCAAAGAGTCAGGGCCTCCAGGGTACGACTGGCCCTCACTGGCTGTGACCAGCCCCCCACCCATGGGCCCAGGGGCTCCCCACTGCAGCAGCACCCTCTCCAAAGCACCTGCTGCCAGGATGGAGGCAGAGCTACAGAGAGGACCATGGTCCTGTCTTGGCCTCTGCTGATGCAATTTGAATAAAAGGGAAGACATCCGTGTGGAAAACAGGATACTCATTTCAGTGATGCAGGGTTAGCTAAGAATTGGGCTACAAAGGACAGTCTGAAATTTTAAAACCTGAGACATCCAGATAAAGGTGTTACAATCAGAGGGCACAGAGTGGGATGGTGTGATCACATTGAGGGGAAGGTCTACTTCTCCCAGTTCTGTCAGGTTTGTGACCAGAAACACTTGATGCTCACTGGCAAACAGCACAGACCTTTCAGGCTCTCCAGGTGCAGAAAAGTAATGTTAAGTGTCAGGATAACTGAAGGAACTGAAAAACTAATCTGGACACCAGACTCCAAGTGAAAGCCAAAAAGAATTTAGCAGCCAACCTCTTTCAGTGTTCCTAATACCCAGTAGGAATCTATCTGCTTTTTTTGGCACTTAAATCCAGTCAATCTTTGATTCATCATTGGGTCAAATATTTCAATATTTCAAGGACAATTCCTCATTTTGTGGGAACTTTAGCCTTTTTTATAAAATTCAACAGAACTTGGGACTGGAAATGCCTTGAAAGGAAGAGAAATAACTAGATCCAGTGCTCAGGTTCGTGATGCTCCACCCAAATTTCTCACATTCTCTGATGTAAACACAAAAGCAAATATTTGCACAGGAAATGCCAAGCAGTAGTCAACACTATGGTTTAGTTTTGGATGCCAGGAGCAGGGAATTGGACTTGATGGTCCTTATGTGTCCCTTCCAGCTTGAGATATTCTGTGATTGTGGTTCACTCTCCAAATCTTTGGGGGGCTAGGCTGATGCTGTGGACACTGGTTCTCCTGTGAGTTCAGGGTGAACAGAATGAATTTGGATTACACACTGTGGTGCTGGTCTTTAAACTGGAAAAGCTAAACAACTGAGATTTAGGCCTTAATCTCCAGACAACCCCTCCTCTAGCAGCTTCCTGGGAAAGGCCCCACTGCAGCCAAGGGCATGTCCCAGCACTGGGGCAGCTGAGCTCAGAGGGTTGGGCAGAGGAGCCCATCCAGCCCACGGCCCTGCTCTACTGTTGGACTCAGTGATCATATAGGTCCTCTACAACCTTACCAGGGCCATCATTCTACCACAAACTGTGCCTCCTGTCCCCTCATACATCCCTCACCAGCAGTGTGAGTGCTTTCCCTAGCACCTCTGGCTGAAACAACTGCTTTGCTGGTGGAAACCTTTCCCTAACTCCTTGTCCTAACTCCTGCCTTTGAGCATACATGGAGGACAAGTTTTATTCCAAGCCCAAAACTATTTCAAGGCCATACATGAGCAGCAAGAACACTGTTGGTGTGAACTTGTAAGCACACTCTTGCCACAGCTGAAACTCAGCAGCTCCCAGGGCTCTCCCACCTCTTGTCAGGGGCTTCCATGGCATCAGACAACAATTTACCACCAACACTGCTCACATTAACCATAGCACACACTGTTAAACTCTTAACTCGGGATTCCTGGGATAACCCCCCAGCTCCTGGACTAGGGCCCCACAGGTGTGGGCATGACAAAATACCTGGGCTGCAGAGCTCCATCCTCACCCGGAGGACTGAGAAACAGGATTGCGGATGTTGTTTGCAGCTCATAGTTTTTAAAATCCCAACATAAAACCCCCTGGAAAACATATATAAAACCTGCTGTGAAGTATCTCAGGTCAGAAGTGCCACATGAGAAAAAGGGGCTGAGCCACAGCTGTGACCTGCCCTAGCACCCCTGTCACAGCAGGAGAAAGGCACTTTGGATAACCCTCCCTGGGAGCAGAAAAGATGTCATGGAGGGGATACTCACAGCTCAGAGAACTCTGGTGGCATCAGCCCCTGGAGCCAGAGCCCAGGCAGGTACCACTGCCCCAGAGATCCCTTCAGGGCGTCTCCTGTAAGCCCTGGAGTCACCCATATAATCACAGGATAACTCAGGACCCTTGAGAGGCCTGTAATTCACCCTTCTGCTCCCAGCAGGTTGGGATCACACCAGGTTGCCCAGGGCTTTACCCAGCCTGGTCTTTATCCCACCTACCAGGATGAAAATCTGCAAATAAGCGCAACAATTAGCAAGCCAAACTCACAATTTTCCTTGTATGTTAGGAAAAGGTTTTAACCCCAGAGGGTGGTCAGGCATTGAACAGGCTCCTCAGGACTTGGAGAGCTCCAGGAGCATTTGGACAATGCTCTCAGGCAGGGGGTGGGATTGCTGGAGTGTTTGTGCAGGGCCAGGAGTTGGACCAGGATCCTTGTGCTCGGGATAGTCTATGCTTTGTTCTGCTCATTGCCTGAGATATTGAACAAAAGCTTTTTTTTTTTTTTTTTTTTTTTTTTTTTTTTTTTTTTTTTTTTTTTTAAGCTGTTGTTTAGCTTCTGGCCTACACATGTCCCAGTGACATCTGATAAAGCTCTGCCCACCCAGACAAAGCAGAATCAGGCTGCTCAGCAGCCTTCAAACCCCCCTCCACCCCTCCCCAGCCAGCTTTTAAAAGAGCAACAGTGGAGCTGCAGCTGTTTCAGCTGTTTTGGCCTTAACAGTGAGGCCTTGAGTTCTCCATTTTTCTTGGTATTGGGCGTAACTCCACATCTTACAGAGGGTGCAGGTGAGCCCCACTCTTCAGCCAGCTGCCCATCCATTCCACAAGGACTCCTCACATCCACTTCTCATTTCTGCCTTCTGCTGAGGGACAGCCAAGGATCCCTGGCTGGAAAAGCCAGGAAGGAGGAAAACCACCCCAAGAAATCCTGTCTGCACACACATACACGTGGTCCCTCCAGAGAACACCACAATGTGCTGGCTGGAAGGCAGAATTTTTCCAGACAATTCTCATCTGGTAGTGCTCTGCTCCCTCCTGCTTTGCTCCTGGAATCCTGTGCTGTGTAAGGGTAGGGCTGTGCACATGGAGTCTGTCTGCAGCCAGACTCCATCAGTCTACTCCAACCAGTTCTGACAGCAGGATCAGTGTCTCTGTCAGACACAAATCTTCAGGTTCAGGAAACAAAGCACAAACACAGAGAAGGGGTCCCTGCACAGCCCCTCACCCAGCACAGTGCAGAGCCCGACTATCCTGAGCACCTGAGAGCTGGGGACACCAGCCTGAGCACACACTGGCCACAAAACACATACTTTAAGGCAACCAGGATCACTGGCTCTTGCTGCCTACAGAGGTTTAGCTCAGCCAGCAGGATCACTAGGTGTTGGCACAGCCACGTTCTGGAGCAGTGACCCTGGGGCTTGCAGAGCATCTCTAGGGCTGCTGTACACAGGAGCCTCCAGCTCTGCCACAGCCTCACACACACCCTCACACTCAGCCTCTCACCAAAGCACGGCAGAGGCAGGGAATGATCTGCTCCTTGGGAAGAGGAGGAACATGCTGCATGCAACAGGCCACAGAGAAGCATGGAGAAAAGGAGCTCCCAGCATGGAGCCACTGCACAGCCCCAGTGGTGCTTTATACAGCACGATCTGCTCAAAAGAGGTGTTTGTGGTCATCACAGAACTGGCCTAAAGTAGTCTAATTCAAACAATATTAATGGGCATTCACTTTGTGGCCTCTCTGAATTTTAAATATTCCTAAAACCTGCACCGGTACATGCTGGGGGCTGCCCAGCTGGGAGGAAAGATCCTGCTGGACACCAGGATGCCCATGGGCTAGCAATGTGCTCCTGGAGCAACACAGAACAGCGTCCTGGGCTGCACTGGGAGCTGTGACACAGCCGGTGAAGGGAGGGGATCCTTCCCCTCTGCTCCACACCAGTGAGGCCAGCCCTGGAGTGCTGGGCTGCCCAGTACAGGAGACAGGGACAGACTGGGCAGAGTCCAGCACAGGGCCATGAAGGTGATGGAGGCACTGGAGCATCTCTGCAATGAGGAGAGGCTGAGAGAGCTGGGACTGCCCAGCCTAGAGCAGAGCAGGCTCAGGGCATCTCATCCCTGGGGATAAATACCTGGGGGGAGGCTGCAGAGGGGACAGGGCCAGGGACAGCCCCAGGGGCCACGGGCACAAAGTGATACACAGGAGGGGCCCTCCGAGCTCAGGAGACACTTCTGCACTGGGAGGGTGGCTGAGCTCTGGTGCAGGTGCCCAGGGAGGTGGTGAAGTCTCCATTCCTGGAGGGACTCAAAAGCCACCTAGACACATCCTGGGCAGCTGGCTCTGGGTGGCTCTGATGGAGCAGGGGCTGGGCAAGGTGACCTCCAGAGGTGCCTCCAGCCTCATCCAGCCTGAGATTCTATAAATTTTTTTTCAGGAATTTCATCAGCCATAACAGAGAACTTCCCCATCCTTGCCATCAGCTGAGATATGGACTTTTAATTAACTCCAGTGGCAAAATTGAGCCTTTAAGAAAGATCACCAGCTGGGATCTTGCTAAAATTGCAAGAGGCACACCAGAGCACAACAGAGGCCTCCGGGGCTGAGAGCTGCTCCCTTGGATCTTCCCCTGTCTTCTGGCATTGCCCAGGGCAGGTGTTTAGGAGACTAATGGCACTGCAGAAATACTTGCTTTGTATACACACAGGAACACTCAGGAACACCCTTGGCACAGGCACGTGGCCCAGTGGAGAAGCACAATCACACACTTCCCTTCCAAATCTGACTGCTGCTCCAAAGCCACAAGCAAATGCCTCCTCTGGAACAAACCAGGGGCCACAAAGTTCTGCTCCTGGGTTCTTGTGCAGCATGGTGAGGTTTGGAGTGGGCCACGGTATTTATCAACATCTCAAAACCAGATGAAATGTCCTTCTGTTCAGTAAGAGGCTGTTCATGTTACACATTTTGAAAGAGCAAATAGATTCTGTGAAAATGGAGATCAGAGGGAGAAGGGCAATAAAGCAGCAAACCACCTTCAGCTGTACGTTCAGACACAGACAAAGCAGAGACACTCAGGCTAGGTGTCACCTGCTGTCCCAGGGGTTTCACTGTCACCAGGACCAGATTTTGGGCTTGTGGATTGGCTTAGACCCACAGGTGGGGAGGACAAGCACTTGCCAGCAATCCCATGTGCCACTCCAAAGGGGTCAAGGTGTCACCACCCAAGCTGAGAGCCAAGGCCAGCAGGCAGCCTGAATCCCGGGCCCTTCTGACGGGCACCACAGGGACAGCCACAGCCACCTCCCACTGCCCCCTGAGACCTCCAGCCCTGCTCACCATCCCGACCTGCACACTTCGGAGATTTTTCCACACTTATAAGCAGATGGAAACATCTACAGAGGATGGATAACTGACCTCAAAACACTTCTAACTGTCCAGTGTTTTATTTTCTTTTATAACTAGTAAAGAAATCAATCCAGGACCTGTCCTGGACCATGCGGAACACCCTGTCCACAGCCCGGGCTGTTTGTGCACTGCTAGGCTGAACTAAAGCCCCGCACGCTGCAGGGCCCTGTCCAGGGCTGCAGCGGCGTCTCTGCAGGCTCCGGGACAGCACCTGCTCACCCGGTGTTTGAGAAACACCCGAAGAAACACGGCCGAGCGTCCCCGGCGCAGGGCGCTCCCAGGCTCGGCGCGCCCCGGAGCGGCTCCCCGGGGGCAGCCGGGGCGGCGGAGTCCCTGTGGACGGGGCCGGGCAGCGCCTCGCAGCTCGCAGCGCCGGCGGGACGCGAGCCCGGCCCGGGCCGGCAGCGCGGCGACGTTCGGGGTCAGCGCGGGTGCGGCGGCCCGGGCAGAGCCGGCGAGGGGCTCCCGCAGTCCCGGCCCCGCCGCCTCCGGGGCAGCCCCGGCCCCTCCGCGGCTCGGCCCCGCCGCGGGCACGGGAATGTCGGCGCTTCTCCCCACCGCCGCCGGGCCCGGCCCCGTTCGCCCGGCCGGGGCCTCGCCCGTGCGGGCACCGGGATGCGGCGATGCCGGGCGGGGACGCGGCGAGCCCGGGCCGGCGCCGCCCGGCCGCGCTCCTTACCTGCACCCGGGCGGGCGCTGCTCCGAGCCCCGGCGGCGCTGCCCGGCCCGGCCCGGGGTGCGGGGGGCGCGGAGCGGGAGGGGCGCGGGGCCGGTCCGAGTGTGCGCGGGGAGCGCGGGGAGGGGGCGGCTCAGCCGCGCCGTCGCCGTGGAAACGCGCGGGGCCGCATCCGCAGGGCCGCGCTCACCCCGCCGCAGCTTTTCGGGGGGTTGCGGGGAAAGGGCGCGTCGTCATGGCAACTCCGGGAGCCCCCGGACCGGCCGGGCATCCCCGGGCCGCGGGGCCAGGCTTAGACGGGACGGGGCAGCACAGACCCACAGCGTGCTCCTGCACTAAGGCACGGGTGCTATGGATGGGCTGGAGCCCCTCTGCTCTGGAGCCAGGCTGGGAGAGCTGGGGGTGCTCACCCGGAGACGAGAAGGCTTCAGGGAGAGTTCAGAGCCCCTGCCAGTGCCTAAAGGGGCTCCAGGAGAGCTGTACAGGGACTGGGGACATGGGATGGACACAGTGAATGGCTTCCCACAGCCAGAGGGCAGGGATAGATGGGATATTGGGAAGGAATTGTTCCCAGGGAGCATGAGGAAACCCTGGCACAGGTTGCCCAGAGAAGCTGTGGCTGCCCCTGGATCCCTGGAAGTGTCCAATGCCAGACTGGATGGGGCTTGGAGCAACCTGGGATAGTGGAAGGTGTCCCTGCCAGGGGTGGAATGAGATGAGCCTTTATGGTCCCTCAATCAAACCATTCTAAGACTGTGTGATTAACCAAACACCCCTCCGAGAGGAATCAGACAACACCAATGGGGATGTGTCCCCCACAGCAGCCAAGGCACCCTGGAGACCATAGCAGCTCCCCAGACCTGGTCTGGTTTTGGTACCTCCCCAGCATTCCAACCTCAGGCCCAAAGAGGGACCAGAGACATCCCCAAGATCCCTGGGAAGTGAAAGGATGACTCTGACTGGTCCTGTAGAAGAAATGCAGGATGGACACACGGCTCTGGTCAAACCCAGGGTTGCTCACCTGCCCACCCTTCAGTATTCTGTGGCCACACAAGAAGTGTCTTCAGACACACTAGGTCTGTCCCACTAACCTGCAGAAAGTGAGAGTGGAAGGAGCTGAGGCTGGAAGCACAAGGGCCAAATGTACAAAAAGTCTCTGAGAAGAATCCTTGATATGTTTTGGGCGGACTGGAGAGAGGTGACTGCCTGCTCACCCTGATAGCCAGCTCTGGCTGCTCTGAGCCCAGGGCACCGACTGTTCCTGCTCACTTTGAAGACTGTAGGAACAACCTCACAGTTTTAGTGTATCTGCAAGTTCCTTGCCACATTGAGTTTTATACTCCAAAATTTTTACCATATTAAAAATATTAAGTCAGACTCTGATGAAGCAACAGATTGTGCAAATCAGGGGGGAAGTAACAATATATTTCCTCTGCTGCTACTGCCTTCTTCCTCATTTTCAAATAAAACTCCAGTGTAGAAAAAGATTTTCTCATATCAATCCTTTTGTGCTGCAGAGGGAAGGTCAAACAGATTTGAATCAGGAGCAGAGTGAAATTCAGTCACTTCAAAAGTAGCCCATCAGTTCCCTGTTCCTGGCTGAGCTTGCTGTAAAAAACAATCAGGAATTCAGAATGATGAATTCCTAGGGAACAGCTACATTAGATATAAAAAGAGGAAACAGCCCTGTCTTCCCAGTGAAGCCTCTGGCTGATGTAACATCAGACCATTTCCCTCTCTGTGCCTCAACTTCCATCTCTGTGGGCAAGGATCTGAACTTATACCTCGGGGGCTGGGGAGCTGTCCTGAGGAAGGGGCTCAGGGGCTTTTGCCTGAGGGCAAGTGGAACAGGAGCCAGCAGTGCCTTGGCAGCCTCAAGGGCCAGCCCTGCCCTGGGGGACATCGGGGAGTGACTGTCCTGCTCTGCTCTGCACTGGGGCAGCCTCACTTCCAGTGCTGGGGACAGTTTGGGCCTCTCAGCACACAAAGGACATCTGAGGGCTGCAGCTGTGTCCAGGAGAGGGGACCAGGGTGGTGAAAGGTCCTCAGGGCAGGACTTGGCAGGAGCAGCTGAGGCCACTTGGCCCGTTCAGCTGGGAGGAGAGAAGGCTGAGGGGTGACCCCATTGCTGTCCGCACCTTCCTCCTAGGGGCAAGTGCTGATCTTCCCCTGCTGGGACCAGAAATGGGACCCGCGGAGATGGAATGAAGCTGCCTCAGGGGAAGTTCTGATGGGACATTAGGAAAAAGCTCCTCACTCAGAGGCTACTCAGTGCCTGGAACAGGCTCCCCAGGGAAGTGGTCACAGCACCAAGTTCAGGGAGTGTCTGCACAATACTCAGTCCCTATGGTTGAATTTTAGGTGGTCCTGCCAGGACCAGAGTTTTGGAATCAATGATCCTTACGGAACACTTCCAGCTTGAGCTATCTGGGATTCTGTGAACTTTTGTTTACTTAAGCTTAGCTCTTTGTAATACTTTTATGATTTAATTTATTCTGCAATGGAATCCCATGAGACTAAACGTGTGCAGGGCTGCGCTGCTCTTGGACTTGCTCGGCTGGGATTCGTCCCCAAAACATCCTGCTATTCACAGGATGGCAGCATGCACACATGGTAGTGCCTATCACTCCTGTCCTCACCCACAGTCATGTCCCAAAAGCCTGACAGAGACCTCATAAAACATGAAGCAAGAGGAAGCTGCTGCCATCCACAGTGGGAAGGTCACTGCAAGGCTGTGTATCAGTTTCATGCTTTCTAGGGCGATGTTGTGTGTGAACCACAGAACAGTTCTGGTCTGGGCTGCCATATGTACACAGCTGACACCTGAGTGATGACAAGCGGTGGATTACACTTTCAGTGTCACAGAGTAACTGGTTTTAATTGTCAGCAAATAGACCCAGAAAAGGTAATTGGAGAGGCTCTTTCAGAAATACTTTTCTTGTGTCTCCCATTACTGTCAGCACTTAATCCATGTTTGAACCACAGCTGAGCAGACCAGGAGCTGCTGTAGCACTCCCCAGGTAAATTGCACAGCATCCCTATCACCACTGTGATAACAAGGGACTGTGCTGTGTAATTTTCCCCTTGTACTGATGCTGAGCAGAACAAGGAGCACAAGAGCTGTGCAGGGGAAAGCATTTCGCACTTTACCCCATTCTGCCCCCAGCAGCTCACCTGGGTGCAGTTGTGCACTGTGGTGACACCAGGCCACTGAACACCTGCTGGCTTAACAGCACTAACTTCTTATTCCATTTACAGGATGATCCTGTTCCAGGAGCCGCACACACCAGTAATAAATCTATAACTCCCCGACTCCATCCACACACTAGCACAGGCTGTCACATCCAGCCCTGGTGTCATCTACAGCTTTCCCTCCACTGTTTTTGGTCCCTTGGACTGAAATCACTGTACTTAGTTCTTACCCAAAGGAGACATACTGGAGCAAGACTTAAGTGTCTGCTTCTAAAATGAATAAAAACAGTGTTTAAGATTTTCTAAATTAGACAACCCTGAAAAAGCCACTTTCTGTGAACAAGAGGATGTTGCCCTTGAGTTAGAGAATCACCCAGAATCATGCCCAAAACTTGAGTCCTCATACAAGCTGCTGTGAACTACAGCCTGAGTCATGCATTTTATCTGCAGACATCTTCCTGTGGTCAGCATTTCTTCCATGGTGTGGATCATATCAACTGCTCTGCCATTCCTTCTCCCACAGGAACACACTTATGTGCTTCCAACCCAGCCTGGTAAAGACAGATGTTGCTAAAAGGGTGGAAGTTCATGAGCCACTTCAGAGCAGTTAGTTTATTGCAAATTTTTACTGGATTATGAAACAGCTGAAACTTCCCCTCTGACACCTACACACACATTTAGCGAACTAATAACGTGTGAGGGAGCTGTGAGAGTTGAGTTTACATTCTGCTATTTCATCTTTTTCATCTAACTGCAAAAAAAGAGGGGTGGAAAGGGCTGATCAAGTGTAAAAGCAACCATTATGATCCTAAGGACACATAGATAAAATTCCCAAACTGCTGCCACTACACAGAGCAGTATTTGTATTAATTGTCCTTCTCACCTTTAAAAGTAACATGTTCCTCTTTGCTTTAAACAGCCCTGACAAAGCCAGGGCACAGCAAAGGTTACTGAGGGTGTTGCAGGAACTTTATCACCAACTGCATCCAAGTGATGCATCTTTCAAAAGATCCCAGAGTTTGCATCACCTCTCAAAGACATTCTCAGCACCTCAGCTATTTGTTGGGATTTCCAGGCTCCTCAGCCAAGTTCCTGCTTTCTCAGCTTTTGCTCTTTGATGTATGAAATTGTTCTGTGGCTGTTAGAGTGCCAACCTAAACTAGACTTCAGTAAAAACTGGAAATAGTTCAAGTTATTTCATGTGCGAAGAAGAAATCCAAGACTTGTTTTAAATGCCCCTCCCCATTGCTCATCTAACAGTAGCTACAATCAGGATTGGGATAGAGTCATCTCTCAATTGTAAACAGAGTCTGAAACCATGGAATTTAGAGGTAGAAATGTTATAGTAGGAAAAACAAGGGTCACTAACTCGGGTCCCTCAGCTCTTCTCCAAGCAGTGATATTGCAAGGTGAGAGACTTATTTTAGTGTACATCAGACACAGAAGTTGTGCTATTCCTCAGAGCAACACAACCCTTCCTGACGTAGGATCAAATAAAAAGTGAATTAAATAGACTGTGGCTGCCCCATCTCTGGAAGTATCTAAGACCAGGCTGGAGGAGGCTTGGAGCAACCTGGTCTGGGGGCTGGTGTCCCTGCCCATGGTGGTGGGTGGGACTGGATGATCTTTAAGGTCCCTACAGCCCAAACCAGCCTGTGATTCTATGATTTAAGGACAAAGCTTGCATTTATGTCAAAAACTAAAACATGTGGAGGGATGTTTTTTTTCAAATATAGGAAAAGGCCAGGACCAGACTGCAAATACAGTCCCAGATTCTAAATTTCACTTCTAGTGGTAATGGTGATTTACCTTTCACAATTTGCTACAGGACATTTTGATTTTGTCAATCCTGCATCCCACATTTGATGAGAAGGCAAGTTTCTCTTTTGTCTTTAAAAAGACAAATTTATATTGATTATACCAAATGCAAAAAAACCCCAAACAAACAAACAAAAAAAAAACCCCACCAACCAACCCAGATCCCCCAAAAATCCACAAAAAACCCAACAAAACAAATCAGGTAGCCCAATTCTGAAACACATACCCAAAAGGTTGTTTCCAGGGTTAGGTTAAAAACCGAGTTATGACAATGCCAGGTGATTTTCCCATCAAACTATTGCTCCTAATGCAGGCAAGGCAAAGCAAAGCACATGCAGCCAGCATGAAGGTCCTGTAGCCTTTTACCCTTGTATGGGGATTTATCCAACCCCTTTCATCACATCCAGAAGGGATCTCAGGAATAATCACATTTGTGATGAGGAACACACACCAACCTCAGTGTTCCACTCCCACAGAAAGTGCTGCTAACAGAGATGGAACGTTGAGGGTGTTTGGGTTTTGCTGGTTCCTTACAGCACCATCACAAGCCATTCACTTCACTGCCTGGCTCAGGATCTGGCACTATCAAAATCCTCCTGGCTTTCCAGAGGAAACCCATCCAGAAGGATGAGTCATGCCAAGAAATCCCTGCTTCATTTGCACATTGAAGGGCACCAGCCAAAGGAGACAGGCAATGTGGCTTTGGTAACACAGAAAGAAATCTGGATATTTAAAGGAGTTACAGGTAAATTGGTTAAATGCAATCTGGCCTCACCCTGTAATTCATGAATAAGGACTCAGAACACAAACACTGTCACAGCAATCTCAGCTCAGAAAGCTGAGTGTAGCTGGTTAGGAGCCATCATTCTGCATTGCTGCCCATTGCTGGGTGCCCACAGCCTGGGCGGCCACGACATCCTCGGGCTGGCATTGGGGTCAGCTTTAGAAAGAAGGGATTGTATCTGCAAAAAAGTAATGGTCAAAATCTTGGTATCACACAGACACATACTGGGAATACACGTGTACTTTTCAACCTGCTGAGCTCTAAGCTCAATCCTTCTCCTGAGAAGAGTGTGGTATGTATTTTAGCAGAGTTCTCTGCAAAGTTTACAGAGGAGCAGTTCCCTCTGAAGTCTGACCTACTCCATGATCATAAGTATAACCAAAGCAGTTTAACTCAAGTGTATCTTAGGCTGTAAACACAAACTTAGCTGGTTTTTTTTGCCCAGTCTGAATTCTGTAGGAAGCCCCAAGTACTCCCCTCCCATCTGAGATCCTGCAGTAAATTCAACCCTGCAACACTCTAAGTTTTTCTACTCATACTAAAATACACCACCCTCAGCAAAAAGCTCCAGTTTAACTCAAACACTCCTTATCACAAATTACCACCAGGGTTAGGTGCAGATAACACTGCAGCACCCAGGCAGATAACCTGATCTTATGGCAACACTAGGCATGGAACCACTTCAGTTCGGGTTCCAGGAACGTGAGCTCAGAACTGACCACTCTTCCTAGGACCTCTCTGCCACCAGCATGGATACTCACCTGCAAGAGGCAAAGTGCAGCTTTTCAGAGATGATCAGGAAATGGTGAGAAACTGGATTTCAGGAGCATTGTTTATAGCATTAAAGGAATTTCAGGATAGACAAGTTGGTATCAAATCACATTTCACACGTGCCCCATGCTGACCCAATTCCTCTGGGCAGGTGTGTAACTTGGGACCAGAGGTACAGCTGTCACACCCAGCAGAAAGGACAAGGTGACACACTGGGACACAAACAGCTACCAAGTCTCTCACTAAGCCAAAGAAGTTTTCCCCATAAAAGCAGGGCAAGTTGTGATTTCCCCAGCACAAGGCACACCAAGAATCCCATTTCACTGCAATGAACACAAGAGTTTGAATCACCAATTTAATTTTATACAAGTCAAACTACACGTTGTATAAAGAGTACAAGGCAGTTCTAATGTTTGCTACTGCATGTTACAAAAATCAATTTAACTATAAAGGGGAATTTTTGGGACAAATCCTATTCCACAATTTAAGTGAATTGGCAACTGTGGTTTAGCAAAGCCTTAGTTAAAAACTAGAACTCTAGCTCCAAGAGATTACATTTCCAATAAAGTTTGGACCTACACACAAGAAGATTATAGTTCTCCTAGTCTGAAGCAAAACGTTAACATAAGTGAGTCAAAGGGGAGGGAAGACAGATTTCTTTACCTGGGTTTCATATCCAATGGGGATTCAAAGGCTGACAAACCATACAGCATACTAATGACTTGGACCACAGCCAAGAGATACCTTCATGTCTGACAACAGTGACACTTGAGATTCAAGCAAGAAACGTCAGAAAGCTTTTATTCTTTCAAGTCTGGAACAAAGGGGTTTTCAGCAATACTGTAGGATACAGGTTCCAGAGCACCTGTTGCCTTTAATACAGTCTCAGTATGGGGGGAATGTTCTTTTGGCAAGTCAAGGTACAACATAAGTCCTCCAACTTGAGTTTATTGCTGGTCTAAAATCTTCCTAGTACTGTTACTGGTTTATACAGTTTGCCACCTGCTTCCAAAACTAAGATTAACTATGTGACCTGCCAAGCAAGGCAATCCTGCCTTTGGCAGCAAGCTTAATTTCATGAAGCTGATGATACCCATAGTTCTAATGCCATGAAAAAAATAGGAAAAAAAGGATACTTTCAAAAAGCCCATATTTAAGCCTGTTTATATTCAGTTTATTTTTAATATAAAAACCACTTTGCATTTAAGAGTAGTTAAGTTACTCCTGCAGAAATGCTATAAAATCAAACTTTCAGCTCAATTTCTACAAAAGGGGGACGCTTCCTGCTTTGTATCACCATCCCACCCAGTACTGCCAAATCTGGGATACAAATTAAACCTTTATGCCTTATGACGTAGTTCTTAGGCCATTCACTCCTGCAAGAGAAAAAACCAACTTCTGAAGTACTAACATAACACTAATGGCCTGACAGGTAGGAAAATGTTCCGTAATAGTGTGCAAGGTGTGAGGAGAGTTCTAGTCCTAATCTCTTGAACTGGATCTTGATCGTGAGCGGGACTTTGAGCGAGACCTGGAGCGGGACCTGGAGGCAGCTCTTTTGGGTGGAGACTCGGAGCGAGCCTTGGCAGACGGCTGCTGCTGCGGAGAGTTGGAGCGAGACCTGCTCCTGGACCTGGACTTAGACTTAACATCCCCTTTACCATTTTCTTTGGGAGATCGAGACCTGGACCTGGATCTGGACCGGGACTTCTCAGACTTCTCCTTGGATCTGCTGTGTGAGCGCGAACCCCTATCAGACTTGGGTTTGGATTTGCTCTTGGATCTGGACTTCCTGCTTTTGGATCGGGAACGGGAGCGGTCCTTGCTTCGTGACCTGGATTTAGATCTTTCAAAGACAGAGACAGTTTATTCTGCATGGCCTGCAGTGCAATTCCAGCAGCTGTAAATATCTGTCAGTGAGGGAGTTCCTGCACTGGCTGAGTTACTCCGGGGCACTTACCGGGAACGGCTTTTGGAGACACTACGGGATCTGCTGCGGCTGCTCCGACTTCTCCGACTTCTGCTTCTAGACCGTCTCCTGGATCGTGACCTACAGATATTTAAAATGTCATTCCCTTTTCTCTTTGCCTGGTTGTGCCCTCCATCATCAAATATAGGATGGAAAGGATCTTAAAGATCACCTTGTTCCATTCCCAGCCATCGTGTCCCCAGGGACACCTTCCACTAGCCCAGGTTGCTCCAAGCCCCATCCAGCCTGGCCTTGGACACTTCCAAGGATGGGGCAGCCACAGCTCTGGGAAATCCATCCTCACAGGGAAGAATCTTCCTGAATGAATCTAATACATTTTGCTATCCAGTAGCATAATCTAAGAGAAAAGTCGCTACAGAACTTCTCAAGAGCAAGGGTGTTATCACCACGGTGGGTTCAATATACTGTCAGTAAATCACATCTGGGGTTTCACATGTGAAAACCTGCTCACTCCCGGATATGCTGTATGATATAAAATTTCCTTCTACACTGATGCCTCCTATTCCTAGACCATCAGCTGAAGGTAACTGCTGCAGGTAGGGTACCCAGCCTCATGCTGTTTTGTAACCATTTTTGCTGCAGTGACCAGCCTGTCCCCCGAGTTACCTGGACCTGCTGCCAGAGTAGGATCGCCTGTGGCTGGAGCGTGGCTTGTCCTCCACCAGCCTGATCTTCCTGCCGTTTATCTCTGTGCCATCCAACTTGTCCAGGGCACGCTTCATGTCTGAGTATGACCGGAACTCGATCACTCCTTCATTTGTACGTTCTTTGTGGGCATCTGCATACGTCACCTCCCCAGCCTGTCTCATGAAATCCTGCGGGGAGCACAGGGCAGTTACAGAATGGGGGGCTCTGCCAGCAGCACTCAATGCACACAAACACTTTTAAATTATTCTACTGCCATAAAATCAACATTGCTATTAAAGGAAGCTATTGCTTCCTGATATTCACAACAGGCTCCACACAGAACATCAATACCTACTTTTAAATCTTGCCAACTACAGCGACTGGAAAGGTTCTCAACAATCAGCCTGAACTCTGTACGAACGGGCGGTCCATATTTATCTCGTCCCGATTGTCTCCGACTGCTATATCCGCCACCACCCCCACCTTGATTGTACAAAGAAACAAAGTTAGGTCGTCCCCTAGCACGAAGGAAGCTCAATGTTCTGAAAAGTTAGTTTAACAGTCATATTTACTGGAGTAGGACTTTATTTCGCTAAGCCTCCAATAAACTTTGCAATTTTGCCATGATCTATATTAATGGCAAATCAAACAGACTAAAATCCTACAAGTCTGTGCTCCTAAGATCTGTTAGAGAGTGACTGCTCCTTATTAGATTCACCTTGCTAAGTTTTATTTTACAGAACATTGTAAAATATAAAACTTAACTGATTACATGCATTTCTACATTTTACAAAAACGTTTACTAGTTACACTAAGTACTTACATCACAGTATGAGGTTTTTGGTGGTGGTTTGGCCACAAAACACGCAAGGTAACAGTCACCTAGTTCAGTTTAACCAGTTTTGTCTAACCCTTGGAATCCTCACCATCACCCTGCGTCTAATGGCAAAAGGCTGCTGTCGTCATGGCTTCCGGTAAGGTCAGCCAAAGGGTCATAGGGCAAGGGTCACACAATGTATGGAAAAGCCATGGCCAGGAAAGGCAGTCATCTTAGCCTCAGTGGACACAGCCTCAGCCCCACTGGTCACTTTTAAATTGAAACATCAAGGACTTGTTAAAAAGTTTGAATTGAACATGCAACAATTTTAAAACAACATACATTTGATTTTTTTAAAAAGACAGAAACCCACCCCCCCAACACCACGTTTCCAAACACCACCGAAAAATCAACCTTAGTACTTTTAATTACAGTACTAGGCCGTTCAAGCTCTACACAGCTCAGCTCAAGAAGCTACACAAGCGAGCTAAGCACAGAAATATTTACAATATCCCCCCTTCAGCACAACAGATTCCTACTCCAAAACCTCCCCCCGCCCCTCTCATATATTCAACTGAATTAATCTCATGAACGTTCACAGCTGAGCGATTCTTCCCCAGTTACACAACGATATTTATACACTAACATTACTGATGCAACATCGCTGTCACATCTAAACGCTCCCAGGAATACTGGAGCCGTTAATTAGCAGAGCAAACCCTTTCTAGAAGGCCACGATTTTCACGCAGGCAGCCAGAACTGCTCCGGGATACCCGAGGGCGCCGCTGGTGCGGAGGAAAACGCTGCAGCACCAGCGGTGCACCGGGTACCCCCTGCTAACGACCCCTCCCCCCAGCCCCGGGGCTCCGTGCCAGCCGAGCCCTGCCCGCCCCCGGCCCTGCCCGCCGCCGCCCCGAGCCCCGCGGGGAGGGACGGGCCCGGACTCACTGCGGCTGCTGTAGCTGTAGCCGTCCCTGTCGCGGCGGGGGCCGCGGGCGTGCTCCACGATAACCCGCTCCCCGCACAAGTCCTTCCCGTTCAGCTCGTACACGGCATCGTCGGCGTCGCGGGAGTCCTCGAACTCCACGAAGCCGTAGCTGGGCAGAGGAGAGAGGCGCGGTCAGGCAGCGGCGGAGCACAATGTCACGGCCCCCGGTCCTTGTCGCGGTCCCCGCTCCGCTCCCCCCCCCGGCCGCCATCTTGCGCCGGCGCCACGCGGCAGCGGCCGCGACATGGACGGGCCCGGCCCGGCCCGGCCCGGGGCTCTCGGGAGGGGCGCACTGACGAACGGCGCTCACCCGTTTTTGAGATCAACCTCGAGCAGGCGGCCGTAGCCGCTGAAGAAGCGCTGGATGTCCTTCTCCCGGACGTGGTAGCTCAGGCGGCCGATATAGACGCGCGGCATGTCCGCGGCCGGGGGGGTGGGGGGAGGAGGGGAAGAAGAGGAAAGGAGAGGAAGGGGAAGGAAGAGAAAAAAGAAAGAGGGAGAAAGAGAGACAGAGAAGGAGCGAGAGAGCTATCGACGTGAGGGGCGGAGGCGCTGCGGGCCCGCTCCGCACGGCCGGGCCTGGCGCACCACAATGGCGCCCGCCACCCGCCGCCGCTTTTATAGTGAGAGGCGGGGCCTGCGTAACGTCATCGCGCCGCCGCGCGCGCTCGGGGGCGCGCGGGATTTGCGCGCGGTTCTGCGCATGGGCCGCCAACGCGCAGCGTGTCACGCGCTCAGCCCCACAGACCTAGGGGCGGACCCTCAGAGCGCCGGGATCGGTCCGGGAGAGCCCCGGGATTGTCAGTCCGGGAGAGCCCTGGGGTCGGTCCGGGGGAGCCCCGGGATCGGTCCCGGGGAGCTGAATCTTTCAAGTCTCAATTTTTTCTCATTTTATCAGAGCTTGATTCACGTAGTGCAACAAGCAGTGGTTGTTCCACAGATTTGTCCACCTGTTACAGTGGGAAGGGCTTGGATGATTTCACAAATTCATGGAGTGTTTTCTGGGTGCAGTTACAGCAACTAATTTTCAAGTTGCTGTATTATATTTTTCCTACGATATACAGATATTTTGACCTGTAGGTAAATTTAGTCATTACACATCACTGTGTAGAAAATTGAAAAAGCCTTTTTTAAGTCTTGAGTAGCCCAACACGGAGAGGAACAGTACAAGAGATGTTGTATCTTGCCCCTGAGCCTACTGAAATAAAAACTCTCCTGGAAGTGTTGGGATGTAACTCACACTCAGGATTTTCCATGTTTAACTGTTCTGTTGGAGAATAAGCACTCAAATACCAGAGCTTTCTCAGAAACTGGTAAGTGGGAAAACTTTATTATTAAAGTGTCACAGTGTCTGAGCCTCTCCTCTGGGCAGCAACACCATTGCACTGAGTGGGGCATACGTAGAACTAAAGGATGAATTTTACCAAAGACTTAAAATGTAAAACCCCCCATTATTTAAGTAATTTGTGTCTCCTTTGGGATAGCTGCAGATTGTAGTGCCTAGTCTCAAAGATCCTCTCCGCACCATAGCTGGGTTCTGTTGTTTTCCTCTCCTGTTCTCCCCAGGAAATGACTCCCTGGCACACATTTAAAAACCCTTCATTGGGGCATTCACCTAGAATTGTCTGTGGAGCAGCCTGTAAGACCCACTGGAAATAGCCCCATTAGATAGGTGCAGCTAAACCATCCTGTGCCTGGTGAAGGCAGTGTGAAAGCCTGGACTAAAGTTCAAGGATAAGGAGGAAAACTCAGCCTGCTGTTTTAAAGGGCTTCCTTGCAGGTGGATGCTCTTCAGGACCAGAGCCTTGAGAATTGCCTTTTTCCAAATATCTGCCCTTCAGCGCTGTTTTCACAGCCCATAAAAGCTGCTCTCTCATGGGTGATGATGCTCATTTCAACATCTCTGCCTCTCAGCATAAGGAATTTTTTTCCTGTTCCAACAGGGGAAAATAAATTCTTGGCAAAAGTGCTATCCATGCAACCTCTGAGCTCTGAGCCCTCAGCTGGTGTTTACATCAGCACTTTTTCTGGGGAGAACATCCCTGTGCCATGCCCTGAAGGTGGATGAAATGCAGCCTGTTCAGCTCAGGGATGCACAGAGTGGGAATGATCACAGGCTTTGTGCTTCCTGGCTGGTTTTTGTGCATGCAGAGAGCTGAGCTTTGGCCCTGTCCACCCTGGGACCACAGGTGGTGGCAAACAAAAGTACATGAGGGAATTGGTTCTCCTCTAATGACACAACACAACAAACACTCTCCCAAATGCAAAGTCAGGTTAGAAAAATCCCCAAAGAAGTGGGTAACAAAGCAAGACTGGAGTGAGACAGATCAAGAAAAGGAAAAACAGCACTAGGAATGCATTTGCTGGATCAGGAAGTGTCTAGATACGACAAGGAGACACAATTCCCTGCTTCCAGCTCGTGTGTGAGCAGATCCAGCAGGATCTCAGCACAGGCATCTCCCTGGGGCTGAGCCAGGAGCTCCCAGAGCTCCACAGGTGAGCCAGGGCCTCCACGACCAGAGCCCCTTTCTCCAAAGCATCAGTGCCTGGGCCCCGTGTGCCCTTTGGAATATCCAGAGGATGTGACACATGGGATGAGGAGTCCGTGTCCTATGGGATGCTGATACACCAGCACTGCCTTTCAGGCTTCAAGGGCCCTGATAATGTGATGGCTATCTCTGGCTGTCTCAAGGTCCTTGGCAGGTCGCTGCATAGTGAGATTGGCTGAGGCCACAAGGAAAAGGAGGGACGATTCATTTTAGGATCTCATAGTTTTGTTTTTCCATTTTTGTTCTTGAGAAAGAATCAAGAGTCTTCAAGGTGCCTCCTCACTTGGTACCACATCTTCCTCTAATGCCCTCTGAAGCAATTTGCAAATCTTTTCTTCTCACATCCCCTGTCCTTTTTTCAGTGTTTGTCCCCCACAATCAGGGATGTGTTTTTCGCATTGTTTGTTCTTCCTCTAGCTTTCTCCCACCTTGGTCTTGGATTAGAACCAGCCTGGGGCCCAGAAGGTGAATAGCAAAACCTTCCCCTATTCCAAGGCCATTAGGAACCTCTCTGGCCAGCCTTGCCTGTAATTAGGATGGCCTCAACCTTGTGCTGTCTCATTCCTTCTCTTTTGGTCTCTTGGAAATCCTGGAAGACAAGAACTGGCTGTAAAACAGTGACACAGTGACCAGAGCTGAACCTTATCTCTCCCACAGTCCAGGCAGGCTGGAAGAGATTGCTCAAAGTAGATGCAGATAAGATCCAATTATCTTCTCCATCCTTCCAGATCAGTGCCTGACCTCTCTCTGTTGTGCCCTATCATTTTTACACCCTTGACTGGCAGTCCTGTTTCTGATGCCCACAAGCACATAGCAGGCTCAGCCCTGAATCCAGAGGGATGTGTGCTCCTGGGACTCAGGATAAGCCCCCAAACCTGTGAGTTTTATGGTTTGATCCACCAAATCAGCTGGAGCTGCACAACTGCAACTTTGTAGTTCAAGCCTTTGTTCCTTTTCCCTGGGCACTTAAGAGAAATGAAGACAGACGAGTATTGTGGTGTTTGTATGCCACAGTGGAAGGAGGGAGGAGTGTCAGAGGAAGAAATTACATTTCATCTTTTTCCATCCTAAGGGTGAAAGGCTCTCTCTCAGTACAAAGGTTCGAATCTGTAATTAATCATAATCTGTGACATATGAAGCAGAGCTCTTGTAACCTTCTACAGGCCTTTTATTGTTAGTCCAATATAAATATCAATGTAATTTGTCTTGTTGGGACCTAACATTTGGCTTGTGATTATTTCCTATAATATGTTGTCAGAGGAGCCCTCAGTGTGAAATTCATATTCTTTCTCCAGCCATGCCAGCAGCAGGTGTGGCCATATATGAGTAGCTAATGAAAAGAGTCTAAAGTATGCATATTATGAATTTATTATCCACCAGCTGTGTGTTGCAAGACTGGTGTCTCAGGATGCTGCTGTCAAATGTCCAACTGTTTCTGTTGCTCTTCCCTCTCCCCATTCTCATCACATTTCTCTGACTGGGAGCCCAGCTCTGAACATGGGGCGTGCTCCAGAGGCAAAATGGGCAGGTTTTCTCCCATTTTCCTGTAGCTTCTCTTGGGGAGCCCATAGGCACTGACACCAGAAGGATTCATGTGCAAAATGGCCCAACTCAGTTCAGGTGTTCCTCGGAGCTGAGTGCTTCACTCTCGGGGTCATTCTCAGCATCCCTGGGTGTCTCACCTTCACCTTCTTTGTGTTTGTGGGGAATGGAGGGAGAGCAGAAGGCAGGAGGTGTCCCTGTGGCACCTGAAAGTGTGGCCCTGCCTACAAGGGTCCCTTCTTCTTGCACATGGCTTTTTCACTCCAAAATTGAGGATCAGGGGGCATTGCAGGGGATAATGTTCTCTTCCATAGGATGGGGAGAGGAAAGCAAAGGGACAAAGAAGTGATGTCTCAGAGACAGGCCATGGCAAATCAGTGAGCTTCAAATGGGTGATTTCCTATGGATTTTTAGTTCTCCAGCTGCAATTCCTAAGGATTTTAAGTCCTCTGCCCTGTTTAAACATGAAAAGCTATTGGCATCCAGTCATGGCACAAACTAAAACTGCCTCTCAGTCGGGTGGGGCATGGGTGATGTTATCAACTTCCAGGAGCTGATCAAGCAGCTCATCCATCTGCTGTGCCTTAGCACCTCCTTCAGAGCCATCCCAGCCACTGATTCCTGGGTTAGGATCAAAATGGGACCCCCTGACATATGTAAAGAGCTGCTGAACCGATTGTGGTTGTTTCTGTGCAGTACTGCTGGGATGAGACTTTTCCCTACTGTTTCCTTTGCAAAATGTGAGGGAATGTCCTCATGTGCCTTGTGATTCCCCTCTGTGCTTGGTCTTTGAAGTGGCCAGTGCAGGAGAGCAGCCAAGCAGGGATGCAGATGGGCTGTGCTGGCTCTCAGACTCCTGCTCTCTTCTGGCAATGGAAGCTCCTCCATGGACCCTCCATACGAGCAGGGGCTCCCAGCATGGCTCAGAGTGGGTGTTGGTACAGCTAGAGCTCACACATCCTGAGGGAAATGGGTATCCTTGGGCTCTGAAAGTGGAAGTTCCTCTGCCCAGTGACACCAGCTGATGTTTTGTGTGTTTTATTGCATCTTCAACATGGTCATGGACTCTAGCCAAAATTCTCTCTGTACTCCAGGTAGAGGAGACAGGAGGTCCTGCCTGCCCCTGAGAAGACCACAGGAGGAATGCCATCAATTCCGTGCCCACAAAAAGCACTAATTGCACTCTGAACCCAGATTTCTCATGCAGTTTGGGGACTGTATGAAAAGGCTGTTGTCTCAGCTTCTGCTATGGGTACTTAGAGAAAATCAGTTGATCTCTCCACGTGGAGTGTCTAGACCCAGCTGGCACACTACTGGGTTATAATAATATTGTGCTGCCTTGGGCTGGGGTGGGGTTAACCCTCCTCACAGTCGCTGCTGAAGGCTGTGCTTGGGATCTGTGCTGGGAACAGTCCTGATAACTCAGGGGTGTTCCAGTTACTGAGCACGGCTGGCACAGCCAGAGCTGCTCTGCCCCTCACTCTTCCAGCAAGAGGAGTGCACAGGGAGTTGGGGGGGACACAGTGGGGACAGCTGAGCACAGCTGACCCCAGGGACATCCCAGACCCACTTACAGCCAGGGAACAAGGAGGAAATAGGGGACAGTCAGAGTGATGACGATTGCCCAAGTCCCTGTTACCATGATGGAGCCTGGCTGTCCTGGCATGGCTGAGCACCTCCCTACCCATGGGAAATGGGGAATTAATCCCTTGGTTTACTTTGCCTGTGTTTGCAGCAGCTGAGAAGAGTCCTTTTTTGTGTTTGCTGTGGGACTCCAAGCCTTCAAGATAGTGACAGGTTTGATTGGAATGTGCTGATTGCAATCTATAGGTGTGAGTGCAGTTGAGCTGTTAATTGGCAGCTCCTGTGCTTGCTGGGGGCTCGGCTCACTGTCAGATTGCAGTCCAGTGCTCATTAGTGGCAGCTTTTGACGTTCCCTGCTGGCTGTGGTGTTGATCATCTCACTGTGCTATGCCTGGGAACACCTGGATAACAGCCAGGGAGATATGGCACTGCTGCTGTGTCTGAGCTGTGCTGGCTGGGCAGGCTGGGGCTCCAGCTGAGCTCCAGTCAGAGGGACGGGGACCTGGGATGGGCCTGTGCAGGAGCAGGTTCTCTCCTACAGGAACTGGGACCTGGGGATGAGTCCACATGGGAGTAGGACCTTGAAGTGTCCGATAACTCCACACCAGGGCAGCTACTTCTGGAAGTGTCTGGCTGTGGTCATGTCCATCCTGCAAAAGCTGTACTTCCAAAGGGATTGTGGCCCAAGGATAAATCCATGCTGGAGAAGAGACATCTCAGGGCATCTGATGCTGTGGGATAACTCCATGCTGCAGCAGGGACACCTTGAACATCTGTGGCTGTGCATGAGGCTGTGCTGGAGCATCTGAAACTGTGTGGCCATGGATTAGCACACAAGGGGGTGAAGGCAAGGGTAGGGCCATGTTGGAGTAGGGCCACTCCCAAAGGGAATGTGGATATGGATAATGCCATGCTAGAGCAGCCGTGTCTCTTGAAGGTGTTGTGGCCCCTGTATGAGGCCACACTGGAGCAGGTGCTACTCAGGGCTCTGTGGCTCTGGATGAGTCTGTGGCACAGCAGGTATATCCTGTGGAGACTGTAGCCTATGGATAAAGCTCCACTTGGAGCAGGGACACTTGCAGGGACTGCACTCTGTGATTAAATCCAAACTGGAGCAAGGGCAGGGAAGGGAAAGAGGGAAGAGCTTGCTGCAGTGTTAAACCCAATAATCAGGTCCAAAAAGGTGGAGATCGTCATGGAAATACCTTTAAATTGTTGTAACCCAGGATATGAGTTGCAGGTTATGGGAAATGCTACAGCAGGAACCACCTGAACCAGTGGAAGAACTACACAAGAAGCAGTTGCAGGGCAGAAGTGACCTGGCTGCCTTTGGTGCACAGGAGCTCCCCACAAACACCACTTCTCCAGCCCTGAGTGACCACCATACCATGGAGCCCAAAGGCATGGACTAAACGAACTGAATGCTCACTTTGTGGACATTTGTGGACATTTTACTCAGTGGTCCAAAGACTAGGGAAATGATACCTGTGTATTATATCAAAAGATGGGAAGTGGGCTGGTGGTTAATGAGGTTGTGTGGACACTGTGGGACCTGAACATGACATAAATGGTATGGAATAAATGCTGGAATGTGCTTGTTTTGACTGGGATGGAGTGAATTTTCTTCCCAGCAGCCGGTACAGGGTTGTTTTGGATTTGTGCTGAAAACGGTCCTGATAACACAGGGATGTTTTAGTTGTTAAGCAGAGCTGGCACAGCCAGGGGCTGTCCTGCTCCTCACCTCCTCACCTCACAGTGATGTTACTGTGATGGAGCCTGGCTGTCCTGGGGATGGCTGAGCATGCCCTGGGCTAATGGGGAATGAATTCCTTGGTTTGTTTTACTTATGTGTGTGGATTTTACTTCCCTATTAAACTCTCCTTTTCTCAACCCATGAGGGTTTTTTTCTCACTTTTAATTCTCTCCTGTCCCACTGGGGTGAGTGAGTGGCTGTGCAGGGCTGAGCTGCCAGTTGGGACTAAACTATGACAGAAAAGTCACAGAACATGTGGGAAACCTCTGCCTGAGCTTTGACTAAAAACCGATGTGTCCAAGCCCAAATCCCCAGCCTCTGCTGCCTTACAGGATATGAGTGATATTTTTTAATATTAATTCTCTGCAGGTCTTTTAGATATCCAGTATCTGGAACAGCAAGGCAAGGATTCCCAGCTTATTTTTCTTTCAGGGATTCTCCAGGTGAAAATCTCAGATCAGTCCTGTCCCCTCAGGCAGAGCTGGGTGACGGGATGTTCACACAGACTTCAGTTTGTCTGGCCACACTGCTGGTGGTCATCTTCCACACTGGGAATTTTAAAGAAGTTGGGTTTTTTCCCCCCTGGCATTTTAATTTTAAAAACATGTTGGGATTTTATTCTTTTTCCTGCAAGGCTTCTTGCTGCGGTTCCTGCCACATTCTGCAGCGATTGTGCTGGCTGCCCAGCAGAGGGGTGTAGAAACCAGCACAGGCACCAAACCCGCTCCCATTGCTCTCAGTTCCTCATCCCAGCTGCCCCCAGATCCCATCCCTCTCTCTGCACCTGCTGGAGGTGGGCAGGGAGGTGATGGGGGGAGTGAGGAGGGGCCAGCCAAGCCACTCAGGTGCTGCTGGTGCCGTGGCCCAGGGCACAGCCTCGGGCTGGGCACATGCAGGGCTGTGCCTTGGCCGTCACTCCCTGGGCACAGACAGTGCACAGACACGGTGCCAGCCTGGCACTGTCCTCGCCAGGGATGATGGCTGGAATCCTGAGGTCAGGGAACCCCCAGGAGTTCTCTGGGTTGTTCTGGGGGCTCCCAGCCTCCCCTGGATTTATTTGCTTAGAGTGTGTGGCTGGTTGAGAAAGCTGCCCCCTGGGTGTGCATCCAATGGTAATGAAGGTGTGTGGTCTCCCTTGGGAGCCCTGGCTGTCCTCACCCCACAGGTGACAGGAGCAGGCTGTGTGGGGTAGCTCCTCTCTCATCCTGTCCTCCCCACCTTTGCAGGCTGCTCTGTCTGTGCACGGATGTGTGTTTTCCTAACGAGGCACTTCAGGGCCTTTCAAATCAGCTCCAAATTCCCTTCTCTCCATCTGCTTTCCAGCCTCTGTCCATCTGCTCTGTCAGGCCTGGCTGACATTTGTCACCATGGGGTGGATTTTGGGCGGTCAGCAGCCCCTGGGGCAGCGCTCACTGCCCGTCCCTGATGTCCAGACCCGTGGACGGGATGACCATCAGTGCCCAGCCCCATGGGGTCTGCTCACACCCAGCCCTGCCCCTGCCTTGGCTGGCTCCACTCTCCCAGCCCTCCAGTGCCAGTGCTGGGGGATCTCGGGGTGGGGAGATCCTGGTGTAGGCATGGGAGGGTGGTGAGGGCCTTTGCATACCTTCCTGGGGGAGCTCTATTCCCTTCTCCAGTTATTTGCCTTCTGCTGGGGTTCAGCACTTTTGACTCTGAATAAAAGCCAGAAATTCCCT
Organism: Zosterops lateralis; assembly: GCF_965231275.1. Taxonomy (NCBI): domain Eukaryota; kingdom Metazoa; phylum Chordata; class Aves; order Passeriformes; family Zosteropidae; genus Zosterops; species Zosterops lateralis. The sequence continues at coordinate 14,329,663 of NC_139776.1, forward strand.
GGACTCCAGGAGCTGGATGAGTGGAGGGACTTTGTGACATTGTGGCAGAAGTGTTGAGTCATTAAACTGACGTCCCAAAAAATGCTCTTTGCATTAAGGAGATTAATCACGGTTTTCTTTATTTTTAAAAAAAAACCTCTTTAACTTCTGTGAATCCTTCCTGTGAGTCCTTCTCTGTGCTGCCCACGATACTTGGCCTCCTTGGCTCAAGCTGAAACTGATTTAGCATTAAAAATGCCATTCCCAACAAATTTAGCATTAAAAATGCCATTCCAATAACACCTAAATCCTTATGAGTGGAAATCCAAAGAGCTGATCTCCTCTCTGGGAGGAGATCAAAGAGCTGATCTCTCTGAAGCAGCCTGTCAGCTTTCCTTCCCAACCATGGGGAAGGGGCAGAGTTTACAGTAGTGGGAATTGGAATAAAAATCTTTCTGGGGTGAAGTGGAGGGTTAAGGCTTGGCAGAACTCCTGACTTGCTGGTGCCCCACCATTAACCCAGCACTGCCAGGTCCTGGAGGCTGTGCCCAGGCCATTGGCTCTGATGAGCTCTACCCCCCTGGTGGGTGAGAGGCTCTCACTGGAATACCAGCAAGGATTTCAGCTGGAGCACCACGATGAAGCCAAGCAGGAGGGTGGAACCCTGCTGCCCCAGGGTCTGGAGAAGCCCCAGCTCCAGGAGATCTGGTGAGCAGAGCAGAGGTGTGGGGAGAAGCTGTCAGGAGCTGTGACAGTGGTGCCTTAGGTGATGTCCCTCTGGGACAGTGCTGGGGCACACATGCAGGGATCTGGCACATAGGAGTGGGGCTAGGCTCAGCAATGACTTGTAGGCAATGACCCTGCACTGCCCAGGGAGCGGAAGAGTAATTCATTGACCCTGGCAGGACCTCAGAACGTTCCTGTCCAGTCAGGAGAGCATCTCATCCTGAGCATGTAATGAATGATACAAGAGTTCCACACAAGGATAAACGTTATCAAATAATTTATTCTTAGATCTTTATACATGAGCAGAGATAGAGATTTATTCTCAGCAGTGCAAACTGCTTTCCATGAAGGTTGTGTCTTTGGGCTTTGAATTAAGATGTGTTGAGTTTATTTTTCTCTGCCATAGCTTTATGTGACCAGACTTCAGAATTGACCTGGTAAATCCAGCAGAACATCTCTGGGCTGTGCTATGAGTAAGAAAGAGATTTAATAGCACACATAACTGGCTGGAAGAAAGACCCTAGTGCAGGTAACTGCAGGTACACCTGGGCTGTCTTTTGGGCTGAGCTTACAGGGGCTGGGGTGGAAGGTGCTAAAATGAGAAGAGTTTTACCCCTGTTGACACAGACCAGGAAATAAACCTGTTTGTGGATTTTGTCAAGAAAGAAAAACCACTGTACTGTAAGAGTAGTTTGTTAATTTGCTTCTCCCCTGATTTTACTGAATTGATTTTTAGTTTCCTTCTATTCTGAGTGCATTACAGATGCTCATATTAAGAAGAGGTTTGCACTCATAGCTTAATTTTACCCTTTTCCCAAGATTTGCTGACAAGTCTGTTGATAAGAGTGGTTTAGTTTTCATTTAGTACAAACACAGATGGAAGAATATTTGGGTGTCTTAATAAAAAGATTGTCTGGATCTCATCATTGTCTGGATGTCATTTAATAAGTTAATTTTTTTTTTTTCTTTTTACAGCAAGACCTGAAATGCATACATAGAAAAATAAACCCACTGCTGTGGCATTTGCATAGTGTGAAGATGCAGGATCTGGCTGCATTCTTGGCACCTGGGTGGGGGCACAGCAATACAGAGGGATGCCCAGGGACAGCAGATCAGTGGGCTTTCACTGGGATGGAGTGTGGATCTGCAATTTTCCATGAGATGGCACAGAGGACTTTGAAAGGCTCCTGCTGTCACTCTGGTGACCTCACCATCTGTTTTACATGTGGTGCTGTGGGTGATGTGCAGGGATTTCCCACTGCCTCCTTCATGCCATGTTGTTCCAGCAGGGAGCTGGGCTGAGCCTGGAGCAGGACATCCCCCAGCCCTGTCAGCAGGGGCAGTGCCATGGTGGTGACCCTGAGAACCCCAGAGAAGGCCTGACCCCAGGGGCAGGCACGGCCTTATAAAGGATCTGGTATCTGTATCAGGGAATTGCCTCACTGGCCACTGCCAAAAGCTGCTCCAGTGGCTTGTTTTCCACCTTGGGAATGAAGCCCTGAGATTTAGGAGCAACTTGGCCAGCTGGAAGTGAGCCTTCAAGTCCTTACAGAAATTCCAACCTCCCAGGATGCACCTAAGCATGCCCTAGGCCAGGACTTAATGCAGGCCTGTTTTACAATCCCTGCAGGAAACACACTGGACAGGTGGGTGCAGCCAGGGGATACAGGGATGTAGGGAGAAAAGCAGAGTGTGCAGGATGAGAAGTGGTGGCATTAAATATGAAAACACATCAAGCTGCTTGTGGGGGTGGCAGGGGAGAAGAGCCGGGTTTGTTTAGGCAGTCCTGGAGCAGGATCTCTGCATCTCCTCCCTGCACTCCAGCACAGGGAGAGCTCTGGGAAGGTGAGTCAGAGCCTGGTCTGGTCCCCCGTGCCATGTGTCCTCTCCAGGGTAAGAGACCCCTGAGGTGAGCACAGGGGTGAAGTTCAGCCCAGAGGTGACACTGGACATGCAAAATGCCTCACTCAGCAACATGAAAAAGCAATCAGCCTGTCTGCACGTGACCATCCCTGCTGTTGGTGATCGATCTGGAGACATCAGCACCTTCTAATAATGCTGCAGTGCCGGGGGGCGGGGGGGGGGATGGAAAATAGATTGTTTGGCTTGCCCCTGTCTGAGAGCAGTGACTCAGGGAAGCTCTTTGCTCAGAGCTGACACCTCACAAACACTCACCCCTGGGACCTGGCAGTGCCCAAATGCAGTGTTGGGCTGCAGGCAGCTCCCCACCATCCCATGGGCTCTCCACAGGGTGGGAAGGAAGATCCCAGAGGTGGCAGCCCAGGGTCCTGCAGGTTCAGGGAGCAGTGGCTGCCTTTGCAGCCAAGTGGATGGACCAAGAGTGTGGGGTGCTGGGGCAGGAGGTGCTCCCAGGGAAGGTGGCAGGTATTGTAGTGCTGCTCCCAACCCTCAGAAATATCAGTACTAGTCACTGCTGGGATGAGGCCAAATGGAGAGACCAGGAGGTATTCATTGCTGGGCCATTATTTGAGCTGCAGTACCTTTTCCTTGGGTAGAGACAAAGAGGAATAAAGCAGCAGCTCAGTCTGTCCCATCCCATTCACACATTCCATCTTCAGTGGTGTAGCCTGCAGAGCCAGGCTGATCATGGTCAGGGGGTTTTTCTGGGTTTATTCCTGTGGATGGATCACTGGAGACACCAACATCTTTTGGAGTGGTTTGGGATTGGGGTAGTTTTCACAGTCATCTTTTTATCTGTTCATTTCCACACTAAAGAGCTTTTGTGGTTGCTGATGTGAGCCTGGCCCTGTGCCATCAGCTTTTACCAGAGACCTGGAAGAGCTCACCTGTGTCTCTCATCCAGCAGCCCTTGAGGGGCAAGCCAAGCTCCCCTCTGGGATATCCTAACCCGAGCCTCTTCCTCCAGAAGGTAGGCAGGGATGCCCTGCTCAGGCTCCTCTTTGCCTCTCATCCCCGGATCCTTCTAGAACTTAAAGTACAATTCTCACTGAGCTTGCAGTAGCCAAGGCCAGCTCACCACCTCACCCCTCAGCCCTGTGTGAGGCGCAGCAGCAGCAGTTGGGTGCCTCAGGGGTCTGGGCTGCATCCTGGCACCGGGGGCCATCAGACACCCTGTGAGAGCCTGAGCTGTTTAAGCAGCTCTCATTAACGTCAAGCCTTGGATAAGCTTTGGGATATTATAAATGGACCCAGCAGAGCCAGCACTGTCCCTGCTGGAACAGTGACTGCTGACTGTGGTACCTCATGGAGATGCTCATGGGGCCATGCTACAGGGTTTCTTTTTCTCTCACAGAATTTTAAAGGTCAGAAAAGCCCTCTCAGATCATCGAGTCCAACCCTTCCCTCAGCACTGCCAAGGCCACCACTAGCCCATGCCCCCAAGTGCCACATCCACAGAGCTTTTGATGTCATGAGAGATGGTGACTTCACCACTGCCATGGGCAGCTGTGCCAGTGCCTGACCACCCTTTCTGTGAGGAAATTTTCTGAAATATCCAATCTAAACCTTCCTCTGGCACAAGTTTATTTCCTCTCATCCTGTCCCTGTTCCCTGGGAGCAGAGCCTGACATCCACCTGGCTGTCCCCTCCTGTCAGGGAGTTGTGCAGAGCCAGAAGGTCCTCCCTGAGCCTCCTTTTCTCTGGACTGAGCCCCTCAGCCAGTTCTGGTGCTTCAGCCCCTTCCCCAGCCCTGTTCCCTTCTCTGGACACACTCCAGCCCCTCTAGGTCTCTCTTTTTATTAGGGTCCCAGAACTGGACACGGGATTTGAGGTGTGACCCCAGCAGTGCCCAGCACAGGGGGCAGGCACTGCCCTGGCCCTCTGGCCACACCATGGCTGGTAGAAGCCAGGTGCCACTGCCCTCTTGCCCCCTTGGGGACACTGGTGGGGGGCTCCTGCACCCCCCAGCTGTGGTGCAGTGACTTTGTCAGCTCCGTAGTGCTGGGTCTCCACAGGGATTTCTGCTTTGCTCAGTCGTTCAGGCACCGATGTGTGAGTTACTGGGAGCTTCCTACATCCAGCTGATGTCCTCTGGTCCTCCTACACGGAGGGGCTGGATAGTGGTTACTGCTCCTGCAGCTGCCTGTTGGGTTTCTTCGATTCATGCCAAGTTAGCACAAAATGATCAAAGCAGCCAGTCAAACCTCCTTCTTTTTCCCGCAGATCATTGGTGGCAGAGATTTTGATCCCTTTGAAGAGAAGAGCTAATTAACAACTCACTGAATTAAGTAGAAGGTGCAGCGTATGCAGTGACTTTTTGCTGTTTTCGGGGCTGTCATGAAGATTACTCATCCTGAGGAAATAATCGTTTCCATAGCGACTGATGTACTTGGTAGGGGAAGAACTGGAGACACAAATAACAAAGACAAAGGCCAAATCTATAATGCAAAGAGGCGGATGCAAACACAATAAACCCCAGGCTGCAGTGGGATGGTGTGAGGGGGATCCCAGGAGAAGAGGAGAGTGGGAAGGGCTTTGACAGGATGAGGGGCTGCAGGGCTTGGTGCAAGCATCTCCTCCAGGAGGTTCAGGTGGTTGCTACTGCAGGATTTCTTGTTCAGCAACTGCCACAGGCCTCCTTAAAAGCACAGAGGTTTTCAAGCTAGCCCAGGACGTGCAGAAGGAGCAGTGTTTGGAAGATAAGTAGAAATTAAATCTTCTCTTCACCTCTGCTCTGGGATCACACCTGACTTCATCCAGGTGATTCACCAGGCTTTTGCCTTATCCTGTTGGCTGCAAGTCCTGTTTTTATAACCTTGAAATTCAGTGATCCCATACACAAGAGCAAACGGCCTCCACCTGCCAGCACCAGCTCCATGGTGACTCCTGAATTACAGGGACTGCAGAGGAATGTGCCTGGAGCAGCCTGGCTGCAGCGCACAACACTCAGCTCACAGCCCTGGGCAGAGCTGCGGGCTCCAAACATGTCACATTCTAGCCTTCTGGAGCCCATTAGCCACAGGGGCTGGGAACGGGTTGGGTGAGCAGCCATGAGGGCTGGCCTGGACATATTTATCCTCTGTCAGTGCAGGAGGGAGATACTTTGACCTCTGAGGTCAAACAACAACCTATTTTACAGTCACTGCTCAAGAAGTCCTTCCTTCTTCCATCACATTTCCCTCTTTAGCTTTGAGAGTGAGTAAATCTGGTGGGAGACAGGATTTACCAGTGCAATGGTCCAGCACAGGCCCAGGCTCCCAGCTCAGCAGGAGCACCATGTGGTACAAATACTGCACAAGGCCCAGAATATCACAGGTCCGGTTTCCAAAGCCCCCAGCATTGCCCAGCATCTCCCTGGTAAGAGTCCTGGGCAGCCTGATGCCAAAATGTCCAGGATTCATGGAATCACAGAATCACAGAATGATTTGGGTTGGAGGGATCTTAAAGCTCATCTCATTCCACTCCCTGCCATGGGCAGGGACACCTTCCACCAGATTAGGTTGCTCCAAATCCCATCCAGCCTGGTTTTGGACACTTCCAGGGATGGGGTTGATTTGGTTCCTCATGGTTTGGCTGGAATAAGGTCTGACAAGAGACCTACACACACTAACTGAGGTTGATCCCAGGTGACAGGAGTGCTGGAATCCATCAGCATCCCATGACCAATGTAACCAGTGGCTCTACCACTCCCAGGTCTGAAGCCTTTGGAACCCAGAACTTCCAGGCTTTCTGCATCAGGGTCAAATGAAACATGGCAAAGATTTTATATGAGTTGTTTAATAAACCAGACAGATCCAAGCTGCTCCCCTGAGGTCCCCAGTCACAGCTGCAGGTGTATGCATGGGGAGCACAAGTACTACAGGGTTCTTGAGGCTGAAAGAATTGGGACTGTTTAGCATGAACAAGAGAAGGCTCTGTGGAGGCCCCAGAGCCCCTTCCAGGGCCTAAAGGGGCTCCAGGAGAGCTGGAGAGGGACTTGGGACAAGGGTCTGGAGGGACAGGACAAGGGAAATGGCTTTTCAGTGCCAGAGGACAGGGTTAGATGGGATACTGGGAGGGAATTGTTCCCTGTGAGAGAAGTGAGGCTTTGTCACAGGGTGCCCAGAGAAGCTGTGGCTGTTCCTGGATCCCTGGAAGTGTCCAAGGCCAGGTTGCATGGGGTTTGGAGCAGCCTGGGATAGTGGAAGGTGTCCCTGCCCATGGCAGGGAGGTGGAATCACCTGTAAGGTTGCTTCCAAACAATTCTGGGATTCTGTGATTCTTCTATGAATCTTCTATGATTCTTCTTGGAAGGTGCCTCCAACCCAGCAGCCACAGTGCTGCCTGGAACACGTGGGAAATTTGGCAGCAGGCAGGGCTGAGGGAAGGCATGAGGAAGGAGATACTGTGCTGAATAAAAATGCTTGAACAAGGAGAGTTGATACTGGCAATTCCCTTCTGGCTCTGGCTCCAGAGCTCCACGAGCTGTGGATAAATGCTCCTGCCACGTGTCAGACAGACCTGAGGTTTCGGGGTTGTGACAGCCTCTGTGCTCTTGCTGCCGGGCTCTCTCCTTCAGAGCCATCCTGTAGAGCTACAAGCTGGCAAGGAGGATTCTATCCCTTGTTCCTTGGTCTTCTCTCTGAAGAAAAGGACCTGGAAGCGCCACAGCAGCAGCGGGACTCAAGCTCTCGCTCTCGCTTGGCAGCCACTCCCCTCACTGCATCCTGAGCTCCCTGCAGAGTGTGCAGCTTTACAAAACACACCTCCTGCCTGCTTGAGTGCCTCTGCCTCCTGCAAATATCCCTGAGGTCGCTTATGTAAACCAGGGCTGGTTTGCTGAGGCAGAAGAACATTTCCAAGGAATATGAGACACAGCATCGGTGCTGCCCAAAGTAAACCCGAACCCTGGCGTTTGGGGCAGCAGGAAGAAGGAGGGGCAGATTAGGATGGATGAGCCTTTCCTCTGCAGAAAAACCTCTTCAAGAGAAAAATGTACATTTCTTCTCATGGGCACCCCTCCTGCATTCCAGCATCTTTCCCTGGAGACAATCCCAGATGTGCTTCTCCTTGACATGCTTGTCCAGAGCCACATCAAGCCTGGAGGCAAGGGGAGAGTGACTTCCTGAGTTGGTCATTTTTGTCCAGGTCATTTGTGCAGATCATCTGCCTTCTGCTGAGGACTGAAGGCAAATACAGCACTACATGAGATTTTGGGGGAGGCAGATGGTTCATACAAAATTGCCCTCAAATCTTTCTTCTTTTTGGCCGCCACAGAGGCATCCTGGCACAGCCAGGTAGGACAGGATTTCCAAAAGCTGCCACTGACTGAAAGAGTGGCACTGGCACAGGTGCCCAGGGCAGTGGTGGAGTCACCATCCCTGGAAGTGTTCCAAAGGTGTCTGGATGTGGCACTTGGGAACATGGGAATTGGGCAGTGCTGGGTTAAGGGTTGGACTTGACTGACTTAAAAGTCCTTTCCAGCCTTAATGATTCTGTGATTCTATGCACAAAGGAGTTTATTGGACTGGGCAGTCAGTGGTCAGAACTTTCCTCCAGGAGTGGAACACACCTGCTGCTGAGACAGGCTGGATGCTGGGCCCTCCACTGGTGGCATTTGAGTGACCCCTCATATGAGGCTGGGTGTACCAGCTCAGGACCTCCTTGGGCAACTGATGAACACAGCTCTTGGAAGAGCATCCCCTGGTGCAGCTGTGGCTGTGTTTGACAGCATGTTGCAAACCAGGGATTTCAAGGTAGCTTAATGCTATCATCCCAGATACTGGGATACTCCTTTTAGCACTGAAAAATGTTTAATAGCAGTATGGCAAATTCCCTCTCACTATTTTTGGGTCTGGGATGTATTCAAGCAATTCCTTTCTTTTAAAAACCTGTGGGAATTTTTCTACGAAAAGTGGGGATCATTAGTGTTGTGAAAAGACCTGCCAGGAGCAAAGGGCACCTTGGCAGCACTGCAGCAATGTCTGAGCTCTAGATCTGGAGCTATGGAATGAGAGAAATACAGAACGGCAGGGAATGGCATGGAGATGGATGGGGATGGGGATGGGGATGGAATGCACTGTCCTGCACCAGGGAGACTTTTTACACAGGCAGATTGCTATAGGAAGGAAGGATTTTAAAGTAAAAAAGGAGAGATTTAGATGAGATGTCAGGAAGAAATTCCTCCCTGTGAGGGCGGGGAGGCCCTGGCACAGGTTACCCAAAGAAGCTGTGGCTGCCCCTGGATCCCTGGAAGTGTCCAAGGCCAGGTTGGAAGGGGCTTGGAGCAGCCTGGGAGAGTGGAGGGTGTCCCTGCTCAGGGCAGGGGGTGGGACTGGATGGTCTGTAATGTTCTTCCAACCCAAACCATTCCATGATTCCTCTGTCAGGTGTAGAATGCCAGGCTATGTCTGGGTTCCAGGTGTCTGTCCCTGATGGGTTGGTGGCCTCAGGTGGTGCCTTCAATGTGCGGTGAAAGCCCAGATCCCACTCTGCTGGAACACAAAGCTGTGCTGACAGACCCTCGTGACAAAAGGCTTTTGGCTGTCACAGCTCCCAGCACCTCCAAGTCTGACAGTGATGTGGCAGAGCCTGGGCTGCTCTGACCTGCAGCTGCTGCTGCGGGGCTGGCTCACACATCAGCTTGTGGCTGTGTCATTTCCATTTTCTTTGATTTCCTCCCGCTGCCAGTCCCTCCCTCCCCAGTTCTTCTGATAAGAAACGAACTATTGATTCACAAGCAGCATTTCAGAGGAGAGCACTCTTCTGGCCTCCTCTGCAGGTGGGAGTAACAGAATTAAATGTTGTGGTTCGTGCTGGATCTGGGTGTGGCTTGGACCCGAGCAGGAGTTCAGCCCAAAGGGCCGGTTCCCCCTGAGCCCTTCCTGACCCGGCTCTGCCGGAGCCTCTGCCGGAGCCTCTGCCAGAGCCTCTGGGGCTGTGGAGCCACACCCAGAGGTGCAGTGGAAGGGGTGACTGAGCCAGGATGGCTCCTGCAAAGGCTCCTCCTGCCTGGGCCATGGGCTGGCACACGCCAGGGCTTCAACCAGCAGAAAGTAAAACCTCCTGCCCCAGTGTGTCCTTTGTGTCCCTGCTCTTCTCGTAGCTGTCTGTGCAAGTGAAGTCCAGGGCATTGGGATGACAGGGAGTCATCCTGGTACTTGATACAAGGACCTCCCTCCCCCACAGTGAGCTTTGGAGGTTAATTACCTCTAAAGAAACATTAATTTGACTGTTTCCAGCTTTCCTGATCACTGCCTCCATGCAGGCCTCGGGAGAACAGGACTTGCTTTTCCAGTGAGGGCCCTGAGATTTTTCATGTAACTTGATTTTATTCTCAGAACAAAATTACTTTTTCATTTCCCCACCCTCCTCTCTGAGAGAGAGGCCACTCAGCTCACCCCAGTGGGCCCTGCACAGCCCTGGCCTTGGTGGGGCTGAGTGCAGGGCTCAGGCTCTCCTTAGGGCTCTCCATCCCTTTGCCCAGACAAGGAACCTGCCAGAGTTCAAAGAGCATTTGGAAAATGCCCTCAGGCACATGATGGGATTGTTGTGCAGGGCCAGGAGCTGGATTTGATGTGAGTCCCTTCCAACTCGGGATATTCTGTGAACCTGACCTTTGCAGACCCCACAGGGAGCCTTCAGCATCCAACCGTGGGGAAGCTCTGCTCTCAGGATTCCTTGCATGGTCTCCTTCCCTGCAGAGCATCCAGCTGTGCTTCAGTGGAAGTGGGAGAAGTGTGTTTGTGCCCGGGTGGGGACAGCACTCAAGGGTTGGTGGCCTCGGTGGGAGAGTGACTCCTGCATTTCCCCACCTGCCAGAGACCATGATTTGGACCTATAGGACTTCTCTGGGATACTGGGAAGCTTCAATTCACCAGGATGCATAGGGTGCTTGGAGTGCCTGAGCAGGGAGGTACTTGAGGAGCAGCGAATTAGCTCAATATAATGAGCCTTAAATACTTTCCTTGTCATCCCCCTCTTCTGGCTGCTGCCTTCTTTGTGCTCAGCCCTGCATCCAGGTTTCCATAGGCATTCACTCCTCTCTTTGCTTCTGTGATTATTTATAATTCCTGTTTAAATTCTTCTCATTTTCACAGTGTAATTAGGCAGATGAGCATCTTTTGTTCTGCAGTCAAAAAGCAATTGGCTGTGCTTTTTGCTTGGTGGTTGTTTTTTAATTAGGACTTTGTTGATGGCTTTTGTCCGCAACACAAAATAAGGGTTGAGGGGTTTATGGGCTGCAACTGCTGCCCAGGGCGAAAGGGACTCCCTGCCTGCCTGAGGAGGTGGCAGGACCTGGGGAGGTGGCCCAAAGCTGTCCCTGCCACTCACTCCCTGCAGCCACAGCCATGTCCCAGCCACTGAGCTCCCGCCCCAAGGTGTCTGTGCAGGAACAGTCCCAGGGTGAGGCACCTCCAAGAATCACGGGATATCTTGAGCTGGAAGGGACCCACAGGGATCATCAACTCCAATTCCTGGCCCTGCACAGACACCAAACAATCCCACCCTGTGCCTCAGAGCCTTGTCCACGTGTTGCTGCAGGTGGTCAGTGCTTGTGGTGCCCCACAGTGAGATGCTCCTGAGGGTTTGTCGTGCACTTCTTTTTCTCTCACAGAATCACAGAACTGTTTACATTGGAAAAGATCATCGAGCCCAACCATTAACTCAGCACTCCCAAGCCCACCACTAAACCATCTCTCCAAGTGCCTCATACAGATATTTTTTGGAACATTTCCACCCATAGTGACTCCACAGTCTGTCACAGGGAGTTGTACAGAGCCAAAAGATCCCCCCTGAGCCTCCTTTTCTCCAGGTTGAGCTCCCCCAACTCTCTCAGCTGCTCCTCATCACACCTGTACTCCAGGAGATCACCCTGTTTGTGTGAGCCCTTCCAGCTGGTCAAGGTTTAAGTAGCTCAGCAGCTTTCCTTAAAAAACTGGAGCATTCCAAATCCCATCTCTATTCCTGCAGAGTGAACAGTCCCTTCTTCTCAGCTCAGAGGCTGCTGAATGAGTGTGAGACAAAGTCACTGCATCTCATCTTACTGTGGCTTTTGGGACTGCATGTAAATCACAGCAAATATCCCTATGGGCAGAGCCCTTATCAGAAAAAGATGTATTTTTAATACATGATACCCACCAATTGATGAGGTTAGCCCCAATTTCCTCATTGCACCCTTCACCTCCCCTTAAACTCTGCCTTCCTAATGGCATTGAGACACAGCCCCATGTCCCATCCCTCACTGCATGGTTGGGCAGCCTCATGACCCCAGTGCTCAGACAGACCCTGGGGCCCTTGTGACAGCTCAATCCGTGCTGTGGATCCCTGGGAATGGCCATGGCATCCCAGCCTGGCCCTCCAGCCCCTTTCTCCAGCTCTTTGGGGTTTTGCTGCCTTGCCAGGGTGCACAGGGGAAGAGCTCTGCAGCTCCTGCAGTGCCACAGGGAGCTGAGAGGAGCGGATGGAGAAGAGCTGATGGAAAGGACAGTGCTGTGTGGGTGTGCTGGCATCGGGTACAGCAGGACACTGGGATCAGGGCTTGTGGCCACTGGCAGCCCTGTGCTGTGCCAAGGGAAGCTGTGGCCCCCTGGGTGGCTGTGCCACATCCTCCACAGGAGGATGCTGTGATGAGGAGCAAGAATCTCAGCTCCTTCCCATCCCAGAGCTGGGTCCTGAGCTGCTCCCAACACCTGGGAACTGCTGCGTGGGGAGACCACCCTCCCCTTGTGGGGGGCAGTGAGCTGTGCTGCCCATGCAGAGATGAGCAGGAGTGAGTGACATCCAAGGGGAGGGAGACCATGGCTGGGTGACATCCAGGGGGAAGGGGGCCATGGACTGTCCTGGCTGATGGCCAGTTCCCAGGGCCCCAGCCTGTCTCTCTGCCTCTCCCCACAACAGGGCAGGGCTGGGGCTGCCTCAGGGGCCCAGCAGAGGTGGGGGGTGTTTGTGGTCCAAGTGTGGGCATCCACAGAGGGCTTTGTATCTGTATTTCAAAGTGTTTGGGGGAAAAAACAGAGCAGGTGCCCAGGACCCTGCACGGGGGTGGCAGTGGATGCTGGGGGGGGATCTCCCCACCTCTGCACACACACCCTGCCCACAGCTGCTCTCACTTTACTGACACAGTCGATGCTGAGAGCCAGTTTTGGTTTTTCCCAAGGCAGCCGGATGGGAGCTGTTTCACCTGCCAACATCAGCGTAACCCTGCTGCTAAACCCACCCTCCCCAGGGGATGCTGGCAGCAGCTGAATATTCCCCTCCAGGAGCACTGTCACACTGTTAGGGGGGACACAAAACCCAAAGTGTCATGTTGACCTTGATTTGTTTTCTCATGTTGAATTTTAAGTAAAGTGGTTTGGGGACTTATTTCTGTGGGAAGATGCAAGTTAATGCCGTGTTTAAATCCTGTTGGAGGAACCTGTTAGGTGTCAGGGTGGGCAGGACACCCACCCAGAGCATTCCTGGTGCACCTGATGAGGTGTGGCAATTGCCACAGCGCTGGGCTCCGGGGTCTCTGCCAGTGGAAAGAGAGGTGACAGCCAGGGATGCTCCCATGCCAAACCATTCTACCCTCTGGCTCTTCTATTTCGTGCCTTTTCTGCCACATTTCAGGTGTCTCAGATAATGGCTGTGACCATCAGTCGAAGGTTCGATTCAGTGCTATGAGCAGCAGGTACTTCCTGATGGAAATCATTTGCATGGAATAACATAAAGCTCCATCTGCAGAGCGGCTCTCCTGGAGAATAAAGACAGCTTGGGCTGTGCGGGAGCCAGGACAAAGCCCACTCCCGGCTTGTAATCCCCTGGAAGCCACTCAATAGCACTTGAGCAGGGTGTGAGGGGGCAGGGCTGTGTGCCAGCCCTCTCCTTGCAGCCCAGGCGTTATCCCAGATGCATTATTTAACAAAAGGTGTAAGTCCAGCTCTTTGCACTGGCTGAAAGCAAAATCACAGCCATTCGAAGCAGCTCCTTTGGAACCTAAAATTATCTTCACATCATATTTCTTCTCCAGTGGTGCCAGCATTACAGTTTCTGAAATTCTGAGTCAGACGTCAGGAGAAAGAAAATGTAATTGGCTCAAATATAGAATCACAGAATCATTCCTTTTGGAAAGACCTCTAAGACAATCAAGTCCAACCATTAACCCAGCACTGCTCTGTTCACCACTAAACCATGTCCCCGGATCCCCATCCACATGCCTTTTGACCACTTCCAGAGTTTGGTGAACACTTTCAGGGATAGTAAAACATTTTGTAATACCCAGGGATATGATACAATTTCGAAAATGATCACAGTGTCAGGCTGGTTTTCACCTTTCTGCTGTCTCTAAGCCTTTAAGACACTCTGGAGCTGAGCTTTGGGGTGCAGAGCTATAGGATTTTGCTGTTTCTTTATGTTTTAACAGGCCAGTGCTCACCTGCTGTGGTGCCCATGGTGACCCTGTGCCCAGTGGAGCCCCAGCTGTTGCTGCTGTGATATCCAGCTGGGGCTGTGTGTGGGAACCTCTCATTCCCTATTTCCTGACACATTCCCTGAAAAAAACCATGAGCTCTCAGCTTTTTACTGGAAAAGAAAGAGAAGCAAACCTGTCCATTCCTTGGTGTTGGTGAAAACAGGGTGAGACTCTCCTGTCCTGGGGTGTTTGCCTGTTGTCTTCTCCCTCCCCAGGGTGCTGGAGCAATGGGTGCCACTGGTGCTGGCTGTGCTGGGGATGGGGACATGGCAGAGGTGCTCCTTGCCCCGGGGCGGGGGCCAGGGCCATGCCAGCCTCCCTGCCCCGAGTGCCTGGGCAGCTGCTCCTCATGCCCAGCATCTTCTCATGGAAACCTCTGCCCACTCACCCCCTCCCCTGTGCTGCTCCCCTCGTGTGGAACCCCCCAAACCTCTGCCCCTTCTCCCTGGCAGATGTGGTGAGCTTCATTTAGAGCTCACAAAAGTCCAAACTTGCTTCTTTATTTGCATGAGGCCATGGCAGAAATTACAGTGCCACTGTCTTTTCCAGACCTGCTGTGCTGACCATGAGCTGTGGCAGGTGATGTGACTGTCACTACTGGCACCACTGCCACTGCTGCCACTGCTGCTCTCACTGCTGCTGCTGCCAAGCAACCTCAGGCTCTGTTGTCCCTCTGCCTCAAGCCATCCTCCCATGTGACCAGGGACAGACTGGAGGAATGGCTGGAGCTGTGTCAGGGGCATTTAGGCTGGATATCAGGGGAAGGTTCTTCCCCCAGAGGGTGCTGGCACTACCCAACCTCCCCAGGGAATGGGCACGGCCCCGAGGCTGCCAGAGCTCCAGGAGCCTTTGGACAGCTCTGCCAGGGATGCTCAGGGTGGAGTTGTTGGGGGTGTCTGTGCAGGGACAGAATATTCCATGGGCTGTGGTCTCCTCTCACCACTTCCCCCATGAACTGGAGCCCCTTTCCTCTGCTGTTTCTCATATTGCAGTGAGACCAAAAGGCCCCTCCCATGCTGTGCAGAGAGAAGTGGTTGGTTTGGGACGAATTGTATGAAAAATGAATGGCATATCTGCAGGGAGCACAGTGCTGTTCCCCCCCACTCAGGACATGGGAGACCCCCGAGCCACCTCAGGCTGAGATAGACCAGCTCACACAGGGGGACTGAACACCTTCCTCCAGGACATTTCTCTGGAACCTGTTTCACTGAAATCAGAATTTATGAATTGTCCATGTCAGTGACTTTTGCTTTTGAGAAAAGTTCTTTAAAAATCCTTCCTTTCAAGGACATTTTTATTCCAAGAGCATATTTTCTATTGTGAATTATATAATGATGTAACATTTTAAAGTATCAGAAGAAAATGTACCAACTTTTTTAGGATACACACTTCCAAAATTATTTTTTTGAGATGAAAATATGAATGTGCCTTTTTTTCCCTCTTTTGCTCATATACCTTTGGAAAAACTTTAAAATGTCAGAATTTTCTGGGAAATGGTGTCCTGCTTCCCTCTCTCCTAGGGCTCTGAGTGGGAAATATCTGAGCTTTTCCTTGAATGGTTTCCAGGGGTGCCTGTGACTGATCCCTGTGCACAGGTTGGATGTTGTCATGTTTATCCTGCCTGGGTGACCACCCTCTCCTTTGGGCAATCCCACAAAACTCTTGGCAGGTTCTCTGCAGCTCCCGGGCCTTGTGTCCACCCGTGTCCTCCCCGGTGTCCATCGTGTCCAAAGGTGGCAGGAGCGGGAACAGTGGCGGTGAGGGCTGGAGGAGCAGCCCTGGGTGCTGGGAGAGGTCTCTGCCCCTCGGGGAGCGAATCTGAGCTCTGCCCATCCATCGCTGCTGCCTCCCCTGTGCCGAACGCCAAACCAGGATGGCGCTGCTGTTCCCGCCCTGCCCGTGCCTGCCCGGCTCTCTCAGCGTGTTTGCGGCTCTGCCGAGTGGGGAAATTATCACCTCAAAGGGAGCAAAGTTCCCTCCCCACTCCCGGTGCTGCCTGGGGGCTTTGGAAAGAGGTGACTGACTCTTGCTCCCCTCCCGCTCTAGACATGGTAATTAAAGCCTTCATTAGCAGCCTCCCTCCTCTGGAACAAAGAGCCTTTCCCTTTTGATAGGGACAGAAGAACTTGGACATAAGGACCGAGTTTTGGTGTCACAATCCCAGCTCAGCTTGGCAAGAGGGCAGGGCAGGGAGGGGAGGGGAAGGGAAGGGAAGGGAAGGGAAGGGAAGGGAAGGGAAGGGAAGGGAAGGGAAGGGAAGGGAAGGGAAGGGAAGGGAAGGGAAGGGAAGGGAAGGGAAGGGAAGGGAAGGGAAGGGAAGGGAAGGGAAGGGAAGGGAAGGGAAGGGAAGGGAAGGGAAGGGAAGGGAAGGGAAGGGAAGGGAAGGGAAGGGAAGGGAAGGGTCTCCAAGTGGCACATCCACACAGCTTTTGAGCACTTCCAGGGACTGTCACTGGCCAGTGCCTGGCCACCCTTTCCATGAAGAATTTCCCCCTGAAATCCAATCTGAATCTCCCCTGGCACAGCCTGGGGCCGTTTCCTCTTGTCCTGTCCCTCGTTCCCTGGGAGCAGAGCCCGACCTCCACCTGGCTGCACCTTCCTATCACTGGGAGTTGTAAAGAGCAAGAAGGTGCCCCCTGAGCCTCCTTTCCTCCAGGCTGAGCCCCTTTCCTATCTCCCTTAGTCACTCCTTGTTCTCCAGACCCTTCCCCAGCTCCATTCCCTTCTCTGGATATACTCCAGCCCCTCCATGTCTTTCTTGGCCTGCAGAGCCCAAGTTATGAGGAAGCTTCTCCCACTGTAACTTGCTTTTTAAATGAGAATTTATTGATTTCTTTCCTGCCTGAACTCTCTCCTCAGCCCTCAGCATTTAATGTGGCCCTCAGAGGGGCTGGTCCCTGCAGGGATGGGCTCTGGATGATGGATCTGAGCATCTGCAGTCACTACTTTGCTTTGGCCAGGTACAATTCCAGTTGGGTTGTGCCAGGTTTTTCTGACACTTATGAAGAATTAGAGTGGGAGACTGAAACAGGTTCAGTTTGGGGACACCGATACAGCTCCTTCCCTGTAAAACAGGAACAACAAGTCTTGCCTTTGCAGCCAAGGGGCTGGGAGGTCAGAGAGAGCAGGGAAATCCCTAGAAGCCTCTGGAGAGGCCCAGAGCCTCCCTGAGTGCTCCAAGGGAGTCAGCTGGGGTTTATATGAGTATTGTCTGCACTGGAAATCTTACAGCTACTTAGGCCTGTGAGGACACCAGAAAAGATGGGTGCTGAAGGAGGGGAAAGGAGAAGGGAAAGGACAGGATTAACCAGCATCACAGCATTCACAAGGCTGCCTTTGTTCCTGGCAGCTTGCAGCACTTAGAATTGGCAGAGACAGCCCAAAAGTGTCTCAGAAGCTCTGAGCACTGGGACTGACACTCACGTCCCAGCAGGTGTCTGATAACTCCACAGCTGGGAGCAAGGACCACTTGGCCTTGTTCTGGTGTTGGCAAGACGCTCCAGCCTGGCAGTTATCCTGTTATACTGCAGCTGGAGGGGCACAGCCATGGGCAGAGCTGGCATCCACCTCTGCCCCCACCCCTAGACCCTTCCACCTCTATCCCTGGTCATGGACCCTGCCTTGCACAGCTGGGGCTGCCTCTCCCCATCCCAGTGCAGCTCCACACACCAGGTGATGCTCCTGCTCTTCACAGCAGCAGCTGCAAGGTGGAGAAACAGGAAAGGAGCCTTTGGTGCCCTATCCTGACAAATTCAGCTTGCACAGAGGACCCCTAGCAGCCCTGTATGTGTGTGGGGACGTGGCACCTGCAGCAGTTTGACCTCCCAGTCTGAGAAAGTGCTGGGCAGCTCTGAGAGGAGCTGGGGGGAAGGGGCATCACCCCAGCTCCTCTCTTCCCCTGTACACTCAGAGCAATTCCCACTTTCTGCCATGGCTGATCCCCCTGAATCCCTGCAGGAATCCCACCATGGTGAATGTCTGTGGTCACAGGGGGTGACAGCTGCCAGCCTGCACTGCTCCCTGCAGGGCTCCTGATCCTGCTGGAGCTGCTTGATGGGACGGGAGGGAATGGCTTTAAACTCCAAGAGACTTAGACTGGACTTGGGAGAGAAATTCTTCCCTGTGAGGGTGCTGAGGCCCTGGCATAGGTTGCCCAGAGAAGCTGTGGCTGCCCCTGGATCCCTGGGAGTTTTCAAATCCAGGCTGGATGGGGCTTGGAGCACCTTGGGATAGTGGAAGGTGTCCCTGCTCAAGGCAAGAGGGGTAAAATGAGATGATTTGCAAGATCTCTTCTCACCCAAGTCATTCCAGGATTCTGATGCAGGAGGCTGCTGAAGAGCTTGGCTTTCACCCAAAATATTCCCCCCCACACCTTGCTGTGGCAGAGGCAGGTTGGAAAGGCTGCTGAGAGCCCTGGGAGACAGGAGCAGCATCCCTGGGAAAAGAGCCCCTGTACCAGCTGAGAACAAAACCCAGTGTTCAGAGACCCCAAACAGCTCATCCCCAGAGCTCCAGGCTGTGTTTTGCTGTGTCCTATGGCACATGTCCCCCCGGGGTGCTGGGGCAGGAGCCATTCGGGGTCCTGCTCTGTGCGTGCCTGGCAGGCTGTGAGGAGCTGTGGGAATGCCATCCTACTGCCAGCACTCCCGGGTGACATGGGGACATGGCTGTGGGGGGCTGGCAGTGTCACAGGAGAGCCACTCTTTGTGCAACAAACACTTTGACAGTAGCTTCTTCCTGCCCCTCCTTTCTCGTTATTTTTCTGGAGGATGCTGCAGAGAGGTGCTGGTCTGAAATCATCCTAGCTGGAAGTTAGCTCAAGGCTGGGCTGGAAGTGCCTTGGCAGGTCTCTCATCTGGCTGGTGCTAATCCCTCCACACTGAGAGAGAAGGAAAACACAACAAACCCCACATCTTAACAACCAGGATTTGCTTATTGTGTTTGCTCCCTTCCAGGGCTCCCAGGGATTCCTTTCCTCTCACCTGTCAGGAAGGAGAGCACTGAGGCCAGGCTGAGGGGGGCTCTGCTTCTATGTGGCTAATGCTGAGTGTCAGGGATGGTGTTTCAGGTAAGTTGGGCCATAAAGGAACTCAAACCCCATCAAATCATGGAATCATTAAAGTTGGAAAAGCCCTGTAAGAGTCCAACCATTAACCTGGCACTGACAGGTGCACCACTAACCCATGTCCCCAAGAGCCACATCTACACGTATTTTGAACACTGATAAAAGGTTCAAGGCATCCCTTGGCCAAGCCACTTCACTCCTGCCTCACCTTTCCCTCTGGATGAGCTCTCACCAGGGATTTTCCAGGGGCTCAGGGCTCCAACAGAGCTGGCAGTGCTTCCCAGGAGTGAGCCAAGCGGGAGTGCTGGGTCTGAAGCACGGAGCAAACCGTGCACACCCCTCCTGGGCCCGGGGGGCAGGCTGGAGGTGCCCTGGTTTTTCCAGAGGCAGTTTTCCCTGCGCAGAGCCTGCAAGGCTGTGGCACTGGCAGCTCTCTGTCTTCTCATGCATCTGCACATTGCCTGCCTGACACCCAGGCAGGGGCACAGAGAAACTCTGGAGAGCAGCCTGGGAACAGGGAAATGGAGTCTTGCTTTAACCCTGCTGTCATCTACAGAGGCCCCTTTCCAATGGGAATGCAAGCTCCAGTGTGTCTGGGGAGGTGAGGGGGTGGCACCCCTAGGGCAGGGGAGTGGGGAGCTGCCATCTGCTTCCAGGCTCCTCTTCCCAAGGGAGCAGCGGGTTCTGCTAGGAGAGGAGCACTAATGGAGCTCCCTAGAGCCCCAGCACAGGTCTGGTTCCTGGTCTGGAGAGCCCAGGGACAGGATGCTGGCACTGGCCATCCCCAGCTGCTCCAGGGGAAGATGTGGATGCTCCACATGAGCTGCTGGGGGAAATCTGCATCCTGCCCTGGAGCCATGAGCAGCACAGGAATCAGTGCTGCCTGGGGAAGCAGAGGAAGTAAAAGCAACACTTGGCTCTTCAGAGCAGCTCATTCTCTCACACCCTGTAATGGCCAAGACCTTCTTAACCCAACCCTCCCAAGGAGCACTTCCTGTCACTTCAACAGGCAAAATTTACCCATCAACATGGCAAAATTTACCCCATTCCACTGCAAAATGGACGTTTCAGTATTCTACTTTTATACCCAGCTTCTGATTCAGGAAAGAATACAACTGAAAAAAAAGGCAAACCAGGTCCTTCCTTCCTCTTCGCCACCCCTCTCCAGGCAGAGGGGACAGTGTTTGCACTGCTCAGCTGCTCTGCAGAGCTGAAATGGCCCCTGAGCATTGTCACCCTGTGCCCTGGGCCACTGCCCTCTGTGTGAGACCACTGGCCTCACCCTGCAGCATGGCCAGCCCTTGGGGGCCACTTCCTTACCTGGGGTTAGGATGAAAGTTTCTCTGCCACATGGATTATTCTCAGTGCACCCTGAACTGCTCAGCCCTCATATGGGGGGGGGTCCCTTCATAGTTTTTTCCTGAGCTTGAGAGCCCCCAGGGAGGGAAAACTCCTGAATTCCAGGGTGTTGGTTGTTGATTTTGACACTGGAGCTGTTTCTGTGCACAGCACATGCTCCTCTGGCACATCGAAACTTCACTGGAACTGGTGAGTGATTCACAACCCTCTACATGAAGGGCAACCCGTAATCCCTTATCCAGATTGATGGCATACTGTCAAAGGCATTATTCTCCCAACCTGACCTGCTGGACTGCTTTGGTCAGCTCTTGGAATGCAGCTGGGCAGGGATCTTGGTGGCACCACCTCAGCTCCTGTTGGCCTTGCACAGGAGAGGGGATTTGTCACCATGTCATCTCTCAAACCCAGCTCTGGGTCAGTTTTCAACACAGGTGAAATTCCAGGCAAGCAGAAGCAAGAGCCTCATCTCCATCTGATGACATCTGTATTTTTCCACAGAAACAGGGAATTCAACTTCACCTTGAGGGCTTTTCCTTAGCAATAGACTCCAGTGCTTGTGCTCTTGAACTTCTGGGGTGATTGAAAATTGCACTCTTAGAAATGAGAAGAGGAATTAAGAAGGTCCTCAGCCTTCTCTGTTCAAAATAACTTGTGGTTTTGAGAGCCTGGACTTTGACTTGGGAACTCTCGAAGGCTGGAAACACCATGATTGCAACCCTGCTACACTGGTGCCTAGGGCCTGAGGCAGTGCCTTTGGAGAGCCAATTGGGAAAGCAGCAGCTCAGAAAACTCTGTAAGGCTGTTAAAATCATGGATTTAACAGCTGTTCCAAGTTTTTAGGTATCAGGATGTTCTGGTCACAGCTGGATACTGGTCTTACTCCTGTCTCCAAGCTACTGTGCCCAGGGCAACATAAGAGTGAGATGTTCCCCATCCTGGGCTGAGAGAAGCTCCCTTATCTGCATGGGAAGGACCCTGGCAGGTGCAGAGCTCTGCAGGGATTTAGGATCATCCTAAATGTAAAAGAACTGCTTCTGCTGACCCCTGAGTACCCTGGCCTTGTGGACAGCCTTGTTCACAGGAGGTGGAGACCAATGCTTGTACCAGCCCCTTGCTGTGCCTCAGCTTCCCCCCATGGGGGACACAAGGGGATGATGGGGCAGCAGATCCCATTGACACGTGTTGATTTAAACTCCGATATGAGCAGAAATGAGATCAAAAGAGGACAAAGTGCCCTTTGTTTCTTGTCAGCATTCCCCTTAATGACAGGAGCTAACCCCCCCTTTGCCCTTTTTTAGGACAGATCTGGCTTTTTCATGCTCTTTTATGGGCCTTAATTACATCTACATTTCCTCTTCTCCCAGCCTGGGGCTCTGGCCAGGTTTGACTGTGGTTTTCTTTCACTTCCATCCACGGTGTCTTTGCTGTGTCAGTTCAGCATTAGCCCATCTCCCTGCCCAGGCCAGGGTTACTCCAAGCCTCAGAGCAGCTCCCCAGGACTGATGTCTGCAGCTGGGAGTGCATGGAAGCATCAGAGCCCCCGTCCCTCCTTGCTGGCACTGTGCCCTTTTCCTCAGCTATCCTGCCTTTCTGAGAACACCCTGTCCCTTCCACACCATGGCTCTGAGCATGATTCAGGTCAACACTGCCACTGTTTTAATCCAAGACAAGTTACTTGTATGATAGATCTGAGCTGGGCTCCCTCCACACCACTTCAACCTCACTGGGGTGTTCTGGGGGCACTTTCAATCCTGAAAAACAGGCTTTGGAGCAGGAAGAGAAAGGGAAAACAATTCCCAAGTTGCTCAACTGACAGCAGCCTAAAACCTCTCAAGGAGCCTTTAGAAACTGCTGGCACTGCAGGTGTTACAGGGAGGCTTCTGTGGCAAGGAGATTGTCCTGCTGGAATGGCACAGCCTGGAGCTGCCAGCACAGCTGGACTGGGTCTGTGCTGGCAGCAGGACACAGATCCATCTCTCCAGGGGAGGATGGAGTTGGGATCTTGCACACCACAGCCACGGATCAGCAGAGCTAGAAGGATGGAAGCTGCAGCTGAGAACACCTCCAGCAGTGTGGCTCTTCCACAGGGGATCCACAGCCCTTTCTTTATGTGTCTGGTGATATTAAACAATCACTCAATTCAATAAAGATACACAGAACTGCTGAGGTTGGAAGGCAATGGTGGAACCCTTCAGTATGAAAACTTACTTCACAGAAAGAGTGGTCAGGTACTTGGCACAGCTGCCCAGGACAATGGTGGAGTTGCCATTTCCAGAGGGATTTAACAAACCTGTGGATGTGGCATTGGAGACATGGGTTAGTGGTAACTGTGGCAGTGCAGTGGTATTGGTTAGACTCAATGACCTTAAAAGGCTTTTTCAAACTTAATGGTTCCATGATTCAAACTCCTGCTCAAAGCACAGCCAAGGGGAGCGGGTTGGTCAGGGCCATCTCCAGCTGGGCTTTGAGCAGCTCCAGTGATGGAGGAGATTCTGCAGCCCCTCTGAGCAACCCACTGTGTTCAGCCACCTCACAGTAAAGTGGCTCTTTCTGATGTTTTGGAAGGATTTTCTGTATTTCAGTTTGTGTCTGTTGCCTTTTGTCCTCATGCACCACTGGAAAGAGCCTGGCTCTGTCCCCTTTGCACCCAGCTTCAGTTATTTATATCCATTAATGAGATCACTCACAAGCCTGCTCTGCTCCAGGCTGAGCAGTTCCAGCTCCCTCAGCTCTCCCCACAGGAGAGGTGCTCCAGTCCCTGCATGTCCTGCACAGACACTGGTGCAGCTGTAGAAACCTTTCTTGCCACCTTTCTTGTTCCCTACCAGACCCAGCTCTAGGTGGACTTTGGCTGTCCTGTCCCCCTCCCAGCACACCTGGACTTGTAATCATGCAGTGTCCTTGTGTTCCTTGTTCCATTCCCTGCTGCTTTTGCTTGATTCCTGCTTGTCAGGGTGAAGTGGAGGGGTTCATCCTTGAAAATGAAATGGACACCTTTTCTCTCCAGGACTGCATCCTGTGGGACTCTTCCAAGCAGATCCCTCAAGAGGCTGAAGCCTGCTCTCCTGAGCCCAGGTTTGTGATCCTGCTTTTTGCTCTGCTCCCTTCTCTCAGGACTCTGAACTCCATCATGCTGTGATCTCTCCAGCCAAGGCTGCCCCTCATCCTTCACACCCCTCACCAGTTCTTCCAAGTTTTTCAGGTATCAGAGGCATCAGAGCGTTTCCCCTCTCTGTCTTCTTGCCCACCTGTGCTAGGGAATTGTTTCCAGAGTGTTCCAGAAGCTCCCAGGATTGCTGTGCCCTGCTGTGCTGCCCTCAGGGGTTAAGGTCTCCTGGGAAGACCATAGCTGCAAACACCGCCCTTCTTCCAGCTGAGGAAATCTTTGTGTTCTGCTTCCCAATCCCAGAGTCTATAGAGGACACACAGGACTCTGTCCCCCCATCACTCTGCCTCCCAACCCAGATTCACTTCCCTCATTCATTATCCATCCCAGGGCAGAGCTCCACACCTTCCTGCTTTCCCCTCACACTAAGGACAGCTTCCTCTCCTTGGTTTCTCACCATTCCCATCCATGGAATGACACAGGGATTCATAGGGAAAAAAACCTAACAAGTGTCACTACAAACATAGCTGAGTGCCAAGGGAACAAACGGGCCGGGCCAGCCCCCGGCCTGGCACCTCCTGGCTCCCAACTGGACCTTCCCAGCCTGCTCCCAGTCCTTGTTTGGCCGTGTCACTGCACTTCCCACTGCACAGGAGCCCCTCCGACAGCCAACGTCTGGCACTCTGCCTCTCTCCCATCTCCCTCTGTTTTCCCTCTCTCTCTGGACTCTCATTCATGTCTCATTTTTAACTCTTCCCTGTTTTCTGACAGCTTTGATAGCTGCTTAAACATGGCCATGCTCCAAATGGCATGTCTGCTCCTGGAATGCCTGTAATTTCCTGCCAGAGTTTGCCTTCTCTGAGGAGGCTGTAGCTTTATGCCGAGGATGCTGCACTGCTCTATTCCCAGTATTCCAGCTGGGAATGTGACCACTGCCCAGGCCACGGCCCCAGACACACTCAGCACCTCTTTTGGGACACAGCCCTGGGAAGAGGAACTCCCCAGTGTTTCTCCCTTTAGGATATGGGCTGTGAACATGCAGGGCTTGCACAGCTTACATAGGATTTTAAAGGGGGGCAGAATTGTGTCTCCTGCCCTGTTTTCCTGGTGGAGACCCCAAAGCACAGATGAGGAAGTGAGCTGGGGGCTCAGCCTCACTTTTACAATCAGAACATGCTGCAGCACAATTCTCTTGGCTGGAACACAACAATCTCCACACAGCCAGACCCTTTGAAGGGGCTGGGGAGCTGAGAACCAACGTCAGAACTGTGTCCTGGGCACAGCTGCTGCGAGCTGGGGGCCATCCTCTGCCATTCCCCTGGTGCAGACCTGCACTTCCCGCTCTGCTCTACTCTCCTGAGGGTTCTGCTTCCCATCAGCTCTCCCTGGCCAGATTGTGTGTGTTGCTGTTTTCCCGGTGCCATCTGCACTGCCTCTCCTCCCGCACTCAGAATGGCACAGGCTGAGGGATGAGGGATGGCTGGGCAGGCTCCGGGAGGCTCCTGGCACTGGGACAAAAAGAGGAAGTGCCACAAAGATCCTCCAAAGGCTGGGGCACCCCTGCTATGGGGGCAGGCTGGGAGAGCAGGGTGTGTTCAGGACAATGCCCTGGTTCATAGGAGATGGGGACACCTAAATGAGTCTTAATGAGTTCTTCACAGTGCCTGGGTGGCACCTGCTCTGCATGTGGGGCTGGAGACCTAGACTGGGCCTCACCAAACCCCTGGGACTGGGGGCGCTCCCAGCCTGCAGCTCCCATCACATGGTGCAGGGGCCAGGGGACAATGCCTGTGCTTCCTTGGATGGAAGTCCTTCTCTCTCCTAACCTTACTGGGTTATAAAATTCTGGGCTGCACACACACTCTGTGGTTTTCCTCAGCCTCATGGGCGTGTCCAGATGTCTTAGTCCTGTCTCAGCCTGGTGCTGAGGGTGGAAGGTGCACCAAAGTACAGCAGAGCAACTTTTCCTGCTCTTCCTTACAGGTTAGGGTATCTCAAAAAAGTTACTGAGCACGACAGAGCAACCACACCCTGCAGAACCTGCCTGGCTCCTCAGATCAGGAGGAATTTATCCCACCTTTTGCTGGACTTCACCAGAGGCTCCTGCATGTTTCTACCATCACATGCCATGACCTCAGTGACTTGGGAAAGTTTTGATTCCCTAAAAGTTGGCTCCATCACTGATGCACCACTGGGCTTCCAAAATAGATAGTGCAGGGATCAAGGTACAGAGAGAAGGTGAAGGTGAGGAGAAGGAGGTGGCTCCTCCTTCCACAGGAGAAACCATGGAGAGGATCCAGTGCTTGAGTGCGGGAAGGAACCATGGCTGAGGGAGGGAATGGGACACAGAGAGAAACAGAGGGCCCTCAGGATGCTGGGACTTCTGGATACCTGCAGCTTCCAACCACTGTGGTCCAGGACGGGCTGTGGCTGCTGGGTGTCACAGGAGGTTTGCTGGGAGCAGCAGTGGGAGCAGGGGCCAGGGGGTAGGGAGACCTCACTGGCTGTGACTCAGGAGGGACACCAGGAACCAGCATTTCTTGGAGATATTGCAGCGAGGAGGAAGGATTCAGATTTCTAATGAAACTGCCTTTGTTTGCCTTCAGAGCTTTAGGAAGTCC
The DNA here is from genome assembly GCF_965231275.1 of Zosterops lateralis. Lineage (NCBI taxonomy): Eukaryota > Metazoa > Chordata > Aves > Passeriformes > Zosteropidae > Zosterops > Zosterops lateralis. Next base: position 14,355,870 of record NC_139776.1, read on the forward strand.
TGCTTTGATTCAAGAACAAGGCTGATATTTACCTTTTTTCTCTGCCCTCAGCTGTCAGCTCAGGCCAAACTTGTGACAGGAAAACCAGAGAACCAGGGAGGGGAAGGATGAATGGGAAACAGAGGTGGGAACAGGAGAAGAGGCAGTGAGGAGGGATATGCTGGAGGATGGTAAGGAAAGAAAGCAGAAGAGGATCTGAGCACGGAGGCCTCCAGCCAAGCCACCCAGCGCTTCTCTCAGCCTGTCTTTCATGTCTCTGAGTGTTTGGGTTTCTCTAAACTTAGAAAATCCCACATAAAGATTTTTTTATCTTATCACCAAGACTGCTAAGTGCAACCCAAACTAAGAGACACCACATAGAACAAATGCTTAAACATTAAACCCACAGAAATCACAAGCAAATGGTGTGTTTGTTATTTCTATGTTAACCCCAGGAGCTCCAGGGAGGATTGGAGGTAGCAGTGAGAGAGGAAGCAGCAGGAATCAGGGGAAACCTGGTAAAGTTGGGAGAGGGACAGGAAGGAGAGCATTGTGTGGGTTCAGGAGTCTTGATAAAAGCAGGTTCAGGTTCCTGGAAGCAGAGTCCTACATCCCCAGAGATGTGTGGAGGTGCCAGCACTCACACAACCTCAATTCTGGCTCTGCATCCCATATACAGATTTCAGTTGGATTTGGAAATAGCTTTCTGCTTCTTCCAGTTTTGTCATTTGCTGGGTGCCAAGTGGAACCCCCAGTATTTGCTGCTTCACCCAAGCTCTTCATTTCCTCATGAGATGGGGAACAATGTTCCCAGGCACAGGGTGGGATTGTTAGGATGCCCTGGACAAGACCAGGAGTTGGACTTAGTTATCCCTGTGGGTCTGTTCCAACTCAGGATACTCTTTGATTCAAGAACAAGGCAGCCTGAGCTTTTGAACTTTGCAGCAGACAAGCTTTTGGCCAGATTCTGCTTTACCCACTTTCATAACCCAGACCTTTACCCGTTTTCATAATCCTGCGCAGCCCAGCACAGCTCCTTGGCAAGGCTCTGCTGGGGCACATCCACCAGGTCCTGCTGAGCCAGATGTGATGTGCAGATGTTGTGTCACCAGCCTGAGCAGGCTGTCACATCCTCACAGGAACTCTCCAGATGGGGAGTGCAGTGTCAGTGTGGAGACCCAGCCTGTGCATCCCGGGAGCTGTTGGCAGAGTGGGGAAATGTGGGATGAGGGATGGCAGCATAGGAGTGAGCTGGGCAGGGCTGACAAGCCTCCTGTCATCCTGCCCATACTCACAGTGTCACCTCTCTCCACATCTGTCCCTGCTCCCAGCACCCTGGATGTCACCACTGCCCAGGATGGGTCTGCAGAGGAGCCCGCAGGAGGAATGACTGATCTGACATCCCAGCTCCTGACTCACTCACCTGGAAGCAGGCTGGAGCTGCACCCTCAGCCTTGTGTGTCCCCAAAACCCCAAGATCTGAATGTGCAGCCCAGGCTGGACCAGTGAGCAGCTCTCTGGCATCACCTGGCACTGACTTCCCAAAGCCCTGAAGAAGCAGCACCTTCCCCCTGCCCCACTGTCTAGGGGAGATCTTCCCTCTGCCCCTCTGCTGGTGGCTCAATCAGCATCCATGGGACATGGCAAAGCTGAGTCCCCCAGGAATCAGCCAGGGATGGGATCTGCATTTTGCAGCCTGCAGGAGTCTGGCTGAGGAGTGATGCAGTGGGAATGGGTTTGCTACTGCCCCATATCCCCCCAGTCATTTACTGGGGAGCAGAAAATGCACCCCACTCTGTTTGGGCAGCTTCCCATGCTGTGCCCAGGTGCCAGAGGTTCCAGCCATAGGAGACCAGTCTTCAGTGCTGCATCACTGGGCTGGTGCCATGAGCAGACTTTGCTCACAGCCCCTTTTTCTCCAGCTGCTGGACCTCAGTGTGCACTGGGGTGCATCAGGGTGCCTTGATGGAACAGGCAATGTCCTGATATCCTGAGAGGAATTTCAACAGCACTGGGGAAACCTCTGTGCTGGGTTACTCCAGCACAACCAGGCACATGGACTGCAGCCCACACCCAGAGCCAGCTCAGCATGTGGATATGGCAGTGCTGACCAGCACCAGGACTGGGGGCAGCAAGGAGCTAGAAGGACCAGAAAGTGTTGGAGCAACAATATGGTCATTCCTCTGTGTGTCAAGGACAAAAGGGCCTGTGGAAACCTCTGCCTTGTGCTGGGAGCAGGGAGCCCACGTGGGCCAGCAAGGGCAGGGTCGGGCTGGCAGGCAGAGTGCAGCACTTCCAGGGATTCCTCCCAAGCGTCATGCCCAGATCCGTGCAGCCTAAATCCATCTGCAGTGAGGGGGCGGAGAGCCATCAGCACAAGCAGGAAGCACTGTCAAAAAAAGCCTCGTCAGTGTTGTTACGCCGGTGCAATCATGTCAGAAACACAAAAAGGCATCACCACCTGCAAAAGAGCAGGCGCTGGCTCTGACAGCCCCGGAGCTCCCGCCCACGGCTCCAGCCCTCCGAGAGACGGGCACGGAGCTCCTGCCGTGGCTCCCTGTGCTCAGCAGCATCCAGGCAGGGCCCCCCTCACCCACAGCCCAGCACTGCACAGCTCGCAGGACCCCCTAGCCCAGAGCCCCTGGCAGCCCCCTCAGCCCAGCGTGACCCCACAGCCAGGGAGGGGAGGGGGCTCCTTCTCCATCAGCTCAGCCTCCATTGGAGCAGGCACTGACCCAGGGTCGATCCCACCCCAGGAGCCCTCACTGTAACTTCAAAACCGTGGGAGACCAGGGCTGCAGCCCAGGGGCAGCATTCTGTACTGACCAGCTGTGTCTGAAGAGCATCAATCACTGCTGGCTGCTGCCTGCCTTCCCTGCCTGCTGCTCCCTGAAAGCTCCTGCTGGGGCCTCTGGAAAATGAAAGATATCTGAGCAGTCCCATCCATGTGCCAAGGGGGGCCTTACCTGCTGGCCCAGGGGAAGCAAACTTACCCCCTGACACTGCTTTTTTCCCCAGTTCTGCCCAGTGCCCCAAGCAGGCCATAGGCAGCAAGTTCGCATGTGGAGGCTCCAGGATGGATCAGATCCTTGAACCATCATCAGTGCTCCTTCCTCATCCTGCACTGCCCACCAGTCTGGGTGACTACTCAGATACTCCCCAGGGTTCTTCCCAGTGGGGAGGGTGTGCCAGCAGCAGATGCCAGCAGCCAGAGGCTCCTGATGCACCTGGGGAGCACACTGGGACACTTCCCCTCCCCTGTGCAGGATAGATTTCAAACCTCCTGTACAACATCACTTCAAACCTGGCCGGGCAGCCACAGGTGCAATATGTGCTCATGCACAAATCCAAAGGGATAACAACCCCTGAGGGTGAGCAACAGCTGGCATGGCCTGGAGGAGCAATTCCTGCCAAACTGCTTATCTCCCCAGAGAGGATTTGCCCTGGTGCTTCCCAGCACCCCTGACCGTGCTGTTACCTGCCAAGGGCTGGTGAGCTCCTGCAGAGCCCGGGTGCTCCTCTCTGCTCTGCCACAGCTGAGCTGCCACATTCCTGACAGCCACAGCTCAGCCTGGCATCCCTGACACTCCCCTGGGCACATCCATGGACGCAGGAGATGCCTTCAGGAGTGAACTGAGGACTCCTGACACTGGTGAGGCAGCACAGCACCAGAGACACAGAAGTGTCACTTTGAACTGATCCATATTAAATGCTTGGGATGTGCTTGTCAAGATACAGCAACTCTTTCCATCCTGGCTGGCAACACTTGCTGACTGCACACCAAAACCCCCCACCCGTCTTCCTTCTCCAGAAGTGACACTTCTGTTTTGTTCCTTGCAGTGTTCCACTTAATGAAAAGATCTGGTGTTTCCCTTTCTGGAATGTGGCTGGATTGTGTGCAGGAAGGAGAATGTGCCTGTGCTCAGCTCAAGCCTTCACTGCTCCTGGATACTCCCAGCTGCCCACCCCACCCTGCCCCAAGCAGTGCTGAGGATTCTGTGCTCCAAAAGGTTTTGTGCACCTGTGTGTGGCCATTCCCTGAACTCCAGGCACGTCCCTGCTGGGGTAAATGAAAGGTTGAGACAGCTGGGGGTGTTCACCTGGAGAAGAGAAGGCTCCAGGGAGACCTCAGAGCCTCTTCCAGTGCCTAAAGAGGCTCCAGGAGAGCTGGAGAGGGACTTGGGACAAGGGTCTGGAATGCCAGGACAAGGAGGAATGGTTTCCCACTGCCAGAGGGCAGGGTTAGATGGGATATTGGAAAGGAATTGTTCCCTGAGAAGGTGGGGAGGCCCTGGCACAGGGTGCCCAGAGCAGCTGTGGCTGCCCCTGGATCCCTGGAAGTGTCCAAGGCCAGGTTGGACAGGGCTTGGATCACCTGGAATAGTGGGAGGTGTCCCTGCCCAGGGCAGGGGGTGGCACTGGTGCCTTCCAACCCAAGGCAGTTTGGGATTCTATAAATTCATCCAGGTGTGAAAGAGATGCAGGAAGGAGGCTCAGGCACAGTTCCCTTCCCAGCACAACTGAGCAGAACAGAATTGCTTAATGAAGAATGAAAGCACATCCAAGGACCCCAGTGCCCCTACCCAGCAAGGAGAAGTTTATGTCCTGTTTGAAAGGACTGATGACAAAAAAACAAGAGGGAGAAATAAGAAAGTTTAATAAAAGCCTTCAGGAAGAATTGGGGGGGGGGGGGGGGGGGGGTGCAGTGGAGCCTGAACAGGGCTGAAGGAAGGAGCATTGGTGAAGACTCCTGACACCTGAGCAGGGCACAGACAAATGCCAGCAGGAATGGGGACAACAGGGAAGAGCTGAGAACATCCCCTGGGAGCAGAACCTCACAGAGGCTTGGTGAGACAGCACAGGCCAGATATGTCAGAAAAAAAGGGAGAGCCTGGATAAAGGGAATAATGCAGAATTTCTATACATCAAGGATGGATGTGTAAAGATGAACATAGAGAAAAGCTCAAATACAGAGAGGAAAATCAAGCAGACTGAGAAAAAAATTAGTTCTGCCTAGATAGATCAGCCTACGAAGATATAAATCTGTCTGTCCAGGAAAGTCTTGATTAAGGCAGAGGGACAGAGAAGGGAATGCCAGGATACAAGAGATGGCTGAACTGTTCAGCACCTTTGTGCTTTGATTATTTGCAGAAGCGTTCACTCTAACCAGATTACAGTCGCCCACAAGAGTCTCAGAGCAAGAACAGAATAATAGAGAAGAATAGAGTATGGGAATATTCAAATTGTCAAAATCTCATACAGTTTACCTTGTCATACATGAGGAACCAGTCACAGTCATCTCTGACCTCAGGCAACACAGGCATAGGTAAGATCCTCATGGAGTGGAGCAGGGGGAAGCACAGCCTGTGACATTAAAAGGGAGTAGGGAAATCCACTGGGCAGCCTGACATTGATGCCTGAAGAGATACAGAAGGAATTATTACATGGCATATGTTAAGCCTCTCAAGGATAACACATGACAAGGAACAGGAAACAGGAATTTGCCAATCACACAACATATTGAACCAATCCAATGCCCATCACTGACGGGGATTTAGCCCAGCTGGAAACAGGAAGCAGCAGATATGGTACATCTTGTCTTCCATGGGCTTTTGGAATGTCCCATGGGAATGCTCCTCAGGAAACACAGGTGATGGGGCACAATCCCAGCTGATTAAAGCATTGAGGGTGGAGCTGCTCAGGTGCTGCCAGCCTGGGCAGCTGTGGTCAATAAAGTCCTGTCAGGTCTGTCCTGGGGCAGGTCCTGGTCAATATTTTCATTAACCACAAGGTTGATGGAACAGTGAGCATGCTTATAAAATGCTGAATTAAAAACAGATCACAGAGGGCTACAACTGCTTTGAAGGACATGAGCAGAATGTAAAATAAAACTCAACTGCTGAGAAATTACTTGGAATTGGTAACATGCAGCTCAGTAAAGACAAATGCAAAGCAGGCAACCTGCAATGCACCACCCTCGTGCAGAGGTTCTGGCTGGGGACCAGTGCCACTGCTGGGCATTCTGGTGATGCCTGGTCTGGCTGGGCACCTTCTGCTGCCAGAGCAAGGTCAGCACAGGCTGGCCATGGCCAGAGAGGTGACCCCTGTAAGGCAGGGACAGAATGGAATGGTTTGGGTTGGGAGGAACCATAAAGCTCATCTGGTTCCACCTCCTGCCATGGGCAGGGACACCTTCCACTAGATTAGGTTGCTCCCAGCCCTGCCCAGCCTGACCTTGGACACTTCCAGGGATGGGGCAGCCACAACAAGGGAAACCACAAAAAAAGATAGCCCCAGTGCTACTTTGCTTGGCCTGGAGGGAATTTCAGCCAAAGATTTGTGCTGGTCATCTCAAGGAGGAGGAAGCAAACAGGTGAAAGTCCAAAGGAGATGCTGACAAGCTGAGTTAAAAGTTTGAAAAATGAGCTGCAAGAAGGGGAAGAACAAATCAAATCTGGGTCTGGCAGGGTGAAGCCTGGGCAGGGATATGAGAACAGCCTTCTAAAATGCAAAAAACCACTAGAAAGAGATTAGTGATCACTTATTCTCAGGTCTGCCAAGGGTGGTTTTTTTCAGTAATTGGCTTAATTTGCATCTAGAGAGATTTAGGGTGGATTTTGATATTGCGAGGAGATTTTCCTTGTGCCACATGATGATGCATCAAAGACTGGCTGGGATCTAGGTGTTCCTAAGCTCCTTGCAGTCCCGGCTGCTCTGGGGCTGCCAGGCACCCTGAAGGGACCCCACTGTGCTGGGGTTTCTGGGGAGACATCCCTGGTGAACCAGGGCCAGGCAGGGGAGGGCTGGGCACAGCCACCAGGGTGGAGGAGGGAAGAGGAGAGGCAGTGGGGGCTCCTGTCCCACTCCCCAGGACTTGCTGCCTCCCTGCCCTGGAAGAGGGAGGTGTTTTCCCTGAGCCAGAGGGTGGAAGCTGTTCTGGTGAGCTGTGCGACTGAATGGGAAAATCAACTCCATGAGCTCCAGTTGTCTCCTTTGTGATACATCCCTCTGCCACTCCAGCCTCTCCTCTCCTGTCTCTCCACTCTCGTTTTGCATCTCCTGTGTCATCCATTTTCTGCTGCACCCCTCCTGCATCTTTCATTTTCCCGATCCCTCCAGCTGTGCTCCTCCTCCTTTCTAGTCTCTCCCTCTTTATTCCCATTCTGTCTCACACCAGCTCTTTAATTCAGCAGCACAGCATTTCCATTTGAATTGGTTTCCCGCCTCCATCCAGGACAGGAGCAGAGCCAGGGGCTGCATCCTGTCCGAGTCCCACATTCGGGCGTGTCACGTGGACGGTGCTGGCTGTCCCCAGCCCATTCCCATTCCACGGGCACAGCAGTGTGTTCCCAGGCCCTCTGCACTGCTGGGACAGCGGTGCTGGGTGTGGATCCCTCCCTGAGGTACTGACAGGGAGCATCGCAGGGAGAGGGGCTGAGTGCTCCCCACGGACATCCTCGTGGGACTAACCACCATTCCCAGGGCATCTGCTGGGTCTGCAGGGTACCAGGCACACAATTCTGTGCCACCTGTGCCCATCCATCCTCGTGGGCCAGCCCAGGATCTCCCCTGGCAAACCAGGTACCCCATGGCAAAGGCACAGGATGAGTGTGGTGAGGAAGGAGCTCTGGTGAGGACGAGTGTCCTAAGGGCTGCTGGCTGAGCATGCAAAGGGTTTTCCAGCAGTGGGTTCTAGGAGCAAAGCTCTGCTCTCACCAGGGCACTGCAAGCCCACGGGATCCCTGAGCTCTGAAGCCCTCGCAGTGCAGGGATCTCCCAGCTCTGCAAAGATTCTCAGATCAGCCACTGGGGTCTGGCAAAGTCTGCTCCTTCCCAAGGACCATCCCCACATATTCCTGCTTATCTGGATGCTGAGGCTGGAGTTTTGGGGCAAACTGGCTCTTTCCTGCAGTTTCAGAAGGCCCTGTGAGCATGATACCCTGGTCTGTGCAAAGCATCAGAATGTCCAGGCTTGTCCAGGCTGAAGCAGGGATGTTGTCTCCCCCAAGGAGCACCTCACCATGTCCTGCTTTCCCAGAACCAGGCTCTGTTCCCCAGGCATCATCGCAGCCACTGGTTTTCCACCAGAGGCACCAGTTGGGCACCAAGAGGAACCACCCCTGCTGGAGCACTGAGCCCTTGGCCCTTTTAGGAAGTTTTACCCTGTTTCAACGTGAATATTTTAACTTGGCAGTGGAAAATATTTTGGTCAGATTCTGCCATCTTTACCCATTTTCATAACACACAGGCTGTGGCAACCACATGGGTTGGGGTAGCTCCTCCTCTCCAACAGTCTCACCAGGACCTTGCCCAAGCAGAGGCCAGCCATGTCCTGGCCCTGGCCTCAGCCCTCCCAGAGCCAGGCTCTTGGCCTGAGAGCTTTTGTGTACCCCAAATGCCCTCTCCCACATCCCTGAATTCCCTTCTTCCACAGCAGTGCATGTGAGCATCTATCAGAGACCACACCAGGGCCACTGGGCCTGGGACCCACTGTGACAGCTCCACTCCTGCTCTGGCCCTGCTGGGGCTGCAGTTGAGGTTCCCTGGCTGCATCACCTGGAGAATGGAGAGCCAGGAAATCTCATCCTGTGATATCCATGGTTATGGGAAGCCCTGTAGTGAAAGTCCCCAAGACCAGAACTATTCCGTGGTACACATTCCCTAAGGTCCCTTGGGAGGCAGGGCTGGGGTGGAGACTTGTGAGCACGTGGCTGCCTCTCTGGAGGCTCCCTTGTGTGCTCAGCCTCACTAGATTTGCCTCTTTTCCTTCCAGTGTTACAGTCTGACCGGGCTAAATGGGATTTACACACAGGCCAAGCAGCCTCCCAGGCTGTTCCTTTCCTCCTCTACCAGGTGCCAGTTAATGTTTAACCTCTAGGAGTTTTCCTCCTGGCAAACAGGGAGCCCTTCAACATTCTCTTTCATCTCTTGGTTAAAGAAAAACCAAGATGGCCAGTTGGTATCTGGGGTACTTCTTTGTGTGCCAGGTGGAACCAGTGCCCACTTTGCAGATGCCCAGCCAGTGCAGGAGCAGCTCCAGCCACAGCTGTGGCACAGGGCAGAAGAGGGGCCAGGTTCACTTAGAGGACAGAATCATGGAATAACAGATTGATTTGGGTTGGAAAGGACCTTAAAGACCACCTCATCCCACCCCTGCCATGGGCAAGGACATCTTTCTCCAGCCCAGGTTGCCCATCCCTTACACACCTACAATTGAATTTTCAGTAACATCCAATCAAACAGAATATCCACAACTCCCTTGTAAAGTGTTCCTTTTAGGATCTATGGGAGTGCATTTCCAAAACACTGGACTTTAAATGAAGCCTCTCAAGATCTAGCAACCAAGATGGAGAAGCTTGGATTGATGGAGTTCAGGTGTAGCTGAGGATGGGGGGGTCCTGCAGGGACCTCACTGTTTGTCCTGAGGAAAAGGACCCCATTGGGCTGGAAATCATAATTCCAGCTGTCTCCTTCTCCAAGGGCAAAGGGAATGGGAACACGGCTGGCACTCTGATGTACTCAGAGAGCCTCAAACCCTTTTCCATGGATTCAAATTCACTCTCAGTTTGCAGGCAGCTGGTGCTAGGGGGGGTCACAGGTCTCCAGAAGCAGAGCTGCTGCCCAGGAGTTCAGGTGTTTGAAACAGGGTCATGTTTTGCTGGTAACAGAGCCAAGGGGAAGGACACTTTGTAGCCTTGGGTGTGTTTCAGTGGTGGCCATTGGTGGCCCATGTCAGGCCCATGTCAGGGCCCATGTCTAGTCTAGCTGGAACTAGAGAGTCTTTAAGGACCTTTCCCACTCAAACCATTCCATGATTCTGTGATTCTGTAGACAAGCCATTGACACGTGGTGACCCCGGGTCCCATGAGCAGAGGGGCTGGTGGTGCCCTTGGGTGACAGCAGCAGGGCCCAGAGCCGTGTCCCTTCAAGCTTGGCTGGGGTGTAAAAATAGCACTTGATTCCCATCCTCTCTGCCATGATGGAAAAAGCAAACAGGCAAAGGAGTTTTGCGCTCGGGTTGTTAAATTTTCATGGCAATTTAGCAAGGCTGGTTGAGAGTCATTTTCCAGCTGATTTCAGTTCCTTTGAGCTGCTCCTGGGCTGCAGGGCTTGGGCTGCAAATGTGACAGCAGGGAGCTGCTGCTTTGCTGCTCAGAGCCTTGTCATGGAAAAAGGCTGGCCTGGGAAAGGGTGTTATCAGCATTTGATAGGAGATGATAATGCTAATTTTGCTCCTAAAAATCTTTCCTTAATAGAAATGAAGTGCTCATATTTATCCCAGCAATTACAACCACAAAGAGTTCACACAGTTAGGGAACATCCACCTTCTGCTGCTGAGAGACAGCAGAGGTTTCCATGGATCATGGCTGCTAATCCTAATAGCACTTTGTGAAGGAAATTCTACCTTTGGAGGATAAATCAGCACCAAGTTGTCAGAAATTGGACCCTGTTCTCCTGTGAAATCACAGAGTCATGGAATGGTTTGGTTTGGAAGGGACCTTGAAGCCCATCCAGTCCCACCTCTGCCATGGGCAGGGACACCTTTCGCTATCCCAGGTTGCTCCAAGCCCTGTCCAGCCTGGCCTTGGACACTGCCAGGGATCCAGGGGCAGCCACAGCTTCTTTGGGCACCCTCGCAGGGCCTCACCACCCTGCCAAGGAACAATTCCTTCTCAATATCCCATTTACCCTGCCCTCTGACAGTGGAAACCATTGCCCCTTGTGCTATCACTCCAGGCCCTTGTCCCAGGTCCCACTCCAGCTCTTCAGGCACTGGGAGGGGCTCTGAGGAGTCCCATGATGGCTGAAGGGTGGGTGTCTTACCATTCCCTCTGACCCATCTGCCTTTTGTGCCAGCAGGAGCAGGTGGCAGAACCTGGCTCTGCTCCAGTGCCAGCTGGGGCTGGTGTTCAAGGTCTGACATTCCCAGTGGTATTTCCAAGGATGCCTGCAAAGAGCTTTTTCCAGAAAAGATCCCTTCTGGGATGTCAGGTCTAGGTGGGCCCATGCATTCCAGGCTAGGCCCAATCCCTGGATCCTGGTGCAGTGCAGCTGCAGGCAGTGTGACCTGTTGGGATGTCACCACGGCTGTCCCAGGGTGTGCTGCGGGCAGTGTGACCCACTGAGGTGTCACCGTGGCTGTCCCAGGGTGTGCTGCAGGCAGTGTGACCCGCTGGGGTGTCACTGCAGCTGTCCCAGGGTGTGCTGCAGGCAGTGTGACCCGCTGGGGTGTCACTGTGGCTGTCCCAGGGTGTGCTCGCTGCTCACAGATAGATTTTCCAGCAATAAAGAGTGTTTTTCAGCCTGCTCCACCCCCTGCAGCACAGCAAAGCACAGTCCTTGCCTCAGCACAGCTCACCAGCTGCTTTCCCCAGCACCAGCACTGACCTTTCTCCTCTGCCCAGAACCATCCCTGTGTCTGCAAGCCCTGCAGGGGCTGGGGAGCAGTGCCAGCCGAATGGGGGAGTGAGGAGCCAGATGGTGCTGGAGGAGGGAGTCAGCCTGGGCTGTCCTCCTGTGGGTGACCCGTGAGGGTCAGAGCACCTGTGACCAGCATCAGGGCACTGTCACAGCTGCCCACAGGACACTGGGCCCTGGCAGGAGGGCAGGGGCTTGAAATAGACAAAGCACCAAAGCTGAGGGGCAGGATGAATTCCCCAGAGCTCCCACAAGCAACAAGTGGTTTGTGCCAGGAGGAAAACCCTGGTGGTTCTGTGCTGGTGCTTATGTCTGCGCAAGGACTCATCTGAACCTGTCCTTGTGAGCACCTCCAGCGCCAGTCTGGCAGGGCTGCCCACTCCTGATGACCACTGGCCATTAGCTCCCTGATCTCAGACCTGGAGAAAGGGCCCTGGGTCCCTCCAGGACAGGGCAAGCACACGTGTTGAGGATACCTAAGCCAGGACCCCTCTAGGCTGAGTTACTCACAGGGTACATCCCAAGGAATGAGGTGGGGATGGACATCCCTCAAAGACTGGTTTTGCTGGGGAGATATGCTCAGAATAGAATGGCTCCCTCTGGACCCAGATGGCCATTGGCACTGACGGTCTCCAGCTGTGTCACTGTGGAAGACAAGAGCATGTCTCAAAAGCACCCAGCTGGCATCAGCATTGGCTGGTGGTCCCTGTGCCCCCAGCTGCAGCAGAGCCTTAGGGCTCCTCTCCAGGCTCCAGCACCTGAGAAATGTGATCAGAGAGGACCTGATCCACACAGGTGCTGAGTGTCCACATCTCTCCCCAAAGTGACTGCCTGGGGTCTCTTGTGGCTACCCAAGCCCTGGGCTTCCCGGCCCTTCCCCCAAGGCATTTGGGGCAGGACCAGGGTTCAGGAGAGGTTCCTTGCCCAGTGCACTCCGTGCCAAGGGCATGTGGCCCTTTGGCTTCTGCCAGCACTGAGGGCTCTGTGGCTCTGGTCCTTCCCCTCTGATCCCTGCTTTCCTGTGCTCAGCTGCCATCCCACCGGGCTGGGGAAGCTTTGGTGAGCCCTGCACTGTCTGCAAGGGGTCAGAAAAGACCACAGTGACCACAGGAGCCCTGGCCAGGGAGCAGAGCTAGCACCATGATGAACTGCTCCACAGGCCCCTGTCCTCCTCCTCACTTCTGGACCCATCCACCAGCAGCAGCTGGCAGGGGGCTGGAGGTCTCAGCACCACAAATAAACACCCTGAAAAAAGGTCCCCACCATCAAGCCTGGTCCTGTGCTGCTGGGAGAGGTTCCAGCTGGGTGTTGGACATCCTTGGCAGGGGCTGGTCTTTATTTTCCAAATATTATTCATGACCCTGTATGTGATGAGCAGTAACAAGGCTGGGATCTTGCTGTGTGCTGCTGCCAGGGCGCCTGGGCCAGGGAAATTGGCTGTGGAGCTTTGGAAGTGCTCTCACAGCATGTGGGGGGCTGAGCCCTGGCAGCCCCAGGGACTCTGCTCTTGGTGCCCTCAGCCACGGGGCCGGGGGCAGCTCATGCCAGAGGCTGCAGTGGATGTTGCTCGGAGTCCAGGGAAGCAGGAATCTGGGACAAAACAGGGTTTGTTTCCCCAGCCCTGACTTCTCAGCTCAGCTGTAGGTTTGTGTTCCCATGTCTCAGTGGGGTGGCAGCCCTGTGCAGATGATTCTCTTGTCCCATGACATTTGTGGGGGGGAGAGCAAAGGTCCTGTGTCCTCACTGGAACCTTGCTGAGGACCTGACCTCCCCTTTCTTGTGCTGCTTGTGGGACTGGGCCCCACAGAGAGACACACTATGGGCCAAGGCTGCAGGAGAGGGAGGCTCAGCACAACCCTGGAGCACCAAGAGCATCCTGCCAGGGGCTGGGGCAGCTGGGCTTGGGGAGAAGGGGCAGCAGAGCTTTTCCAGGTTCAACACACTGAGGGGCCACCTCCAGGCTGGCCTCAGGGACGTCAGGGATGGAGACAACGGTGGGGAGGCAATGACACAGCATTGTACCAGCCCCATGTGCCAGGGACCCCGTGGTTCAGGACCCCATGAAGGTGCAGAGCTCCCTGCTGCATCCTGCCCATGGATCCCAGTGATCCAATAGTCCTGGTGGCCCACCCAGGGCTGTGCTGCCCTCCTGCCCACGGGCACAGCCAGCAGTGGGGCAGAGCCAGTGATGGGGGCCCAACCACGAGCCTCTCACTGGGAGTTTGGCTGCAAATCCTCTCTGGAAGAGATGGCTATAATTTAGCAATACCCGCTTGGGCTTTTCCTGTTAACTTCCCCCAGGCTGCCAGATAATCATGGCCAGCACATCCAGCAGTGAGGGACTGTCCTGCCACACCTTCCCACTGGAAGCAGGAAGGTAGGATGAACTGCCCACAGCTCAGTGTCCAGGGGCCCCCACCCCATCAGGGTTAGGCCATTTGGGAACAAGCCCTGTGGCCCAGGGCAGGATGAGTATCCCATCAGGCTGGGCGACCAAGTCCCTTGGAGAGGGCAGGACTGAGGCTGTTCTCCCACGCCTGGAAGGCAGCTGGGAGGGGCTGGTGCGAGGGCAGGCATGGGGAGTGATGCCAGGGGCCAGCCAGCCACAGCATCTGCCCTGCCTGCTCTGGATGGAGCGGGGATGAAGGGAGCAGGAACAGATCCTGCTCCTGGCACCAGCAGGTCCCCTGGCAGTGACAGGGGAAGCACTGATCCAGCTGGGTTTGGATCTGGCTGATCCAGGGCTCCCTGGTGTCTCGGTGCTCCCTCCTGCTGGTTGGTTGTCAGAGAGAGACTCTTCTGTCCCGAGAGCTGCAGAGCTCCAGTTTCCATCAGACAGGGGCCAAAGGCTGACACACCAGAGGGCTGGGACAGAGTAGGAGGGGCTCAGCAAATGGAGAGTACCTGGGACTGAGAGGAGATGAGATAGGTGCCCATTGAAGAGAGAGAATGCCTGACCTGTCTGTGCCCTGCCCAAGCCCTGCCTGTCCCACAGATGACAGCAGTGGGATTAAATGCTCAAGAGATGCTGTTTTCGTGTTCGGACTCATTTATTAATTCTTATGTATAGTACAGTCTCACTGTATTATAGTACAGTTGTTGTGAGTTCACTCACTGTACTATAGTACAGTAAGTTGTGAGTTCTAGCTAACAAGGTAGACAATGGCTCCGTCTCTATCTCTTTCCAAGGTCTTTTAAGCACAAATTGTCCAATTATGAAAGGACACCTAAATTATTTTTACTTTTAACCCAATAACCAACCACCCGTGGTCCGCAATGCGGACTTTTTTACCCAATTACAAGAAACCACCCAAAACCATGAAGAAGGTGAAAAAGAAGGACTTGGCCTACGCCCTAAAACCTCCATCTTGCTTTACATATATTACCATATATTAAAACTTTAAAATCGAAGTTTTCCACTCTGTGATGTTACACACTTCTATTCAACTACACACCCATAATCCCAGTGCTATCAGTCAATTTTGGAAGCCTCATGTCAAATGCAGTGTTCCCTTGAGGGTGAGGGCCCGTCAGCACAGCGAACTGAAATTCCCAGGGCTTTACACGGCCGCGCCTGCGCCCCTGCCCCGGCCCTGTGGGAGAGGGCTGGCCTGTCACCATAGCAACACTGACCTCAAATCAACTTCCAAGAGAGCGGTCTCCACCAATGGACGGCGAGGAAGAGTTGATTGACAGCCTTTGGGAGGGACCAGAGTCACCAGCAGCATCACCAGGGGTATAAAAGGGGCAGCAGCCATTTTGTGGTGGGCCCTATGGTGGTTTAGTTTCATGTTCCCAGTGCTGTAATTTTTCTTTATTCAGTCCTTTGTTGTATTTTTTTTTTAAAGCTTGATAAATCTTTGAAATTTTTAAAAGTGAGCATAGTTTTCCATGCCAGGAAGGCATTGTAACCACATTGCACCATATTGTAACAACAATAACCACTGATTGCTTTGAAGATACTGGAGAGAGCCTCTGCTGGTTGTGATCTGCCTCCCTTCAACTTCTCTGCCTCTCTGCATCAGCAGAGAAGGGATGTGAAAAACGAGTTTCACTCTTTTAGAAAAATGTATAAGTTTAATATAAATTAAAAATAGACAATTAGGAGACAAAAAGGGCAAACATTCCAGCTGGGGTGCCTCACCAGAAAGCACACCCTTCTCTTTTAATTACTGTGTTTTAAGGATTGCTGTTTTACATATTCAATAGATAATAAAACATTCTTTTCAGTTTCAAGTATCCCAAATCATCTTATTTGATAGATTTATTTGTGAGTGGCTCCACTCTGTCTGGTAACATAGGTCTTGGCTATTTTTATTTTGATTAAAAAAAAACAAAAAAAACCACCAAAAACCAAAAAAAACACAGAAATCTAGCAGCCTTCCTGCAGGGCTATACAGTGATGACCTCTACCCCATAATTCTTGACCTAGTCTTTCCACTATGCACACTATGTCACAAACAGAAAAGACATTCATTACTTTTCTAAACCCTATAAACAAAACACAATACAGTACAATTATACATATAGTATTCATTCTAATATTTGCGAAAACCCAACTTCATAATATGTATTTATAACAAGGGAGGTGTCCCCATCTCTTCCAGGTAGGAAGCACAAACTGCTGGGGACCCTTGGAAAGAAAGTACAGTTCTTCCTACAGCAATCCCAAATCCTCCCTGTATGAAACTGAGTCTCAAGTGTGTCTTAAACCCACAAACATTTACAGTCATCATGGAGCTGAAGGAGGTCCCTGAGAGCTGCCAGCCCAACCTGGGGCAGGAGAACCCACCTGGCAGCAGCAGGGTGAGCTCCAGCTCACTGGATTTCCCCAGGAGAATGCCCAGAGAGGTGTGTGGGAGCCACAGGATCCAGCGTGGGAAGAGGCTCATGCGAGCACTCTGTAACCTGACACGTGCAGCAAGCCCCAGCAATTAGGCTGGTAATTAGAGCTAAATGACGGCTGGGATGCTGCTCATGGAGTGGAGGTCATTAACTTCCTTAGGCTGCGGCCAGGTGACCATCAGTCCTCAGCTGAGTGGGCCCTGTGGGCCAGCTCAGCCACCAGCCCCATGGGACTCTGGGGGACAGTTCTCCAGGCCTGGCAGTACAAGTTGTAGTAGTTCCATATGGCTTGATGACTTTTTCACCTAAACAAATCCTTAGATCATTCTTGACCCTCTCTTGATTTATCGTCTGCCATTCCAGCTTTTAGCTTTCCAATTTTCCTGCCTTTCATTGAACCACTGAGTCACTGAGGTTGGAAAAGACGCCAAAATCGTCAAATCCAATGTGCCCAGCAGTGTTAGAAGCCAGGATTTTCACATGGTCACCTGGCTCCATGAGCTGGGACACTGGGAGCTGTATGTGGTCATCTAAAATATCTCAAATCCACAAAAGATGGCTTTCTTTTTTTTTTTTTTTTTTTTGGCATTCCCTTCATGCCTGTGACTCTTGATAAAAAAGTCCATACAGTCTCAAGATATTTGCACTGAGAAGGAAAAGCTTGGCCAGCAGAAAAGGTTATAGAGGACAAAGTCAGGTTCTTGGGCAGAAATGCCACTTTCTGCTGGTGCAGTTCCCCAGGTCAGTGGGGGGCCTGGGGGTCCTGGGGTTCCTGCTGTAATTGGCACTGCAGCCTCCTCTGGGCCTCCTCGAAGCTGAGAGATGCAGGACAGGCAGTGTTCAGAGCATCCTTCTCACCAGGGCATGAGGGGTGCAGGAGCCATGCAAGAGGATGAGATATCACCCAGAGGGGTGACATTGGCAGGGTGGGTTAAAGGAGCAAATGTCACCACATCCACTCCTCTCTTCACACCTTTTTCTCCATCTGTCCCTGCCCTCTCTCTCCGGGGTTCAGCTGGGGGAGTTTGTCTGCTTTCAGGAGGACAGGCTGGTGTCCCTCATCTTTGCTCATGACCTGCCATCTCCAAGCTGGCAGTTAATTAAGCTGTTAGAGCCTTCCCTTGAATCAGAGCATGGCAGACCTGTGCCAGGGACTCCCTCAGGAGAACTGCACATTCCTGGCAGCCTCAGGGTGGGAAGACACAAGATATCCCATTGCTCTGCCTGGCACAGTCTGGGGCAGAGGCTTGGCATCCCCACACAGGATGGCACTGCTGCCCTGGAGGGATGGTCCAGGATTCCATCCAGCTGGTCCTGCCTAAGGATGAGCAGATCCAGTGGGCTCAGGACCCGCACCAGGGTCTGGAGCTGCTGCTGGAGCAGTGCCTGCCCAGCCCTTCCTCCTGCCCCACACACCCCACAGCACAGCAGGAACCCCTTTGCCAATATTGTCACTCTCTCCTGCCTCCAGCTCTGCTGCAGCACCAGTGCTCTCTTTGCACCTGGTTACAGCTGTGCTGGGTGGTGTCAGGGACCCCACACCCTGCCCTGGATCTTAGGGGCAAATATTCCTTCCTCCCAGTGTCCCAGGGGTGCTCCAATGCTTCCCACTGCAGTCCTCCTACCTGCAAGGCAACAGGTGGGGTGTGTCCTAACTGTCACACAAGTCATTAATCTCTTTGATTAATTAAAGAAATGCATTTCCTGCTCTTTTATTCCTATTTTTCCACCATGTGCATAACTATCTTTTATTCCTATTTTTCCACCATGTGCATAACTGTCTGAGGGCCAGGCACTGACAGCATTTGGGGAGAAGGTCCTTGGGAACCCTTGGGAAGCAAAGGATGAAAGCAGTGGGATGTCTGCTCATCCCCCAAGACTCCAGGGCTCCAGACATGCAGGGATAATAAGGGCTTGATTACCAGATATGGTGACAGTCCCTGATGACATCTGTCCCAGAGACTTCTTTGAGCTTGGAATCCCACTCAAACAGCCTGGAGGAAGATGGCATCAAGAGCTGGAAATGTTTTCTTTGAGCCTGAGCTCCCCAGCGTTCCCACCACCCAAAGGTGTGAAGGGCAGGAGGTGCCCAGGAGCTGCAGCAGCTGTGTTCCCTCTTCTGTGGGGTGCCAATCCCTGCTCATGGGTACCCCCAAGCCACTTGTGAGGGGTTTTGCTGAGGGGGTTGGAGCCGAGGAGCACACAGGGAGCGTCTCACTGCTCCCAGCTGGCAGCCAGCTCCCCGAGCTGCACAAAGGGCCTTTTCATGCCCTGCATAAACAAGCAAAAGGCATGAAAGGTTGTTATCGCAGAGCATCAGCACCAGCAGCAGCTCAGGCAGGGATTCCCAAAATAACCTCCTCCCAAAAGGCACAGACACACACCCCCTTTTTTCCGTGCTGCTAGGATTTAGGGAATAAAGGCTTTGGGTGCCCTCAGCTCCTCTGCAGAGCCCTGTAGCCCAAGCCCTGTCCCCTTGTGCCAGGCAGGGCCTCCTTCGCCTCAACACAGCCCTGTTCCAGCTCCTGCTGCATCCCTGTGTCTGCCAGTGCCACAGAGCATCCTCAGCAGGAATGGCTGATGGCTGGAGATGGGCCTTCCCAACACCAGGATTGTGAGGGCTGACTAACAGTTTGCTCTGGGTGTGAAAGGTAGACCTCCAAGAGCTCCATGGTGCTCTTCTTTGCAGGAGATTTATTTCCACAGCTGCATCTCTCTTATCCATCTCCTTCAGTGAAGGGAGATAGAAGTAGATTTCCATGTAGAAATACATTCCAGAGGCATTGCTGGAGGATGTGCTGACCTTCTTTGCTTTCCTTCCCATAAAGCCAGGTCAGAGTCACTGCAGAGGTAACTTGAGAGAGCTTGGAGGCCCTCAAGGAGATAGAGCCATGGACCCAGACTGGTTTGTGTTGGGAGGGACCTTGAAGACTGTCCAGTTCCACCCCCTGCCATGGGCAGGGACATCTTCCACTATCCCAGGCTGATCCAAGCCCTGTCCAGCCTGGCCTTGGACACTTCCAGGGATCCAGGGGCAGCCTCAGCTTCTCTGGGCAACTTGTGCCAGGGCCCTCCCACCCTCACAGGGAACATTTTCTTCCTAACTACCAATCTAAATATCTTCTCTTTTAGTTGAAAACCATTTACCCTTGTCGTGTCACCATCTGCCTGTGTAAAAAGCTGCTCTCTCTCATTTCTATAAGCCTAAAACACAGGAAGGGGCCCTGAGGTCTCCCTGGAGCCTTCTCTTCTCCAGTTGAACACCCCCAGCTCTTGCAGCCTGGCTCAGAACAGAGGGGCTCCAGCCCTTGGAGCATCTCTTTGGCCTCTTCTGGACTCACTCCAGCAGCTCCACATCCTTCTGATGTAACCCTAACCTCGCTCCCAAAAGAGGGAGCTTTTCCCATGGAGCTCCCCAAGGTTCACAGGTCCCTCTGTTCACAGGGACTTTGCAGGAAGCTCCAAGGTTTCCATTGGACACTATGGAAAACCAGGCTGGACACTGGACAATGGACAGGGAAAAGGGCACCTCCACCAGCTGAATGGTGGCTGCATTTGGGGTTTAAAACAGCTGTGTTTTCTGGAAATGTGTTCAATTCATCTGAAAAAAACACCTGAACAAATGGCAGCTCCTTTAAATGTCTTTAAATATCTTGAAATATCTTTTAATTTTCACTTAAGTTCCTGAAGATCTTGTAAAATTTACACTTCTGTAGTGTTTTCTGGGGGAAAAGAGAAGTCTTGCTGTCCCCTCCTTGCCCACGCCATCTGGCATGTGTGGTATTTCCCACATGGAAATATACTGCTCCCATCACTGCAGCAGGAATTGGACAGGGATGCAGGAAAGCTCATTTATCAGTTACTGAATAGCCAGGAGAGTCCAGCACAACTGGGTTCACCAAGACCTCACAGGGGATTATTTTGCCAAGGAAGCTCTTTCCCTCAGCAGGCACATGTACATTTTCTGTGCCTTCAGGACTGTTGGAGAGTTTCAGGCTTTAGCTTGGTGGTCAGGGGAAGACAGGCTGGGTTGTTTGCACCAGTGTGAGGAGCAAAGGATTCACTGGGGAAATCTGTTCTATATGTTCTTCCAGCTCCTTGGCTTCCCAATGGGGATGTTACCTCCCAAAGGGGCAGTGGCATTAAGGATATCTGTGCTCAGAATGCTGCCAATGTAGTCACCCACTGACTTGACTGACTCAAATTCACTGAAGAGGGTGAATTAGCATTTACGTTTCCCAGATTTCCCTTTGGAGTGTGACAGACCCCCCTGAGCAGCCATCACTGTTTACCCTTTGAAGGCCTAGAAGATGAATGCAGACAGTCACAGCAGCTTGCACACAACTGCAATTATTTTTTTCAACAACACAGCTCAGCTTTTCTCCTGTATAAATTTCCTACAAATTCACACCAGTTGTGTCCCTTGCAGTAAATGCTGTCCCTTGCAGGGCAGCCACCCCAGCCCCAGACCAAGCACCTCTTCAACACTGTCCCTTAAGGATGTGCAGCAGTGAAAGGTTGGAAGGGAAAGCTGTGCCTGCACAGGGGATCTCAGCAGCCAGCTGGAATATTTATTTGTAAATGAATGCCCTCCCTCAAGTTGGCTCCCATGCAGTGGGGTGTTTCTTTTTTCCAAGAGGTTCCTGCTATTTACCCAACTTTCCAGCTGGGCTTCTCCACGGCACAAAGCAGCAGGACCTGCCTGAGTTTGTACAGTGAGTCAACAGCTCAGCAGGGGATTAGAGCCCACAATCCTGCTGGCATCACTGCCTTGGCTCGAACCACTGGACCATGCAGCCTCATTTTGTTCCTGGTACTCTCTGCTGGTATGTGGTTTGTCAGGGAAAAAGCCTCAGTGTGGCTAATAAAGGAGACACTTTCTAAAGCATTAAAACAAAGCCCGCCTCATTCCAGCACTCCAGCTCAGCTGTGGTGCTGAGTGGTCAGGCTCCTGTGGGACTGGGAACTGCAGGTTTCCCTGGGGCTGCAGGGGAGGAAGCTGAGGAGCAGCACCCAGAGGCAGCTGGTACAGAGCCCTGGCACCCACTGCTGCCAGACAGGTGACCATGTGCTGACACCCTGTGACTGCCTGGCTGCAGAAGACCAGCAGAGGCAGCCAGGTTGGAGCTTCCCTGCTGGGAAGGGTCCCCTGGCCTTCCTCACACCACTGGAGGCCTTTTCTGTCCCTCACACTAGGAGAGTCACCGAGGGCAGCTGTGCCACCAGGTAAGGGAGCAAAGCCAGGCCCTGCAGGGCAGTCAGGGCACGAGGTGCTGTTGGGAGTCCTGCACAGTGCACATGAGCAGAGGGCACTGGGTACTGAGCTGGGAGCCACCACAGGCTCTGGGAATGGGGAAACCAGACCCGTTGCTGGGCTGGCTCCTTCACTGCTCAGAGTCCGCCAGACAGGGGGGCAGAGAGGGCTGAGTGTGTGGCCTCCCTGCTCATGTCTGTGAGAGCCAACCTCATACTCAGGGGTTACACTGAGAGAAGAGTGGCCACTGCATCCCTGCCGTGCATCCAGCGAATCCCTCTGCAACCAGTGCATCCCTGTGCCTCCAACTGCACCCCTGCTGTGCATCCAAGTGTGTCCATGCATCCCATGCTATGGGTGCACCCATATTTCGGACAGCAATAGCCTCCCCTTTCCCTCTGCATATCCTGGGGGGACTGCTTGCCCTGACACCCCCAAAATGCGCAAGTCTAGTCAGCTGCTGATGTGGAGATCTCCCAGGCCCGGCTCAAGGGTGTGCCCCCAAATGCCGCGGGCGGACAGCCCGGGATGCTCCACGAAGGGCCGGGCACCCCTGGGAGCTGCAGGACCCGCCGCGTGTCCGGCGAGGGGTGACATGGGAGGCTCAGCAGGGATGCGGCCCTTCGGGGAGGAGACTGAAAGTACCGGGTGCCTCCGCGGGACCCCGCCCGCGGCCGGGGGGCGTCACGCGGGACGTGCGTGCGGACACCCGCGGGGACCCTCGGTGCCCCGGGGACTGCGGGAACCCCGGCGCAACCCCGCAATCCCCGCAGTCCCCGCAGCCCGGCGCGGCCCGGGGGCGGCTCCAGCGGCGGGGGCGGTGCGGGGCCGTGCGGGTGGTGCCGGCCCGCCCCTCCGCAGCGCCGCACCGCGCCCGGCCCGCCCCGCGCTGCGCCGCGCCCGCCGCACGGCGGGGCAGGAGCGGGCACGGACGGGCGGCACGGGCAGCGCGGGCAGCGGCAGCGGCCGCGCCCGGCACACGGCGGCGGAACGGAGCCGAGCCGAGAGGGCAGAGCCCAGGTGAGCGGCCGGGGCGGTGCGGGGGTGCGTGGCCGGGCAGCCCCAGGTGCTGCGAGGGAGAGGCGGGTAGGGCTGCAGCCCCGCCGCCGGGAAAGCTGCCCCGAGCCGGGCCTTCCCGTGGCGGCAGCGGCGCATCCCCCTCCCCGTCCTGCCGGGATGCTGCGGGCGGGGCGCAGGCCGGGTCCCCGCGGGGCCCCGGCGGGCGCTTCCAGTTCCGAGGAGCGCAGCGGAGCGCGGGGAGGCGGCAGCTCTAGCCGCGTCCTGCGGGCGGGATGAGGCAACCTCCGGCATCCCTAGCCCCGGGGATCCGTAGCCCCGAGCTGCGGCACACATTGAACTGCCGGGCTGTGATTTGAGGGAGACGATTTACATTAGAGGGAGAATGTGGAGAGAGCCAGGAACAACTTGGAATGGGTCCTCGCATATTTCTGTGGTTATTTTTGGAGTACCGTCATATGGCAGGAGGTGGGCTCTGGAGGTATCCTTGAGCTCAGCATTTTCTCCATAGGCTGGTTACCCGGGAGATTGTACTAGAGGACCTGCGTGGCCCTTTCCCCATCAGTACTTTCTGTATTTCCCATCACTGTTTCTCTGGCTGTTTCTGGTTATTGTTCCCTCTGGCGTCCACAGGCCTCAGCCTCTCTCGGTGGGGACCCTCCTTTGGGCAGACAATGGTCTGGGTGTGCTGGCTGGGCAGTCTCAGTGTGCTGCAGGCGATGGCAAAGCTGTGTTTCATTCAGCTGTGGATGGTGTGAGGTGACTCCTGATCAGCCCCTTCTCCATTGCTGTGGATGAGGTGTGGCTTCTCCAGCATCCCCAGAGAGACCAGCCCATGCATCGTCTCCTTCCTGCACTTAGCTGGCACTTTCTCTCCAGCTTTCTCATGCTGCACTTGTCCAAAGGGATTTTTGCTCCAGAAAAACTCGGGGTGTGGGAAGCAGGTTGTTACTCTGTTCCTTGTGGGTCTCCACATCCATGGAAGGGCTGTGACTGTGTCAGACCCCTTGGACCGCGGCTGGAGAGAGGCTCTGGTGGCCTTCAGCTGCATGTCCTTGTTGCCATCGGTCAAGTTCAGACCTGAGGGAAGGCTGCCTGGCCTTGGGTGGTGGTCCTTGCAAGAAGGGAATTAAGTACTCTTTAATGATGTTGGTTTAGAGTCTGGCTGGGCAGGCACAGAGTCCATCCAGGGCTCCCCAGGGTGCTCAGAGCTGTGCTTTCCATGAGGACCTGTCTGTGCTGCCTGCAGGGATGCAGAGCATGTTCTGGAAGCTGTGGCAGGTCCAGAGCTCCCCTCCTTACCCAGAGATGGCCTCTGTGTTTTGAGTCAAGGACCAGGGTGCAGCTGCCTCCCCTGGGCTTTGAGCCCCTCTGGGAAGGGGGATTCCCATCTCCTCTCCTCCTCCCACCATCCCTGTGCCTTGAGGATTGTTTTCCTCAATGCAGCCATTCCCAGCAGTGCCCTGGGCAGGGCTGTGGGGTGCAGAGCATGTGTTTGGCTACCTTTGGTGGCAGGGGATGGGTTCTTACCCTGCTGCTTTGGCTGCTTGTGGATGTCATGCCTAGAACTGCCTAGAATTTTTGATTTTTATCAATTTTTGAGATGTGAGCATTCTCCATAACTCTTAGGGGAGATGTTTTGGTCAGGAGAAAGCATCTAGAAAGGGTTTTTGAAGTCCAGTATGAGATTTCTGAGCTAAAGGTGTGAGTGTTCCTGGTGTGCAGAAGGGGAAGGTTTTGGTGCCTTCCCTGTGCAGTGGAGACACAGTGTGCTGGGCCTCCTTCCCTGGGCTGCTGCCATGGCTGCCATCACCACCCCAACCTTCCAGGGTAAGTGTCTCCTGGTGTGTGATGTCTTTGGGGCCAGGAGAGGTGGCTGGCTCAGCTGAAGAAGTCACTGCAGCATAGAACGGGGAAAGTCTTAAAAATTAATTCTGTTCCCCCAGGCAGCTGAGCTCCCTGTTAAGCTCTGGGTGATGACCTTGGTCCTGGTGAGGAGCTGGATCCCTCATTGATTTACGGAATTACATTAAGGCTTTCTGCTGGCAGCACTGAGCCCTCGTCCCGCAGGGGTTTCCGGCGTCACTCTGGGCATCCTGCCTGCCTTCTCCTCACTCCAGCACTGCTGGGGACTTCTGCTTTCCTACAGGAGGCTTCCAGACACACACAGACTGGTCAGGTGCCTGACTAATTCTGTCCCTAACAGAAGAAATCTTTCCCATATCTAATTAGGGTTTCTAAATTAGGAAGCTGCTGAGAATGACCTGCCGGTCAAAGGGCAGGGGGTGGGCTTGGCTCTTCCCGGCCTCACTCCAAGCTTCCTGCTCAGACTCATAGACATCACTGGAGTGTCCTTTGCCTTAATTCTCTTTGGCTGTGCACTTGGGCCATTTCCCTGCTGCCTTGGGCACGATGCTCCGGCACCGAGTGACAGCTGGGACGCCAATGGGGGAGCGCGTGTGCGCGAGGAAATGGGCTCAGTACGGGCTTGGCTCCGCACAGAGCGGCGTGGGCGGCTGCAAGGCCTGGGTGTAGTAGACTTTCATGTGGTGCCTGTCACTTGGACGTCTGAGCTGAGCCTGAAGCTCCCTCTGCCAAAGGACAAACATGAAACAGTGACGGTCCCTGAGTGCTGGGAGCTCCTGTGCAGGGAAACCTGTGCAGCCACAACTACCTGACTCTCGCACGGCACCTAAAAATGTGCTGGCGCTGGGGCTGTGACAGCGCTGGCTCCGGGGCTCATTGTTCTCATTAGAGCAGTCGGTGGCTCTGAGTCAGCAGGTTTGGGTTTGTCACAGCCTGTGCAGGTCTGTGGTGCTGGCCCTGACCCTGCTGCAAGGGGAAGTGGGGTTTGAGCCTGGACTCAAGGGCACCGTTAGCTTGTGCTGTCCCTTGAGCCTGGAAGGAGTTGTCTGTGTGAGCTGGAGGACAGCCTCCCTTGGGGACCCCTTCCAGCCCCTGCCCTGTGCCATTCAGGGCTATAGAGCTGAGCAGCACTGCTGCTCGCCAGGCTTCGTGGTCCGGTCCTTCATCATCCTCTAGTCTGGATTACAGGAGGTGAAAAGCGTGGTGGGAGGAGACTGTCTTTGATGGGACATGTTGCAAAGTTTCCCTGCGGCTGCAGATCCAGCCTTCCTCTTCTTCCAGGCCTTGGGTGGAAGCCTGTGGGTTGTCCAGGACCTAAGTGTGTCTTCAAGTGAAGAGGAGGAAATCTGGGAAGCCACATTTTCCAGTGCAGAAGCAGTGGCTGCTTCCTGCAGCAGCTCTCCTGTCCACACAGCGTGTCCCTGGTACAAAGCAGGGTGCTGGGCCCAGGCCCCGTGGATGTCCCTTGTCTTGGATGACAGCTGCTCCCTCTGCCCTGCCTTGCTCCAAGGGGATGAACTGTTTGGGAATGCATGGAGCCATAGAATCCTGGGTTTGGGTTGGCAGGGACCTTAAAGTTCATCTCATTCCAACCCCACTGCCGTGGGCAGGGACACCTTCCACTATCCTGGGTTGGTCCAAGCCCCATCCAACCTGGCCTTGGACACTTCCAGCCACAGCTTCTCTGGGCAGCCTATGCCAGGGCCTTCCCACCCTCACAGGGAGGGATTTCTCCCTAATATCCAATCCTAAGAAGAGCTGTTGGACTAAAGTTTGGTACCACTGGGACAGAAGTCAAGGTTTGCTTTCCTTGCACTGGGGCAGGGAGTGGTGGGACTGCATGGAATGGGACAGACATCCCAGAGCCCTGGATGGGTGATTTGCTACAAACTCTCATCTCTGCTTGTCCCAGTACACAGCTGAGGGGGCGGGGCTCTGGATGCAGCTCAGAGTTGTCAATGTCCTGACTGGTATGTGCACACCCCTGAGCCCACTCATGCACCCTCCCCAGGAAAGGAGCAGAAGACAGAGCCTTAAAATCTGAATGATAAATCTCTAGAAGAGGATTTTCTTTCCATCTCCTGCTGGTGGTCTGTGTCTTGCCCTCTGCAGGGCCCTCCTGGCTTCCTGGAGGCTCAGCAGTGCCCAGGCTGGGTCTGCCTCACACAGGAGCTGCTCAGCACCCCGGGCTGGTGGGATCACAGTGCCAGGGGGACGCTGGGCTGACCCTATTGTGCTCAGAATATGAGACAAATGAGGCTGAAGCTGCAGATCTGTGACTGCCAGCAGGTCAGCAGTTTCACTTGGACACTTGGCCTCTTTGTGGCAGCAAAATGTGGCCACAGGTTGGGATCTGCTCCATCCCCCTTTCAGAGCCCAGCCTGCTCCTCACCAGCTGTGACTGGACCCTGGGACCACCTGGCTGGGTGTTGCTGTCCCCAAGCCCTCCTGGGATCCTTGGCAAGGAGCTGGCGCTGGGGTGGGAAGCAGGAGCAGGTGCTGCGCCAGTGTAAAGTGCATCCTGCGTCTGAGGCGATGCTGAATGGGGATTCACAGCCCAGCCCTGCTGCCAGGTTCCTCCCACCGGCTCCTTCCTCCCTCTGCTCCTACTAACCCACTGCCGGGGCCCCTCGCTGCCTGGCAGCAGCGGAGATGTCTGCTGGTATCCTTCCCCGAGCATCAGATGGAGAGGAAAACACAGGGTGGAGTCAGCTCTCGCACAAAGGAAATGTTGAGGTATCATTTCTGCCTTCAGTGCGTTTTTTAGGTGGCTAGGGAGAGATTAAACAGGATCTTAACACATTCACAGCCCCCTTCCCACCTCATTTTCCTGTGAATCTGTTGCTGTCATGGTATCTTTCGGATGATATTTTTAGCTTTGTCTTTTCCTTTTTTTTTTTTTTTTTTTTTCCTCCTCTCCTCGTATCAGGCTTTTGAAGGGAAGCACGTTTCTACGGGAGAACAGAATGAACCATTTCACGAGACATTTTGTAATGGGCAGAAGGGCCGGGAAATCTGATTGTGTGTTTGAAATGACACATTCCCCTTTGTAATCAGCTAATCAGCCTGGCTGGGGAGAGTGCCAGCAGCCAGGCATCCTGGCCCAGCCGGAGGTGGGGGATGGACCAGCCCCTCACATCCTCCTCAACCCGACCATCCCCAGGTGGCCACATGTGAAGGGCTTGGGGATCCTGCAGGTTTTTCTCTCAATGATCCCGTGGGAAGCTGCTGTGTGCATGAGGGAGGCAGCTGGGTGCTATAATGAGGTTCACTCTGGGTCTGGCAGTGTCAGTGCTGGCAGAAGCCCTGTGGAGTGCAGCAGGTCGTGGCACTGACAAAGCTTTGGAGCTCTGGTGAGGCTGAGAGAGATGTGGCAAAGGGCTTCAGGTGGGAGAGGGGTGGTAGGACAGCTGAGGGTGCTCCTCACTGTGGGAAGGTGCCATTTTTGACTAGGATACAGACTAATGTTACATGGTGATGATGAACTTCGGCAGGGGAAAATTCCAGCCCGAATTCTCAGCAGTATTTCCCTTTAGGATGTTTATTTAAGTCCTGATAGATGAAGGTCCTGTGGAGTGAACTGGCCAGAACAAGAGAAGCCTCCTGTGAGGGCTGATCTGGCTTGGGTCTGCACATCCCTACGTGGGGCAGGAGCTATTACCTCTGCAAATTCCCTGGGGCTGTTCTTCAGGGAACCAAGGAATGCTTCCTGCTGGTAGGGCATGGTGGTCATGGTAGCATAACATCTCTGGAAGTGTCCAAGGCCAGGCTGGATGGGACTTGGAGCATCCTGGTCTAGTGGAAGGTGTCCCTGCCCATGGCAGGGGGTGGAATGAGTTGGTTTTTGACGTCCCTTCCAAACCATTCTGGGATTCTATGGGATGAGTAAATTTCTGCTTGTCACCTTGGTCTAAGACCCAGGTGTAAGACCCATCTGTAAGAAATGCAGCTGATGTGGGGTGACCAAGGGAATGGCCACAGGATGTAGAGGAGGTGCATCTGCCCATGCTGTGTGGAGACAGGGTCACTCTCAGCCCTCCTGGCCACCTTCACGCTGCTGACGGAGCTTTGGAGCTCAGTCCCACCCCGGGCAGGCATGGGAAGGCTATGGTGGTGTGGTCCATGGGCTCCTCTGTGTCTCCTGGGCTCCACTCCCAGTGCTCCCCCTGCCCTGTGTGTGCTCCTGCTCTCCTGGAGGGGACACTATGAGTCCTTGTCCCTTGGTTGGAGCCATCAGCAGGTTTGCAAGGTGCTGGTTTAAATCTGAGTGAGTCGGAGCAGCAGGGCTCCTTTTCCTGAGCCTTTCATCTGTGTGCCACCGTGTCCCAGCGCCTGTCCCCAGGCAGCATCACGCCAACCTGTCAGGGCCAGGCTGGCTGGTTGTGATGATGAGGTGGTGACAATGTGGGTCACTGTGGGATGTTTGTGAGCCTGGGGCAGTGTCTGAGATCTGTCCACACCAGCCTGGCGCCAGCAGAGCCGCGTGGCGGGAGGTCAGGGCACAGTCTGCTGTGGATTCCTCCTCTGAGGAGCTGCTGGCTGTGGGCAGGAGCGAGCAGGGTTGGGGGAGGCCTCACTCCCACTGCCACTTCATTAATATGATCCTAATTGATGCAGTGTCTCTCATCCCAAAATGGCCATGGCTCAGAGCCTGCTCAGTAGCCCCGGTGGCCTCACACAGGGCAGGAGGGACAGTCTGGGGCTCACAGAGGGTGCAGGGGCTTTGTTTGGCAGTGCCAGCACAGACAGGCTAGAGAGTGCCAAGTGCCACTGCTCTGCCCGTGGTGGCTGCATCCTCCATCCTCCCTCACACAGGAACAGGCTGCAGCCCTGGCTGCCGGGGCCACTGGTTCCATATTCCTCCTTTGGGGTCTGTGGAAAGCTGGCTGCTCTTGCACCTGCCTGCCCATCTCTGCCGGGCATCTATCAACCCCCCTTGAGCTGGGATGAAGGAAATCTGAGCACACAAACCTGGAAACAGTGTGGAGTACCCACAGAAATCATTTGGCTCAGCAGAGAATGAGCAGGGCCATGGAAGCTGCGCCAAAGCAGGGAGAGAATCCCACAGATCCCTTGTGTGACCTGTGTCTGTTGCTGGAGTCCAGCCCACGGATCAGCTCAGCCTGTTGCGGCACCCCTGTGACCTGCTGGACAGACAGAGCCCTTCTCATAGCTCTCTTGGTCTGCTCTGGCTTCTGAGCCTCTGAGCAGGGGCATCTCTGTGAGCAGAGGAGGCAGGTGGACGAGAGGGAGGTTTGTCTGGGCTCTGTGATGGAGTGGTGTGGGCACACAGGTACTGGCATGGGGACAGAAGCCCCAACACACCGGTGGCATCCCTGAGTCTGGACAGTCACACTGGGACACACATCCAGCTCCAGTACTCAGGCCCTGTTACAGTGGCCCTGGGTCCCTGTGGGTGCCACCAGCAATGGAGCTGGGCACAGGAGTGCCCTGTGTGGCCACCCAGCCCTGCTCCCCACAGCCTAGGACAGGTGAGCCAGTAAAACCACATGGCTGGGAAGGAATCTGTGCCTGCTGGGCAGGGGTGTACAGGAGTGCACCCAGAGCCAGCACATGGTGACACATGGTGACATCCTGCCCGTGCTTCCCCAGGGTGACAGACACATGAAAGGGCCATGCAGGAGGCGGCTGCAACACACACCCCCTCCTCTTCACCTTATCTCTCATGCAGATCACCTCCTCAGAGGTGAGGTTCTTTCCTTGGAGGCATTGAAGCTCACAGCCTTGGTGCATCAGGTTTTGTGGCTCGGTCCAGAAGAGAAGTGGAGCAGCTTTTGTGCCTCCTGGGAAAGCTGCTGTGGGTTGGTGTTGCTCAGGGCAGGCTGTGGCTGCACACAGCTGATGTTTGCTTGTGGAGTGTGAAAGGATTTTGCTGAATCCATGAGAGTGATGGGATCTTTGCATAGGCCTGCTTTGCCTCTGCCTGGGGGGAGGCTGGGCCTTGCCTGCCCAAGGATGTGTGAAAATTAACCCTTGGAGAAGTGGGAGATATCCCTGCTGTGCCACACCGTGCTTCCTCCTCCGTGACACTGTAGTGCCACTGGGCAGATTCTCCTCCCTCCTTAGGCGCAGTTGTCGTGTAAAAAGAGGCTCTGAAAATGCTGTTGCAGGCTAGGGCTGTCCCTGCTCACTGCTGGTTTTCCTCCGGCCATGCTGGAGCTGGCATGGCTGGGGGAGTGGGGCTGCTCTGGGGTCCCGCACCACTGCCCTGCTCTGGGCCCGCAGCCAAAGCCCTGCCCGCCAGATGCTGCCCTCGAGCCTCAGGCCTGGGTGACAAAGGAGTGGCACAGATAGACTGAAAGGAGACCTCGGGCCATGCCCAGGGGATCCGGTGGCACTCAGAGGTGTGTGGGCTCTGCGGAGCTGCCGTAGTAAATATTTGCTGTTCTCCAGGAAGGAGCAGGGCTGCTGCACATCAGGAGAGCAAAACGACTTCTAAAGCAATCCACAGCTCCCATTTCCAGCAGGGGGATTTGTATGGAATCCAAACATAACGCTGGAGCCGGGCAGGCACCCTCTGGTGACAGCTGTAGCCGTCCTTCCGAGCGCTTGCCATCATCTCCGGGAAGAATTTTTCCCTTCTTTTTAACCAAATCTGATTTCTTCTTTGCAGGTTGTAAATCGTGCCCAAGCCGAGCACTGAGAGCAGCCCCTGGAAGCAGCGTGAGTTTATCCTGAAAGCTTTTGTTCTCCTTTCCACATCCCACATGAGGTTGAGTGGGTTTTGCAGCACAGAAAAGGTTGCTCAGCACGGAGAGGTGCTGCAGGGAGAGGTTTGACTGCCAGGAATTCCTGGGAATCTGGCCTGCTCCCACCAAAACACTCAGCTGCTGGGCTTGGGCTTGTTGTGGCTTTCTTTGTATTGGGATTGCTTCCTGCTTTAGCTGGGACTGGGGCAGCAGCCCCTTTGCCAGCAGCAAGGCTCCCACCGTGCCTGAATCCCTGTCCCCTGATGGAACAGGTTCAGGGTGTCCTGCTCAGCATGGGGTTTCCCCACTCTGGGTTTCTGTGGTCTCTTGTGTGGGGGGGGATTTGAGGAAGGCAGTGTGTTTGCAAACCAGCTGTGGTGTTTTGCTGGCTGTGGATCCCTGCCCAGGGCTCAGGTCCCTGTGCTCATGGGGCTAGGCGCAGCTGGCCTGAGGTGCATCCCAGGAAGGCTGGCACGGCTGGGCAGCTGGGAGCAGGGCACAGGAGAGGTCTGAGCTGCAGAATTCAATTGCTGTGACGCTTGAAAGAGTCGAGGGCTTGTGGTCCAGGCCTTTTCAGGAACCCCAGGGTCGCTCCAGCTGGTTGGGTTGCTCCATTCCAGAGTCACATTGCACAGCACAGTGACATCCATGTGAAACCAGATGTGAGCTGCTTCCAGGGGCCAGTGAGGGCTGGGGGTGGCTGTGGTGACAAGGTCTGGCTTCTGCTTTGGCTCTCTGACCTGAGGTGAGCCTAGGCAGAGCTGCAACATGACCCCCACCCTGGGCTGAGGTGGGAGGATGATGTCTTTATCTGAAAATTGGGATGAGGAGCTCCATAGCTGCACTGTGCTGTCCTGGCTCTTTCCCAAGTGACAGAAGTGTGTGGCAGTGTGCACCACAGGGCTCAGACCCTGCTCACCTCAGGGTTTGGCTCCTGCCTACACAAGGCAATGAGTGCAGGTTCTTCATCCAGAGGTTCCACACCCAGAGGGTGCTGGGCACTTCCCAGGCTTCCCAGAGAATGGTCAGAGCCCCAAGGCTGCCAAAGCTCCAGGAACCTTTGGAAAACACTCCCAGGAATAGGGTGGGATTACTGGTGAGTCTTTTGCAAGGCCAAGGGTTGGATTGAGTGATCCTTGTGTGTTCCTTCCTGCTCAGGATATTCCATGACTGTGGGTGTGGATGTGGGCAGGGGATCTGAGACCCTGCTGAGGGCCCTCATGGGCTCCTTGGGGCTAGAGCTGGCTCTGGCTGGCAGCAGGGCAGGTCTGCATGTTTTATGAGCAGTTTCTCATCAGCTCTCCTCCTCCAGGCACTTTACAAGATGCCAACTCCACCCGTTCCCAGGGGTGCAGGTCTGTAGGGAGAGCCAGGAGGGTGGCAGGGATTCCTGTCCTGCCTTCCTGTGCTCAGGAGTTTGGGAGCAGAGTGACCAGGCTGGAGTAGGTTGAGGCAGAGCTGCAGGCCCAAGGTCAGTGGTGGATTTCATGTGCTCCTGCATGGCCTCAGGGTGCCCTGGGCTCTGTACCTGGGAGGCTGGGGACCCACCAGGAGTGTTCTGCTCCTGGGCAATGCCACCGGGAGCTCTGCCCCTGGATGGGGTGCCAATCCCTGTAGGGGTCCCCCATGCTGGGGTGGCATGAGGAGCAGCAGGACATGTGCCCTCCCCATGGTGACCCCTGGTGCCCAGCCAGCCCCTTGCCCTTGCTGGTGGCTTTGATGGCCCAGGTGCAGCTGGGGGCCCTGGCCCAGGTCTGGGTGTCTTTAGTTTCACAATTCCCCCTCATTTCCTGTGGGTGCTGAGACTCGGGGCAGCTGCAGCAGAGCTGCTTTGTGTCCCTGCACTCTGGGCAAGCTCAGCCTGTGCCTGTCCCCTGCAGGTGCCAGCTCCTCCACAGGTATGGGCAAGCATATTCTTGCCAGCACAGCCTGGGGCAGCTGGCCCAGCTGCTGCTGTGTGCCCAGGGGGTGTCTCCCTGCTTCAGGAAGGGTTGGTGACACTTAGGTCGAGGCACAAGGATTGTGCTGGCAATGAGCTTCTCCTGTCTCCGGATTTCAGCAGCTCCCTCACAGCTGGTGCTGGATCCCACCTCCTGGGCAGGGCTCCTGGCTGCTGGGGTTGGGTGGGAGCTGATTTTGTAGGAGCTTGCTCAAAGGACATTGTCATTCATCAGTTGGCCTGATGGTCACTGTAGGTTCTTTCCAACTGAACTACCCTATCCTCCTCAGAGTGTTGCACAAGGTGTCACCATTACCTTGGGGAAAATGACACTTTGTCACCACTTTAGACCCTAACAGGACCCTTGTGGGGCTGCAGATGATGATGGTGGGGAGAGTGCTTGTTTCTTCCTTTGGATGGAAGGAGAAGGTGGGAGAAGGCAGGGCTGAGCCTGTGCCAGGACTGGGCTCCTTTTGGTGGTTTCCCTTACTCTGGGTACAGTTCACCTCCTGGAGCTCCTTCTCCTCTTCCAGCCCTCTGCTTCCTGGGGTGTCTGGCCCTGTGTTCTTGCCCAGGGAGCAGCTGATCTCCCTTTACTGCCACATCCCAGCACAAGGCAGCTGAACCTGTGGTCTCTGCCTTCCTCTGCAGGCAAGAAGAAGGATGGGAGCAGTTTTCTGCCAGTCGCTGACAGGGAAAGATCATTCCCTGGTGAGGGGTGTTGCCCAAGGGCTGCAGCACCCCTGTCTGCTCCTGGAGTGCAGCCCAGGTGCCTTGCTGATGCTCCACGGTGGGCAGTGGCATCTGAGCTGGTTCCCAGGGTGTTGGCTGCTGCCATCACAGCCTTTGGTTCAGCCTCCCTCCCCTGCTGCCCCAGAACATTCTGGGGCTCTGGTGCCATCCCTGTGTTGGAGCAGGAGGGGAGGGATGGCTGCAGTGCTGGTGGTTCTGGTCCCTGCCTGGGCTGACTTGGCTGTGGCAGCTTTGGGACTGTCACCCTCCCATCCCAAAAAGCACAGGAGGGTCAGCAGGGCAGGACCAGCTCCCGCAGAGCCCTGGGACTGTTGGGATGTGTCACTGGGGGGGTTTGGTCCCATAGCTCTGCTCACTGGCAGTTCTTCATGCCTGCAAAGCTCAGGTGAGCATGGAGCACCTGCTGAGGTGTCCCCTCAACATCCTGGGCAGAATTAGGTCCCTATAAGAGGAATTGGCCCAGGGCACTGCACAGATCCCCTTTGGCCTGAGAAAAGCTGTTGGGATGTTTTACAAAGTAGCTGGGGGGATGAGGCTGTTCTGTGCTCCCTGCCTTCCACCCCTCGCTGCAGCAGGACCCTGGCACAGCCAGTGGGACCTGGCAGTGCTGCCTGTGGGTACCAGGGCAGTCTCTTGCCTGTCCCTGCCCTGCCCCGGGGCTGCTGCTGCACTTTACTCTTGATTTGGAGCCCATCCTGGCTGCAAGACATGCCTTGGTCAACGAGCCTTGCTCTGTGCCATCCCAGCTGCTTGGGCTGAGCAAACAGGTTTGTGGTATGTGGCAATGTAGGCCCTGAAGGCTAGGGGAGCTGCCAGCTCCCTCAAAATCTTGGGAAAGGCTGGCTGCTGGCCAAACCCTTGCTTGCCTTGGCTGAGCCTTTAACCTCTTGTGCATCACAGCACTCAGGAGCTGGGCTTCCCCTTGCTGGGTCATGGCAGGGCAGGCTGGGGTGCCCACCCATGTCTGATCCCTGTGCCTGGCTGTTGGAGCCTCCTTTGCCCAGAGCCCCGCTGGGATCCTGCCTCTCCTTTGCCATGCAGGGCTGGGGCCCCTCCTTTGGCTCCATGGCAGCTCAGGCAGCAGGAGCTGGGGCTTTCCTGGGAAGATGCAGCTTTGCTGCTTTGAGGGCCCTGTGCTCACCCAAGCTCTCAGCAGGTGATGGAGAGCTCTGTTCCTGTCTGATGTCCCACCCTCCCCACTCCTCCTGGCCAAGGGTTTGCAGGGTTGGGCTGGGCTCCTGCCTTGCTGCACTGGGGATCCCTGTGAAGAGGAAGAGCTGTCTGCTCTCAGATCCCTGTGGAGGAGGATTTGCCACCTGGGATTGGTGTTTCAACAGCTTTTCTGGCATAGCAGAGCCCAAGAGATGTGGAGCTGTGGGCAGCATCTGAGCAGGTCCAGTGTGGGCTGGGGGTCTGCAGGACTTGCTCCCAGGAGAACAGCAGAGGCTGGACTGTGTTCAGGAGAGCACTTGCCCTGGTGCAGGCATGCTCTTGGGCATCATCTTCCAACAGCACCTCTCTGGTTTCTTCCATCCCATTTTCCACAGCCTTTGCTGTTCTTTCCTTTATTATGCCCCGCCCCCCCCCCACCTCCGTGCAGCAGGCAGGACACTTGGTGGAGCATTAGAGGAAGCTCTGCACTGTGGGGGAAGCTTTCAGAGCCTCAGGGCACTGGACTTGCTGGATGGAGTGGGAGGTTGGGTCTCGTTGCCACTGGTGTCACCTGTCCAGCTGCCATGTGCATGCTGGCACTTAAGGCACCCAGTGCTGAGACAACATTGTCACTCCACCTGCTCCACAGGTCCCACCCTCCTCCAGCCAAAATCCCAGTGAGGCCAGAACAGCCCCTCGTGTGGGGGAAGCTGGGCTGGGCAGGAGTGCTGCAATTCCCAGCCCTCACTGCCAGGTTGTGCTTCATGATGGATTTTGGATGGGAAGCTGGAGCTGGATGAATTTGGGAGGATGAGGGAAGGAGAGGGCTGCCCTAATCCTACTCTGGATTCAGCTCGGCTTTTGTGCACAAGCCTGCTCAGCTGCAAGGGAGAAGGTACCTGGGTTGCCGGGGAGACAGAGCCGTGGGATGTGGCAGATGCTGCGGCCCCGGGAAGGATTGTGTCACCCTTTGCTGCCACCAGGGGCAGTCCCTGACTGGATTGTGTCCCACCCTTTGCTGCCACCAGGGACAGCCCCAGGGACAGTCTCTGAGGCTGTTGAGGGGACACAGTGCTGAGCCATGTGTGTGCCAAGAGGCCTTGGTGCTGTGAGCACCCTCCTCAGTGGCTCCTGGTGGCTGTGGCTGCCCTGGATGGTGCCCTGAGGTCAGGGCAGGCTGGGTGGCTGTGGGTGCTCCTGGCATGGAGCGGGGCCCACGCTTCAGAGGCATCTCCAGGTGTGTCCCTTGTGCCAGCCCCAGCAGGGTGATGCTGTCTGAGGGGGCAGGTGGCCTTGCCACCACTCAGCTTATTCCCCTGGTGACCAAGATGGGCTGCCCCAACTCTTGAGAAGTCCAGACTTCTCTCCTCTTCTAGAAGGGACCGGTCACAGCACACCCTTAGGTCCCCAAGGGGTGACAGGGACTGGTGAGCAGAGGCACATGGTACTCTGCCAGCCCAGCCTGAGTGGGACACAGGGCTCAGTCTGGGGTGGACCTGGCTGAGCTGGAGCCACCTCTGGCTTTGTGTTCCTGGTCCTGCCTGAAGCTTTCCCAGTTTAGCTGGCAGGGCAGGAGCTGTGCCAGCCTCTGCCCAGGGCTGGTGCCTGGTTCAGGACCTCCTGGACATAAATTGCTATGCTGAGATTTGCTGTGGTGGGGCCAGACCAGCTGTGACAGTGAGGTCCCTGCTCCCAGTGTAGGGTTCTGGGTACCTGGGTTGGGACCCTCCTCTCAGAGCAGGAGGTTCTGGTGGTTCTCTCAGGCTCTGCCCCCCTCGGGCTCTGCCCTTGGGTGTGGTGGGGAGGCTTTACTCAGGTTTGCTTTTTGTTTCCCCTTTATTTATTTATTTATTATTATGTTTTCAAGCTTTTCCTGCAGCCTTTCCTTCTCTTGTCATTTAATTGTCCAAGTTCTCTGAATACTTGTCACCTGCCTGGGGGTAGAATTTGAGACACATCAAAGGTAGCTGAGCTTCTGCAGGTGCCAAATGAACATCCTCTGGGAGCTGAGGAGAGATTAAACAGCAAGGAAAAACAACTGCTGTGCAAGGTTCGTCCAGGAGGTAAAATGGAAGGGCTGGGGAAGAGCGAGGGAAAAGCAGCAATATTTGCTTTCCAGAAAATGTCGCCCCGTGCCTGGGAGGGGGTGGTGTGGGGTTGTCTCTATGTGGTGAGGCCTTGGAGGGAGCTGGATAGGGGAGCAGAGGCTGGAGCAGCTCAGCAGGAGCCAAGGGGCTCCGTGGTGGATCCCAGAGCTGCCTCTGGAATGGTTTGTACAGCTGTTGTGGGGATTTGGGCTGTGCCCTGCTGAGATGACTCAGCTCCCTGCCCCCCTGCTGCTGTCTGGAGTGCAGGAGGAGCGGGGCAGGGATTGGTGACAGGGTTCCCATGAAGTGTCAGAGCTGGTGGCACACCTGGGCTGGGTCCCCAGGCTGGGAGGGCACCCGTGGGCAGGAGGGTCCGGGAGGGGAGCGGAGCCGTGCCTGCCCTGTGGGCTCAGGGTGCTGCTGCCTGCACAGGCTGAGTCACACCCAACTGGCAGCTCAGCAGGGCAAGAAAGGAGTTTTCAGCTTTGTCTTTGGGAGTGATACAAAGCAAATGGAATAAATCCCAAGCAGTGGCATTTGTGGTGTCAGGCCTGGATCAAGGCAGTGCTTGGAGAGGTGTCAGCACCTCGGTCTGTCTTGGAAGCCACTGCCAGCTACACCTCACAGGCCTTGGCAGAGCAGCCTTTTGACCTCCTGGGGGCTGCCGTGGCCCTAGTGGGGCCAGTGACCAGCCCCCTAGCCTTGGTGAGCCTGCATTCAGGGAAGAAAGCAATTTGGGGATGTTTATTTTGGTTTAAAACCCTTATAATAGGGTTTTAAACAGGCATTTTGTTGCAAAAAAAAAAAAAAAAAAAATCTCTGTACCATATCTTAAAAAAAAACAAGACCAAAGCAAAAATAACCCACATAAGATATTCTCCTCCACTTCCCTGAAAAATCTTAGGGTTTGATGCTGCTGGTGGGTCAGCCACTGTGTGATGCTGTGCCCCAGCACCTGGCACATCCATATGCCAGCAGGGATGGATGCCCTGGCTGAGAGGTGGGGGGAGCCAGGGACTTTGGGGGAGCAGCCAAGTGCAGCTCTACGGGTCCTTTGTTGCCCAGGGTGCAGTGCCAGGGTGCAAAGGGGCAGTGCCAAGGTGGGAAGCTCATGGAAGACTCCATGTGCTGGTGGGTGCATTGATTTCCTGCAGCACTGGTGATCAGTCAGATTTTTGGGTGCCAGCTCAAAAGGAAAGCTTGGGTTTACTCTCTATCTTTGACCTGTGAGAGGTTAGAGTCTGTTAAAAACACCAATGCTGGAAATAGTGTAAGGAAGGCCCCAGAGATCTGTTTCCCAGCTGTGGTTTTCCATGGTTAATACAGCAGTTTCCCACACCTCTTTCCAGCCAGGTAATCTGTCTTCCCTTGGAAGGAAGATGAACAGCAGCATAAATTGCAAAATTTATGGGCCCAAAAAGACATTTGCAAGAGCAATTCACTTCCTTGAGCTCCTGCCTGTTTCACTTTCAGATCTGCTGCTCTTCTCCTATGAACTTGTAGCATTTTCTCCCATGCAAATGAATTTTGAGGTGTTTGGAAGGATGTTGGCCTCTGTTGGCTGAGGATGTTCAGCCTGGAGAAGCCTTAGAGAAGCCTTAGAGTCCTTTCCAGTGCCTAAAGAGGCTCCAGAAGAGCTGGAGAAGGACCTGGGACAAGGGATGGAGGGACAGAACACAGGGAATGGCTTCCCACTGCCAGGCAGGGTTAGATGGGATATAGGGGGGGAACTGTACCCTGTGAGGGTGGTGAGGCCCTGGCACAGGTGCCCAGAGAAGCTGTGGCTGCTTCTGGCAGTGTCCAAGGCATGCCTGGATGGGGTTTGGAGCAGCTTGGGATAGTGGAAGGTGTCCCTGCCCATGGCAGAGGTGGAACAGGATGAGCTTTAAGATCCCTTCCAACCCAAACCTTTCTGGGATCCCAGTCAGTTGGACTGGCTCTTGAGATGGACTCAGATGTGACGAAAGTGTTTCCATGTGTCCTTTTCCTTCCCTACATAAAATTTATCAGTTTCTGGAGGCAGCAGCTGGATCTGGGGTGGGAGGGTCTCATCTGGAAGTGCTGCTCCCTTTCCTGGAGGCCTTTGGGTGAGGTGGGGCTGAGCTGTGCAGCTCAGAGTGCAGAGGATCACATCCCAGTGGAGCCATCCCGGGGCTGCAGCGGGAAGGGGGATGTTGGCGGGCACCAGGGGTGGTTCCTGGGTGGTTCCCGGGCTCTCCTCTGCCGCGGGCTCTGCAGCAGGGCTGGGGCTGCCGGCGGGGCCGCGGCTCCTGCGGGATGGCGGTCGCTAAGCAACCGGCAGAGGTGGAGCTTCCCGGGTACCATTCCCAGCTCATCTCTGCCTGCATCCCTGCCTGCCTGCCTGCTCTGGCATTCCCACATCCTCCCAGGAGCTCGGTGGGAGCTCCTGCTGCCCACATCACCCTGTCCTGGGGCACAAGAGCACCCCAGGATGTTCCTGGGCATCACCAAACGTTGATTTGGGGTTTCTCTGCCCAAGATCACCCAAACCCTTCCCTGGAGAAGGAAGGTGACTTGAAGCTCTGTTGATCCTTTTGCTTGGGATTCCCACCTCAGCACTACTTCCCTGCCTGGCTCTGGGAAGCAGGGCCAAAAGAGGAGAGCCCCAAGACTCCGGCACCCTGAGACCCTGCAGTCCTCTGGCTGGGCTGAGGGCTGGGGGTGTGGGGGAGCTGGCTGTGGAATGCTGCAGGAGCAGCTCTCCCCTCTGGCACAATTGTGCCCAGGGAGCCTGGGTGCCTTGCGTCCTCCTTAGGTTGTGGCTGTTTTGTG
This sequence comes from Zosterops lateralis, assembly GCF_965231275.1. Lineage (NCBI taxonomy): Eukaryota > Metazoa > Chordata > Aves > Passeriformes > Zosteropidae > Zosterops > Zosterops lateralis. Next base: position 14,395,683 of record NC_139776.1, read on the forward strand.
GCAGGGACACTCAGGTTGGCACAGGAGGGCTGGGTGTCCCTGCCTGGGTACATTGTGGCCTTGGCTCCTGTTTCTTTGTGCCCTTCCCAAGGCCAGGTGTTTGGCTCAGGTGACATCCTGCAGGTGGGAAGGAGCCTTCCCTGTCTGCCTGGAGGATGTTCTGGGGGTGGCTTTAGCCCTTCAGTGCCTCCCTAGGGCTGGTTCATCACATGCCATGACACTAGAGGATGTTGTGTGCTGAGTGCTGAGCACCTGCTTTCTCCCCAGCCTTCTCCTGTCCAGCCAGAGCTCCTTGCTGGACTTTGCTGGAAGAGCTGAAATCCCAGCTGTGCCATCAGATCATAAATTTCCCCTTACTCCACTCCTGGTGCATTCCCCACTCTGCTGACTGTGCAAGCCATGCCTGTTGAAAGGTCGGTATTCCCCTGGAAGAAGCACATTCCTGTCTTTATGGGGCTGCCTGGAGTGCTGGAGGGGACAAGCTAGGCAGCTTTTGGCTGTGCATGAAGCCGCGGCAGACCTCCAGACCCCTGGGCTCTTCCCCTTGGCGCAGTGGGCAGGGATCAGGCAGTGGGGTGGGTTTGGCTGTGCAGGCACAGGGAATGCCTGGTTTGCTGTGGATCCTGCCACGAGGATCTGTCCTGGATGTACCCACTGCTCCCAGTGCCACACTCATGGGATCCTGTGCTCTGGGCTGAGTTTTGGGATCCCTGTGAGCCTGCAGGCTGGTGTGGCTGTGCGGGCAGGAAGGTGCTATCCCCAGTCAGGCAGGGGACAGGTGAGCAGCGGGGATGGCTCTCAGGGAGCCGAGGCTCTGCCTGGGAGCAGAGATGGTTTTTCACTACTGATGACAGAGAGAAACTTCTGCTTGTGCTGATGAGTGTCTGTCCTAGGGAGAGAGTGAAGGAATTGGGCTGGCACTGGAGAGCTCTGGAGTAGCATCATCCCCGTGTCACCTCCACGGGCTGTGGGATTGTGGAGCTGCTGAACAGGTGCAGCCAAGGCCCTGGCATGCCTGAGGGCATCAGTGGGGCCTGGCTTTTGGAGGTGAGATGGGAGGGGCCCGAGGGTGCCAAGGAAAGCAGGAAAGTCCCCAGAGCACTGGCAGGCAGGACATGGTCTGCCCCGAGGACGGTGCTATGACACGAGGGCTCAGTGGGGACACATGATGCCTGTGGCGGGGCTGCTGGTCTCATCCTGCTCTGGTGGGAGAAACCAGGGAGGACTGAGGGTTGCACAGTCTGTTGGGTCTTCCCTCCCAGCTCTGTGGTGTTTGGGCCTCATTTCCATCTGGAGAGGCATTGGGTGCTTGCAGGGCCTGACTCAGGGCTCTCCTGCCCTCCAGCTGGGGCATCTTCATTTGAGCATTAATGAGGTTGTGGAAGGTGTTTCTTGGCTTCTGAGGGGACACAGCAACTCATTCCTGGTCTTATTTACTCAGCTGGGAGGTGTCACTCAAAAGGGTAGGAGTGAAACCTTGTTTAAGTGGCCCCAAATTTCCCATGTCTGGCAAAAGGACCATGTCCTGCCCTGCGAGAGGGAGCAGGGAGGACACTGCCTTTGCATCCTGGAGGGCTCGGAGGAGGAGGAGAATGAGGCGCCTCAGCCCCATCCCCCTGGGATGCAGCAGAGGCCATGCTCCTCTTCCCTGGTTTTCCTGGTGCCAGAAGGGTTGGGGCCAGAGCTGGCTGGAAGGAGGGTTTGGTCTCTTGGGATGGGCTCTGCCCTGGCAGCTCTCGGCACTGGCAGCTGTCATGGTGAGCTGCCATTGCTGTCTGAATCCAGCCTGGTTCGCAGGATGACTCCCTGTCAATTCAGTGGCTTCTTTTTCCCCTCCTAACTTTCTCATGATTCATTTCTGACATGTGGCACGATGCCTCTGGAGCTGCAGGGATGCTGATCTCGACTTCCAGGGTGTAGTTTTGCAGAATAAGCTCAAGCTGCTCTATTATTATGTGGGGAGGTCACTGCCTGTCCCCTGCAGGCCACGATGCCAAGGGAGGATGGAGGATGATGTGGAGGGGAGGACCTGTACTCCCTGTCAGCAGGGTCAGATGTCTCCGTGCTGCCTGGCTCAGCCATGATGAGTGAGCAGATGTTTGGGCTCCTGGCAACTGCTGACATCATGTAAATCCATAATTGCCCAAACACACATTCAACACGTGTCAATTAAGGCTGGGCTGGCTGCAGGACAGCAGGGAGGTGGGAGAGCCCCGCGCCACAGGTTCCTTTCGGGTGCTGGATCCTGAAGCTTGTGGAGGTGTCACACAGGATCGCTGCCCTCATGTGAGTGTGTTCCCGTGAGATCATCCCACCCTTACTGCCTTTGCTCTCCTGTTTTTCCCCACTTGACCCAATTCTTCACTTGGCAGCTCCAGCCTGGCTGTCACACTCTGTGTCAGTGACAAGCCGCTGTCTGCTCTGTCTGCTTCAGTGGTGCCTCAGCCTGGGCTTGGCTCCTTTTCCCTGGCTCAGCATCCCTGGGGAACTCCAGGTCAGGTCAGTGGAGCTGAGCACACCAGCTCCACAGCCCGAGCTCACCAGGCTGGCTTGGGGCAGGACAGCACCCACCTGTCTGGACAAAGGTGTCTGAAGTCACCACCAAAGCCCTACAGGGCCTGTCCCCAGGAAGGGACTGGTCCAGCCAGCCTGGAGGAGCCCTTCCTGCCCTCCCTGGTCAGGCAGGCTTTGGGCTGGACCTGCCATCTGTGCCAGAGGGACAGGAGTGGACGTGTCCCAGTGGTTTCCCTGGGAGCAGCCTGCCGTGGTCAGTCCATGGTGATTTCCTCCACCAGCAGGTTCACACCTCTTAGCTCTTCCCTTTCTGAACTGCAGAATCATTCAGTTTGGAAAAGACCTCCAAGATCATCGACTCCAACCTGTGACTGATCACCACTTTGTCAACTAAACTGTAGCACTGAGTGCCACATCCAGTCATTACTTGGTCACCTTTAGGGATGGGGATTCCACCACCTGCCTGGGCAGCCCCTTCTAATGCCTGGCAACCCTTTCAATGAAGAAATTTTCCAAAATATCCAATCTGAAACTCTGCTGGTGCAACTTGAGGCCATTTCCTCCCATCCTGTCCCTTGTTCCCTAAGAGCAGAGCCCAATTTCCTCCCAGCTGTCCCCTCCTGTCAGGGATTTCTGCAGAGCCAGAAGGTCCCCCCTGAGCCTCCTTTTCTCCAGGTTGAGCCCCTTTCCCAGCTCCCTCAGCTGCTCTTGGTGCTCCAGCCCCTTCCCCAGCTCCGTTTCTTTCTCTGGACATGCTCCAGCCCCTCAGGGCCTCTCCTGTGAAGGGTCCAGAACTGGACACAGCACTTGAGATGAGGAGCTGGTGCTTCCTGGTGCTGTGCTGCCATGGGGTGGGACAACTGAGGTCAGGTTGGCAGGACAAGGTGACAGAGCTCACCTGGGCTGGTGTGAAACCTCCTCCCAGGCTGAAGACCAAGGCATCTGAGGTGAAGGGGGAATGCTCACGCTGCCCTTCATGTTCCCAGTGTGATGTTTTTGAGCTCAGTATCATCCTGCTGGGCAGGAGAACAACGTGCTCTCCTGGTCTGACATTGTTCCAAACACGCCTGGCCAAGGAGTGGGAGGGAGCAGGCATGGAGGGGACTGGGGGCAGTGTGGCCGTGACCCTGCAATGCATGTGGGGACAGAGATGGATGTGTGGGGTGAGGCTCAGGGGGAATGAAGGGACGATGCCTGCAGAGAGGCTGGGGTGAGGTGGGTGGTGGTGGCAGGGGAGGAGCAAAGCCTCTCCCAGCACCCCAGTGGCCGCCCGCTCCTGTGGAAATTGAGGTGCCCCAGGGCTGTGGTGCAAGGCCAGCAGGGAACTGCTTTACTGTAAATGGAGAACACCAGGAGACATGATTCTCTGGGAAAAGACTTGGAGACTAAAATACCCATCCGTGTGACTGACCTGAGGAACACTGAGGGAACAGTTGGACCTAAGGTCAGAACGTGGAGAGGGGGATTGAGAGAAGTGTAAGGGATGAGCAGTCAGAGGCAGTTTTGTATCAGGGGGAAAATTTCAGTGCTGTGATCACAAAGCTGTGCTATCCCAGCTAACAGGGACCTGCAGGATCCAGGCAGAGAGGAGGGAATCCCAAAGTCCATCCACAGGGTCTGTTCCCTTTGGGAGCAGCCAAGGCCCTGCAGGCAGGAGGAAGAACCCAATGTGTGGGGTTGGGCCCCAGCAGTGCTCGGTGCCCAGCTGCCTCTGCCCAAGTGGACAGGGAGGAGCTGCTGGGGCTGCAGGGACCTCCCTGGGCAGCTCTACAGGGCTCTGGAGACCTGCTGCTCTCCCAAAGTCTCCAGATCAGCCCTGGGAAGGACCAAGCCTGGAACCTGATGGACCTGACTAGGCATTTCCCACTTGGGGTGGTGTCAGGTCCTGCTGGTCGGACAGTGGCTGTAGAGGGCTCCTCTGACCCACCAGGGCCGTTGGCTTCTCTGTGCAGGACTGAGCTGTCACTGCCAATGGATCTCTGCAGGGCTGGTCCATGGGGGTGTCGCGGAGGCCTAGGGACAGTGGAGAGCTGCAGAGCTTCAAAGAGTGGAAAGGCAGAAGGAGCTTTGCCCTGGCTGCTCAAGACAGGGACAACAGCCCAGATCTGGAGGGAGAGAGGTTTGCTGAGATGGAGAACAGCTCTCTAAGCTGAGGAGGATAAAGCCCTCCAGGGCTCAGGTGGTGGTGCAGGAGAGGAGTTATGGAATCCCAGACTGGTTTGGGTTGGAAGGGGCCGTAAAGCTTATCTTGTCCCACCCTCTGCCGTGGGCAGGGACACTTCCCACTGTCCCAGGCTGCTCCAAGCCCTGTCCAGCCTGGCCTTGGACACTTCCAGGGGTGGGACAGCCACAGCTTCTCTGGGCAATGTGTGCCAGGGCCTCGCCACCTTCACAAGGAAAAAATTCTTCTTAACATCTGATCTAAATCTCTCTTACTTTAGTTTGGAATGGTTCCCTCTTGTCCTATCATTTTTTCTCCATGTAAAAAGTCTCTCTATTTTCAGTGCCCTTAGACACTGGAAGGGACTCCAAGGTCTCCGTGGAGCCTTCTCCTCTCCAGGTGAACACCCTCAGCTCTCCCAGCCTGGCTCCAGAGCAGAGGGGCTCCAGCCTGCCGAGCATCCCATGTCCCTGGGAAAGAAGCCTTATCCCCCTTTCCTCCCCACCAGGGGCTGTTCGAGGACCCGGGATGGATGGAAGCGCTCCCTGTGCTGAGCTGGGTGGGTTAAAGCCCCTCCCGAGGCATTGTGTCTCTCCGCAGTGGGGGCTGCGGAAGCCCAGAGGAGGCTGCGAGTCCGGGGCTCAGCATCAGCCACATCCGGAGCCTGGCTCACCTCTGTGAGTCAGCGCTCGGGGCCGGTGATTCACAGCGGGGCTGCGAGACAGCCACGGGCTGCTGCAGCGTGGGGATTAATGGGCTGCAAGGAGGGCAGCGCGGGAGGAGCCACAGGAGATGTTTTCCCTCATCTTATCAGCGTTTCCCGAGTTTGGCTGCCAGGTACAGCAGCTCTGAGCTGGGGAGATGTACTCTGCCTGCCAAGGGAGCTCCAGCACATCTGGCACAACTGTAAACCACAGTCACAGAATGGTTTGTGTTGGGGGACCTTAAAGCCCATCTCATTCTACCCCCTGCCATGAGCAAGGACACCTTCCACTATCCCAGGCTGCTCCAAGCCCTGTCCAAGCTAGCCTTGGGGACACTTCCAGGGATCCAGGGGCACCTACAGCTTCTCTGGGCAACCTGTGCTAGGGCCTCAGCACCCTCAAAAGGAAAAACTTCCTTCCAGTATCCCATCTAACCCTGCTCTCAGCCAGTGGGAAGCCACTTTCCCCTGTCCTCTCCCTCCAGACCCTTGTCCCAAATCCTTCTCCAGCTCTCCTGGAGCCCCTTCAGGTACTGGAAAGGGCTCTGTGCCAAGCTGAATCCTGATAGTGGGGGGTTTTTTGGTTGCATTTTGCAAGTCATTGAGGAGTTCTCAGTTTGGGTGTTTGTTGTGTCTGAGCACTTGGATGCCAAAGGATTCTCCTCAGCTTTGTGGGGACACAAATGCTGTTGCTGTAAATTTGTACAGAACTGAGGCTAGAGAAATGTTTTCTTAGCAGAGTAGAGTCAAAGCCAGGTAAGAATGGTTGTTCCAGGCTGAACTTCTTGCTATCCATCTCTGCCAAGGCTGCTATGGGCCAGCCCAAGGGGGATGTCTGGACATGGTCCTTCCCTGGATGCTATTCCTGGCTCCTGTTCAATCTCCTTTGACACCTTTTTAGTCCTTTTGTGTATCTGTGAGATGCTTCAGAGGATGGAAATTTCCAAGTTCCAGTTTCCCTGCAGCAGCTGGAACCCAGCTAAGCCACATGTGTGCTGTAGGATTGGGACAGAATTTCAAACCCTCAGGTTTAGGGGTGGGTGCTGTAGACAAGTCTGGAGACTTTGGTGCTTTGGGGTTTGTGCAGGAGGGGTCAGGGTGTGTTGGCTGTGTGGTAGTGACACTGCATTTATGTGGATAAACCACACATTATAAACACATCTTGAACTGCAGACAGACAGGGAAAGCAGCCTGGGCAGGGCTGATCACTACTCAAAGACAACCAGGAACCTCTAAAGGGTGTTAAGCAGGAGGGAATGGGAGTAAAGCCATTCCCCAGGATGGGATGTGGGCACTTCTCACATGCAGCAGCACTGGGGCTGAGGGATCCCAGATCCTGGGGGATGTGGGGAGCTGATGGGGGCTGGGAGGACATGGGGCTTGTGGAGGTGGGCATGGGGCAGCTCCACTCCTGCTTGTCCAGGCTTGCTGGCATGGCCTGTCCCCTCCCTGTCTCCTCCATGGAGGGTGGGGAGGGCTGGTAGCACCTGTCCTCTGTGCCCTTGAGGTTTACCCTACACAAGGAGCTGCTCTGGGGAAGTGGGGTGCTCAAATAGATACCTGCCAGGGTCCTGGATCTGGCCAGCACAGTTACGGGGGAGCTTTTCTTTTTTGGTTGCATTTTGCAAGTCATTGAGGGCTTCTCAGTTTTGGTGTTTGTTGTGTCTGAGCACTTGCATGCCGAAAGATTCTCCTCAGCTTTGTGGGGACACAAATGCTGTTGCTGTAAATTTGTACAGAAGTGAGACTAAAGAAATGTTTTCTTAGCAGAGTAGAGTCAAAGCCAGGTAAGAATGGTTGTTCCAGGCTGAACTTCTTGCCATCCATCTCTGCCAAGGCTGCTATGGGTCAGCCCAAGGGGGATGTCTGGACATGGTCCTTCCCTGGATGCTTATCCTGTTTCAGCTCCTGGGCAGCTTTCCTTCAGCAACAGTCCAGGGGGGCATGGGGACCCCAGGCACTGGAGCACTGTCCAAGAGAAACTGGAAAACACAAGGATAGGTATCAGTGGGCCTGGCTGGTGTGGGAGGCCCTGGAGGCTCCCTAGAAGTCCCCATGGGACCTGGGGCATGGCACAGCATGTCCTGCCTCTGGGGCAGGGGTAGGTGACAGGACCCTGGTGTGGGCAGCACTGGGGGGGCTGGGTTGGGCTGGGGGCTCCCCTGCAGGGCAGTTTCAGTCCTGGGGCAGGACTAAGGTACCTTCTCCTCTGCACCAGAGTCCCCTCTGTGTCCCACTGTCCCAATGTGTCCCCTACAAGGAAGGTCAGAGTTGATAAAGGAGCCCATGTGCTGCTCCTCACCCCGCTGCAGCTCTGAGCTCACTCGCTCTCTCTTCTCCTCACTCTTGCATCCCTTCCCTTAAAAACATTTGTCTCTTTTCTTTGACAATTGCCTCCGAGGCCTCTGAGGTGCCCTTGCCTTAGAAAAAGCTGAAAATCCTCTTTCTTCCTACTCCTGGGCACCCACAGAGGGGCCATGTCCTTCCCTACAGCATCCTGGGATCCGCTGTGCTGTGGTACCAGGGAATGTTTCCATGCATAGCAGAGGCTTCCTCATCTGCCCTATGGATTCTCCTTGGAACCTGTGGGTCCTCCCCAAGGACAGGCTGCTCCCTGGTGTTCCTGTCCTGGTGGATCCCATGAGTCAGTCCCTGCTCCTTAGTGTGGTGTGGAATCCTGGCATGGACAGGAGGCCTGTGTTGCACATGCTTGTGTTATTTAGTCTCCTTTGGGGACACTCTGGGGTTTTTCAGGGTCCTCGTCCTGTTTCAGACTGTCAGTGATGGAAACAGGGCTCGTGGCTGAGCAGCCACAGGATCTCCTCTCTGTGACAAACATGGCTGGGAGAGGGTCAGGTGGGGAGGAACCAGAGGGAAGCCTGCACTGGTGTCTGTATATGTTCAGAAAGAGTGAGCCAGGCATCCCAAAAATGGGGAACTGGGCTAAACCCCACAAATATTCAAATAGCAGCTCCTCCAGTGAGTGGTCTGAGGTAGGTGCTGAGAACAGAGCTGAGCAGACATTGACAAGGAAAAGTGGTCCAGGTAGGGTATTTTGGGAGAAGGCTGGTGTGGACATGGATCAGCTGTGCCATGCAAGAGCTCCTGGCAAATCATCCCTTCTCGTGCTCACACTGAAAGGGCAGCAGGGACATGTGTGGGGACAGTGTCTCCCTGTGACTGGGTGTGACTGAGATGCTTGAGGGTGCCTCTGATGGCTGGAGGTTACAGGGAATGCTGAGCCCTCATAGATTTAAACCCTCAGGGATTGATGGGGTGTTTCCCTGTCAGAGGCCTGAGATGGCAGCTGGGTAGAGGATGAGGCTGGTCCCAAATGCCAACATTGCCCACCTGGGTGAGGGGCAGGGAGGGCAGGCCTTGCTGTGACTGAGCCCCAGGTGCCTCAGTTTCCACTGGCAGGATTGGGTGAGCCCAGGGGGGGGACACAGGGAGGACAGTCCTTTTCCCCAGCACGAGGCCAGTGCAGCAGCTGTTGGCCAGTCTGGTCCCCAGAGTCTCCATCCTGAGCAGGGAGAGCCATCGTGTCCCTGGGCCCAGGAGCCAGCCCCAAGCAGGGTCTGTGTTCCCACTGCTCCAGGCACCCTTCCCCTGCCCTGTGCCAGCTGTGCCAGCCCTTCCTCTGCTTGGGAGTGCAGGGCAGTGAGGCAGCCCCTTCCAGCAGTGCCCCCAACACTTCCCTCCTTCCCTGTGGGCATGCCACAGTGTCCAGGGAGGAATGTGCCCAGGGCTACTTTGGGTGATGTTTTTCAATTGATTTTCCAGCCTTTCCAGCACAGCAGGGATTGGTTTTGCCAGCCCTCCCCTCCCTCCACCCCAGCTTTATTGCTACCAAATTAATGAAGAGCATGTTGGTGCTTGAAGTCAGGCTCTATCAGCAGCTCTCTGCCTTCCTGCATGTTCCCAAATGCCTCCAAAAGGGATGGCTGGCAGCTTTGCCACGGTGGTGGTGCAGGGGTGAGACCAGTGTCTCTCTGCCCTCACAGCATCCTCTGCTGGGATCTAAGGGCTCCCTGGGACGCTGAACTGAAACCAAAGCCCAGTTCAGCCCTGACTCTTCCAGGACTTAAGCTGTGTCCCACTGTGGTCCGAGGGAGCTGGCTCTGCTTCCCTGCCTGAGTCACCAAATCGTGCTGCAGGTGGCAGTGGGGGGTGCAGGCAATGCCCTTCTGTGCCATGTGGGATCACAGGAATGTGAAGAAAAGCTGCCATGGGGTCAGCAGGAGCAAGGGAGGACTCTCCAATAGTACTGCCTGTGCAGGAAATCAGCTCAGTGCTTGCTTGGGGGGCACTTTTGGGGCAGGGGGAGCACCCGTGGGGCCCCCAAACTGCTCCTTCCCCCAGGAGGCATCTTGGTGTGGTTTCTTGGTGAGTGAGGAGGTGCAGGATCAGGATCAGGCCCAGGCCCATCTCCATGGGATGACTCAGGAATTAGTTGGGTCCTTGCTGAGCCTGTTGTCACCAATGGAGTTTGTGGGGGCTCTTCTGGGGGGTGGCACTGTGACTGATGTCCTTCTGGCCCCATCCCTGTACTGAAATACTGATGAAGGTCTCTTGGGCTCTGCCTCCTACTCCAAAGTGCTGCCTGTGCTGGCCTGTGCCAGCCCAAGGGGTTCACTTGCCTCTCCTTGGAGAGGAAATGTGGGGAGCTGGTCCATGGTATGCCAAGATGATGGGACAGGCTCTTCTCAGCACTGCCCAGGGACAGCCCCAGGGGCCACAGGCACAAAGTGACACACAGGAGGGGCCCTCTGGAGCTCAGGAGACACTTCTGCACTGGGAGGAGGCTGAGCGCTGGTGCAGGTGCCCAGGGAGGTGGTGAAGTCTCCATCCCTGGATGGACTCAAAAGCCACCTGGACACATCCTGGGCAGCTGGCTCTGGGTGGCTCTGATGGAGCAGGAGCTGGACAAGGTGACCTCCAGAGGTGCCTCCAGCCTCACCCAGCCTGTGATCTACTTCTCAAGCACATGCAGGGGTTCAGCAGGGCACAATGGCACTTTGGGGTCCTCCTGGGGCACCGTGACAGTGCTGATGCCACAAGGCCCAAGTGCCAGCAGGACTCCCTTTGAAACCTGTAGCTGTTTACATCTCTCCAATCCTTGTGCACCCTGGGGGTCTCACCAGTCATGGAACCACTGAGGCTGGAAAGGAATTCTGTATGTCAAGTCCAACCCTTAACCCTGCACTGTCAAGGCCACCACTCATCTGTGTCCCCAAAGTGCCACATCTGTATGTCCTTTAAATTCCCCCAGGGATGGTGACTCCACCACTGCCCTGGGAAGCCTGTGTCAGTGAGAGATCACGCTTTCCAAGATTTTTGGAGCCAAGAAGAATTTCCACAGGCCCCTCTGCAGTGAGTGGGTAGTGGATGCAGTGAGTCCCTTTCAGTCTGGGCAGAGCCTGAGCTCCTTTCTCTGGGTCCATCATTGCTTCCTGTCAGGGATGGAGGGAAGATCCTTCCTGCCCTTGTTTTCCCCAGGTTACCTGACGGAGCCACCCAGGGACTCTGTTCAATTGTGGGTGACACCAGCCCTGACCAGTGTTGAGCAGCCAAGAACTGGTAGCCCCCAGCCCCAAACCCCAGTGGCTGCACCCTCCTGGAGAGTTGGGAAAGGGGGAGATTCAGGGCTGGAAGATGCTGAGGCTGCCTAGGCACGATGGGTGCTCCCATGGGGGCCACAGGGTCTGGGGGAGCTGCAGGCCCCACTGGCCCTACTGCCTGAACTGTGGGGATTGCACTGCCAAGGTGTTGGATTAGGGTGCAGACCAGGCAGAGATTTTGGAGGAGTTTACTGGGAACTGTGCGATTACTAGTTCTCCCTGGCTGCAGGCTTCTGTATTTCAGAATGGGACCCTCTGGGCTCTCCCAGTTCAGTGGTTCAGGAGTCCCTGTGAAGGTGCCCAGCCTCGGGGAGGGCTCAGAGGGGGAGCTGTAGGGGCTGGCACCCTTTCCCTTCCTGCCTGGTTCCCCCAGGGCTGATGTTCTTGGCTGGTGGAACAGTCCATGAGCATCCCAAGCCATGGGTACCAGGTGGGGAGCTCATAGTGGTGAGCAGCTGGGCAGTCTGGGTTTCTCCTGCATCCAACATGGTCACCCACACAGTGAGTGCCTGTGTCCCAACAGCCAGAGTCTGACAGGAGGCTCCCAGCAAGTCCCCAGACTTGTGCTTTGTCCCCTTGGGTTCCTGATGGCTCAGCATGCCCAGGATTTCCATCAGCATGTGCCAGAACTGCTGGGTCCTGCCCAGGCACACCTGGTCAGAATTCCCCAGCCTCTGCCTGCCCGCGGGATCCCGCCCGTGTCCCGCCTTGTGCTCTGGGTGTCCCCAGTGCCCGCTGACAGCAGGGCCTGTCACTCTGCCCGGCAGGGTCAGTGCTGGGCTACAGGAACCCCCCTGTTGTGTTGTGGGGTGCGAGCACCCCTGCAGAGTGTCCCCTCCCGTGCTGTCCCCATGCGGCTGTCCCTTCCGGGGGACGAGCAGGGGACGTGTGCCCTGGAGACAGGGATGTGCCGGGTGTCACGATCGGCACTTCACCCTGCACAGGGCCGATGAAAGACCCTCTGTTCAGCCGCCGCTGCTGGGACAGCTCGGCCCAGCCTGGGGTGAGCAGGGTGCTGAGTTTTGATGTGTGTTTGCTGCCCCGGGACCCATGGCAGGGCCGGGTTACCTTGGGATAATGATGTGCAGCCGAGCTCTCCTTCTCTGCCGGGCGTGCGCAGGGAAGGATCCCGGCAGGAGTGCCCGGCCCGGGATGAGTCAGGCGTTTGCGGGGCCGGGGGGCGATGGGGCTGGCACCGGCATCCCCGGGGCACGCTCCGGGCACGCCGGCAGGGCAGCCCGGCGCTGGGCTGGGAAGGTAGCCCCTCTCCCAGCTCCGAGCTCCCATCCCATCCCGGCTGCGGCTGCAGTGCACATCCATCCATCCGTCACTGCGCGGGGCGTGGGAAGAGGCGGCTCTGCAGAAAGCGCTGCCTCGGACGCAGCGCCAGCCCGGCGGGATGAGCCGCGCCGGAGCCATGGGAGCTGGCACCCAGGTAGGGCCCCCACGGCCGCTGCGGCCCTGCTGCTGCTTCTGCTGCTGCTGCCCTGGGCTTTAGCCAGCAGCGGGTGCCTGGGGGCGGCGAGGGGGATGCGGCTCCTGGAGCCTGGGGGTGGGGGGGGTGCTTGGACTTGATCTTGGAGGTCTTTTCCAAACTTGACGGTTTTATGATTCTATGATGGGGCACTTTTACAGCTCGGGGCACTGCAGATCCTTGCCCCTGCCAGTCCCCTGTGAGGAGATCAGGCTTCAGTCTCCTGGAGCAGGGGGATCTCCTGTGTTTCTTCTTTCCCCCCCTTCACCATAAACAGCCTATATGATTCTCTGGCCCTGCTGCAGAGCAGCACAGGAGAACTCTGAGGCTGCACTGTGGAACGATTTGAGGATTTGTGTGTCCCGTGCCAGGGGGTGAGGTCCCAGAGGTGGCACTACAGCCCAGGGGTGGCACTGGGGCTCAGGGTGCTCTGTGCTGCCAGGGCTTTGGGGCTGCTTTCCTTGTTTGCTGTTTCCGTGTCCGTGGAGGATTCCCAGGACTCCCTGGGGTGCTCCCCACAGGTTTCCAGGATGGCTGCAAGGCACTGCCTGTGCTGCTGTCCCCTGCCAGCTCAGCCCTGCCTGGTCGGGGTGCTGGGTGCCACAGGCCTGGTGAACGTCTCTGTTCTGCCTGGAGGCTGGCAGGTACCTGGCCCCCTGTCCTGTGCCATGCAGCCACTGCCACCCCCACAGGGTGCTCCCCATGTCCGTGTGTCTCTGTGGCAGCATCTGTCCCCGAGTGTGATCCCACAATGTGATGGGAGCTTTGCTGCCACCATCGGCCCCACGGGCCCTTGGCAGGGGTGAAGGAGGTCACTAGGTTGTCACCCATCCCGGTGCTCCCTACTTGAGCTGCAGCGTGTGGAGCCCAGTTGAGCACTCAGCAGCGGGCTGCTGCCTGCCTGTGATCGAGATGCTCCAGAGGCGAAGCCTCATGGATGGGCAGAGCCTCCACAGGGAGCAAAGGGCATAAGGGGGAGCCCGGGAGAACAGGGGGATGCTCAGCCTTGGAAACCAGCCCGGCAGCTGGGAGTGACTGGGCAGGGAAAGGGGAGAGCAGGCTGCAGAGAAGGGAAGGCTCTGGGAGAGGAGTGCTACAGAGGCTGGAGCTGGGATATGCTGGGAAAGTGCTGGGGCAAAGCAACTGGGAAATCCACACTCTGGCTTGAGGGGGAAGGAGGAGGAAAACACCAAGGGGAGGAGGAGCAGGCAGAGAGATGATGGGAGGAGATTCCAGGCATGACAAGCAGGTCTGCCTCTGATCCTGCTAAGGCTTCCTTTGCAGTCACCATTCCCACGTGCCTGTTCCGGTAGCCTGGAGCTCCATCCGGCTCCGGCCCTCTCCCCTGAGGAGAACATCCCCCAGCCCTGGGCTGCAGCTGCAGCAGGATCAACCCAGCCCTTGCTGGAAACTGGGCTTGTGCTGAAAACTTGTTCTTGCTGAAAACTAGGCATTGGGCACCAAGGCCTGTGGGTGCCAGGAGGAGCCCTTTGGCCAGCACAGGGAAGGGTCTGGGGCTCTGTGCCTCCTGCCTCCAACAGCCTCAGCATGGAATTTGCTCCAGTGGGAAAGGCACGAGCAAGGCTGGGTGCTGGGAAGGCTGGTGCCCAGTGGGATGGGGTCCCACTCCTGCTGTAGGAAGTATTTAGAAAGAAATAACTTTAGAACTCCATCAAGTTCACTGCAGTTGTGGTGTAAACCTCTTTTACAGGTTTGTGACAGCACATATTTCAGTGAAATTGTCCCTTTGGCAGCACTCTGGAACCTGTGTCCTTTCTGAACCTGTGGCCTCCACTCTGGGGTTTCCGCTGGGGCAGCAGGAGCTGAATATGCACAAGGAAGGTGCTGTGGGATGGGCAGGGCTCCATGGGTGCGCTGCACCTGTCAGTGTTGTGCAGCCCCCTCCCATCAGGGACAGCTCCTGCCCACGGCACAGAGCTGCCCCAGGGCAGCATCTCCTTCTGCAGCTCTTGAGAGCCATGGGAAAAAAGAGGAACAAGGGGCTGGGACAGGTTGCACCATGAGTGCTGCTCAGGTCCCTGCAGAGCCTGCAGGTGCCCCCAGGGTGCTGAGCACCCCCACCCTAGCACAGAGGGTGCTGGTGGTCATTTGGGCCTTGGTGTCCTTCTCCCACAGCCCTGGGTGCAGGTGAGTGAAGGTGACCAGGCTGCCACGGAGGGTGGCAAAGTCCCACTGCAGGTGCCACTGTCCCCAGGGGCCTAGTGCTGCCAGGCTGGGGCTGACCTGGGCTGCAGCAGCACTGGGGTGAGTGGCAGTGCTGGAGGAGCCCTGGCCTTCCCACTCAGCCCCAGGGCAGGCCGGGAACGTCTCCTGAATGCAGCCCTTGTGGCTGTGCCCAGGAGCGTGGCAGTGCCAGCATGGTCCCTCCATCAGGATTGTGCAGCTGCAGGGCTCAGCTGCAGTGTGGCCATGCCCGGGGCCACTGCCCTGCCAGCCCTGGCTCCCTCAAACAGCCCTGGCCCCCAGCAATGACCCTGTACATGGGCCAGAGACTCCTCAGCACGGCTGCGAGGCCAGAGGGATTCCCTGCCCTGGGAGCATGGAGATGGGAATTTACCAGGATCCCTTAGCAGAGCTCTGCCACCCTAGCACTGCTGTGCCATGCTCTCACTGGCTTTAGCTGGAAGGAAGTCCCTGGGATCAGGCTCCTGACCCACCATCAGAAGGTTGGAACTGGAGCTCAAGATGCAAAAGTGAGGTGGGATGAATTCCCAGCTTGCTACACTTAAAAAAACCCCTCCTTTCCTCAGGGATTGCTGCAGGGAAAAAGTAGTTTGGAAGAAAGTTTAGAAATGCCAGGTGAAAAACTCAGCATAGCATGTTTTTGGCCCAAAGTGATGGGTTGTCATTTTAGAGATTTCATGTTGATTAAAAATTCACACACTGAGATTCAAGCGGAAGTGCTTGGGAATGATCTGCACAGGGACTGGGGCTGGGAGCAAGCAACTGCTTGAATTTGCAGTGGAAAAACAGCAGCCCTGTTTCCTCTGTGGAAAAAACAAACCACTGGTGACCTCTGAAAGCTTCTGGTGGCCTTGGCTGAGCAGTGGTGTCTTTCAGGAGGAGCTGATGCTGCTCAGGGTGGGTTGTCCAGCCTGTCATGGTCAGGAGAACATGGTTCTGGGGCAGTGGGGTGAAATCCTGGGCCTTTGGGTGTGCACTGAGGCCTCTGTGGTGACCACACGGCCAGTGCAGACACGGGAGGGGAACGTTCCCAGGATCTCCTGGCTGCAAATCCAGCGGAAGGCGTAGGCTTGACTCCCTGTCTTCTCCGTCACCTCCTCTCTGTTCCCTCCACCCCCAGAGCCAGTTTTAGTCATTTTGCTGGGAGGGTTTCACATCTTCCCACTGCTGAGGACACCTGAAGGGCAGCAGTGGGACAGGAGCTGTGGTGTGGGTTGGATTTCTTTGTAGCCGTGAGTCTGGGGGTGACACTGAGCTCAGCCTGAGCAGTGCAGTGGATCCACCTGGGATGGGGCATCCAGAGGGCCCTGGGCAGGCTGGAGGAGTGTGCTCTTGTGAACCTCATGAAGTTCAACCAGGCCAAGTGCAAGGTCCTGTACCTGGGTCAGGGCAGCCCCAGCACAGGCTGGGGGCTGGGTGGGTTCAGAGAAGCCCTGGGAAGGACTTGGGGGTATTGGTGGGGACAAATTGGATGTGACCTGGCCAAGGGCACTGGCAGCCCAGAAACCAACTCTGTGCTGAGGGATTCTGCCCCTCTGCCCACTCAGGTGAGACCCCACCTGCAGAGCTGCCTCCAGCCCTGGGGACCCAGCATAAGAAGGATGTGGGGCTACAGGAGTGAGTCCAGGGGTGGCCACAAAGATGCCCCAAAGGCTGGAGCCCCTCAGCTGTGGGACAGGCTGGTATAGCTGGGCATGTTCACCTGGAGAAGAGAAAGATCCAGGGGGACCTCAGAGCCCCTTCCAGTGCCTAAAGGGGCTCCAGGAGACCTGGAGAGGGACTGGGGACAAGGGTCTGGAATGCCAGGAGAAGGGGGAGTGACTTCCCACTGCCAGAGGGCAGGGTTAGATGAGATACTGGGGAGAAGTTTTTCCTTCTGAGGGTGCTGAGGCCCTGGCACAGGTTGCCCAGAGAAGCTGAGGCTGCCCCTGGATCCCTGGAAGTGTTCAAGGCCAGGTTGGGCAGGGCTTGGAGCAGCCTGGGATAGTGGAAGGTGTCCCTGCCCAGGGCAGGGTTTGGAATTGGAACAGGATCTGCAAGACATTACTCTGGGTTGCTGGTGTGGCTGCTCTGTGGGCAGGGTGGGTGATGTGACAGGGTCACAGATGCTCCAACTGAGCCATCTTGTGCAGCCACAGCCCTCCAACTCCTATGGGGATGATCCCAACAGATGCTGCACAGCTGGACATGGCCTGGTGGGGAGCTGGCCAGGCCTGAGCAGCCTGAGTGGGTGATGGTCCAAAGGGTGCTCCATGACCTGCGTGGAGTGTGGACCCTCCCAGACACCTTGCTAGCCCATGCTGTGTTAGCACAAAAGGTTTCAAAACCATAAAGGTTCCAAAAACACACTGCTAAGCATCCCAGCATGGAAAGTGCCCTCGCTCCATGTTCCTGGCCCTGGGTTTGTTTTTCAGGCAGCTGGGGCTGGAGGCAGGAATTCACAGGGTCCCACGCTGGCCGTGGGAACCCAGCATGCCGCTGCTGCTGGGGTGCTCAGAGGGGAGCAAACCAGCCAGCCCGGATGCGAGCTGTGGAGCTGTCCATGTTTGCCATTTCCTGTGTCAGTGCAGCCTTTCCCCTGACTCAGAGCCTGGCTTCTCCTCCCACTCCTAGAAAACACCAAGTGAAGGTTCCAGCCGGTGCAGGGGCGTGGGAGCAGGGGGTCAGAGCAGCCCCAGTGCCTGCTGTGCAGGGATGGGGCATGAGCCTGGGCCCTTGCAGGTGGTGGGGCCCTGTCACCGGTGTCCCTCCCCACTGCTGGCTCTTGTCCTCCAGCTCAGAGTATAAAATCCTGGTGTCCTGTGCTGCTGCCACCAGCCCTTTGCAAAACCACCTCTTGGCACAGACAGGGAGCCGGGATCTAGCAGTGGATCTGTGAGTGGACAGGGATCTGGGGTCTGGCAATGGATCTGTGTGAGGTGGAGACAGGCACATCCCAAGCCTGTCCCAGCCTCTCTGAGCAGCCAGGGCATCCCAGCCGGCAGCTGCCCGGGCAGCATCCCAGCCCCGGGTGACACGTCCTGTCTCTCCCCTCGGTGGCGGTGACCAGCGCGGTGACCGGCGGTCATGACAACGGAGACAGGCCCCGGCCCCGAGGTGAGGAACGTGCAGGAAGAGGCGCAGCAGCAGCAGCTGGAGGCGGCGGCCCAGGGCCCCACGGCCGCGCCCGGCCCTGCCGGTCGCGACACCGGCCCCAATGAGAAGCTCGGGGCACAGTCCGACCCCCGAAACATGGAACCGGTGAGTGGGTGACGGCGAGGGCCGTGAGAGGAGACGGGAAGGAGCAGCACAGAAGGGGCCGCGCCGCCGCTCGCTGCTGGCCGTGGTGCGGGAGCCCGGTGGGGCGGGCACGGCCCTTGGGCCCGGGGCGACATCCCCAGAGGAGCCCCTCAGGCGGGCGCTCGATGGGCTCTGCCGCTGCCCCAGGTGCCCGCACAGCTCCTGCAGCTCCTGGCAGGCAGGACGGGCCGCGGGAGCCGTGTGGCAGCCGGGAATGCCAGCGGGGTGGAAATGGCACTGCCGCCCGGGGCACGGGGGGCGGGGGGGAGGGGGGGGGGGGGGGCTGGGCAATGCTGCCGTGTCCCCAGCTGAGCTGCCCTTGGAGCCTCAGCTGCACCCGGTGTTGGCTGACGAGCTGCTGGGGAGCTGAGCTGCTGCACTGGTGGTTGGGCAGGGAGGATTTGGGTGCTGAACTGAACCCAGGTGTCCACCAGGGCCTGGGCTATGCTGGCAGTGTGGGTCGGTGGAAATGGCCTTGGCTGATGACCGCCCCTCACCAGCTGCCCTGCTCTGCTGTGCAGAGCTTCCCCCTCTGCTCGTGTGTCACTCTGGCAGTGGTGCCGGGCAACCCTCTGTGTGTCCCTGCTCCAGGGCACAGACATGGAGGACAAGGACTACAGTGAGACTGATGGACTCTCTGACAAAACAACTCCCAGCAAGACCCAGAAGTCACCCCAGAAAACCACCAAGAAAGTGAAGAGTGCCCTGTGCAGAGTGACCCTGCTCGATGCATCCGAGTACGAGTGTGAGGTGGAGGTGAGTCCCACATTTGGGGACCTGTGCTGGCACCAAGGAGGGGACACTCCTGACACCCTGCCCAGTCCAGAGAGTCCTCAAGGACTGGACTCTTCCTAGGACAGCTTTGTAGTACCTCTGTCCTAGGGAAAAACACCCACAGAAATAGCCATTTAAGATGAAATTTCAAAATTAGTTAAAAATCCGGAAAGAAAGACTCTTGCAGGGAATTTCAGCCCTGTGAAACCAAATTTGGCAGATACTCATAAGAGAAAATAGTGTCTAAGTCAGAAGTTTAATGGGTGGGGATAGCGCTCTGCCTGGCAGTTCAGGCCCCTGGCAGTGGCTGCAGGATGGGACAGAGGGGACACACACCTGGCAGTGGCTGCAGGGAGGGAGGAGGCAACACGTACCTGCCGGTGGCTGCAGGATGGGACAGAGGGGACACATACCTGGCAGTGGCCACCTGAGCACTGGGAGGTGCTGCAGGGCTGCTTCAGCCACCATTAGCAGGGCACCTCTCTCTTCCAGGACAGCTGGGGGGACACCCAGGATTCACGCAGGAGTTGGGGCTGGTATTTGTGGAAGGTTCTCATGGCCCTGCCAGGGGAACAAGGCAGCAGGGAGCAGAAGGACATCCCAGGAACCCCTGTTCCCATCTCCAGCACTTGCTGCTGTCTCCTGTCCCTGTACTGGGAAGGCAGCCTTGCTCCAACCCACACCATGAGCCGAGAGGGAGGGACATTTTTAAGGACTGACAATTTTGCTTGAAAATTAAAAGCTGAGGTTGTTCAGGAGCCTGAACCTCAGGAATATGACAACCTTTGCAAAGAGGACTTTGCCCTGGCTCTGGCCAGAGGCACAGAGGTATTTGCTGGCAGCACAGAGCAGATCTGCGTGTGCCTGCTGCCTGCCCCAGGGCTCAGCTGCTGGGACTGATGAGGAGGGTGGGGGCAGGGAGCACCCCAAGGCTGGCTGGAGGGTCTGGCCCATGGCACAGGAGCAGGGCCTTTGGTCCCTGTGCTCCAAAAGCCCTGGCTGTCACTTTAGCAGTAAAATTGGTCACAAAGCTGACCAGCTGGAAAGATGGGTTCACACCAGGATGAAAATCTTCCTGAAGAAGGAAAGGAGTGGAGCATCCTAGGGGCTCATGAGGCCTGGCAGTCATCCTTCCCCTGTCTTTCCCCAGAGCACTGGCCAGCCAAACTGGGATGGCAGGAGAATCTCAGGACACAGGTGCTGGCAGAGCAGAGCAGAGCAATGCCCCTCACCATGTCACCCAAGGATGTTGTCAACTCTCTTTAAAAAAGCCACCTGGAACACAGGGGAGAGGGTTTGGGATAGGAGTGTTGGTGCTGCATTTCTTTCTTTCTGGCAGATCCTGTTGGAGTAGTTGTGCCTTGTCCATGTGCTTTAATTAAACCTTAATTCAGTAAAAATTCAGCAGGGGAATCAGACTGTTCAGTGTGACACCCCAGCACATGCCATGGGTGAGCCCCTGCCTTCAAATCCAAGTCAGAAGGAAGGAGGAGACCCAGAAAGGGTAATGGCAACTGCTAGAAATGCTTTGGAGAGCAGCAGGAGCCCAGGCTGGGTGGCTTGGTGCCCTGGGCTGCCATCCGGGGGGCACTTGGTAGAAGTTCTGTAAGTAGATGCCTTGGAGAGGGGAGATGGGAGCTGCCAGGCTGGAAATAGGAGAGATGCACACTTGGGAAGGGTTGTTCTTCCACAGTCATGAGTAAGCCTGGCTTTTGGTGCCACTGGTAATGAAGGGAAATTCAGGGGAATTAATTTCCCATCCCTGGAGTTCAAGGCCAGGCTGGATAGGGCTTGGAGCAGCCTGGTCTAGTGGAAGGTGTCCCTGCACAATCTTTAAGGTCCCTTCCATCCCAAACCATTCTGGGATTCATTGATACCAAAGGTGCTCTCCATCCCTCCGCATGCTCCTGGCTCCTGGTGGCTCTTGTTATGCTGTGCTTGGGGATCCAGCCACCACTGCCACCAGTTGCCCATCCCTGCAGCCCTGGCACCTAAGTGTCCCCACAGTGGTGCCCCATCTCTGCAGCCCCGGGACACCCTTTGGCACCGCTTTAGGGACCCACAGATGATCCTGGGGCTGCAAGGGTGGGATGTGGTGAAGCCCACGCTGGGGGAGACCATGTTTTGGTGGTCACCTGGAGAGTGTCCAGGAGCCCAGGGGACCAACTGACCATCAGGCTGTCCATGTCTCCAACAGAAACACGCCCGAGGCCAGGTGCTCTTTGACATGGTGTGTGAGCACCTCAACCTCCTGGAGAAGGACTACTTCGGCCTCACCTTCTGTGATTCAGACAGCCAGAAGGTGAGCACGGGGGGCCCCTCTGCAGCCACCCCCTCCAAGGTGGGGGCCCCCCTGACCTGCTCTCTCCTCATTGCAGAACTGGCTGGACCCCTCCAAGGAGATCAAGAAGCAGATCCGCAGTAAGTGCCTGGGGAGGGCCCATCCTCCCCAGCCCTGGGTGTCCCATGGAGCTCCTAGATGGCTCAGTGTGGCTGTCCTGTGGCAGGTCACCTCCTCACCTGCCCTGGAGGGGACCTTTGGCAGCTGGCCTGGGGACAGGCACACTGTTGCTCATTTAGTTGTTTGTTACCCATCTCTTCTCATACTCATGAGAGGTGGGGGAACAAGGGACCCCATCTGTACCACTGGAGAGCTGGCTGAGACTTGATGCTGCTCTGGGCACCACCTGCCCCATGCAGGGAGACAGGGATGGTGGGGAGAGTGGGGAGGCCTTCCTGGAACAGGTCTTGGGGTGCATTTGCCGTGGTGTTGCCTTGTTGGGATGGCAGAAGAGCTGTTTTCCAACAGTGTTGCTGTGTCACCTTCTGGGACACAGGAGGCTTTTGTTGGGACACTGAGCTTCTGGCGCCTGCAGTTGTGATGTTTTGTTGTCCTCAGCTCTTTGAGGAGGATTCAGCAAGTCGTGCTGGACTCCCAAGGGCTGTGCCTCTGGAGCCCCCATGTCCCTGCTGCTCTGTGCAAGGCTTGGAGGGAGCAGTGGACACACGGATGCTCCTGTGCCCTGTGTGCAGCCCCATAGGTGCTGTCCTGAACTGCTGTCTTCTCTCCCCAGGTGGGCCCTGGAATTTCGCCTTCACTGTGAAGTTCTACCCTCCAGACCCTGCCCAGCTCACAGAAGACATCACCAGGTGAGGACCACAGTTTTCCTTCCCACGGAGTCCCAGAGAGCTCCAGAGGGCACCAGATTCCTTCCCAGGGAGCCCCAGATTGCTGCACAGTGCAAAAGTCTCCTTCCTGGAGAGCCCCACCCTGCCCTGGGGGCACCAGATTCCTTCCTGGGGAACCCAACCCTGCTCCCCTGCCCCGCTCTGACTGTCTGCCCCTTCTGCAGATACTACTTGTGCCTGCAGCTCCGTGCCGACATCATCACAGGGCGCCTGCCCTGCTCCTTTGTCACCCATGCCCTGCTGGGCTCCTACGCCGTCCAGGCCGAGCTGGGTGACCATGACACTGAGGAGCACGTGGGCAACTATGTCAGCGAGCTGCGCTTCGCTCCCAACCAGACCCGGGAGCTGGAGGAGCGCATCATGGAGCTGCACAAGACCTACCGGTGAGCCCCGGGAGGGACAGCCTGGGACAGCTGCCCCACGCCTGTGGGGCACACAGCCATGTGTTCCCTCTCTGTCTCCCTGCAGGGGAATGACCCCTGGGGAAGCAGAGATCCACTTCCTGGAAAATGCCAAGAAGCTCTCCATGTACGGAGTGGACCTGCACCACGCCAAGGTACAGGGCTGGGGACTGCCCCTTCCCAGCCTGCTCCTGCCCACCTTCCTCCCACAGGGAAGGCTCCTGGCATGGCTTTGGGTGACACCAGAGAATCTCCAGAGATCTAACTTTACCAGCCTGGGGTTCAGTGTTTCCTCTGCCAGCCAGGCCCTCACAGCACTCTGCAGGAAGGATGTTGCACTGCTGGCCAGGCTGGCTCTTGCTGAGCTGCTGACCTATCTTCTGCTGTCCCCTTGCCTCCTCTAGGACTCAGAGGGTATTGACATCATGCTGGGTGTCTGTGCCAATGGCCTTCTCATCTACAGAGACCGGCTGCGCATCAACCGCTTCGCTTGGCCGAAGATCCTCAAGATTTCCTACAAGAGGAGCAACTTCTATATCAAGATCCGCCCAGGGGAGGTGGGTACCAGGTGCTGGTGCAGCCCCTGCGTACCTGTCCTGAGGAAGTGGGGCTGATGGTGAGGATTTTCTCTCCTGGCTCCAGCCTCTGCTCCAAGGATCCCACATTTATGACCATGTTGGCCAAGAGAGCACATCACCTGTGGCATGGATTTTCTTTCATGCTCTCTCATGGCTTCAGCAGCTGAGGAACCCCAAGATCAGGGTCGCATCCCTGACAGACACTGTGACCCTGCTGGTAGAGGGAGCTTGCCTAGAAATGGGCCATTTTTGTCACACCTTCACAAGGTTTTTTCATTCACTTTCAGACTTTATTTTCACTCATTTATGGTGGGATAATGCATTTCCACCCACATGTTCCAGCAGGCTCCAAGGCAAGGACAGCACAGCAGAGTGATGCCCTCACATCAAAACAGCTGTAAAAGCTTTTTGTTTCTTGAGGGAATTTATCCTGCACTGAAAAGCCATTTACAGATGAGGAAAGTGCTTAGGCCAGCAGTATGGGATGTATCCCATCACTCTGCTGGGCATGGTGCTGGACATGGACCATCCCAGCATGGATTTCAATAAGATTTTTGAGGGTCTTTTGCATGGTCACACCTCCTGCCAGGGCAACCTGAGGGTCTTGGCAAGGTCCTGGCATGTCCCCTGGGGCAGGATGTGCCTGTAACAGCCTGTCTCTGTCTCCCCCAAGTATGAACAGTTCGAGAGCACCATTGGCTTCAAGCTGCCCAACCACCGCTCAGCTAAGAGGCTCTGGAAGGTCTGCATAGAGCATCACACCTTCTTCAGGTGAGGAACTTTCTCTAGACCTTCTCCAGACCTTCTCCAGGCCTTCTTTCCCAGAGGCAGATATTTCCTGCTTCTGCTGCAGCGGATACACATGGAGGGCAGTGCTGGGGGCCTTGACTGGGGCTCGCTGACACCCTCCCACCCCTGTGACCCCTAGGCTGGTGTCCCCAGAGCCACCCCCCAAGGGTTTCCTGGTGATGGGCTCCAAGTTTCGGTACAGCGGGCGCACGCAGGCGCAGACGCGCCAGGCCAGCGCGCTCATTGACCGCCCCGCACCCTTCTTCGAGCGCTCCTCCAGCAAGCGCTACACCATGTCCCGCAGCCTAGACGGAGGTACGGCCTGCCTGGGGACACGGGGACACTGCCCTGCTGGCAGGAACGGGGAAAGCTGCCCGGACTCACTGGGCGGGGTCACAGCAGCATCAGCCTTCCTTCTGGAGGCTGTCCCCAGCCTCATCCCCGTCGCACAGGGCCTGCAGAGGTCTCCATCCCAAGGAGTAGCTCAGACTGTCCATGAACAGGGAGACATGGCAGGGCCGGGGCCAGGCAGCTCAGAGACACATCACCCCCTCCCGTGTGCCCAGGGACTACCTGCCCCAGGTGTGAGCTGGCAGGAGCAGGGGGGCTGGAGCAGGTGCTGGGTGGCAGAGCTGGAGTGACTGGGCTGTCAGAGCTGGCAGGGGGGTTGGGGCAGGAGTAGGGTGGCAGGGCTGGGGTGACTGGGCTGTCAGAGCTGGCGGGGGGGTTGGGGCAGGAGCAGGGTGGCAGGGCTGGGGTGACTGGGCTGTCCCCTGTGGGCAGAGTTCTCGCGCCCGGCCTCTGTCAGTGAGAACCACGATGCCGGGCCTGAGGGTGAGAAGCAGGATGAGGACGGTGAGTTTGGCAGCAGGAGACGCTCTGAGACAGAAGATGAGGAGGTGACCACCCCGACAAAGATCAAGGAGCTGAAGGTACAGCCGAGGTGGGCAGAAGAGGGTGGGGGTGGAGGGGTAGGTAAGCAGGGCCCGGGCAAAGGCAGCAGGGCTGGGCTGCAGGCAGGAAGGGTCACCTCCGGGGTAGTGTCCTTGCAGTCCTGTCGGTGTCAGCTGTGGCCCAGGCTGGTGGGACCCTTGGGATGTGGCACTTGGCCCCGCTGTGGAAGTGGGGCTGTCACAGGTGTTCATCTTAACTTGGATTCCCCAGAACTCTCCAGGTGGTCTCAAGTCTCATCTCCAGGCAGGGCTGGAGCTGGGAGCAGCCCAGTTCTGGGACAGGGATGGGGATGGGACAGGCTGAGCACATCAGAGCCCACCACTGCCTGGGCACAGCCCACCACCTCCTGCCCTGGTCCCTGGGCTATCCCAGCCCATTTCAGCCCCATGCTGGGAGGGGAGGGGGGTCCCTACCAGCCTATCAACTTAACAGTGGTTTTTGTGAGAAGTGCCCTCAACTGACCCTGCTGGTTACTTTTAACCCTCTCTTTGCTGCCAGCCAGAGCACGAAACAACTCCCAGGCACAAGCAGGAGGTATTCTCTCTCTGGAGTATCTTAGTCCTCATTGGTGCATCATATTGTCCATCCTTCCCAAAACAAGTCTGTCTGTCACCCTATTTACTGGAATACAAGATGCACCGGGCTGGGGGTTGGGTCCTGGAGGAGCCCGAGGAACAGACAGCTGGGGATCAGCTGTGGCATCTTCTATCCCACTAAGTAAGGTGGTTTTGATTGTGCCTGTGAGCAAGAGCCCTCCCAAGGGCAGGAGAGCCCCCGGCCCATTGGGATGACCTGGCTTCTGCTCATGTTCCTGACCTCGCCATGTCCTCACCTTGTGTCTCCTCTCCTGTGGAGCTGGTCCCATCCTCCTGCTGGCACCCGACCCACGCTCTGCTCCTGCCTGACCCAAACTGCCTCATCCACCCCTGCTCAGCTCTCCTGCAGTCCCCTGAGAGCTGAGCTGGGGCTCCCAAGCACTGTGGCTGCCATCCCACCCCACAAGGGGCCAAGAGGCTCTGAGCTGCCTGTGGGGGCTAGCACTGACATCAGCCCTGAGAGGGGCTGAGCAGAGAGGGAGGCTGAGCCCTCCCTGCACGAACTGTGCCTGTGGTGGCTGCATCAGCAACAATTTGTTCTGGCCTCAAATGCAGGGCTGCTCCCTGGGGGATCCCCTCTGTGAGCAGAGATCCCAGCTGGAGCTGCCGATGGGAGCAAGCACAGCCAGGGGATGGGGTTGGCCACGCTGGCACCACCCAGGCTCCCTGTGCAGCCCCACCGGGGGTCGGCACTGGCCCCGACCCCCACCCGCCTCATCGCTTGCCCACTGCATGTGCATGTGCTGCACTCAGCCCAGAGGTGGGCACACCTGAGCCCTCCTCAGCTCAGACATGCGGGGCCAGGGCTGGACTTCTGAGCTGTGCTGAGCCTTCAGCATCTGGAAAATTTGGTGGGGCTTTTCCTGTGACTCTCATGGATCTCTTCTCTGTTGCCAAGGAGGTACTGGGGAGGTGTTTGGGGCCCTCCTTTGGAACCTCAGGAGAACTTCGGGTTTGGGTTGGAGGCAGAAGCCAGGTTCCTCCCGGGAGCCGGTTTGCCCACCTCTGCGGCAGGACGAGGGGGCCACCCCAGTGCCTGTGCCCTCACCGAGCCACGCTCTGACACCTGATCCCTCTCCCCTGAGCACTCTGAGCTGTCTTCTCTCCACAGCAGATCAGACCCACCCCACCCTGGGCTGTTCCACAGGGATCCAAGTCTGGATCCATGCTGAACATCCCTGCCCAGCCCTGGACCTCCACCCCTTTGTCAGAGCCTGGTCTAGAGGAGTTCTGCTGGAAATGCCACTCACTGAGACAGCCTGGGCTCCCTTTGTGCCTGGCACCAGACAACAGCACAGGCTGCTGATGTTTCCAGCAGGGCCCCATTGCTTGCTGATCCCAAGGGAGAGCCCACTCTCCCCTCCAGTAATCTTTAGCTTGTCCCCAACCAGGAGGACAGAGCCCTGGAGATTCCACCAGGCTATGCCATGCCTTTCACCTGCCACACACATTTGGCCCCATGCTGCCCTTCTGCTGCTGCTTGCAGTGAAAGAGCAGCTCCCTCTCCTACAGTGAGACATGCAGACTGTGGTGCTCCATTACACTCCTCATTTGGCTCCTGAGACCCTAAATTCCAGCCCAGTGTGCCACCAACGCTCCCGGTGCCCCTGCTCATCCCTTTGGACTGGACCACTGCTTTAACCATCGCTCTCTTCCTCTCTCCTTCCCAAGTTTTTAGACAAGCCAGAAGATGTTTTGCTGAAGCATCAGGCCAGCATCAATGAGCTGAAGCGGACTCTGAAGGAGCCCAACAGCAAACTGGTTCACAGGGACCGGGACAGGAGGCTGCCTTCCTCACCAGCCTCTTCCTCACCCAAGCACGAGGATGAAACACCAAAGGGAACCCCTGAAAAGGCCACTGAGGTTTGTTCTGCTGCTTCTCTTCCAGAGAGGATCAGGATGTATTGGGGAGAAGTCCTTCAGCTCCCATGCTGCCCTGAGTGAGCATGGTGGGAGTGACATGCTGGGGACAGGGGTGGTGCTTTTAAGTTTTTGAACCATTTTCACTGCTGGAGGGAGTCTCTCTGGGCACTGCAGGAGACTGAACAGCCCTGGTCTGGAGGTGTTTTGGGACTTCCTGAGGGGTGATTTGTGGCTCTGGTAGCCATGGGGTGGTGTTTTGCTCACTCTTCTCAGGAGCAGCCTGTAGGGCAGTGCCAGCACAGCCCCTGCCTGGGGGTGTCCCCAGCAGAGCAGGACCAGACCCCTGTGCAGGGGTGCCCCATGGTGCTCTCAGCAGTGGAACCTGGGTGGTGGGAGGATGTGGATGATGAGTGGTGCCACGCTGGCATCCCACACCCACATCCTCCCTTCTGGGCATTCTGCACACTGGCTTTGCACTGGGACCATGGGGGAGACAGGAGACCACTGGAATTGGGGTGCCAGGATGGAGCCCCCAGTGCTGGAGGGGTGTTGCCTGGGCCCTGCTGGGCTCTGTGGCCCTGCTGGGCTCGGTGCAGGCAGCATGTGACAGGAGTGTCCCCCTGCCAGCCTGGACACCCTATCCCTGCTGCGGAACCCTCCCTGCCTGCTGTCCTTGAGGCTGGGCTCTGAGCCAGTGCTGTGCCTGCAGCAGGGGATGTGGCTTCAGGAAGGAGGGTGCCACACGTGGGGCTGCTGTGCCCTGGCTGCCCACTGCCATGGAGAGGGCACAGGCTCTGCAGGGAATTCGGGATGTGCCTGTGTTCCCACTGGGCCCCAGCACTGCTTGGAGACTGGGGCTGCAGAGGTGGCTGTGGCCCCTCACAAAGCACTTTCCTGGGAAGAGGGGCTTTCCCCCACATTGCTTTTACCATGGAATATATCAGGTGCAGAGATGTGAATGGAGCATCTAGAGCTGGCACAGCTGTGACCTCTGTCCATCTATCTATCCATCCTTCCATCTATTCATCCATCCATTCACCCACCGGCCCACCCTTTGTTCCTTCATTCCTTCTCAAATTCTCCCTTTCTCTCTCTCTCTCTGTCTCTGTCTCTCTGTCTCTGTCTCTGTCTCCCTCTGTCTCTCCCCATGGGTGCTGGGGTTTCCGTGCTGGCACAGACGATGGAAGAGGACACCTTAGACGATTTTGCATCTGAGCATGGAGCTTCCCTAAGCATGGAGTCTTTCACGCAGAAAAGCCTTGTCTCCTCTCCTGAGGTTGTCACCATCTCCTTTGTCCCCCACCTCTTACTCTCACTGTGGGGGTCCCCACCCTGCCAAGGGGTCTTGTGCCCTCTGAGCAGATCTGCCCATGGCTGAGTCCCCTATCTGGTGACAGGCAGGACCCCTCCCAGGACAGGGCTGTTGATGAAACCTCTCCCCTGGCTGTTCCTGCTGGACTCTGAGATGTATTCCTGGAGGGAGCTCCCAGTGCTGATGTGGGGCTGTGCTGGAGCCCAGTACTGAGGGTCCCAAGGCAGGGGTGACCCGATGGCCTGGACAACTGGGTGGCTGCTCCAGCAGCCTCAGGCTGTCCTGCCTGCAGCTGGAGTTCCCTAGGGCCAGGCACCCTGACAAAGGGCATCTTTGGAGGCATCCTTGGACCCGTGCCTGTACACAGCCAGGTCACGCTCCATCAGTGTGAGGGGTGTGAGCTCTCAGCACCGCCTCTGTGTGAGCTTAGCTCAGGGAAGGGGACAGCCAAAAGTGGTGCCTTCACTGAGCAGAAGCAGGCTGGGGTTTGAGCCTTGATTCTGGCATGGTTGGCCCCAGGGACACGCGGTGCTGGGGCACTTGTCCTGCCTGAGCATCCCAGGGAGAGGCAGAGGGGTGGGGGACAGGCTGGGCACACTCTTGCTCCATGTGGATGTCCCTTAGTCCATGCAGAAGTCACTAACACGGGCAGGAGCCTGAACCTGGGCTGGCTGAACCAATCCCCAGGAGGTAGGATGGGGGTCAGGGAGGGCTTGGGCACAGCCTGGGCTTCAAGAAGGATATGGCACCTTCAACGGAGCAGCAGCATCTCCTAGGCACCCTCCCCATTCCAGTATTTCAGAGCTGGAGGACAGAAACAGCAGGTGTGAGGTGCACACACATCTCTTGAGTCAGTTTTGCCCTCAATGTGCCCAGCCTGAGCTGGGGTGCAGGTGCTAAGGGGTTTCTGCAGTCACCAGTGGTTTCTCTCCAGGCATCTGTGGCTGAGACTCAGGCCTGGAATGTCTCCACATATGCCCACAGGCCAGAGCCTGTGGTCTCCATGAGAGATTCATGGCCCTGAGGGGGTGATGGCACAAGGACGGCACATCTGCAGGGCCTGGAGCTTTCATCACTGCCAGAAGGTCCCCCTGGTGCCCATGGGCTTCAGGCCCACTGAGGTTGGGTGATCTGTCACTTCCAGCCCTCTGTCCCCACTCCTGCTGGAGGACAGGAAAACCAGACTGGGCAGTGCCAGGAGCCTCTCCAGCTCCCTGTTTTGTCCCAACATCTGATTCCCTCATTATCCTTGCCTGAGGCTATGCTTTCCTCTCAGGTGAGCTAGGTCTCCCTCAGAGCAGAGAAGGGCAGCAGGAGCTCTGAAGGATGCCCAGGGGAGAAGCCTGGGGCTCTCTGAAGTTGCGGCTCCTGTTGGCAGGGGTAGAGGCTGTCTCTGCTCTCTGTTGTCCTCTTTCTTTCCTGTCTCTTGTGCTGCCTAGGCCACAGTAGGAATGGCCTTCCCAGTTGCTCCTGTCCCTAGAGCTGATGGGGAGTGAGGGAGGGCGGGGAAGTGTGAAAGCCACTTATCCCTTGGGAGGTCAAGGCTGGTCTTTGGACAGACCCTTCCCAGCATCATCTCTTTGATGGCTCCATCCTCCAGCCCACTGACCTCCAAAGCTCAACGACATTCCTGCTTCCCTGGGGGATGTGCCTGAATATTCAGACATTTGCTCCAAGCATCCCCCAGAGTCCTCAGCCTCTGGAGACACAAGGGCAGCCCTGAGTTGTGGCTGGAGCTGGCACTGAGCCCTCCAGAGAAGAGTTCACCTCACACCAAGGAGGAGCTGGATGTCCCTTCAGCTGGGCTGTGCTCATCTCAAGAGTCTGAGGAGAAGGAAGAAGCTGGTTTGGAAATAAATCTGAAACTGGGGTTTTCCTGACTGGTTAAGAGGTCCTGTCATGGATGAACACCTTCCAGGGATCAGACTTTTTGATCTACAACATTCATCTTGGGCCTTAACTCAGAGGAGGAGCCTGAAGAAACTCATCCTCTTTGCCCAGGGAAGGTCTCCTCCGAAGGACTCTGGTTTGCAGCCAGAGAAGAGGGATGAGAGGGCTTTGCTGAGGAGATTTGTACATGTGCCCACAACTTGTCCATCCTTGTCCTGGCTGAGAACAGGTTCAGCAGTGGGACAGCAGGGCAGGAGCAGGAGAGAAGCTGCTGCACCCTCAGGAAAGTGTGCGGTGTCCTGGCTGAGTGGCTGCTGAATGGAAGGAGGGAGTGCTGAGGGAATGAATGCCAGACACCAGCATGGGCTGCCCAGCAGCCATGGAGCCTCCCAGTGAGGGATGATGCTGCTGCCATGGGTCAAACCCACCTGGGAACAACCCCTATGCAGCCACTGCTCCTGGCAGGCACTGATGGGCTCTGTTCCCATTTCCATGGGCTGGGAAGGAACAAAAGCTGCTCTGGAGGCAGACGTGGAGGAAGGGAACTGCAGAGCAGCTGGTGCAGGGTAAGAGGCTATGGGAGAAGCTCCTGCTGGAGGGAGCTGGGGGTCAGGTCTTCTGCTCAGCAGGGCTGCCTTGCCAGGGCAGAGTCCCTGCCAAGGATCCCTTTGGCACCAGAGATTCCCCTTGCTGCCCATCCCTGTGGATGTCCTGGCACTGCAAGGAGCTGGTATCTCCCCACCCTCAGGGGTGGGGTGTTCTCTTGGGGCCCCACAAGCTGTGCTCCAGTGCAGCCCCTGGGTGCTTCCCTGTAGACTCCTGGGGATTTTTGGAGGAAAAGGGAATCTTGCCTGGGGCAGAGGCAGGCAGGGGGCTGCAGTGAAGGCAGGGGCAGGGCCTGCAGCATTGTGCCAAGGGAGCTCTGCTTCCTTTGGCAGCTGGCAGACAAAGCAGCAACTAGGAATGGCGTTTTTCTGCTTGGGGCTCTCACTGATTTCTCATTTCCTTGTGGGAGCTCTTCTACTAGTAACTGGTTTTCCTCCTTTCTTTCTCTCCTCTAATATTATCTTCCCTCCCCTCTCTCTGGCTCTGCTCCTCTCTGCCCCCCGTTTCCCCCTCTCTAGTATCAGTCACTAGGTTGGCATTTTGCATGCAACTGCTCCAAACATTCCCCTGGCCCTCTGCATGGGGGGATCCTTGGATCAGTGTTCCTGGTTGGAGGGGGAGGGGACAAGCAGCCCCCTCTCTCGGCCTGGAGTGCATCCTAGTGCCTTTGAGGGCACCGTCCTTGCCCTTGCTGCAGGCTGTGCCCAAGCAGGCTGTGCTATGGGTAGTGCCAGTCCCATGGGGAGCCCCAGCACTGCCCTCCTCATGTGCTGCCAGGGGTGGCTGAGCTGCCTCATGGTGCAGATGTTCTCCTGAAACTCTCTTCTGTGAGTTACTTCCTACCTGCTGTTCCAAAAGTGGCTGAATTTTAGCAGTGCTTTGTTCTTGGCACTCATGAGGCCTTTTTAGCTGAAGTGCAGGATGCGCACGTGGATGTACAAGGTGTCCCTGGCAGCAGTGACCTGGCATCCCCTACCAGCAGCACAGTGACATTCCCTCTGTGGCTGTGCTGCAGGATGCTCTGTGGCCTTTGCTTGATCCTGCTGCTGAGCCCATGGTCTTTTACACTTCACAGGGAACTTTTCACAGGTGACACTTTCTGAACACTTGGTTTCAGCATGGTGGGTTCTGAGGTGATGTCCCTGATGAGCTGGAAAGGAGGGATGGTCTTTGCAGGAGTCTGAGCTGTAGCATCTGGTAGGAAAGAGACAGGGCCTTGCTGGTAGCTTCAGATGGTTTCTTTCCCTGTTTGTGCTCTTGGCAGTCTGACAAACTCTTAGGCTACATGGATGAAGCTGACAGTGAAGCTACCCAAAACCCCTGGCCTTGCTTCCAATGAAATCTCACCCCAGAGAATTGCCAGAGCCAGCTGGAAACAAGGGGGCAGCCAGCTGTGCTTCCCTGCCTCCAGAGAGACCCTGGTCTGGTTCATGTGTCTGCTGGGAGCTCCACTCCCACGCTGTGCCACCAACAAAACCCCAGGTATTGCAGGTGTCAGGGAGCCACCAACCAGAGCAAAGCACTGTCCCCAGAGGGGACACTGGCTCAAGTCCCCAGTGTGGCATCAGCCCCTTATTTCCAGTCCCTCTTTCCATCAATGAGTTGCCAGGCTCTTTGTACAGAGCCTCAACTCTGGCCTTGATAAGAACAATAATAATAACAACAACAACAATAATAATAGTAATAATAATAATGATTGTGATGATGATGACGTAGCCAGGCAGACCAGCTGTGCCACTGGCGCCAGCAGCAGTCGGGGCCGGGGTATTGATGCGTTTAACTCTTCTTGCTCCAATTGCAATACAGGGCTCGGAGCACTGGGTATTTATAGAGAGAGAAGCCCCTAGGCTGGAAGCTGTAGCTCTGAGGAAAACTCTGAGAGCCAAGACGGAAGAAGCACGTGCAGGGACCTCGGAGGGGAACACGAGTGCGAGCCTGATGAAAGTGGAGGTGACGGTAGGGAAAGCCAAAGACGTGGCAGGCCAGGAAGAGCCAGCAGCTGCAGCCTTGGAGACAAGGAAGAGAGCCAAAATGATTGCTAGTCCTGAGGATTTTGAGTCTGTGTGGGAGGATGAGCTCTATGAGAAGGAAAGCAGGGGTGAGGCCAGCCCGGGGGTGGCACATCCACCCGCCGAGAGTGTGGAGGGGGTGCCCCAAGAGCCAGGCAAAGGCGCAGCCACCAGGGAGCCAGGGCTGCCCAAGCCTTGTCAGCAGCCTGAAGAGAGGCAAAGGACCAAGATTTTGGAGCCAGAGGCTCCCCAGGGAGGAGGTGAGCTGCTCTCCAAAGAACATGCTTCTGCAGCCTTCAGGAAGCAGGAGGCCAGAGTGCCAGCCACAGCCCCAGAGCTCCTGAAGATTAAAATGAAGGCTGGTGATGACAGCTCAGAAACTTCTGCAACCCAGAGGATCATCTACTTAGGAGATCCAGAGGGGGAGGACAGTAAAACACACCTGGTCTTGGACACTGGTGGGTGGCTTGGCTTGGAAGAAAGACCAGAAGCCCCAGTAAACACATCCAGGGAGGGATCTGGGCATGTGGCACCCATGGCAGAAGGATTCCAACCCCTCTCCTCCACAAGTCACCAACACAGGACAGTGTCTGGAAAACCCACTGGAGCACCAGAGCCGCCTGGGATGGGCTGTGATGGGACCAGCCTGGGTGGACATCCCCTCACTGGTTGGGAAGAGCTGTCCCTGCAGCCAGAGAAAGGACCTGGTGCTGGTGTGCCTGGAGGAGCACCCATGGGAAGTGAAGCCCTGCTGTGTTCCCAGGAGGTCAGACCAGAGGAGACAGAGTTGCAGAGCTCAGTGGGAGGTTTTAAGCCATGTGGCCTGGCAGGGGATGGCCCCAGGGCTGAGGAGCACAGAGGGACCCCAGCAGAGTCCCCAGATATTTGCCCAGCACTGGAGGGGCTCTCAGGAAAGGTTGGAGCAGACAGTGACAGGGAGGAAAGTGCCAGAGTGGTTCTCCAGATGGAAGAGATAGAGCCCAAGTCACCTCCATCATCAGCCGGGTCTCAGCAGCGCCACACTCACACCGTGGGGCTGGAGAGGGACAAACCCAGTGCTCCTGTACCTCCACCCCTTCCCCAGAAACTCAGCCCAGTCCCTGTGGAGCCATCTCTGGGCACAGAGCCTCAGGGCACAGACCTGTCCTTGGGCACCAGCGCGGCCACAGGGCTGGCCATGCCTGAGAGTGTGAACCCCTCCATGGAGGTGGCACTACCCATTGGCACCAAACCTGCAGCTGAAGAACAATCCCAAAATGTGGGATTTGCTTCATGGAAACCCCATCAGGAGACACGTCCTGTTATAGGAGAGCCACCCCAAAATGCAGACACTGCAGCAGAGTCGATCCAGGTTAGAGACTTGGCCACCAAGGAGGTTGCCCAGGACATGGACACAGCACGGAGCAATATCTCTGCCACTGAAGAGCCACTGCAGGAGGAGAAGCCCATGATCAAAGAGCTCTTCCAGGGCTCAGGACCAGGGAAGCCAACCAGAGATGAAGGCTCTGGGATGGAAGAACTATCCTATGACAAAAGCCTTGGCATGGCCAAGCTGCCTCCCAAGGGAGAAGAAGCAGAACATCAGACTGAGACAGTCCTGAGAGACTTACCCCTCCACACTGCAGATTCCAAAGCACAAGAGCCACACCAGGACTCAGAATTCAATGTGGGACAAGATCAGGGTGGGAGCCGGACAGTCGCAGAAAGCACCAGGGACAGTGATGTGGCTCCGGGGCAGCCACTGCAGGATGAGTCTCCTCCCAGAATAGCTGCTGATGTCCCACACTTCCAGTCCCCTGCAGCAGGATTGTGCCAAGGAAGCGAGGCATCCCAGCTCTCTGCCCTGGTGAATGAAGGCGGGGCAGGGCAATCCAGTGGTGGGACACATCCAGCAGAGCCTGGGGTGTTGGTGTGCATGGCTGGGCTGGCAGGAGCTGTGCCCCAGGAGCATGGGGATGCTACCCTGGCCCCAGGAAACCAGCAGGACAGCAAGAGCTTCAGGGAAACCTCAGTGGCCTCTAAGATCAAGATGTTTGAGCAAGGTGAAGCAGATCGAAGGGCAGCCCAGGAGGGACAGGAGCATGTGCCTGAAGCTGAGATATTGGTGACAGCCACAGGGAAGACAAATCTGGCACAGGACATGTCTTTGAGCACTGGCCTCACTTCACCCCTTGCAGTGGGACCTGTGTCCAGTGTGGGCTCCTTGGCCCTCGGGCAAGGGACTGGTTCAGGAGACACCTTCCACCCTCACTCCCTGAAGGAACATGTCTCTGCTGACCCTGAGCACGAAGAAGACAGTGCTGACCTGGCCTCACCCGACTCCGGCTGCGAGCTCACCCTGGCCGAGGCCATGGTAACTCCACTGAACCGTCCAGACGGGACATTCGTGCGCATGTTCTGTGGCTCTGCCCGTGTCCAGTGGCTCCTCACACATCCATTGACTGGCAGCAGGCGCTTTGCATCCTTGTCCTCTCTGTCTGTGTGTGTGGTCAGGCTTCACTGGCTGCATGCGCAGCCGCTGCCCAGTCAGTTCATCAGCTTTTGTTTTGTGCCGCCCCAGCATTCTGGCTCCCTGGAGAATGCCGCTCGCTGAGCCAGGAAGGGGCACCCGAGCTCCGTGGCCGGGAGCAGGAGAGGGCGCCGGGGGGTGGCTGGAGGAGCTGAGACTGTCACGGACGCGCAGCCCCAGCAGCAGCGTGCCCACGCTTCCAGCTTCACCCCTGCATTTCCTACGTTGGTTGATACCCCTTCTTGCTTAGCTCCCACCCTGCCCTGCCTTCAGCAAACTGGTGGCCGGGTAATGGAGTAGCTTCCCTCGCTCTTGTGAGCACTAGTGCAGCTCTTGCAGAGTTCATTTCCTTCCGACTAACCCTTTTCTCTAATCCAGAGCAAATCTCAGGAACCAAGTGAGGAAGAAAAGGATTTATGTGACCCATCAGTAAAATCCAGTCTGAAAGAAGAGAATGTAAAGGCTGCTGTTCCAGTGGTCTCGCAGGTCTCAGTGCTGTTTTGCTAAGTGCTTCTCCCGGCAATGTGAGCGCTCGCCCCGCAGCCAGGGCTGTGCTGCCCCTCCGCTCCCCTTGCAGGGCTCTCTGTATGTATTGGTCAGACACACCCCCCCAACACGTGTCTGCAGGCGTGTTCCTCCGGGGCTGCTGGACGCCCTGTGTTTCGCCCATACCTCTCAACCTCCCACAGGGCCGAGGGAGGAGTGTGCCGGCACAGCCCGGCCCGTCGGGGGATAGCCCTGGCTGCAAACGCTCGGAAGCAGAGGCCAGGTGGTGGGGTTTCTTCTGGCATCAGGGTGGGCTTAGAGCTGTTCCTAAGGGACAACTGGGTCTAGATTTCCCATGGCTTCATGGCAAAGTGTGGCAGTGGGACACATCCCCTCCGATGGCAGTGTTGAGAGGTATGTCCATGTCTGGAGAAGAGTGGATGGAGGGAGGTCATCCCTTGGCTCTGGCCATGCTGTCAATTACACTGACCAGGTCACCCTGAGACTGACCTGAGGTCTCTGGAGAAGCAAGTGGTGTCAGTGGGGCAGACTCACCCTGGGGCAGCTGTTGGGCTGGACCTCCCCCCAGGGTGATGCTCCACAGAATGCTCAGTGGAATTGGCTCACTCCTCCTCAGTGGAACTGGCAGCCTCCTTTGCTTCTCGGTCACTGTGCCTGGCTGATGGGCCCTTCCCTTTCAAACTCTTCTCTCTTTCTTTCCCTTGTTTGTTTGTTGTTGTTTTTTTTTTTTTTTGAGTCACTGATAGCCCTGCATCTGAGCTCTTTCTGAATGTCTCCTATCAGACCCATTGTTTTGCATCCATCTGCTTCCACCAGTGCACTGAAGTGTCTTCAAGCTGGCCGAGCTTTTTTTTTTTTGTCTGACTGAGCCTTTTTGAAATGATTCATTGCCAGCAAACTTTTGGCACAATATAATTGAGTTGCCTTCTCTCCCCCAGCAAAGCCACTGCTGTCAGAAAGGTTTCAGTCTTCATGCTTGAGTTGTGTTTCACTCTACTCTATGATGTTTGCTGCAGCCTTCCTCCTCCTCCTCCTCCTCCTCCTTCTCCTCCTCCTTCTCCTTCTGCCGCCGTGTCCCCGCCGGTGCTGCCCCACGGTGCTCACGGCCCCGTCTCTCCACGATTGTGTCTCCTTCAGAGAGCGGGTGTGAGGGAGGGCCCTGAGGAGAGGGTGAAACCGCCCCGGCACAGGGCCCCTGAGAGTGAGACCGGCGACGAGGAGCCCGACCAGGAGAAGGACTCAGTCTTCCTGAAGGACAACCACCTGGCCATTGAGCGCAAGTGCTCCAGCATCACGGTTAGCTCCACCTCCAGCCTAGAAGCGGAGGTGGACTTCACCGTCATCGGGGACTTCCATGGCACAGCCTTTGAGGACATCTCCCGGAGCCTGCCTGAGCTGGACAAGGACAAGAGCGAAATGGAAGATGAAGGCCTGGTTTCCTTCCAGCACACTGACAAAGTAGTTCCTGAGCTGGAAGAGGATGTCAAAGGCAGGGATAAGGTCTCCCAGCCGAGCCCTGATGTCTCCCAGCCAGAGGTACACA
Source organism: Zosterops lateralis (assembly GCF_965231275.1). Classification (NCBI taxonomy): domain Eukaryota; kingdom Metazoa; phylum Chordata; class Aves; order Passeriformes; family Zosteropidae; genus Zosterops; species Zosterops lateralis. The sequence goes on from NC_139776.1 coordinate 14,433,160, forward strand.
GGGACACCATTCACCGGGACTGGCCCGGTTCCATCGTGCCTCCGTGTCCCTTGTGCCCAGCATTGCCTGGCGGGTGTGCGCTCCCAGCTGGTTTTGAGGAACTTGCTGGCTGGACCCCCCTTCCTGCCTGGTGCGCTCTGTGTCTGTGTTGCATGGCTCTGTCACGTGCTTCGTGCATCTGCTAACCAGGAGAAGTCACTGTCACCTCTCGGTCCCTGAGTGTGGCTGCCCCACCCTCAGCCCACGGCAGCATGTGCGCCGCAGGGAGTGGCACTAACCGTGGAGCTGCCCTCGTGTCCTGCATGAATTCAGTGACTAGTCTGTGTAGTGCAGAGCCATGTGCTGCCCACTAACCTTTCTGGTCATGCTGGGGCTGGGAGGGATTGGCCTCGTGGAGTCGCCCTGGAGCTCATGGAGGGTCACTCTGTGCTGGGAGGGATCATAGCAGGGCTAACAAAATTGCATGTGCATGTGTGTGGGGCTGAATGCACGCATGGGAGCAGAACAGTAGAACCAGCCTCAGATCCTTATGGCCTTGTCTCTGTGCTGGGCCAGGGCCATATCTGGCCCAGGCACGCAGGGCAGCCTCCAGCCCTGTAGGTAAGTCCCCAGTGCTGGCCAGAGCTGCTGAGGTTAGTCCAGACCTAAAGCCAGGAAAGAGCAGAATTAGAGGGAGCTGTCTCTGAGCCAGCCTGGAAACTCTGATGTGGAGTGTCCAGTGCTGTGGCTGTGGGGAATCCACTCCAGGGCCAGTGTGAGCAGGGGGTTGTTGGTTCAGGAATACTGAGCACTGGTGAAGCATCCCCCATGCAGGAGCCCTTGGCAGCTCTAGTTTCCTGCAGCAGGGCAGTACTGGCAGCCCATGTCCCTTGTCGTATGCCAGGCTCTGACACCCCAGCTGTACCCAGAGCCGCCAGGAGCTGTTGCAGATCACAGACTGGCTGTGGTACATGCCTGAAACTGGTTTGGTGCGTCTCACTTGGCTTTTGAAGAATAATTTGTCCTTATCCATGGTGTCTATAAATCTATCAAAAAAATCCCAGGGACAGAGCAGCAGGCCTGATTTAGGGTATGTAGGTTACAGGGCACTGTGGATGGTGCCCATCTGCCCAGGGCAGCAGCCCAGCCATGCTGTTTGCCCAGGTAGGACTTAGTGTGACACTCACAGGACATTGTGTGTGTGGCAGAGGAGTAGGGCAGGGAGGCTCTGCCTGGGGCACAAGGTGCACAGAATCAGGAGTGTGGATGGGCCGGAAGGGAGCCTAAAGGTCATCTCTTTCCAATGCTGTGTCATGGATAGAGCACTCAGGGCTGTTGGCATCATGCCCCAGGGCCTGGCTCTGCTGACTCTCTGCTATTCCTCCTGCAGACTTCAGCCCCAAAAACAGACGGTGTGACTCTGAAGAAGCCCGAAGCAGAAGGCTCCACTCCACATCAGGTTAGCACCACATACACGGCCCAGGTGACATGGTGGCTCTCCAAAGCCCCAAAGAGGCTGAGCGCTCTTTGAGGGTCCTCAAAGCCTCAGCCCACCAAAGCCTGTCCCTGGCAGCACTGCTGGGAGGGCAGGGGCTTTGTGGGGTGGTTGTGAGCCTCTGCTCACCTTTGGCTTGCTGAAGTCCCCAAAACACAAACTAAAGCCCAGCCAGAAATACTGTCTGAGTGTCCCTGACCCCACATGCCATGCTGCTGGGCAGTGCTGGCACACAGGAACATCTGTAGTGGGTGACAGCCACTAGCTGTCTGTGGCCTCACGGGTTCTTCTGGCAGCAGGGATATTGTCACACTGTCCCTGCAAGTGTCACCCATTCTCTGGTGGCACCTCCAGGCTCACCTGGTTTCCTTTGCCCTGGCAGGTGGACGGAGGCACCCCTGGCAGCAGGGACACCACCACCACTGCCCAGGCTGGCACCACAGAGACAGCGCTGGTGACCTCAGTAAGCAGGGCTGGCCCTCGAGGGGAGGGGAGCCATTGTCCCCTGCAGTCCTTGTGCTCCAGTAGGAGTGACTGAGGCCAGCTGTGCTGGGGGGACCCTGCCCCACCAGGGGTGTCTTTGGAGAGTGACACCTGCCACATTTGCCCCATGCCAACATGAGCCAACGTGCCTATCTGCTCTTCTTTCAGGATCACAGCACCAAGGCGGGCAAAGGGGCCGCTCCCACTGCAGACCTTCGCTCTCTGTCACCGGTGAGGGGGGACAGTGGTGCCACCAGCCAGGCCAAGCTGGGGAAGGCAACTCTGTGGGGCTGGGAGTGAGTGAGATTGGTCCCACGGGCCCCCTACTGTGTTCCCAGCACTGGCACCTGGCTGATGTTCTGGTACTGGGAAGGACAGAAGGATGCTCAGAAGGCTGGGGAGCAAGAAGTCAGGAGACCCGGAACTGTGGGGGTTTTCCTATGCCAGATCCATACCGTGAGCATCTGCCTGAGGAGGATAATTCCCAAAAATATCCCAGTCCCTGCTGCAGTGGGCTGAGATGCATTTAGCCCTGGGTGTCCTGCAGGGTCACCCAAGGCCACCCACAAAGTCTTCTGACTCCTAAGGGAGGTGATGGCTACCAACCATCCTGCCCAGCAGAGCTCTTACTCTGGAAAGGGATTTCTTACTCCATTCCCTCGTTTTGATGGAGTCCAGCCTGGCCCAACACCAGATGCTGCCCCAGGCTCATCCCTTTGTGCTTCAAGGAGAACAGAGCTGGCACTGGGGCTGGGGTGCCAGTGCATCCTTCCCAGCCTTCCTTCCCAGCTTTTCTTCCCACCCTTCCTTTCCAGTCTTCCCAGCTCTTGCCATGCTCAGTGGGATGGACAGAGCCAGAGGCAGCCTGAGAGCTCTGTGCTAGAGTGGCCCTGAGGGTGGATGGGGAAGAGCCAAAAGCAGCTGTGAGACCCTCTGTCCACTGCAGAGATCCTTTCCAGCAGCTGTGGGCCCCGGGGATACCTGTGGAAACCTCTCTCTGTCTCTCCCAAGCCCTTGGTGCAGCTGGAAGCACAACTCAGTGCCTTTTTCTCTTGCCATGCTTTCCCTCCCATGCTTGGCTGAGCGGGTGCATCCCAGTGGGAAGGTCCTGGCTCGCTGGGAGCCGGGCTGGGGGTCCCCCACGATGTCCCCCTGATCCCACTGCTGGTGTCCCACAGATCTCTGGCGGCTCTGCTGGGAAGGAGGTGCTCACCAGCATATTCAGCGCCACTGCAGAGACACTCTCCACTTCCACCACCACCCATGTTACCAAGGTGAGAGCAGCTCCAGGGCTTCCTGAGGGCCACTGGAGTTAGGGGATGGGTGAATTTATATCATGCTTGGTACAGCAGAAAGGGACCATCTCCTTCCAACAAGCCAAGAGCTGTGTGCTGTCCCACTGGAATGGCGATCCCACAGAGTGCTCTGTGCCCTGGGCACTGCCTGTCCCATCCAGCCAGGTGTGACCACAGCAGGCAAGCACAGCCAGGGGTGCATTCAGCCAGGGACAGGCCAGGGGTGGGAAGTGAAGGAGATGAGGCTGCAGCAGAGGATCTCACCCATGGCAGTTGCATCCCCAGATTAAGTACATGCTCTTTTTCCAGGAACAAGGGACAGGATAAGAGGAAATGGCCTCAAGTTGCACCAGGGCAGGTTTAGATTGCATATTAGTGAAAATTTCCTCACAGAAAGGGTGTCAGGCACTGGCACAGGCTCCCCAGGGCTGTGGTGGAGTCCCATCCCTGGAGAGGTTTCAAAGATGTGAAGCTGTGCCACGTGGGGACATGGTCAGTGGTGGTCTTGGCAGTGCTAGGGGAGCAGTTGGGCTTGGTGATCTCAGAGATCTTTGCCAGCCTCAGTGATTCTGTGATTCTCTAAAGACAGCAGCAGCTCTTTGAGGGAGCTGAGCAGCAGGAGGGTGCTTGGTACTTGGTCCCAGCTCTTCTCCTTCCCCGCTGTGAGCTGCTGTGTCACACTTCACCCTGAGTCAAGGGCAGTGGGAGCTGTGCTGAGTTACAGGGCAGTTCTTGAGGGGATGCTGGTGCTGTTCCTGCTCCCGTGGCAAAGTTTCCCCTGCCTGGAGCTGGCTGCTGGGACAGGAGTGAGAGCTCTCCTTCTCCTCACGCAGACTGTGAAAGGGGGGTTCTCCGAGACCCGGATAGAGAAGCGCATCATCATCACGGGAGATGAAGATGTGGACCAGGACCAGGTAGGAGCAGGATGCCCAGCCTTTGCCCGGTTCTGGCTGTCCCTGGAGGATGAAGCACTGCATGTTTCTACTTCTGGCTGTACCTGTTTACCCCTTTTGTCTAAAAACTGACCACCGAGGCCCCAGACCTGTTGAGCAGGGTGGGTTCCCATGGGTGCAGTGACCCTCAGGCCATTTCCCACCATGAAGCCATGGCAAAGGTCACATTCCAGTGCAGAACAGACTGATGGCATCACCTTTTTATAGTCATAAACATTTCTAGGTGCCCTTTCTCTGTTGAAATACTCCAGAGTGACCCAGGTCACCTCTCTCTTCCAGCACAATCTCACTACAGGTTGAGTCTCTCCAGGTGATGGTGTTTTGCCTCTGCCTCAGGGTCAGAGGACAAAAAGTGACACACTTTTGTGATGAAATAACAAAAGACTGACACAAGTCTTTAGAGCCACAGGGTCATTTTCCTGTGGCCTCACCCTTTGGGATTTGTTACTTAAGAAAAAAAATTAAAGAGATAAAGTAATTAAAAGGCTCTAAAATAATTTTTAGAATTCTAATAATGAATTTGATAATTCCTGTAGATTTCTCTAGTGTTTTCCTTTGCCCAGATTTCAGTAGCACATCTGTACAGAAAAACATCAGAGAAAAGCAGCATTTGAGGGCTCCCAATCATGGATGAATTGGGATGAATTCCCAATCATGCTGGATTCCCATGCTGGGCTCCAGCCTCTTCTGCCAGGCTGCTGTGGGTTCAGCTCTGAACCCCTGCATTCCTATCCTCCTGGAATCCCACTCTGCTCCCTAGAATCCTACTCAACTGCTTTCTGGCTGCAGTCAGGGTACCTGATTGCTGGAGAGGGAGGACAAATGCTCTCTCTCACCTTTCTGCTTTCCAGGCACTGGCTTTAGCAATCAAAGAGGCAAAACTCCAGCACCCCGACATGCTGGTAACCAAAGCTGTGGTGTACAGAGAAACAGAGCCCTCTCTAGAGGAAAGGGACAAGAAACCTCAGGTAGGTGGAGAAGCTGCCAGGTGTGATTTACACCTGCTGGGTAATGGGGGTGTAACAGGTCATGGTCTCTGCTCCCCACCAGCCACAGGTGTTGGCATGGTGGCTCTGGGCATGGCCACCTAGTTGTGGTTAGGAAGCCACTACCATGCCACCCTGCTACTACCAAGCCACTACCATCACCCTGTGATGTCACCCTGCTGTCCTGCTCAGCACAGGGCTCACAGGCATGTGATGTAAAAAGGAAAGGACCTGCTCATCCCCCTGGAGTGGGAGTGAAGGGACCTCAGGTTTGTGGTTAGGCTGAGGCACTTGGCTACAGGCTTCTGCAAAGCCAAAGTATCAGACCAATGTTGGCAAAAATTATAATTTCTTTACAAAAACCATACAATTTTCCAGTCTCACTCAGATCCCCAGGTTGCACACAGGTGTAGGCAGCAGCACACAAGGTGTGCACCTCCCTGCAGACACCCCAAAGCTGTCACAGTCCCAGACACTTCTGTAGGGCTTGGGCAGTCCTGCCCTAAACCCCCTTTTTGACCCCATTCCTCACTGTCAGCCAGGAGCTGCAGCTCCTCTGTGGGAGCAATGGTGGCAGAGGTGGAGAAGGGAGGGAACAGTTTTGGGAGCTCTGGCAGCAGCCAGGCTGCAGGTGTGTTTGGTGAGGCTCCTGAGAACTGGGATTTTCCATTTCCTTATCATATGAAAGTTTTGATTGGCAGCTTTTAAGCCTGGAAAAGCAACCAGCAATACAGCTGGGAAAGTCAGGAGAGGCTCATAGAGCTGCCTCATTCCTGTCCCACAGCACAGACAAGTCCAGACATTCCTGCATCCCATAGGGTCCCCCCAATTTTAGTTGAAGGGCTTAAAGTGAGGGAACAGCAACTCCCCCTCATGTCCTTCATGCACCAACACCATTCCAGTGCCTGATTTATTGCTAATTACCAGAGCTTCTGCTAATTAAATGCAAACTGTGGCCCCAAATGTTTGCAAAGTTTCTATCCAGTGCCCTCATCCAAAGAGGAGCCTCCATGACTGGCACTCCATGACTTGGTCCTTTCCATCTGCCTTGCACAGGAATCTTGACCAACATGTTCCTGGAAATCAACATCCGTATTCCAACCTGGAGAACGGGAGAAGGAGCCTTCATGCTGGATTTGTCAGCAAGACATAGACATCCTAGCTGCAATGTTCATGGCAAGAGACAAAATTTTTAAAAAAGGAATAGCAAATATATTATATATATATATACATACATACATATATATATATATATATAAACAGGAAACAAAATGCATCCTTGCACTGCTGCTATATGCTGGAAATGAATAAACAACACCACCAATAAACAAAGCCAACCCTCTGCAGATAAATTGAAGAATTTCCTGGATTGGTGATCAAATCAAATTTAAAAAGTCATAATAATAACAATAATCTCGGTAACAATACAATAAGCCACCATCTTGCATGTTACATGAAAGGACACACAATCATGAGTTCATTTGTTGCACACTGAATGGAAAGGAAAACTGCTTTGCAACAAAGCAAGTAAGCAAACTGAAGTAAAAAACCACAACCAGAAGCAAAACCATTCCCCACCTCTGGAAAGAAGAGAGAAAAACATTCAAGTTATGACCTTAGAGTTATTTTCCAATTCACAAGTGTTGTTTCATCCTTCTCCTCATTCCATGCTGTTTTTTTGCATTTTCTGGGGGTTCTGTTAACTCTTCCCCTTCCCTTCCTTATCTTCTCTGTGCACTTGTCCAACCTCTTGTTCTCTGAAGGTATTTAGGAATGGGTTTAATTTCAAACAAAGCAAATTATATGTACATGGTTTCTCATCTCTAACAAGCAGCCTGTGGGGTTTCATATGGATGTGCATTTCAGTTCTGTATATTATTCTATATAACGGAGAGGGAGGAAGGGAACAATGCTGAAATAGTTCAACCATGCTGGTACAGATGATGCCAACATTTTTAAATTATTAACTCTTGGACTGACTGTGGTTGGTGTACTTGGAGACTCTTAGATCACACGTGGGACTCTGAGTCCTGCGGGAAGGGAATGGGAAGGGTTTTGGCTGCTGCTGGCTGGGGGGAAGGGGAGAGAGGGAGGGACAGAAATGTCCTGCTGGCTGCTGCAGTGTGTGGTGGTGAGGTTTGGAGGGGCAGTGGTCACCTGGAGGGGCACGGAAGGCTCCAGCTCCAACAGCAGGATGGGCTCCCAGCCCCCCTGTGCCATGAGATCAGCTGGGAGCGAGATGGGAGCTGCAGGGCTCAGGGTCCCCTGCAGCCTGCAGAGCCATGCTGTTGGGTGGGGTGGGTTTGCTTTGTTTCTGGATCCCAGTCATGGAGGTACTTGAGTTTTGTAGTAGAGTCAAAGGCAGAGGGGCTGTTTGTGCCCTGCCTCCCCCACTACCTGGGGGGTAATGGCAAAGGGCTGGGGACAGCACTGGCAGTGCTCCCCTGGACCTGCCTAGAGATGGGCAGTGGAGGGACTGTGCTATGTCCATCCCTGCAGAGTGTCCTCAGCATCCCAGGCTGGATGGGAGAGCCCAGGAGGTGCCAGTGGAGCTGCTCCCAGCTCAGCCTTCAGCCACAGGCTCCCTCCAGGGCTGCCTTTGGAAGGGGATCTTGGGCCAAACCCAGGGCCCTGTACACTGTGAACCAGGCAGTTTGGGTAGGCTCGGAACCAAAACCAGACAGGAAAGGAAAGAAATGGGTTTCCTTCTCGGAATTGTCTCTAGCTCCTGCAGAAACAGAAGGGCCCATGATTCTGCACCATTTTGCCTTCAGTCTCCCACTCCTCACACAGACTGTGCCCAGGACCAGGTGCGTTCTGCCAGGCCCTGCTGGCACTGGCAGGATGCCCGAGCAGGAGCACCTGAGCCATGAGGATGCCGTGGGCAGACCCTGCTCCCACCTTCACTGTCCCAGGAGGGAGCTTCTCCCTGGCAGCTGCTCACCAGTTGCTCACCAGTGAGTCTGTTCTCCTGGCAGAGAGGTTTCTCCTACAGGCATGGAAGGCAAGAGCACAGGGGCTGCTGCCAGTGCCAGTGCCCACCCATAGCCTCCAGCCACGCACCTTCAGAGAGCACAGCCCCAACCTAACAGCAGTTAAGGCAGTTGCAAAGAGGCTCCTTTTCTCTCGTTTGTTCTTCCAATGCCCCCAAGCCAGCCGTGCCCAGAAGTGATGCTGCCAGAAGTGGTAGAGGGCCAGGGTCTGCCCGCCGTGCTGGCATTCACCAGCACATGGCGCATTTCAGGGTCAGGGGAGCCCACTTGGCTTGGGCACCTCCACAGCCCACCTGAGGCCACTGTGACCCTCCAGAGTTGCTTTTGGCATTGTGCACAGTCTGGGAAGTGTTCCCATGGGATTGAGCAGCCTTACAGAGTTAGGCTCCCTGTGTGCTTGGGTTGCCATGAGTTCTGTTTGCAGTGAGCAGTCCCTGGCTCCTGCAGCGTGTTCATGGGTGGCAGTGTTGAAAACTTTTTTTCTTTAAAAAGAGAAAAAAAAAAAAAAAAAAGGAAAGAAAAGGAAAAAAGCCCACTGCTTGTTTTCCTGGCGAGGTGTGGCTTTCTGCTGCTCAGCCCCAGCCTGTCCATCATCGTGCTTTATGTCAGATAGCTGGCCACTGCTTGTTTTTTTCCAGGGGCCTTTTCTGTGGAAAGGGGTGGGAGACATGAGTGCCTGTTTTTATCCAATCCCACAAATTCATTCTGAACCTGGCCTGCTATTGCATGAGTAATAATAACAGTAACAGTAATAATAATAATAATATTTATTTTTATTTGAGAAGCACCTTACCAACCAACTGCAACACTCTTGTTCCTTCACTAACTCTCCTTTTCTCTTCCCTTGTTCTCCCTCTCCTCCTTTGGTCATACTCCTTTTCAGTGCTCGGTGGTGTATGCGTGTGTGCTCACTGTTCTTGTATTCAATAAAAGTGAAATAAATGTGTTTGATGCTAAATCAGCCTGGGGCCTTGGTGGACTCTTTCCTACTGAGAGGATGGAGAAGTGAAGGGGGAACCTTGCAGGGGGCACTGCATGTGGAAATACCAGGCTTTGTCCAAAGAGAAGATCATAGAAATCCTGGAATCCCAGAATGGTTTGTGCTGGAAGAGAATATAAAGCACATCCTGTTCCATTCCCTGTCACGGACGGGGATACCTTTCACTATCCCAGTGTGCTCCAAGACCCATCCAACCTGGCCTTTTGTTTTCCAGGGATCCAGAGGCAGCCACAGCTTCTCTGGGCACCCTGTGCCAGGCCTCTCCACTCTCACAGGGAAGAATTCCCTCCCAATATCCCTTCTGGTCCTGTCCTCTGTCTGTGGGAAGTCATTCCTTTGTCCTGGCATTCCAGGCCCTTGTTCCAAGTCCTTCTCCAGCTCTCCTGGAGCCCCTTTAGGCACTGGAAAGAGCTCTAGGTCTCCCTGGAGCCTTCTCTTCTCACCCCCAGCTCTCCCAACCTGGCTCTAGAGCAGAGGGGCTCGAGGCCTCGGAGCATCTCCAAGGCCACCTTTGGACTCATTCCAACACCTCCACATCCCTTGAGTGGAGTGCTGCAGACCCCAGAGCTGGACGCAGTTCTGCAGGTAGGATCTCACCCCACCAAGGGCAGATGAAGATGTTGCCAGGCGGGGAATTGCAGCTGGTGGAGCCGGGAGCAGCTTTGCGTGGCAGGTGCTGAGCCTCGGGTACACCGTGGGGCAGTGAAAGTGGTTGTGAGAACGCTCAGAACGCAGGAGGTGGTAGAAACTGCTCCTCTCTGGGGACCCTGACAATGTCTGTCGTCCTGGGAGGGAGAACGTGGTGCTGGGCCAGTGTCTGTCCCGCTCAGGGGTCTGTGTGTCACAGTGAGGGTCCCCGTGTGTCTGCCCCTCGGGCCTCTCGGTCCATCACTCCCAGCTATGGCTCTTGTCCGTCTGGCTCGCTGCGGGGCGGGGAGCTCGGCGGGCCTAGGGGAATGGCAGCGGCTGGGGGGACTAGGGACCGGCTTTGGGGACAATGGGTCAGCGGGGAGCAGCCGCCAGCCACGGACAGGCAAAGGAGAGCAGCGCCAGGCTACGGCATGAGGAATAGACAGAAAGGACAGCGACCGATCCGGAGGCGGTGGGGGGTGGTCGGGGGGCAGTGCCCGCCCGGGGAGCCCGGCCCCGGCACCTCCCCGCTCTGGGGCGGGGCCGCGCAGCGCGGCGGCTCCTCCCGCCCGGAGCCCGGAACCGCCGGGCCCGGATATCCGGTAGGGGTCGCTCGGTGCCGCTGGCTGCCGGGCCCGTTCGGAGCGGTCGGGCCATGGCGGCCCTGCGGTCGGACCCCGAGCTGGCCCGGCAGCTCTTCTTCGAGGGCGCAGCCGTGGTGGTGCTGGACGTGCCCGAGGGCACCGAGTTCGGCATCGACTACAGCGCGTGGGCCGTGGGGCCGCGGTTCCGCGGCGTGAAGATGGTGCCGCCGGGGCTGCACTTCGTGCACTGCAGCGCGGCCGGCGCCGGCGGGCGGGACGCGGGGCCGCGCTCCGGCCGCTTCCTCAGCCTGCGGCGCCGCGAGGTGCGGGTGCTGCGCTGGGACCCCACGGGCGAGGCCGTGCGGCCCGAGCCGCCCGAGCAGGGCGAGGCGCTGTGGGACAGCCTGCGGGAGCTGGACCCCTTCCTGGGGCCCTACCCCTACGAGACGCTGAAGAAATGGGTGTCGCTGAGCAACTTCATCAGCGAGGCGGCGGCCGAGGAGCTGCAGCCCGAGAACGGCCAGATCTGCGCCTTCGCCGAGGTGCTGCCCGAGGCGGCGGGGCGGCACACGCGGGACCGCGCCGGGCAGTGCCGGCCGCCGCTGGGCGCCGAGTGCCGCAGCTACGCCGAGGGCCTGGCCCGGCTGCCCCGCATGCGGCCGCGGGCCGGCACCCAGATCCGCTTCTCCGAGCTGCCCCGGCAGGCCTTCCCCGACGGGGCCACCCCCGAGGAGATCACCCGGCACAGCATGGACCTGAGCTACGCCTTGCAGCGGGTGATGGAGCAGCGCTATCCCGACCGGCCGCTGGGCCTGCTCGGTGAGCACCGCCCGGGGGAAATGGCATTTCTGTTCCAAGGTGGAACCTGTGCCTGTTCCCTGCACGCCGAGGGGTCTGCTCAGTTTGTGGAAGGCAGAAGTTTGTGGAGTTTTTGGCAGCCGTAGGGGCTGTTTCCATTGCCTGGAGGAGACTGAGGCCAGAGCTTTGAGGGGGCTGCAGCTCCTCCTGAGGGCCAGCTGCGATCTCTGTTCTGTGTGACAAGGGAAAGCACCTGAGGGAACGGCTGGAGCTGTCAAGGGAAATTTAGGCTGGATATTAGGAAAAGGTTCTTCCCCCAGTGGGTGCTGGTACTGCCCAGACTTCCCAGGGAATGGGCACAGCCCCGAGGCTGCCAGAGCTCCAAGGCTCCTGGGGCAGCGCTCCCAGGGATGCACAGGATGGGATTGTTGGGGTGTCTGCAGGGACAGGGGATGGACTGGATGAGCCTTGTGGGTCCCTTCCTCCTCAGGATATTCTGTAATTCTGTTCCATGACTCTGGTGTGAGGACACGGTGCTGCAGCCCACATTGCCCCAGATTCAGTCAAATGCAGCGGTCACAGGTGGCCTTGGCGTCTGGCACTTTACCTGTTCAGTGAACCTCTTGAGGACATATTGAGTCTGGGAGCATCCAGTGGGGATGGGCACCCCCAGACCCTTGCTCCTGTTTGGTTGAGCCTCTCAGCTGGTGGTTCCTGGTGCAGTGACTGGCCCCTCCCTGGCCCAGCTCCCTGTGTGCTCCACTTGCTGCTGGTGACAGTGGCAGTGTCCGGGCTGTGCCAGCCCTGCTGTGGAGACACCAGACCTCCCAAAGCTCAACTGCTCCCCAGCCTATTTTGCAGCCTGTGATACAAATAAATGCTGAGTCTGTGGAGGCCCTGGAGCAGGGTTTTGTTTTGTTGCAGGATGAAGGGAAAAGCCCTCCCAGCTTCCCAGCTGGAATCCAAGTTTGGAATAAGCCTTTGTTTGTCCCTTCTTCCATTTTTTGTACATTAACGTTATATAATTTTTTTTTTTTTTTTTTTTTTTTTTTTTAATTACCAATGACAACTGTAGGATGTAGAGAGAACAAATTACCTTAAGGAATGGTGGCAAAGCAGTTGATGGTAAGCATTCAGTAGGATGAACCCTGGCTCTTAATTCAGCAAGGCAAACGCACTCGTTGATGTGCTGCTGACCTCTCCCAGGACGCCAGGACAGAGATGTTAGCAGTCCTGTGTGGTGCTGGACACTCAGCACAGGCAGGCTGAACTCTCAGAATAACAGCAAGGTTATGTTGGGTCTGTTGTCTGGTGTTGGTTGCTGTCTGTAGAGTCCCTCTCCAGTGCTGATAATCGCAGTTACAGGTGACCTGCCCCATTCTGCTTTGCTTTGCTCCAGCTGAAGAGCAGCACAGGGTCAGTGTTTGAGGTGAAAACTAACTTTGAAAAAGACAAATCAGGGTTTAGAAATCATTTACAGAGCTTTGGGGAGGACACATTCCCAGGATATCTGTTTAGTCTTATGTATTTTATTTTGCTTCCCTTCTCTGAACCCCCACAGCTGAGTTGCAGTTTGCCTTCATCTGCTTCCTGATTGGGAACGTGTACGATGCCTTTGAGCACTGGAAAAGGCTCCTGAACATCCTGTGCCGCTCAGAGGAGGCCATGGGGAAGTACCAAGACCTTTACATCAACCTCATTTCTGTGCTGTATCACCAGCTCAACGAAATCCCAGCAGATTTTTTTGTAGACATTGTCTCCCAGGACAACTTTTTAACCAGCACCTTACAGGTGTGTTTGTGGCTGTTCCCTGGGAAATGGGAGTGGCAGGGAGGGCAGACAGGGCAGCAGATCTGGGGAGAAGTTGCCAAAGGAATTAAGCTGCATGGGAGATGGGAGCCTGTCTAAGCACACAGGAATTTACTTTTACTTTTTCCCTCTGTTATTCAGCAAGAAATTTCAGCTCAACAGCTACAAGAGAGGCTGGGTTAGTACAACATGGTATCTGTTTAATTTTCCCAAAATGCTGCTCTTTCTTAAAAAGAAAAAACAACACAAAAAACTTTACCATGAAGGACTGACGATGATGATTTTTAGAATGGTTGGTTCAGTATGCAGGGAAGCTGCAGCAAAACATTATCGAGCTAAGGGCAGTGATAGTGTTTGAGAAGCTTTTCCATTCCTTAGCACACCTGAGGATTTCCTGTAGTTAATTTCTTACCCAGAGGGAATTTTTGGTTATTCCAAAACGCAAAAAATCGACAGGTGGGGGTGGATCTATGGCTGAAACCAGTTACTCCACTGATGGTGACTGTGCTGGCAGTGCAGCAAACTGACTTAGTTTACAAAAACAAAAAAACCCAAATCAGATACACTGATAAAGCTGAGCAATGGGAACTAGCCCTGCAGGAAGCTGTGGGCAGTTGTGCTACAGCTGCTCTCAGAGCTTGGTGCCCTCACCTTTCCCAGGGAGCAGTTCCATTCCTCTCCTTGTTAACCCCAAGTTCTTGCTGTAGTTTTGGGGAGGGTGGAGGTGTTGGGGTTTAATTGGTGGGTAAAATGTTTTGGGAAGCATTGCTTTACTCAAATGTCTTTCATATTTTTCAATTGTGGTTCTTACAAGTCTTGGGAGTGTTGTAATTTATATTTTATTTCTGTTGGTAGATTTTTTCCATCCCACTACAGGACTGGGCAGCCCAGCTGTGTTTGCAGCACACTCAGAGCAGTGCTGTCAGTTCCCAGCAGTATCCAGAATATGGCAATCAGTCCTCTCCCCTGAGTGGAATTTGGGAATTTGGGAAACCCTTATTGTTGGTTCTGGCTGCCTGAGTTTTGCCCACCCCTGGGCTCCATCAGTCTGTGTTTTACTCCCTCAGCAGGAGCTGTGCTGGTTTCAGGATCACCCTTGAGCCCTGGCAGGAGTCACCACATTCCCAGTGACAAAGAAAAGCCTTGCAAACTGAGCCCTTCCTCACTCAGAGTTCTCCATTTCCCCGCTCCCATGGGATTTCTCCAAAGTGGTGTCAGGGAAGCTCTGGGCCTTGCCTTACCCCTCACTTCACACACAGACATCAGAATTGCCTCAGCTGGCTGTGGGCAGGGGCTCAGAACTGTAGGGGAGGGCATTGTCTGTGCAGCTCTTGCTCAGCTCTGGAAGCAGCAACTTCATTTCTGGGGTTTGATCCAAGGCAAGAAGAGCACAGCACAGCCACCAGTGCTTAAAGAAAAAAAAAAAAAAAAAAACTTGGTGAAATAATTAATTTAATGTACCATTCATTGAGAAGATCAGGAAGTATAATTTTCTAATATTTTTTTCCCTACCAGCAGCATTGCTGTGTAAGAATTCTCTTAGAGGTAGTTCTCCAGTAGAATGAGCAAGGAAAAGGCAAATGTTCATCCACAAAGCAGTGAACTTTGCCGCTCATTGTCAATGCTTTATCCAGCTTCCAGTAGGTCTCCCCCAAATAAGAGGCTGCATTTTCCCCAGAGGAGATTTCTTTTTATGGAAATTAGTTCTGGACCACAAGTTCACTAGGAGCAGAACCAGGCTGATCTGAGCTCTGGGGCTTAGTGCCCAGTTAATCACACACAGATGCTTTCCCTCTGAGATCCCAGCAGAGGCTGTGAATTTGTGACATGTTAATAGGTTCGTGTTTGGGGATGGAAGGCAGAGGTTCCTTCAGACTTCAGCACCCTGTCTACAAGGTGAGAATAACCAGGCATTTTTCAGAGCTCCCATTCCTCTCTGACATTCAAGATATTTTTATTAAGTTTCCTCTGCATCCTGAAGTCTTGGTAATACCATATCACAAAAATCCTTTGGGAGATCTCTGCCCATGGAAATGAGGAGTGCAATTATCTACTGGCCTTTTGGACACTTGCTGAAAATTTGCCTACTAGTATTTGAATTTTTTATATGCTTCTGTCAAGATGTTTTCCTTAGCTTACACTTTGGCATATTTCAGAATTCCACAGTACAAATTCAGTTACAAACATACTCCTGCTTCAGAGTTCTTACCTGAGTGCAGATAATTCTGATACTGACTCAGTGGTGTGAAGTCAGGATGGGCTTGGGCTGTGAGGTGAGAGGTATGGGCTTTGGTTGGGTCCCCCAAAGCTGGAGTAGTCCCAGGGTGGTAGATCCTAACCTGGTGCTCCCTGGTGTCTCAGTAGGGAGGAGATGCCCAGCTGGTGCCATGGCTGAGCTCTCCCTGACCTCTGCTCTTGGTTTCAGGTGCTGTTCTCCTGCACGTGCAGCTCTGCTGTGGATGAGGCTCTGAGGAAAAAGGCTGAAAAGTTCAAGGCTCACCTGACGAAGAAATTCAAATGGGACTTTGAGGCAGAGCCTGATGACTGTGCTCCTGTGGTGGTGGAGCTGCCTGAGGGTGTGCAGGTGGACTGAGCCAAAGGCTTCCTTAGGAGCTAACAGCTTCTAAATGACCCCTTCCTTCTCTTCTGCAGCCTTGCCAGCTTTTAAAGGCTGTTTCTGAAGCTGATCCTCTTTCTGCTGGAGAAGCAGATGTGAGAAACCCAGGAAGATGCTGAGTGTTGTGACGAGACCAGAGGTGTTGGAGGAGTTTGAGTGTTGCCACGTGGCTGCTTTGGGCACCTTGGGGTTTTCCCAGCCCTTCTGCAGCATCTCCTCCTAGAACACAAAACACATACAAAGTCACAGAATCATTAAAGTTGCAAAAGACCTTTTGATATCACAGAGTTCAGCCCTAAATCTAACACTGCCACAATTTTCCTGCACTCAGCTGTCCTCTGCATCCCTGCTCCCTTCTCTTGCTGGAGCTGATGTCCTGCTTGGAGAGCACCTGTGGTTAAGGGCTGTGATCCCACAGAGTGGTTTTAGCAGCCCAAACCCAGGTTGTGGGTTCAGCTCTCACTGGACTTGTGTTGCAGTGGTGTGACCACTGCTGTGTTGGGTGCTCACGATGCTTACTGTGATCTGTCTGTTGGGAAGGTGGCTCAAAGCCACAGCAAAATTCCTCCAATTTCATACACCAAATACCTCAGTGTCTCATTCCTGTTCCTCCCATTCTGTTAAACCCTTTTGTATTTACTGCTGACACTGTTTTGCCGGGTATAAAAGAAAGTGAACACTTGGGTGATAGGAAATAGTTACTGACTGTAATCACTCAGATGTTAAAAGGACAGAGCCAGCATGAGATAAAGGATCAAGATTTCCACATAAACTGGATCCTCTGTTTTGTTATAATTGGCAATCCTATGTTTTTGCTCAAAAACAGTGACTGAAAATTAACAGTTTGTAATGGTCAGGTTCCCATGATGAACTGCACTTTTAGCAGCTGAGAAAAGAGAATATAATTGTACTTCCATTGTGGTGGGTTTTTTGGTTTTGCAAGGTTGTAGTAGAGACGGCTAATCATAGAATCCCAGAATGGTTTGGGCTGGAAGGGACCTTACAGACCATCCTGTGTCACCCCTGCCAGGGCAAGGACACCTTCCACTATCCCAAGCTGCTCCAAGCCCTATCCAGCCTGGCCTTGGACACTGCCAGCGATCCAGGGGCAGCCACAGCTTCTCTGGGCAACCTGTGCCAGGCCTTCCCACCCTCCCAATTCTTTCCCAATATCCCATCTAACCCTGCCCTCTGGTAGTGGGGAACCATTCCCCTTTTTCCTGTCACTATCCGACCTTATAAAATGTCCCTATCCCTCTTTATAAAGTCCCTTGTATCTCCTTTTGTCTCTCATAATTATCTCTTACTAGACCACAGAACAGGTGGGGAGCAGCCAGGCCGTGGAGTCACTGACCTTCTGTGGGGTAGGAAACAAGCAGCAAAGCTTCAGCTAAATGCAGGTGGAGGTGCTCAGAATCCAACTGCTTTACATGATCCCACTGCATACTGGGAGGGAAGAGGGAAGTGGGCACATAAGGAAGCAGCTTGTTGGATGTTTACACGGTGGGGATGCGAATTTGGGTGGGAAAGGGTGGGAGTCAGCAGGAAGGAGGCTGTGTATAAGTGGCAACATGGAATAGAGGAATATTCTCTTGCCCTCCTAAAGCCTTAGGTGATGATAACACTTCACCTTCCTCAAACTGAGTGTTGTTATTCAAAAGCAAAAGAGAGACTTTGGTGAATACACACTGCTGCAAGCCAATGAAGAGGAATTTGGGATGTTTGCAGCTCTGGTCCCGTTCTGGATTGGGGTCAGGAGCACTGAGGCATGAGCTCCATCCACCTCCTAATCCAGGGGAGAGCTGCCAGGGCTGTGCCAGGGGAGCAGACTGTCACCATTCCTGCCTCTGAGCCGTGTTTCCCTGCAGGCTGGGCTGGAGCAAAGCCCTGCTTAGCCCAGGTGAGGCTGATCCCATGGGAATCAGCAGTGGTGTGAGTTGGCTATCCCCATGGCTGCACTGACCCTGCAGTCACCGTGCAAAGCCCAGAGTGAGGGCATCCAACCTCCAAACTGCTCTTGCATTCCTTCTCCCTGCTCCCACAGGCTCAGTGATGTTGGACAAACCAGAGTTCTCAATCTCAGGGACAGTTTCCTAGTGTGGGGCCTCTGGGTTGTCCTTCACCACACCAGGGATTGCTGCTTGTTTCATCCACCCTGCAAATCCAGACATGAGGAATATGCTGCCTGGGGCTGTAGGGAGCTGCCCTCTTGTCACAGTGTGGCACAACTCCTTTTTTTTATTGGGAAGAGAAATGACACATGTTGCTCCAATGGTTAACTTCCCTGTTACTTCCACTACCTCCTGCCCACTGCCAAGGAGCAGCCAGACCTCTTCTTTTTTGGGGTGGATTGGTGCCCGCGATTCCATGGTGGGACTGGGAATCACTCATGGTGTAGTTCTGCTGTTCAGCTGGGTTTGTGCAGCGCTGTGGCAGTAATGCCTGCAGCCCTCGAGCAGCACTGAGGTGTCAGATGTGAGCTAGGGAGGTTCTTGTTCTCTAAAAGCAAACTCAGGGTGAAAGGGGGCAGCTGGGAAGATGCAGAAAGATTGGCAGTGCTATGGTTTTAAATCTGAAAGGTTAATTTAAAGCTCAGAGTTAATGTTTTTTTTGAACCAGCAACTCTTCCTTGGGGCTTTCTCTTGTTCTGCTTAATGGTAAGTTGATTTTCTGTTCTTTGCTCAGTGTTTTGCTGTGGCAACCCTGCCTGTCCCTGTCCACTGTGGTTCAGTTCCAGTCTTTCTCTGGTTTTATTAGGTTTTTCTGGTGTTCATTATTAATGTACCCTTATTTTTCTCCAGAAATAACACAATAGAAATCCATTTGTGCCTCCAACAACTCCCAAGAGGGAGAGGTTTTCCAGGGTCTCTTAGACACACACCACCTTTGTTTAGAGCACTGTTTATATCTGCTACTGCTTTGGCAGCTGGACATGGCCTGCCCAAGCTGCTGCAGATGGACTGGCTGGCACCGAACTCCTGGAATATGGAAAAGATGGACTGGAGCACCCTGATTCCTGTCTCTGAGAAAGAAAATAATTTACTCCTGCTACTGCTAGTAATTGTCAAACAGAGTCACAGTGAGGTGTTGGGCAGCGCTGGTCCTGGAAAAGGGATGTGCTTTGGCCATTCCTTCCTGCTGTGATCAGCTGTTCCAGAAACCTGCATCTCCTGTGCCGCTCTGCGCAGGGCTGTGGGAGCTGTCCCATGGAGACGAGTTTGGCAGAAGCCGGGGTGGAGCTGGGGCAGGGCGGGGGATGCTCGGGAGAGCGTGGGCTGTGCCCGGAGAGGCATTGACCGCGCAGGGGCCTCATTAGCACAGCCCTAATGAGCCGCAAAGCCTCGATGCAAATAAACTCCATCTGGGTTAATCAATAGGAGGAAAAATCCATGGAGCCGCTGCTTTGCGTGCCTGGTCCCGCTCCTGCGGGGTCAGTGGGCTCCTGGGGGGGAGCTGGAGCAGGAATGTCCTGCGGCCTGCTGGGCTGGCGCCTTCCCCTCTCCATGGAGCTGAGCTTGGGCTCCAGCAGCTCGAGGGAACCATGGATTGGGAACCAAAACCCTGAGGCGCTGCCCCTGGCAGGCCTTGGCTCTAGGCAGGCAGCAAGGGACAGGGGGACAGAAGGAGACGAGGCTCCCGTCCCTCGGCTCCATGCCAGGGCACTGCCTCCCGTGTCCTGCACGGAACAAACTGGGAATGTTTAACAGCAGTGCTGGGACAGCTCCCACCCTTCAGAGCCCTGAAGCCACAGCCCTGGAATGTTTCCCCCCTCGGTGAGGGCGCTGCAGCTCTCCCGCAGGGGCTGGGCCGGGCTGGCCTGGCAGGAGGAAGGTGCCCGCAGGCGGGAATGCCGCTCCAGGGCCCCTCTGCAATCTGCTCACCGTGTCTGCCTGGAAAGATTGTGTCTCCTCCCGCCATTAGATAACTCAGGAAATCACCTGGTATTTGTTAAGGAGGGATAGTGAAGAGTGGGAAGATGAGGGGAGCCTGGTGCCCCTCAAACCCTCTGGGCTGGAGGTTGGGGGGCACTGGTTGCTCGTGGCATGTGTGGGGCTCCCCAGAACAGGACGTAGTTCTATCCTATGCTAAAGGTTTCAGCATTTTTAGTACTTTTTCCTCCCGCAAGGGCAGCTTTAGCCACATTTGTTGATTTTTAATAGCAAAAGCTACTTCTCTCCCAGCTGTGATGGCTGTGCCTGCATATCTTTTTGGGGGAGGGCAGCATGAAGAGAATTGCTGCGATTTTTATACATTACAGTAAATATGTAAAGCAAGTTTCAAGCTTCTAAATAAATAAATATAATAAAGGAAGTTGTCGTTGGTTTTTATTCAAAATTCCTTAATTTCTCCCTCAGCTGAGGAGCAGCTGGAAGTGCAAGAGCCTGGAGCATCCAGGAAAGCTTAACCTGGGCATGCATAGCTGTGGGCACACAGGAGGCTGAAGAGCTTTGGAAAAGAGGTGTGTCAATAATACTATTCTTGAAAAGCTGGGTTTGGAAAAGACATCCCTTCCTAGCAGACATAGATTTGTGGAGGTTTCAAATGATGCACAAAACAAGAGCTGTTTCTTTTGACTGGACAGAATTGGGGATTCATTTTGCACATGAGCAAGCAAAAAGATGGCCGTGTCTGTCGGGAAAGGATCTATGGGGGACACGAATTTCCTTGAGAATCTGACCTGTTTCATCCTGTGAATTTTTTTTTTTTTAATTAAATTATCTTTGTTTAAACAAAGGCATGTAGTGACAGGACAAGGGAGGGGGGAGGTGACTTCTCACTGCCAGAGAGCAGGGTTAGATGGGATATTGGGAGGGAATTCTTCCCTGGGAGGGTGGGCAGGCCCTGGCACAGGGTGCCCACAGAAGCTGAGGCTGCCCCTGGATCCCTGGCAGTGTCTAAGGCCAGGCTGGACATGGCTTGGAGCAGCCTGGGATAGTGGAGGGTGTCCCTGCCCATGGCAGGGGATGGGTTGATCTTTAAGGTCCCTTCCAACCCAAACCATTCTGGGATTCTGAACAGTGGGAATTCCCAGTGGTTGTTTTTCTGGAGTCATTGTTGGGTGCCCCAGGCCAGCCAGGACAGGAATTCCCTGTGGGACTCCTGCCCTTAATGTGCAATTTGCTCATCCCTTCCCTGGCCTGACTAGAAGCTCCTGAGTTAAGTGTTCCAGAAGCAGTCCTGTTAATGGTGGGACTTCTTACTGCTTCCCCAAAAATACCTTTCCTTGTGTGCTGGGAGGGAGGGGCTGCTTGTGCTGTCTTTTCGGGGAGGGTTCCCGTGAGCAGCATCCTCAGGAGCTTCAAATCCAACTTTGCTGTTCAAATTTGGTGGGCTGGAGCAAATGCTCGCTGCAGAGAGGGAAAGCTGCTGCTGTGCAGAGCAGGGGTGTCAGAGCAGGAGAGGGACCTCTGGGTGGCTCTATCCTCACAGCTTTGACAGTGGATGTTGGAATTTCTGCATCTGTGCTACAGGAACATCTCTGTGTTCCTGGTCCATCCCTGTGTGTTCGGCACTGGCTGCAGGAATCCTGGTGCCTGGCTAACACGGCCAGCAGGAGACAGCCCTACCCCAGTCATTCGAAGGAATTGTTATCCCAGGGTTATCCTGGGAGCACTGCCTCACGGCTGAACGCTGTGACATGGCCTGAGCTGGGAGCTGGTGCTTCCCACATATCCCAGCTCCTCCTGCTGTGGAAGGGGCTCTCTGCTCCAGCCCCCAGGATTGCCTGATCCGTGGAGCACCAGGGCAGGCTTTGCACCACACAGCCCTGCAAGAATCTGCATTTTTGGGTCAGGTGTTCCCTCCAAGCAGAGCCCAGCTGCTCCCAGTGTCAGAAAGTGAATTATCCTTTATTAAGGTTTGATGGAGGATTTTATGGGGCCACAATAATATGTATTCACTCTGTGCTGAAATCCTTCTCTGGGTAAGTTCTTATGCCCTTCAGAGTGATGTGAGCTGCTCACACACATATCCCACGGGATGGGATGGGATCTCCTGCTCTGCCACCCATGGTCAGTGGCTCCAGAGCAGGGCAGGGACACAGGCTCCTGCCACAGGACTGCCTGACCACCTCTGTGAGATCCACAAATGTCCCTGGAGTGAATTCCTGGGCAGGAGGGGATGGAGAAGGCATGAGCTGGCAAACCTGAGGAGAGGAGAGGAGAGGAGAGGAGAGGAGAGGAGAGGAGAGGAGAGGAGAGGAGAGGAGAGGAGAGGAGAGGAGAGGAGAGGAGAGGAGAGGAGAGGAGAGGAGAGGAGAGGAGAGGAGAGGAGAGGAGAGGAGAGGAGAGGAGTCAGGTGGAATTGCTGGGTGGCCCCTTGGGCTCAATTTTTCCACTTGTGTAAAGCACAGTCTCCTGTCTGGGGATATTTTTGTTTTGTTTTTCAGACAGCCACTTCAGGATTTAAAAAGCATCACTTGAGAGTCTGCTGAGTTCCACAGACTTTGGAGAGACCTTGCCTGTGCAGTCAGTGCAGCAGGGAGCAGTTAAACACGTCACCCAGCTGTGCTGGGTGGTCACTCAGGGCCTCTAATGGCTTTATTTCATTAGCACCAGCTTGCTGGGGAGGGCTCTGCGTGTTCAGCACTGCTGAAACTTCTCACTGCCCAAGTGTGTTCATTTAATGGACTGAATTTCTTACCAGGACTGATAACCAATGCATCTAAAGTTCCTTCTGGGGCTCTTACTCATTTCATTTCTCAGCAGAATTGAGTAGGTCAAGAGCTCTCTTGCATTAGCAAAAGATGTTCCACCTTTCTTATTATCCACTGTTCCCTGCAAAGATTCTTTTAAACTTCCAAGGGAAAAGCTATCTTTGATTTACATTTTTTTTTCTTCCTCTCCCTTTCCTTCTTTAGTGGCAAAACATTTATTGCTACTTCAAAAGACGAGACAACTCCTCTGATTGTGGCAGAGGTCGTCATCCAGCTCTAATGAGACTCAATTCATCAGCCTCCCCACACTTGAGGACTGGGAGGAGAAGGAAGGAGATGGAAGGAGATAGAAAGAGATGGAAGGTTTTGTCCTGTGCCAGAAGTAAACCTTTTTTTTTTTTTTTTTCCATGAGCACCACCCAGTTGTCACCAAAACTGTAGGAAAACCAAAAAACCCTCTCCAACAGCATTTTTAGTGTTAGAGAATCAAAGCTATTACTTTATTCTGGCCAGGATGTGCAACAGATCATTTCATCCACACATTTGCCCAGGAGTGCAGAGAAAATCATTCCATCACTCATGAATTTTACTAGATTTTTCAGATACTTACACAGTCAAAGCCCATAGAAATGCATGGTTCTATGTTTGTTGGTCCCATGTTGTGCAGTTCTCAGTATTTGGTTTCCTATTGGTTAGCAATCTCTTCACCTCTGATAATTAGGTTTTCATTCTTATCTCTCTTTTCCCAGACCAGGTATCTCTGACCATGCCAGAGGTGATGTTGGAGTCAGTGGTCGTTAAATGGTCCTTATCTTTTGTGTATCTTCTGTGCTACTGCCAGTCTGTTGAGTTGTTAAGCTTGTCAGACCTCGCCTGAAACCCCTGAAAAGAAAGTTCAATTCCCTTCCCTGCAGGCAAAGGCGAGCAAACCAGACTAAAGCTATAAAATAAAAAGATTTAAACTTGGTATATTTTAGAACACAGTGAAAGCATCTTTTGGTGGCTTTGCCTGTGCCCCCAGGAGTGTCCCTCAGAGCTGCGTGTGCAGCCCGAAGTGCTCACACAGGGCATCACACAGCTGAAGGTCCCGGGCAGCCAGAGAGGTTTGGGCTCAGCTTCTCCCCCTGGCTCCTCTCCGTGCCCCTCCGAACCTCTCCTCTCCCTCTTGCCCCTGGTGGGTGAGGCTCGAGTGGTTTCTGCTCTTGCAGGGCGGGAAGGGAGGTGATGGAGAGAGGAATCCCTGGGAATGGCTCCGGGGCTGCCCCATCCCGGAGGCCCCTGGCTGCCTTTACCCCAAATGTGTAAAGGGGTAAAGCAGGTGTATTGTGCTCCGGCTGGATGTCCCCAGGTGTCCCAGCAAGGAGCTGGGTTTGGTTGAGGGTGTGAGCAGCCAGGGTGGCTGCATCCAGGCTGGCTGCTGGGACAGGACCTGCTCAGCCCTCCCTGTCACAAAGCCTTGTGGCCTTCGAGTGACGCCAGCAGCGGCTCCACTTGTCCTGCAGGGAGCGGGGGTGAGGGAAGTGCCCAGGAACGGGATCTACCTGTCAGCTCCTGCCTGGGGACTGCTGAGCACCCATCTCCAGTGTCTGTGCCTAGCGTTCAAACCTGTTTCTTCTCCACACGCCGCTGGTTTCTCCCTCTGCTGCCTATCCCGGCATCTCCTGCTCCTGTGGATCAGTGGGGAAATGCAGTGGTGGGAAATGCAGTGGTGGATGCTCTGTGTGCCTCCCCTGCCTCCCCGGCCTGGGTGCTTCCCAAAGGGAACGGGAATGAGTGTGGAGGGTGCCCAAGGTACTGCCCATGTCCACCAGCCCCTGTGTGCTGTGGGGCTCCAGAGCCCTGGCCCAGGACATGTGGCAGGAGCCTGTCCTGTGTGATGGGACATGGATGTGTGACCAGCCTGGTGCCACAGCAGCAGTGAAGAGCCCTTGGACCTGGAGAACTCACAGAGGCAAAGGCAGAGATGGAGGCTGGTTTTCCAGGGATGGAGGCACGAATCAGATCTGGCACACTGCAGATGTGGAGGTGCTGAGGACTGCAGGGATCACAGGCTGGGCTGAGGAGATGCTGGAAGTGTTTTGCTCTCTCCGAGCTTTGGTGTCCCTGTGTGGCACCAGCAGCCCAAGAAAATATCCAGTGGGATCTCATGAGGGCACTGAGCCCCTGCAGATCTGGGGAGGAGAGCAGTGGCTTGATCTTAAGAGCAAGGTGACCTTTCCCAGATGTGGGTGGTGGCCTCTGGTATCAGAACAGGGGCCAGAAGTGGGTTTGAGGAGGTGGGATGCAAATGCTTGGATTTAACAAGAGGATACGAGGAACGCAGTTTCGGGGGATGTGTGAGGGGGTGAGGTGGGATGAAAACCTGTGTAGGCAGTGGGGTTTGGGCAAGGTGAGGCAGACGGTGTTTGGCATGAGGAAGGACAGCAAAATCTGACAGGGCTGAGCAAGGTGATCTCTGCCCCCAACCCCACAGCTCTTCTTCCCTCGATGTGCTGGGACAGGGCTCAACACCCTGTAAGCAGCCAGGGAAAGGTCTCTGCAGCAGGACCAGTACCCATGGGAGTCCCAGTTGCACACTGGACATGAGAAATAAGCTGGTGGGAAGATGACTTGGAGAGGCAAGATTTCCCCCAGGCCAAGCAGGGTGAGGGGGGCTGGGAGCCTGTGCTGTGGGTGCAGCCCCAGGGCTGGGGCAGAGCCACAGGGACATCCCTGTTCCAGCCCCGGCAGCTGGATGTGCTCTGAGCTGGAGGGTGACACCTGTGTAAGGGTGACCCTGCCCAGGGGGACACCTCGATATTGTCCTGGACTCCACTCTGTGCTGTGCAGGAATTGGGTGCCAAAGCAGGAGTCAGTCCCATGGGCAATGCTGGGTCTGGGGGGTGCAGGCTGCCCTGGGGGCACCTCCTGGCAGAAAATGGGGGCATTAGTGCTTTCCTGTGCCCTCCTGGTGGGCAGCAGAAGCCTCAGGCAGTGCAGGTGCCATGCGCTGTGGAGACATCAGAAATAGCCCTTCTTGTGTCCTTCCAAGCAAGGACAGCTCATGGAGAGGACAGCAGGAGGAATTTTTCCTTGAGGTGACCTTTCCTGGAGTTGTTCTACTTTCCTTCCATCCTGCCTGGACATCGGGTGGATTTTCCGTTCTCTCACAGCAGTGCCTGAAGCTACTCCTGGAAGAGCCTTGCACTCCTATGGTGCTGATTGAAGGCAGCTCTAATATTTGACTGTGGAGTAAGCTGGGTGCTGTCCTCAGCCCTGTCCCCTCCCCAGAGGACAGCCTGGCTTGTGACCAGGCCTGCTTCTGGCAGCCCTTCAGCAGGTTCTCTTATTTCCCTGTCCCTGAGCCCCGGTCCCAGGCAGGGCAGGATCCAGTGCTAGCTGAGGTGGTGGCCACCCCAGCAGGGCTATCACAGGGCTCCTGCAGGGGTGGAGGAGCTGCTGCTCCCCCTTAGGGGCCATTAGCAGCCCCAGGGCACTGTTCAGAGCAGGAACTTCGCAGCTGTCCCTAGGAAGTGTCCTGGAGTGTCCCAGCGCTAAAAGCTCTCTTTGCAGCTGGCAGTGAGTTACACCTGCATTTCACTGGGACATGGGGTGACACCATCTCAGCTTGCAGAGTGCCACAGAGCCAGGAGGAGCCCTGAGGCTCCTTCCAGCATCCTCCTGGCTTCTCCTGCCTCTCTCCCACCAGCACCCCAGCCAGGCTGTATCTGACTGCTGGGCACCTCTGGCTGCCACACTCCGGGTGTCCCGCTCAGGGCTGGGGTGGCAATGGGGGTTCAGGTACCCTGGGGCCCAGAGGTGAAGCTGGTGGTCAGTTCCTGACTCCTCAGTGTCACATCAGTCCCAGGGGAGTCTCTGGCCCTGGCTGAGTGCTGTGCTGCCAGCCTGGCACACCGGGAGGGGTGAGTGTCCCCTGCCCACGTGTGGCAGCCCCGGGTGCGGGGGAGTTGGGGAGCAAGTAATTGCTGTGTTCCATAAGGAGAAATAAATAAAGAGGGCTTTGCAAGGAGTGTAATCTCCTGGGAAAGAAATTGCAGCTCTGCTCCACCCACACCATGCATGAGTGGCCTTCGAGCACTGACTCATCCCTCCTTCCTGGGGACGTGGGCAGGGCTGGCCCCGCTGCTAGGGGGACAGCACGGGCAGGACCAGGGCTCTCGGGCTCTCTGTCCCCTTGTCCCTGTGTTGGGCTCCTGGGACAGCTGCCCTCCATGGGGCCTGCAGGGAACCTCAGGATTTCAGCTCTGGGTGACTCCAGGAGCTCTCGTGACCACTCCTGGTCAGGTAACCCAGCTGGCCTGGACAGTGCCCTCAGTGCCTGTCAGTCTGTCTGTGTCCCCCTCAGGCCACATGTCCTGCAATCCCAGGGGACCTCGAGTGAGTCAGTGTCTCTGCTGCTGCTCTGCAGTGACTGGTGGGGCTGTGGGGAGGACAGGGTGATTTTGGGAATGGAGTCTCGGATACAACAGGCACTGCTCAACAGCCTCTCTGAGAAACCAGAGGTGGGGAGGAGAGGTGAGACCCAGGACAGCTTCCACCAAGCTGCTGGTGGTGACCTCAAAGCCTTCTTCCACCAGCCCCAGGTTAGCTTGGAAAAGCAGCTCCTCACAGGGTGCTGTATGAGAGAGAAAACTTCAAAGAGAATTGGGCAAACATCTGCCAGCTGTGGCTGAAGAAACCCCCAGATGTGGCCGGCTGGGGAGAGTGCAACATCTGCCTTATTCTCGTGCTGGTGGGGGGGGGGGGGGGGGGGTGTCTGTGGGTTTGGAGATGGCGACAGTGAGTCCTTGTCCCTTGTTTCCTCCTGCTCTGTGTGCTCGGGGCCTGCAGGGACAGGACTGACTGGGAGGTGCCTCGTCCTCTGGGGACTGAGCAGATTCTTCTGCATTCCTCTGTCCCACATAAAGCTCTTCTCTTCCCTCCTTGCATATTCTGGTTACAAATTTTTTCTTGGCTAAAAGGCTTGTGCTCCAAGTGTGGCACTTGGCACTGCCCTGGGAATTTGGGGTGAATGGTGGAGGACAGGCTGAGGCTCCTGCCGTGGTCTGTCTCTGCTCAGAACTGGCACCATGAAGTTCCTCAGCCCTGAAGTCCTTTCTGTCTGTGCCTCCATCCTCCTCCCAGGTCAGGCAAAAGAGGGAGTTCCAGAGCCCTGATGTGGCACCTGGAGCAGCTGGCAGGGTGGGCAGCCTGGCTCCAGGTGCTCAGGGGAGGAGGGGCAGTGGGACATTCCAAGGGTGCTTTGCTCCCTGTGTAGCATGTCCTGGTTCTGGCAGCCTCAAGCTACACCAGGGGAAGTTTAGATGGGATATCAGGGAAAATTTCTTTGTGGAAAAGGTGGTCAAGCATTGGAACAGGCTGCACAGGGCAGTGGTGATGTCACCCTCCCTGGAAGTGTTGAAGAAAGGTTTGGTTGTGGCACTTGGGGACATGATTTAGTGGTGGCACTGGCAGTGGAACAGTTGGATTCGATGATCTTGGAGGGCTTTTCCAGCCTAAACAATTCAGTGGTACCTCACAGGGGCCCTTTAGGGACACAGTCACAGTGATGGCAGGAAGTGGAAGGGGCAGAATTCCCTTTGCTGCTCCTGCTGCTGGGCAGCACAGCCCAGGCCCCTCAGCTGTGCCCTGGGCATGAGACATGGGGCAGAGCAGCAACACCCAGAGCTCTGCCCATGGGAGATCTCTGTGTGTGGATGGGCAGTTGTGGAGGCCCAGGGCCCTGCCACCAGGAGAGATCCCCTTTAGATTAGGGTGAGAAAAACCTTCTTCCTATGGGCTTTGCAGCCACATGTTAATATTTCTTAGGTTTCGTTGTTTCATCACCTTGTTAAGTTATATCACCCTGTTCAGCCCTATTCACCATATATGTATACCTCCCAGAATGTTCCCTTCCCTTGGACCCAGTTGGGTTATTTTTGCCACAGTACCACACCCCCGTGATCCCATTAGACCCCCCGGTTCCTGGCCACCCCTCTGCACCATTTTTTCCCATCTCTATTGGACCTTGACTCTCAGGACCACCCCTTTTATCTGCTATATAACCCTGGATCCTTGGTCCTTTCTGGGTTCTCATCCCTGGAACACATTGGAGGCTGTTCCTATGATGCAGACAATAAACATCACTCAGATTTCCAAACAGGGCCCATCTCCTCACCCTTATCTCAGCCCTTTATTAGCAGAGTGCTCCAGGCCTGAGGCACAGGCTGCTGTCAGGGACAAGCAGCAGCATGATGTAAGAGGCAGTGGGGAGCCCCAGGCCATTGTCCTGGGGTGACTTTATGCTGCTTGTATCCCCAGTCATCTGTTCTGTTTATGTTGGATATTGTGTTCTGTACTTTTCTAACTGGTTCTGAGATCGAGACAGGGAGAAAGAGAAGCACTGATTTTGTTTTCAGAAACAGCATTAATTCCTCCACATTCTGCTCCTGGACTGTGTTGTCTGCAGCATGGACAGAGTGGGACAGAGATGTTCTTTGCTTTTAGTTAGTTGAGCTAGCTGAGGCAGAGAAGTTCCCTGGACTATTTTTTTTTTTCCTTGGGATTGTTTAAACCTGTCCGAGACTGAAAAACCCAGAGGAGCGCCGGGAGCTCACACCTGCAGCCCACCCGGGCCCAAGACAGAGCGACAGTGCTAGAGGTACTGGGACTAATAAGAGACTGGGAGAGTTGTGTTACACCCATGGCAAGGACTTTCTCAATTTTGCCATCTCTCTTCAGAGTGGCAAGAGGTTTTGTTGCTTCATATTATTCATTCTTTGTGCTTCTGGGAACTTTTTTGGCTAAATAAAGAGTTTTTTCCACTTTTCTCTAAGAAGATTTTTTCCCAGACTGGTTGGTGGAGGGACTGTTTGGGTTTGCTTTTCCAGAGGGGATCCCATTTGGAGGTTTCCTCCCAAATTTGCCCTAAACCAGGACAGGCGTCCAGGCCACCCCTGTATGCAGAGCAGGGGGCTGGGAGCACGAGGAGATGACAGACAGGATAGACAGGAACCTGCTCCGAGGGGAGCGTGGGGCTGTGCGGAGCCACCTCCCGACAGGGACACTGTGTACCAGGGAATCAGGAGCTGGGTAATGACAGGATGATGTGATCTGGATTCATACCAGCAGTGACAAGAGACAGCAGCAGAATCCAAGGAGCAGTGCATCTCATAAGAAAAAGATAGAGAGGGAGATGTGGGAAGGAAATAGGGAAGACTGGATCTAGGCTGTGATGGGATTGATGTCTCCAGGTCAGGGCTAGGGATTGATCCATCCTGGGGAGAGGATGGGTGGTCAGGACGTGGCTCCTCCCTTCACCTGCTCTACCTTGGCCCACCTGGAATACTGCACCCAGCTCTGGGGCCCCCAGCACGGGCTGCCCAGAGAAGCTGTGGCTGCCCCATCCCTGGCAGTGCCCAAGGCCAGGCTGGATGGGGCTTGGAGCAGCCTGGGATAGTGGAAGGTGTCCCTGCCCATGGCAGGGGTTGGAACAAGATGATCCTTGAGGTCTCTTCCAACCCAAAGCATTCTGTGTTCCCATGGCAGAGGACCACTCTCTTTGGCTTCTCTGTCACATCTGTAGAGAAGTGACAGTGCTGCTTGTCCCTTTTCTCAGACCCTTCTCTGCACTGGCAGGAGGGCCTGGCTCCCCAGGCCAGACTGTTGTCATGTTTGCTTTGAGTTTTGTGGTTTTAGTAGAGTAAAACTCTTTGATCTGCAGCCCTGTCTCTGCAGGCAGGTCACTGGTGCCACTGGTGCTGTGGTGCCTGGGGATGTTGGCTGGCAGGAGCAGCAGGGCTGGGGGATGCCACATACTAATTATGCATAATTTACCCACCATTAACATTGATGACCGACTGAACCTAACCCCTGATAGACCATGAGCACCAGGACTGCCCCTGGGGCTGCTCCAGGCTCATTCCCTGCCCTCATTCCCTCCCCAGCACCATGGGGGCATTATTGGCGTGCCCAGCCTGGGTCCCAGCCCAAGTGAAGGGCTGGAAGGCACCTCTGGACAGCCCCTTGCTGTTCCCCAGGGCTGCAGAAGCTCGTCCTGCACCTCTGCAGCTCAGCACAGCCTCCTGACTCCCTGCCCTCCCTTTCCTCCAGATCTGGGGGGTGGATTTTCACAGAAGTGACTTTGGGACTGTATTTTCATTTTTTTTCTCTCTCTTGGTTCCAGCTAATCCTGTGCCTCTTTTCCTCCATGGTGCTGGGCACCCCTGTAAGCTCCTGCCCAGCCCTTGGCTCACTGGCACAGCAGGCACTAACGGGAGGTTCGTGTCTCCTAAAGGAAGCTCCATTCCCAGGTTTGGTGCCATTCATGGATTGCAGCCATGAGCTCATCCCAAAGAAGCTGATCCCATGGACATGGAGACCAAGTCTGAGCCCAGAACTGTGCCACCACGGGCTCAGTGCCCTTCATTTTGGTTGGAAAAGCCTTCAAGATTCAAGCTCAGCTGTTCCCCCAGGCCTGCCAAGGACACTACTAACCCCTGTTCCCAAGTCCCACAGCCACACAGCTTTTGAACGCTCTGAGGAATGATGACTCCATCATGGCCTGGGCAGCCTGATCCAGTGCCAGGCCACCCATTCTGTGAAGAAATTTCTCCCTAATTTCCAGCCTAGATTTCCCCTGATGCAACTTGAGTCCTGTCACTCATTACCTGGGAGAACCCCGAGCCCCACCTGGCTAAAACCTCCCTTTTTTTGCTTCAAATTGTGGCCAGAGTTGGAGGCAAAAAACATTTGAGAACTTCTCTGAGAGCATCTCTAGGGGAGTCTGGAACTCTGAGTGGCCACCGCCTCACGGGCTGACCCCCGTGCCTGCACTTCTGAGCAGCCCCTAGGTGTTTGGGAAACATTCCCTCAGCTCTGGCTCCCTCATTCCCAGTGCTGGGGGCTCCCAGCAGGGAGAGAGGTCACAAACTGTCAGCCTCGAGGTTTGAGAGCACCTGGCAATGTGGGAGGAGTGGATGGGAGAGAAGGACTGGGGAAAGGAGAGCAGGAGGCCATCCCAGACTGATGCTCCAGTGGCACTTCCAGGTTTTTCACACCTGCACATCAGGCAGGAAGGCCCAGGGAGGGCCCTGCAGTGCCCCAGGCCAGGCTTTAGCAGGGCCCTGTGTGCAGAGCAATGTTTTGCCTCTGGATTAAAGGTGCAGAAGTTGTGTCCCCTTGGCACCCCTGCTCTGACCTTCCCCATCCTTTCCTCTGCAGACACCTTGGCCTTTTTTCATAGGAATTCTTGAATTGTTTTAACCAGAGCAAAGCTT
Source organism: Zosterops lateralis (assembly GCF_965231275.1). Classification (NCBI taxonomy): domain Eukaryota; kingdom Metazoa; phylum Chordata; class Aves; order Passeriformes; family Zosteropidae; genus Zosterops; species Zosterops lateralis. The sequence goes on from NC_139776.1 coordinate 14,464,694, forward strand.
CCAGTTTTAGGGCTGAGAGGCAGGACCTGCCTTCCTCTCTAATGGCTGCACTTGAGCAATCCTTCCTCCCAGAAAATGGGAGACTGAATGGAGACCATAAGCCCCTAATGCAGTCTTCCTTTCTTCTGCTAATGCTTCCTAGGGAGGAGGGAAGCTGCAGCCCCTGCCAGCCAAGGAGGCACTTGTCATTAAAGCCCTGAAGCAGCAAAATGCTGAAGAATATATTTGAGGTGCTTTCCAGAGCCTGGAGTGAGAGCTCACAGCTGCAGCACAAGAGCTTGGAGGAGCTCTCATCTCCAGCTCAACGCCAGCAGATGGGACATTCGGGATGTCTCTTTCCTGGGCCCAGGACAGGCAGGGACAAGGTCCAGCCCTTCCCTGAGGCCAATGCTGCTCACAGGGACAGGACACATGCCTGGAGGGCCCTTGGCAAGTGGTGGAGGTGTGTGGGTGTCACCGTCAGGTTTGTGCTGCCCTGACAAAGCTGACCATGCACTTGGGCTTCTCCATTGATGTCCTGAAGTTTGGAACCTGCTGGGCAACACGTTTGGAGTGTGATGGTGCAACTGGGTTCCCTTGCAGAGAATTCTTACTTTTCATTGAGGAAAAAGGATGGTCACATGCAGGATGTCTGTGGGGTGTGCTGGGTCCTGCTTCACATTCCTGGTGGGGTTTGGCACTCCCTGGGTGTCTGAGATCCAGAGCAAGGCTGGACCACGGGCTTGTGCCTTCTGTGGCAGGGGTGCTGCACCAATCCCTGGTGGCAGCAGCTCAGGACCCCGACCCAGGGCTGTGGGTCCCAGTCTCCCTGCTCTGCCCCTCTAGCACCTCCCTGCTGCCCTGCCTGCCTCCCACAGCTCTGTAGCAGGGCAGGAGGGAAGCAGGACTGCGGGCAGCCCCTTCCCAGGGGCTGTGCCAGGGAGGGGACGGAGGCACATTGCCCATGCCTTGCACCGCACTGCATCGCTCTGCATCCTTCTCCTCCCTGCTGCTGCCCTCGTTTGGCTGCTTTTTGTAGATGAAAAGTGGCCTTTAAAATATAGGACAAGGTCACCCTCCCCAGGCAGGCGGCGCAGAGCCTGGAGCCGGCAGCACTGCGGAGGCACCGCCTGGGGGAGCCGCGCTGGTCAAGGACACGTGGAGTGTGTTGCCCCGGAGCCCAGCACGGCTGGCCCTGCCAGGGACATTGAAGACCTTCCCATTTCATTCCTGCCATGGGCAGGGACACCTTCCACCTGACTAGGCTGCTCCAAGCCCCATCCAACCTGGCATTGGGCACATGCCAGGGATCCAGGGGCAGCCACAGCTGCTCTGGGCACCCTGTGCCAGGGCTGCCCACCCTCACAGGGCACAATTCGTTCCCAGTGTCTTATCTGAACCTACTCTCTTTCAATTTGAAACCATTGCCCCTTGCCCTGTCCCTATGTGCCCTTGTAAAATCGCTTTCTCTCTGTTTTTACAATCCCCTTTAGGCACTGGGATCTTAGAGGAGCCTTCTCCTCCCAGGATGTCCCCAGAGCCATGGCACTGAGGCAGGTGGCACTGCAGTCACCCCCGGCCCAGTGTGAGCTGCTACAGAGGAAAGTTTGTTTTCACATGAGCAGGAAATGTTCCTCCTGCTCCTCCTGGTGCTGCCAGGTTTTTCTTCCATGGTGTGAGCTGGTGAAGGGATTCACATATCAGCAGCCCAGCAAGGGTTGGTGGAGACAGTGAAGTGCCAGAGGGGGACCCGAGGGTGCTGTCTGGAGAGGGCCACCTGCATCAGTGTGGCCTGAGTGCATTTTATTGTACCTTTCTGCTCCTTTCCCTGCCACAGATGCTGTGGTCTGACCACTTAAACCTGCCCTGGTCCGACTGCCCAGCCTGAGCCAGCCAAGGCCAAGGGCAAATGAACTTCCTGGGGACCTGTGCCCTCCTTCCAAGCATAAAGATATGGAATATAAAAGGCTTTTTATTTCAAGGGGACCCAGGGGCCCAAGGCAAAGCCTCCCAGAAGCAAATGCTGAGCAGCAGCAGCCCTTCTTGATGAGAAATTTCCTCCTGACTGTCCCTGATGGCTTTCCAGGTGGATGCCAGCACTCCCATAGTGCTTTTTGCTAATGGAGAAGGATAATCCTCATGTCCTGGCCAGCACTGTGTATGTGCAGTGGCCACGGCTGTCCAAGCTGCTGCTGACTGTTTGTTCCTTTAGCTGCTGTGTCCTGCCAGGATCTGCTGGATCTGCAGCCCCTGGTGCCCCAGGAGAGGACAAACTGCCACCCCAGGCCTGGGGACCGTCCTGTTCTCAGGGGTGCCACAGCCAGCAGGGGTGGCTGAGCCAGAGGTGAGGGGACAGGAGGCCAAGGGCAGCCCTGGGGCTGGCGAGGTGCCTCCTACCTGCAGCCCTTCCATCCCAACCTCTTGGCAAAGTGCTGCTGTCGCTGGAGAGAGGAGGCAGGTGCTCATCCCAAAATAACCAGATGGTGCTGTCCCTCTGAATGTAGGACAGGGGCACCTGTGGCTCCCACTGCTCTTGGGCAGTGTCTGAAGGGCTCAAAGATCTGAACAGAAGTGCAAGACCTGGCCTGGTGCCCCAGCTCCTGCTACGGAGAGGATCCAGAGGAACACAGGGATCCACAGCCACACCGGCGGGGGGGTCACACTGGAGGACACTGGGGCTGCCCCAGGGCTGAGCTCAGCCAAGGCACCAAGGAGCTGTTCCTGTCACAGGACACAGCAGGGATGGCTTTGCTCTCTGGGCTGAGAGTATTTCCACTCTTATTTCCAAGGGATGGAATTGCATCCCTGCCCTCACATTCCAGAGCCCAGGGGGAAAGAGGAGGTGGGCAGCAGCAGGCTGTGAGTGCTAGTGGCACTGCAGAGCTGTGGGAGGTCCCTCCTGCACACAGCCAGGTGTGCTGTGACACCCACGTGAGTGTCTCTGTCATGGACCTGCACCATCGCGGGGAACCAGATGAAGCCCTGGTTGATCATCCTTCAGCAGGAACCTCCTGCCTCTGTCTCTGGCTGACACTGGGAGATGCTCCCAGTCTATCTGGGAGATGGTGGCACAGTCCTGGGGTGACTGCCCAAGTCTAAGAGGTGTCAACCTGATTCTTTGCCTGGTGCCATTCTCAGGATGCCTTTTGGTCCTGCAGCCCATTGGTATTTGCCATTGACACTTTTCAAAGCCAAGAACTCTGAATTCCAGACCTGTAACTCCAGTGGGATATTCTGTTTGCACCTTCCTCCTTTCCTCTCAGGAGAGGAACCCATGGGAAGATGTGTCCCTAAATAAGTGCAGTCTGTGCTGTCCTCTGGCAGTGCACACAGCTGGTTCCTGGCAGGTAAAGCAGTGGCCCTGGTTTGTCCCCCAGCTCGGGCTGTGATTCCAGCTGGGGAAGGGAAATTATTGCCTTGTCCCTTCCCCACCCTCCTGCCACCTGGTTTGATCCATCTCAATTTGGAAGTAACAAGCCTGGTGCCATATCTGAGCCCTGGGTGGGGTTTGTTATCCCAGTAGCTTCTAGTCTCCTGAACAGACGAGGTCTGAGATCCCATCTGGCGATCTTACTGGTGGCTCTCAGATCTCAAACCTGAGGGGCCTAGGGAGGCTCTTCAGCTTAGATCCCCTCAGCCTGGGACTCTGCCATGCCTTAATCAAAACCCCAGCCCAGCCTGCCTGACTGATGTGCTGGGACAGGCTCCAAACCTGCTCTGGATGTGCTGGGAGAAGCCTTTGGATGGCCTTGGAGCGTTTGCCCATGGATGGGCTGGAGCCTGACCCATGGTTTGGGTGAGGGGGCTCCTGGGGCTGCAAGGGGCTCCAGTCTGGGCTGGGGATGTTTGCAGCTGAGCCTGGAGCCAGCTCTGGGCAGGGTCCCTGTGTGGGGGCTCTGCTCAGGCAGTGCCAGGTGCTGACACACCTGCACTGGGTGCAGCAGTTTGGGCTCCCAGGTGAGCACTGGCACAGCCTGGGCAGGATCACACTGAGCTGTGTCCTGTCCAGTTCTGTTGGTTTTCCCCACCTCTGCCCCAGGCTCCTCTCTGGAGATCAGGACAGCATTTGTCTGGCTCTATAATCCAGACCAGCTTGGTTCAGAGCACAACCCACCAGTGTGTAAAACCCAGAACACAGATTTCACCATGCTGACTCGTTTGCAGAAAATACCCACAGCCACACGGGCTTTTCTCTGCTGTCTCAGGAGCACAGTTGCCACGTGGCTCACCAGGGCTTGTTCCTCATGCTGACAGATCAAGTGAAAGAGGCAGTAGGGATGAGAACTGCCTCCACCAGGGAGTCTGCCAAGGAACTCTGCTGTGAAGTTCAGGCGCCATCAGCCTTTATTAAACAGCATTAAACTCGTCCCCACAGACTGACAGCATGAAAATTTCATGTGGCTTTTAAGTAAGGCTGGGTGGAGCTCTTTAAACATCTACATCTCAGGAACAACGAGGAAGAAATCTGTGCCAGGCTGGATCTTGGGAAGGAGTACTCTGGAATCCAGCAGGATGAGTTCAGGGTGGGAGGTGACCTGCAGTGCATTGCCTGTGGCTCAATTAAAACCACCTCATTTCTTCAGCAGCTACCTGATTTAGGGGCAGGGATTATAGGCAGCTTGTTACAGAAGATCCCTTTGCCTTGGAGTGAGTCCAGAAGAGGCCATGGAGATACTCCAAGGGCTGGAGCCAGGCTGGGAGAGCTGGGGGTGCTCACCCGGAGAAGAGAAGGCTCCAGGGAGAGCTCAGAGCCCCTGCCAGTGCCTAAAGGGGCTCCAGGAGAGCTGCACAGGGACTGGGGACATGGGATGGAGGGACAGGACACAAGGAATGGCTTCCCACTGCCAGAGGGCAGGGGTAGATGGGATATTGTGAAGGATTTGTTCCCTATGAGCATGGGGAGGCTCTGGCATAGGGTGCCCAGAGCAGCTGTGGCTGCCCCTGGATCCCTGGAAGTGTCCAAGGCCAGGCTGGACATGGCTTGGAGCAGCCTGGGATAGTGGAAGATGTCCCTGCTCAGGGCAAGGGGTGGGACTGGATGAACTTTAAGATCCCTTCCAGCCGAAACCATTCCATGATTCGATGATTCTGTGATCTTGGAATCTCTGACTCAAGATGATTCTTTTGTTCCTGTACCTGTGAGGTTGAGAAATGAATGTGAAGAGTTTAAAGGATTCTTCTTAGCCTGGTCCCAATGCTGTTCACAGGAACAGCTGGAAAAACAGGAGCCAGTCCATTGCAAAGGGAATTCTGTCTCTGTGGGGAGGTGAAAGGCACTGGTCCCTCTCCATCCTGTGTCACAGACAGTCAATTCCATGAAATGGAAAAGACCAAACCTCACAGCAGAACAGAGCTCCTGTCACTCAGGTCAGCATGAGCTGTGTTCTGGCTTCTATGAGAGCTCCAGAGCTGAAAGGGATTTGTCCAAACTCCTCCTCTGGCTTTGCAGCTCACATTGGCATTGCCAGCTCTGAGCCTTTATTGGAGGAAGAGCCAAAAGCTGCCACCCCTCAGAACTGTTAACCTCAGGTAAAATCCCTGAGCTCGGGGATGTTCTCAGAACTCCTTGGGCAGGAGGGGTTCCCATCCAGGCTCAGAGGCAGGGCTGCAGGGATGAATGGCACCAGGATCACCAGGACCATCCCAGTGGAGCCATGGGGTGCTGGGTGGGCTCAGCTCCAGCTTGGGGAGAGAGCAGAGCAGCACAGGTGGGAGCCTGGCCCGGGCCATGCCCAGCATCCCCTTAGTTCTGGCAGCCTCAGCCAAGGCAGCTCTCCAGCTGCTCCATCCTGATCCCACCTCAGGCATTCCAGGGCCTCCTCAGTTTAGGAGGATGTGCTGCTTTGGTCATGCTGGTCCTGAGCCCCTCTGTGAGGTCTGTGGGGACAATTCCCCCACACCTCCCAGAGCTGTGACATGCTGGGCTCCCCCCCAGGATTTAGCAGAGAGAGGGAAGTGGGAGAGGAAAAGAGAAGCTGTCTGGCCCCTGGTGGCCTGTGACAATTGGCCCAAGTGTTTGGTCCCCCCAGACTGGACACGTCCTCCAGAGCCCAGGGAGGAGGAGGGAGCTCCCCTGGGACAGTGCCCACCCTGCCACACATCCCCACGGAGCTCCAGGGCTTTGGGAAGTTCCTGCAGCCAACTCCAGTGGAAGTTTTGCCAAGTGCCAGAGCTGGGGTTTGAGCTGCCACCTGGCAATAATTAATGTAGCAATTCCTTTAATGAGTGCCACTAGCTGCAGACCCTGTGTGTCACTGCAGCCCTGCAGGTGACCTGGGGCTCCCCGTGCCTTGTCCTGCTCCCCAGGTGACACTGGAAGAGGCTGCCCTGTAACACAGAGGTCATGCAGAGGATCCCCCTCCAGCCTGGGGAGGAGAGGAGAGCTGTGCCATCATCCATGCTGGGGGAAGGTCACTCCATGGCAGTGGCACTGGTGCAAGGCAGCTGGTGCTGATCTCTGCAAGCACATTTGGCCTCTCCATCCTAGGAGCTGCCCTTTACCCATCCCTGGCCCTGACCTCATTTGAGGGTCCCTCCCCTGTGGGTTCCTCCCCCTCCTGGGCACTGGGCCAGAATCCCAGGGTGTGACACAAATGCCCTCAGTGGGGCACAGAGTGGGATTTAGCATTTCAGGTACAGAAACAAGTTCTCCTTTAGGAAATAGGGGTGAGACCCTCTGAGCACAGTGGGATCACCAAAGAACCTGGAGGAAGAGGGAAGAGCCCGGGAAGCAGGAGGAGATCCTCTTGCAGATGGGCCTCCCTCACTCCCTCTAACCTCTATCTCCTTGCCTGTGGAAAGCTCCCCAGAAGGTAAAAATCACCACTATTTGGTTTTTCCAGCCTGAGCTCTAAAAAAATAGCTAAATAAATATTCCTGATGCAGTAGTTGTTTCCAACAAAGGCAGCACATGGCTCCCGAGGTCTCGCCTTGGGGTGGGGATGTGTGCAGGGCAGGAAGCCATCCTGGACTGGCTTCAGCTTCTTTGCCCCACTGGCTGCCCCCTGGGAGCTCAAATCCCTGTTTCTTCCAGGGCCAAAGCTGGACATTGCTATTAACAGCCCTTTGCCTCACCAAGACCTTGCTCTGCCTCCCCTAGCCCAGCCTGCAGTGGTGCCTCAGCAGAGCAGCTCCTCTCTGGGCAGCTCTGAGGGGAGTGCAGAGCTGTCCCAGGGGCTGGAGGAGCTCCGGGGTACCCTGGGGGTGGCAACTGATGGAGAGGGGAAACAGGAAAACTCCAAGGACACCCTCAATGAGGGGGTGAGGGCTGTGATCCCCCAGCTCTTTGCACCCCTTGCTGTGGCCATCAGCTTCCTCCCTGCCCGTGCTGGAGTGGCACCTCCCTGTCCCTGTGCCCTTCTGAGGGCTGCCCCTCACAGCCCCCTCCTGCCATGCAAACGCTCCTCTCCTGGAAATCCCTTTCTCAGATTCCTGGCTGGAATGCCTTTGATTCCAGGCATCTGGAAATCCTGGCCTTGGCCTGTTCCTGCTCCACCTGCCTCCCCCTTGTTCCCTGGGGTCACTCGTGCCCTGCCTCACCCTGGCTCCAGCACTGGTGGCTTTTTCATGTCCTAGGCAGAGATGGTTCAGTAACTCCTCCTCAGAGGGGTGTGGGAGGGATACAAGGAGGGAGTCGTGGTGTTCTTGGGGATCAGGTTCCTCAGCCAAGGACTGAAGGGTGGCAGGGGAAGCCATCGGTCACCTCAGTGCTGCTCCGAGCCCAGTGCCGATGGACAGGGCTCCCAGTCCCAGCGCTGCGGTGGTGGGTGCAGGGTGTTCCTTGGAGAGCTGCTGTCCCGTCCCCTGCCACCCTCCAGCATCCCACCCCGCCCCGGGGAGCAGCTCCCGGCGCCTGGGGCCGGCTGAGTCCCCGCGGGAGCACGGCTGGGTTGTGGGGGATCGGTTCAGAACCTCCCCGGCTCCACCTGCCTGCTCAGTTACAACAGTCCCAGACACGCTGCCTTCCTCCCCCGGGCTCCATATGCGAATGCTTCCCTCTCACCTGACAGGGGCTGCGAACGGAGCCGTGTCAGCCCGCTGACAGCCCTTCCCTTCCCTCCTCGCCAGCTGTGCCCGGGGGAGGCACTGCCGGGGCCTGGGCAGCCGGGCTGGGTTTGACGCTCTGGGACAGACGGACAGAGAGCCCTGCCCCGCCCTGCCCCGCCCCACCCCACCCCGCTCCGCTGTGCCCAGCGGGCTCGGAAAGGTCCTGGACCCCCTGCAGGAGCTCTTCCCTCCTGCTCCCGGCCTGGCAGAGGGGGGAACCCACCCCAAAGGGATGGTGCTCCCCCAGGAGTGGGGCTGCCACTGTCCTGCCTGCCCAGCACACGCACGGGGACATGTGAAGTGAGGGAATAGGGCTCTTGGAGGTAACACCAATGCCAACACTACCAGTGAGAGGTGATGGAAACCCTGCCTGTGCCTGGGAGGGGGTACCCTGCTCCCTGGCAGCCTCTGGGCAGGTTGTTCTGCCAGCTCCCTGCCTCAGTTTCCCCAGTTGTGCCATCCCTGGCTTTGCTTTAGGGGCCCACAATTATCTGAATTTTCCAAACCTGGGAGCAGATGTGACGCGAGCCCCCATTCCTCTCCTCAACCTCCTGCCAGCTCTCCAGTTCTGTGCTCCCATGGCAAACCCAAAAGCTTCATCTTCACTCTTCTCCCAGCTGCCAGAAGAGCACAGTGCCCTGATCCACGACCTCAGCAAGCTGGAGCTGGGCTGGACATCATCTGTGCCCGTGCTGGGGCTGGTGCTGTGCTGGTCCTGCAGCTCCCTTGGTGTGGGGGGCCAAGGGCTGGCAGCCCTCCCCTGAGGGGAGGTTATTTTCTCACCAGATATCGCTTGTGTTGAGCACCTCCCTCTATTCGTGGACCTTCTGAGCATCATTTGGTTCCCAGGCATTCTACCCCCACCCCCTTTATTTTTAAAATAAAAAGAAAAAAATCCATGTTTCCATAGGAACTTGGAGAGAGGCTGATCCCGACCTCATTATTTGCTCAGTGAAAGGAACTTTATTTTTATCTGTTTGTGTACATTGTCAGATTTTGGCTAAACCTACTTTCCCGACTTTGTACAGTGAGTTCTTTTAATCTTCATTTCAGATGCATTCATCCCGGGGCTTAATTTATCCTGTATTGTGATCAAATTTAGCTGAAAGCGATCTGCTTTGCCAGTCCTGAATATTCATCAGCTGCCTCATTCATTCACTGGAGCGAGCCCTGCCCGGGGCCGCGGCTGCCGGGGCGGAGCCGCCGGACCTGCCCAGGTGCCGCCGGAGCTGCTCCTCCCATACCACTGGAGCTGCTCCCGTCCCGTTCCCTCTGAATGTGGCTGGGGAAAGGAGCTGTGCTGTGCAGGGAGAATCACAGGGATGCAGAAGAGGAAGGATGGATCATGGAATCCCAGAGTGGTTTGGGTTGGAAGTGATCTGAAAGCCCCCCTCGTTCCAAGGGCACTCTAAGGTCGCCCTGGAGCCTTCTCCTCTCCAAGGCCCAGCTCTCTCAGCCTTTCCTCATGGGAGAGGTGCTCCCAGGGCCTAAAGGGGCTCCAAGAGCATTGAAGAGGGACTTGGGGGGAGGGCCTGGAGTGACAGGACAAGGGGAATGGCTTCCCACTGCCAGAGGGCAGGGTTAGATGGGATATTGGGATGGAATCCTTCCCTGTGAGGGTGGGGAGGCCCTGGCACAGGGTGCTGCCCCTGGATCCCTGGAAGTGTCCCAAGGCAGGTTGGAAGGGCTTGGAGAAGCCTGGCCAAAGGGGCCCATCAGTGCCAGGGGCAGCACTTGGCAGAGGGGCTGAGCACTGGTGCAGCCCCAAGCAGAAGGGCTGGGCTGAGGTGTCTGGAGTGAGCCAAAGCAGAAGTTTGTGCCTAATACCACCTCCAAGCCTGCCATGCAATCCATCTCTCTGCATTAATGTCACTGTGCAGCTCTTCCCCTGTGTCCCTGGGGACTGCAGAGATTACTGGGAGGGAAGCCCTGGTGCTGTGTCCTGGCCCCCCAGCCCTGGGCCACCTCCCACTGCCTGAGCAGCTGCATAAACCTAATCTGGTTTAGCCAATCCAGCCCAGCAAAACCCCTAAGTGGATTGGCTTATCTCTCCTCACTAACCCAATCTGCCAATTGGGTCTGACTGGGTTTGCCTGGTCTACAAATCTGTCCTGGAATTATCCAGGAGATATGTAGAGATGCTGCCTCCGAGGCTCAGTGCCCTCCCTGGGCCTGCTGGCTGCTGCCACCTGATGCCATCACTGCCAGGCCTTTGGGAGCACCGTGGTGTGCCAGTCCTGGGCTGCTGGGCATGGTGACACACCTCACCCCATCTCTGCAGAGCATGTCCCACCCATCTCCCCTGGCTGCCTGCAGCAATGGGAGCAGCAGGACGAGCCCCTGGGTGGATCCATTCCTTTCTTGGCAGCCTTGTCCAGGCTGGCAAGCCTTCAAAGCCCAGGAAGCTGCAGGAGCAGCCAGTGCTTTGCTCTGGCACTCTGCAGGATGGGGAGAGAGGGACAGTGAGCAGGTGAGCTGGAAGGTGACTGGAGACACTGGACTGAGCAGCAGAGCCCACAAGTCTTTCCTGACTTTGGTGGGATGCTCCAGCCTCTCTGACCCTTTGAAGAACAGGGCTGGCAGTGAGCACAGCCATGAATGCTCCCAGCCCTGGGGACAGGCACCCAGCCCTGCCCTGCCCTCCCTTTGTTCTGCCACCCAAGATTGCAGGGATAAAGGACAGGGGCAAGGGCTCAGTTTGGGCCAGAGACCCCAGGCTGGCCCCTGCAGAGGCACAGCTGAGCCACAGTGCTGTGCCCATCACCTCTGCAGGGCTCTGGCAAGGACAGAGTGACAAGGAACCACCTGCCACCACTGCTCCTGGCATGGCCCAGCAGCAGCACTTTCACAAAGCCGAGACTGAGGCAAAACATCCTGGATAGAAAACCACGATTTGTGTAAAAAAAAGAATTGCAACTCAAAGCATACTTCCTCCCAAGGGAAATGAGGAAGAAGGGCTCCAAAGCCCCCAGAGCCCCATCTCACACCCCATCACTGTTCTGACAGGGAGAAAGGGATGCCTTGGCAGGAGAGAGCAGGGATGTTCTTCCCCCTGTGTGCCCATGATGCCAGGGACCTGCTGGGACACCTGCAGGCAGTGTTGTGGCTCCTGGCCTTTCTGATCCCCTGGGCTCATTCCTTAGCAAGTCCTGTCAGTAGCTGGTGCTAGGTTTTTGATTTCCCAGGCTTTTTGCTGGGCAGGAGCACACACATCATGGGAATCAAGTGATCTGGGTTTGTTTCTACTGGGGTAGACCCTTTCTTGGGTGTCTTAAAAGAAAAAGCTTGCAGAGACAGGTTAAAGGTTGTTCAGCTCCTCAAGGCTCCAATTTAGATCAAGACTGTCTTTTTCTTGTTCTGAAGGGAAAGGTCAGAAGGGGAATAGTTTCTGGCCGTGTCCTGAGAGCTTTTCTCCTCCCAGATGTGACACAGTTCCCGTGTGGGCTGGGCTGCAGGTGCAGCCCCCAGGTGCTCCCAGCACAGGGGAGTCAGCCTTGCTGTTCTTCCAGTGACACCAAAGCACGTCCAGACCGGCTGCCTTGAGGGCTCCTGCTCTGAGCTGGGCATTCCAGGCTAACACAGCCTTCCCTGGAGACCCCCAGCACCCCCCAGCAGTGCTGCTCCTGCTGCCAGCGCTACTCCCATTGCTCTCCAGCCAAGCCTGAAAACAGGGCTGACAGAACTGGGGCCCACGAGTCTCCTCTCCAGCAAACAGGGCCGGGGAAGCGCTCGGCTCTGACTCCCCAGGCCACCTGGGACCTTTGCACCTCTCAGGAGTGCTCAGCAGGCAGGCATGGGCAGGGCTCTGTGCCCACTTCTCGCGCTAACTGCAGGTAATCGCTGTGCTGACGTGATGCTCCATGGCAGAATGAGGCAAGTGCTGCGCTTGGCAGGACCTCACCTGCCTCCCTCAGCACTGCTGGGGAGAGGAGGAGGCAGAGGAGGTGGAAAAGGAGGCCTGCTCCAGGCTCAGCATCTTCCCTTGCAGTTCTGGGGGAAGCAAGAGTGGAGAGAGCTTGTGGCACGCTGGCGGTGACGGCCGTTTGATACATCGTGGGACAACTGATCACAGAAATTCACAATATTTAGTGACCTCCAGGGATTTGGGTGACCTTGCAGAAGGAGGGCACAGGAGGGTTCCAGGGTTCAGCCTCACCTGCTGTGTCCTCTAGGGGAGCCAGTGCTGGGCAAGACTGTGGGACTGCAATGGCCCTGAGAGCTCCTCTACTCCTTCACAGTCCCTGCACAATGACTGCCCTGTGCCCTGGTCAACCTGGCATCAGCTGGCCCCTCACCAGGGCAGTGACAGGTGACACAAGTCTTCAAAGCAATCAGATCAGGCCCTCCCACCACACACTGTTGGTCACTCTTTGTTCAGGATAGGAAGGTTTTAGAACAGCCTCCATCAATCCCAGGAGTGAAGTGGTCACCTCAGCACCTCAGTGAGTACTGTGGGATGGGGCATTTGTTCCATTGTTGTTCTCAGTGAGCCTGTCCTAGTCCTCAGAGTCCCCACAGCCCCTGAGCAGAGGTCAGGAGCTGTTCTGGGGGGTGGGGATGGAGCAGCTCAGAGCAGGCCCTGGCTGAAGCTGCAGGGATGGACCCAGTGACAAAGGCTTTGCTGTCCCGTGCCCCCATCCTGGCTGGCAAGAGGGGATCCATGTCTCTGGCATGGGGCTTCCAAGGCTCTGGAAGGCATTTCCAGTGCAGCATGGCCCAGGATGCCTCCCCTCAGCCCACCCCAAACCCTGCTGCTGCTGCACAGCACTGCAGGGACCCCCAGAGCGAGGGGCTGAGCCCAAAGTGAGGGAGGTCCCATGGGACTGAGGCAAAGGAGGGATCACCCTCCTACCCAGCTGAGCAGGGGAAGGCTTAGGCTCCTGCCGGGGCAGCAATGCTGAGCCAAGCCTGGTGTTGGGCTGATCCCCACGGGTCACACACGGGCTGCAGAGGTCCCCGGGTGAGCAGGGAGCCCTGCTCAAGGCACAGCCCCTCAGGAAGGGCTGGATGGGAGCTGCTGCTGCCCCAGGTCTCTGTAAAGTGGAGAGGGAAGGCTGAGAGAAGGCAGTTCCTTGCCTCCCACATGGAGCCTGGAGCACAGGATGTTTGTGATACTCTCAATCAATCTAGGCAGAGGAAGATGATGGTCGTGGGGAATTACGGAAAATTGAGGTGTTCTCTGCCCTTCATAAAACCTGAGGAGGTGAGCAGCACCTCGCATGAGTGCAGAAATCAGCACAGGGACTTTGTGGCTCTTGCAAATCTGAAGAGGCAATGTTGCCAGGGCTGATGGATTCCTTAGAGGAGATGAGGCCTTTCAGCAATTCAGAGAAAGCCACCAGAAAGACACAGAATGAACTCCAAATTAATCAGGATTCACTCCCCAAATGTAAACAGAAAAACTGGCTCATGGAGTATGAGTTGCCCTGATGCTCTTGACCTGGCAGAGGATCTGTTTGTTCCAGGAACGGACATGAGGTGGGAGTTTGCAAAGAGCAGCACACGGGTCTGCAGGGGCTGGAAACAGAGTGATGGATGGGAAACAACTGGGAAGGGGGAGAGGAGACCTCTCTGCAGGGAGCTGCCCAGGGTGAGGAGAAAGGACCTGGATCAGCCTTTGATTGCAGGAGGGCTCTGGAGGGGGAACATGCACTGAGGCAGCAGCATAGTGGGGTGAGAAAACTGCAAATAGAGAGGTGGGATAAGCCAGTGTCACTCCTCTGGTCACTGCTGGGGTCCAGGGGAACTGAAGGAATGCCACAGTTTTGGAAGAAAACATGTTCTGCTGTCTCCACACGCCTAGAGCCCCCAAATCAATTCATGCCCTGGCTGTACCTGCAGCATCTGGAAGATGCCTTCAGGGCAAGCCAGCACAGGGCTTTGAGGATTCAGAATCTCCCACAAGTGGAGGTTTCTCTGACACTGACACTGTGGTCAGCCCTGAGGGGCTTCACGTGAAATGGTGCATTCAGGAGAGCAAGGCAGAGCCCAAGGGCTCCACTGGGACCTTTTAATCCAAAAGAAACTATCAAAAACACCATCACCCCGTGAAGTTTTGGGAAGAGTCAGGAGAGGAAGTGATGAAAAGGAGTGGAGTCAGTAAATAACATGTCTGGGATGATGTTGGGCACAGTGAGGTGCCAGACTTGGCTCTGAGCAGTCACTGGCAAACACCAGTGACACCAGTGACACCAGTGCAGGGGAGGTGCGGCTACTTGCAGAGGGGGGAGGTTCACCCTGGACTGTGAGGGTGGGGACCTGAGGGATGTCCCCTCATGTCCTGCACCTCTCCTGGCTGGTGCTTGCTGGGAGCTGGATCAGGAGGCAGTGGAGTCAGAAAGGGTAGGACAGAGCCAGGACACCAACCCTGAGCTCTGTGCATTTCCAAGCCTGCCACCCTCTGGCCGAGGTGCTGCCCTGTGCCCACAGCCACCTCCACAGCCACCTGTGGGGTGGCAGAGCTGGGGACAGGCCCTGCCCTCACCCTTTCACTTCACTGAGGTGGTTTCACATGAAGGTTCTGTCAGCTCCCAGGAGCTGTGCTCTGCCAGTAGCTGCTGCTGTCAGAGAGGTGGGAACAGGAAATGTCAGTGCCCCAAAAGTGCACTGGGCAGGAGAAGAGGCTGAGGAAGCTTGGAGTGACCTGGGCAGTGCAGGTTCCTACAGGAGTCTGTGCAACGCCCTCCTGTCCCAGGGCTCAGTGCTGCAGGAGCCCGGTGCTCCCCTCCCAGCATGGGCAGGGTCCTGCTCAGCTCTCCAGCTCATCCCTGTGCATCCTGACCCAACTCTGCTCCTGATGCCCTCAAGCAGGACACTGTTGGAATTCTGGAAACTTAGATTTTAGGATTTTGGTATATAAGAATATATATGGGGCAATATGGAGGATTGAAAGTTTTGTCTAAATCTACCTCCTTCCCCTTCTTGGTTTTGGGTGTTTTTTTCTAATTGGGTGAAAAAGGCCCTCATTGCAGACCTTGTGTGGTCAATTATTGGGTTAAAAGTATAAATAATATAGGTGTCATCTCATTATTGGAGAAATTATGCTTAAATAACCTTGGAAAGAGTTAGAGACACCTCCATTTTCTAACTTGCTAGTTAGAGCTCATGACTCGTGAGGCTGTGATATGGATAAGAATTAATAAACACTGAGTCCAAACAAGAAACTGCAACTCCTGTGTGTTAATCCCAGCTCTAACATGAAGAAAAGAAGATAAAAACATCACAGACCCTGCTGCCCCATCTGTGCCTTCTCCACCACTTTGGTGCTCAGATGTCTCAGAGAAGGTTTGTGGTCACCAGTTCATTTCATTCAGGGCTTTTTGTCTTTTATACCCAAACTTTGGGATCCCGGGGGCACAAATACAACCAATGCAGTTTGGTGTGCATTTCCTGGAAGGTCCAAAGGAAGGCAAACCCACCATTTTTGTGTCTTCTCGTGCTTTGAGGAAGACTGTCCTGTCCTGGAAGGGTCCCCAGGCTCTGTGTCACAGAGGTGCGATAATCAGTCCATGGGAGCTGGGGGGAAGTGACAGCAGAGTCCCCTACCCCAAGGGACAGTGCTGGATACACTTTGGGGGCTCTGGTTCCCATTCAAGCTCAGCCCAGCTCTGTGATTTAGCGATGAACCACAACTTGCACTGCAGTCAGCCTGTCCCAGCTGCCCTCCCCGGTGGCTCCTGCAGGTGTTCCTGGGGTGTTGCTTTTACCCCCAACACAAAACAAAATTGCAATTAACTGACAACCACTGGGGCAGTGTTTAGGTCCAGGGGAGTTAAGCAAGCAGAGTCCCAGGGCTGCTGCTGAGAGCCCAGAAGAGCCTGGGGCAGGCAGGGTGGGCTGAGCAGGGGGTCTGTACCCTCTCCAATCTGCAGCTCCCCAGCCCCCCTGGCACATTCCTGTTCCATGCTTGAGGTTTTCTGTGAGCACTACAGTGACATTTCTGGGTCCCTTCATGGGGACAATCAGGTGCACTGCTGTGTTTGTGTCCCTGTGCTGGCACAGGGCGGGGGGCAGCCTCACCCCAGCCCACCAAGGCTGCCACAGGATGAGTGACCCTGGAGCTAAAGGACTTTGTCTCCTGGGTGCTGGCAGTGCCTGTGCCACTGTCCCTGACAGGCTGAGTTGTGTTCTGCCACCCAGCACCCACAGGGTGGATGCCCAGAGCATCCCCCCATGGCATCCCACCTCCTCTGGTGAGGCTCCAGGGTGGTCCCTGTCCCTTGGGGCCCTTGGTGCAGTCCCAGAGCTCTGCAGGGGCTTGCTAAGGGCTGATCCCATCACTGGCATGGTTCTCTGCCCTGCACCCAGGGCCTGTCTGGCCCTGAGCAGCTGCCCTGCCATGGGTTTGCTGGGTGGGCACTGGGCTGACCCCAGCTCCTGACCCTGGCCCTGCCCTCACCTTGGCCCTGGAGCTGTGCCAGCACTAGTGACTTGTCTGATCACAGTCATGGAATCGTTAAGGACAGAAAAACCTCTGAGATCATTGAGTCCAGCCACAACCCCAGACCACCACCATGGTCATCACTGACCCGTGTCCCCAGATGCTACATCCACACGTTTTTTGAATGCCTCGAGGGATGATGACTCCACCACTGTCCTGGGCACCCTTTCCCTGAAGAATTTTTCCTTAATATCCACTGCAAACCTGCCCTGGCACACCTTGAGGCCATTTCCTCTTGCCCTGGTGATGGTGGCTCTGGGCTGATCCCGCCCTGCCCTGCCTGGCAGGGACAGACCGTGGTGACAAACCCCTGCCCCACTGGCAATGTCCCCCTGGCCTGGCTGTACCCCAGCAGGCAGTGCGACACTGAAAGGATTCTTTTCCTTTGATCTATGGTGCAGAATGAACAGAGCAGTGAGGAAAACCTTGCTTTATGCACCTGGCTGAGAATTCCTGCTCTGCTTCTGGCTGCATTAGCAGCCTGGGGCAGGCATGCTTGGGCAAGTGTGGCCATGCCTTGCGCCTCTCTATCAAAGATCAGAGACACAGAGGGGCACAGGGACACCTTGCACAAAATCCAGCACTGTCCCAGGCTCTGGGCTGGGCTCCAGACCCTGTAGCTCCTTCCCAGCCCTGGAGGTGCTCCAGGCCAGCTTGGATGGAGCAGTCTGGCCTAGTGGGAGTGTCCCTGCCCATGGCAGGGGGTGGAATGAGATGAGCTTTAACATCCTTTCCAACCCATACCATTCTGGGATTCTGGCATAGATTTGCTCTGAAAAGAGCTGCTCCAAATGGTGGAGGTGGGAATGCTGAAGTGCTTGAGGTACTGAGGAGAGGAACTTCAAGGCTTTGCTGCCTCAAGAGTCTGTGGCCAGTGGAAGATGCTGAGGGAGAATTGCTGGTAACATGACA
Source organism: Zosterops lateralis (assembly GCF_965231275.1). Classification (NCBI taxonomy): domain Eukaryota; kingdom Metazoa; phylum Chordata; class Aves; order Passeriformes; family Zosteropidae; genus Zosterops; species Zosterops lateralis. The sequence continues at coordinate 14,482,071 of NC_139776.1, forward strand.
AGCCCAAACTCCTTCTACAGCTGCCTCATTGAGGTGCCACTGCTGGGACTGTGTGCAGACCATGGCCTTGGATGTGTGACTTCTCCCATCCCAAATTCCTTTATTCTCCATAATTCCCTCACATATTTATGGGCAGATCCTCCTTTTGCATGTTTTAAACCCTCTGTGTGGCAGCATCTGTGGTGGATTAGCTCCTGTGCTGGGACAGTGAACAGCCAGTGCTGCTTTGTGTCTCTGTCCCCTCACTCACCTCCCCGCCTGTGCCCCAAGGACCCTGCAGGAGCCACCCACAGCCGGGGACTTTTCTGATGAGACAATTCCTTCTCATTATTCCCCAACCCGCCCCCCCATCCCCCCCCGCAAAAAAAAAAAACCAAAAAAACAAAAAACCTTTGCACTGCTGGATCTGTGAGGATGCACGGCCCATGGTCTGGATAATAACCTGGGAAGCACCGGATACCCGCCTAGGAGGGGTCGGGGCCATGCCCAGCCCTGCCCTGCCCTCCTCCCCGTGCCCCCAGACCCTTCTCCTCTGCTCCAGCCCTGCATTATCCCGCGGCTGAGTGGACAAACCCCTTCCGAAGGGGCTGGAGGGAAGGACGGCTCAGTCCTCCCGCAGCCAAATTACAGCCCGTCAGAGCCGCTTCTAGCCGCCTTCCTGCAACACGAGAACAGAACAGGATGAATAATGGGACTGGGTTTCTCCAGGAGCTCCGTGTGTCAGGCAGACGCTCACACGCAGAGCGAGCCGATCCCCTGTGCCTGCAACAGGCAGCGGCTGCAGCGGGAGCGGCTCCGGGCGTGCGAGGGAAGTGAATCACCGGGAGCCGCCAGGAGCACACGGCTGGATAAACACGGGGGCAGGGGCTGAGCACGGGCTGGAAAAGCAGTCAAAAGCCTTTCACGGTTCAGCTGGAGTGCAATGAATGAGGCTCTCGCTGGCAGAGGGCACATCTCGGTCTGCAGGAGCTCGGGGATGGATGCGGCATCTCTGCGGGGCGCTCCCGCATCCATCCAGCCCGAGCCCTTTGTCCTCCGCGCTGCCCAAGCGGCGGCACCGAACCCGAACCCAGGGCAGGGCAGGGCAGGGCAGGGCAGGGCAGGGCAGGGCAGGGCAGGGCAGGGCAGGGCAGGGCAAGGAAGGCAAGGAAAGGAAGGAAAGAGCAGGGCAGAAGTTCAGCTCTGCACAGCCCAAAGTTTGGCCAGTGCTCCTCCACTTCTGAGATTTCTGCTCTTCAAGTTGAGCCTTTCTCTGAGAATCACAAAATGGATATTATTTCCAGGCTGAGGCCAATTTAAATCACACTTAAAATTCTTCATTTATTTTCTAGACTTTTCCCAGAGATTAGAGAAACTGGGAATTTTTAGTGAAAATGTTTGTAGGATTTTGCAAATATGTTGTGGAAACAGGATTGTCGCATTCCTAACGGGATGAGGAGCCTGGCAAAGAGCACCTCCCTGTTCCACTGCACGTGTTGGGCACTCCGAGTGGAGAAAAAGGACTTTTGCAGGTAAAAAAACAAGCAGAGAAATGAACAGATGGGAAAAAGGGACAGCTGAGTGACTGAAAAGGGAAGAAATAGGACGAAATTTGGGCAAAGTGTAAAAAATTTTAACTGGGGAGACACAATTACACTCAAAATTGATTTTCATTTCAAGCTTCTAATTTTCACTGTTGTTATTATTTTGATACTGGGCCAGCACACACATCCCATCCAAAGCCTCATCCCGGTGTGTGCAAGCACTGCTGGTATATCCTGATGGAATTGTTCTGTAGTGAAATGTTTTGACACTTTGAACAAGATGGGAAGACAAGCATACAGCAAGTTAATGAGAGGACCAGCAGCTCTCAATATATTCAATAATAATTTCTAACAAACACAGAGCTATTGTGTCAAAGTATTTTATTAAAGCACAAAGCAGAACTTTGATCTGGAAAATAAGATGTTTCAATCAACACCGAGTAAAAGCTGTTCTGAATGTTGTAAAACAAATACAGCAATGGGAAAAAATTAATGGAAGAGCAGGAAACCTCTTCCTCACCATGTGCCTGGTGCATGTTATACAGCACTGCTGGGTGACAGAAATGGAAAGAAATAACATTTGCATCCCCAGGAAAGTGATGGAGTCAGCATTTTATTCTAAATTTTGTGCATTTTGTTTTAAAACACAATTTGCACTTTTGCTTTCCCAATTATATCCATTTTGGAAATGGTGTCTTTATTGCACAGTTTTTCCCCTCAACTGGGATTGATGCAGGTTTCAGGTGGTGACAGTTTCTTAAGAAATGCAGTTTCTAAGTCTCAGGCACTGTCAGGTACAGCTGGGTGCCATCCCCCTGGCTGGTCACTGCTGTCCCTTGAGGGCTGGTGGCCAGAGGAGGGAGGGATGTCCCTTCCTGCTGTGACAGAGCGGTGACACCGTACCCTGGGCACATACCCATGACTGTGCCCAGCTCCTCCCTTCTCTTTGCAAGGCTGGGAACACACAGGGATGGAGCAGGGGCTGCTCCACATCCCCAGGCTCCTGTCCCAGCCCTGCAGTGGGGCCCTGCAGCCAGAACCCTTTGGGAATGCTGGGATTCTCCAAGGACCAGTGGTGCTGTTAAGGAAAACAGCATCCAAGGGAGTCATGCCCAGCCTCTGCCATTCCTTCTGGGCCCAAATGCTGTTCCTTGCTCCCAGCCACCAGGCACAGCTCCACCAGGAGGCCGTGGTGCCATCCGGACTCCCTGGGAGCAGGAGGGAGCCGTGTGTCCCTTGTTGTCATCCTGTTGGAATTCTGGAAACTGAAAATTTCAGGCTTTCTGTGCTAAAAGGCACTGACCCTCAAGCAAGCACTACATGTGACTTAAGGCTGTGGAACAGGCTTCTGAAGTTGAGTGATAGCACTGGGATTGTGGGTGTGTAGTTTTAATAATATTGTGTGATCTCACAGGGTGAAAAACTTGGAATTTGGGATTTTAGTATATAGTAATATATATGGGGCAATATGGAGGATTTAGGGTGTTGTCTAAGTCCTTCTTCTTCACCTTCTTCTTCTTGGTTTCCGGTGTTTCTTTCTATTTGGGTAAAATAGGTCCTCATTGTGGTCTTTGGGTAGTCAATTATTGGGTCAAAAATATAAATAATATAGGTGTCACCTCGTTATTGGGTGATTAGCGCTTAAATAACCTTGGAAAGAGTTAGAGGCATCCATTTTACCTCCATTTTCTAACATGCTAGTTAGAGCTCATGACTCATGAGGCTGTACTGTAGATAAGAATTGATAAACACTGAGTCCGAACACAAAAACTGTGGCTCCTGTGTGTTAATCCCGGCTCTAACATGAAGAAAAGAAGATAAAAACCTCACATCACACGGCTGCTGAGAGGACCTGATCCCTCTCCACATGTTCTGGAGGAGCAGGAGGCAGCTGGGGTGAGTGGTGTGGCATTAACTCAGTCTTGGCTGCTCTGGTGGCTCATGGAGATCCAGGAAATCTCCTGCCAGACCAGCCCCTGGTGGCTGCCCCTGGATCCCTGGAAGTGTCCAAGGCCAGGCTGGAAGGGGCCTGGAGAAACCTGGGCTAGTGGAAGGTGTCGCTGCCCATGGCAGGGGGCTGGAACAAGATGAGCTTTAAGGTCTCTTTCAATCCAAACCATTCTGGGATTCCTAGGCTGCAGGGTCACAGTTCCCTGTGTTCCCCTTGTTTTCCCCCCAAGCCACAGCTCTGTCACTGTACCCATCCCCAGCAATGCTGTGGCCACTGCTCCTGTCCCAACACCTGCAGCAGCACAGGACAGACCCTCACTGGTGGGCTCTGCACCCAGAATGTCCAGGCCTGGCATTTTCTGTTCCACTGTTTTCCATGTACATGCTGAGCAGGGGGATCCTGGCAGGGGGACAGAGCCCATCCATCCCCACGTGCCTGGGATCTGTCCCTGCATTCCTCCTGCTTGGCAGGGCTATGCCAGAGCCTGCTGGTGGCACCTGGAGCTGGGAAAGTGCCAAGAGGCCACAAATGTGTCAGAGGCAAGCTCCGATGTACAGACCCTGCACACAGGCAGGCAGAGCTGCACCTTTTGCTCCTGAGCCCAGCCAGGCCCCTCTCTGCCCTCCCTGGGTGGATGCCAGGCTGGGTACAACCTCTGCCCTCCTCTCTCTCCCAGATCCCAGCAGAACAACCCACCGAGGTGCCAGCCCAGCCTCCCCACACTCACCTGGCTGGGGGCAGGGAACTCTGCAGAGGCAGGTGAGGGCTCCAGGGCACAAGGACACCCTGAGCAGCCCCCTTGGAGTGTGGCACTTGAAGTGATGCTAAAATAACCTTTCCACCTTGTCAGGAGTGTCTGCAGGGCCCCTGTCACTGTGCACAGGTGCCTGTGAAGGGCAGCAGCAATCCCAGTGCCCATGGAATGCCTGCAGGGCCATCCCTGGTTCTGTCTGCAGCAGATGGAGACAGAAGGGCTGCAGCAGGCACCTCCCAGGTGGAGTGGCTGCGTCCCAGTTCAGTGGCCTCAGCTCCAGGAAAGTCCTGGAGTGTGTCCTGCAGTGCCCTTGGAGGATGGAGACACCTGAGGCTGTGCCCTGAGCACATGAATGGTGCCTGCTTGGGTGCCCCAACACAAAGTGCTTTTGGCTCTGCTGTTCCCAAGGTCACTCCTGTCTCGCTGCTCATCCCCAGAGTCACCTCTGTGAACTTCCATGGGCTCTGGGCTAGGCTCTGCTTCTCCACGAGGAGCTCAGGAGGGACTCTGGGATGTTCTGAGCTGCTGTCATTATTGCACACAGCAGCCACCAGGAAATAGATGGAATATCAGTAAAGGAGAATAAATGGCTGGCAGGGAAGAAGTGTATCTGTCACTAAAAATGGCAAGATAATTTAGGAAAATCTCCTTTGTGTTCTTTGGCTGTACTATCTTGTTGGTATCAATGCTCTGAACACAGAATGGGGATTTCACAGAACAATAAAATAATAGAAGTTTTGAGCTGGAAGAGACTTTAAGCTCACCCAGTTCCCTTCAGCTCACAGACTTCACAACATAGACCTGGTCTCTGGATATTCAATAATGTGCCCATGGGTTTAATTTATTTCCATTTATTTACTTTTCATTCTTGTTGTGTTGTCACTAATTTCTCTTTCGAGCTGTTCTCCCTCTATTCCTGTTCACTCTTGGCACCTTCACTGCCCTGTGCCAGGGGTGCCACAGCTCTGCCTCCTCAGCCCAGCCTTGGGTTGAACCTTGTTGGGTCCAGGATCCAGAGTGGGGAGGGCAGCAGGGAGCTGGACACTGGGGCCAGGAGTGAGCTCCGGGCTCCTGGGATAGCACAGCTTTCCTCGCCTCCTGCTTGGCCTTCCTATTCCATCCTATTCCATCTCCAAAATATGCCTTATGTGCTTTCTGTGCCTGAAAAATACAAAAAAGCCCCCACCAAAACCAAAAAACCCCCATGGCATCTCCACACTGCAGGGAGATAATTAGACTAATAATGATCCATGTTGTAAGTGATTTTAAAAACAAAGCACAGCTATTTCTATTTCTATTAGGCTTTTATAAAGCCTTTATGGACTTTTATGAAGCTTATAGTTGGCTTTTTTGGATAATTAAACTCCAGGCCTATGGGATGCTGATGCTGCACCTCTGAACCAGCCCTATCCCCCATCCCATCCTGCCAGGGGACAATGCTTCCAGATTTCCCCCTGCACTGGGGTAGAGCCAGTTGCACTGGGATAGCCCAGTGACCCCACACGTTGTGTTTGCTGCTTCCCAGCCCCTGGAAATTTGACTTCTCTTGAGGGAACTCCTGCCTGACACCTGGGAGCTGCATTTTTGCTCTCTCCAGCAAAAAGCTTGGTCTTTTCCCTGCTGTCTTCTCCCAAAGAACCCTGCAAAACAGGGAGCAGATGCTGTTTTGTCTGTGCTTCACCCAGGAATTGGATTTTGAGACAGAATTTGGAGATTTTAGAAAGACCAGGAAATGCTGAAGAATGAGAGTGGAGCAAACCCAGGATTAACTGAACCTGACTAATTAAGTGTGTCCATTATGCACATGATGTAAAAAAAAGTCCCACTGTTAACTATGGAACGCTTCAGCCTCACTAATTAAAGGATTATTTTATGGCATAGGGGAAGCAAGACCCTGGTGGGAGGGGAAGTTATTCTTGGTGTATCTATCACAGAATCTCAGACTGGTTTGGGTTGGAAAGGAACATAAATCCTATCTCATTCCACCCTCTGCCAAGGGCTGGGACACCTTCAGTAGCCCAGGTTGCCCAGTGGAACATCTCCCACCCTCCCCATCTCAGGGCTCTGCTCTCCACCTGAGGGAAATCAGGCATCGAGGTCCTTTTTATAAGAAAGTCTTTTCCACGGAAACTGGGAAAACTTCAAAGCAAATGTGTTTGGCATGACCTGCCAATCAAATGTCTCCTGAAAGGAGAGAAGGGAGGCAGAGGATGGCAGAGATGAGCCTGGTACCACGGCTGATCTGCCATGGTAAAACCCCCGAAAACGTGCAGAGCACCTGCCCAGGCTGTGCCCTGAGGCTGCTCCAGAGCCCCTCTCCTCTGGGTACCCCTGGTGGGCACTGGGCAGCCCCAAATGGGCAAACTGGAGCTTCCTCCAGTCTGAACTGGGCAAACCAACCCCCCCAGCCATCAAGCAGCTGGAGCTGCCTGCCCACCCCTGCCTGGCTCCACGGATGACAGTTTCATAATTTTTTCAGCATTTTGGTTTGAATTCAGTCAGGTTGTAAAAATATTCATTTTATCCCTAGCTCAGATGTGGAAATTGAATGTCACTTGGAAGCAGAAACCCAGAATTATTCTGTGAGAAAATGCTAAAAAGAGGTTCTGCAAACTTCAAAAAATAAAATTCCTTCCCCAGTGAGGCTGTTTGCTTCTGTGAGCCCTGTGCTGGCCATGGCCTGGTTGGCAGGGGGGCTTTACTGGGGGTCCCTGTGCCCTTCCTCTCTCTCCTTGTCAATCTCATGGAGCAAGAGCATAGAAATACAAATGCTAAAGGTTCAGATACCATAAAGCCAACAACTTTAATTTTTAATCTCCCCAAATTTGCAATGCAATGACATGGATTTAAAAAACACTAATTTCTTTTATTTTACTTTTCAGCAGGGTTGAGTTTTTTCATGCTTAGACTTTACCATGGAGTTATTTTCTTCCTGCATCCACAGGGGCTGGATTTGCTGTGTCCCTGCCCAAAGCAGAACCAGGGACCAGGTGCTCTGGAATGTCACCTCACCCTGAGACCCAGCTCCCAGCACCAAAAACACCACATCCCACAAGGAAAACCAATTTGGCAGGGTTAGATGGGATATTGGGAGGGAATTCTCCCCTCTGAGGGTGGGCAGGCCCTGGCACAGGATGCCCAGAGCAGCTGTGGCTGCCCCTGGATCCCTGGCAGTGTCCAAGGGCAGGCAGGACACTGGGGCTTTGAGTAACCTGGGATAGAGAAGGGTGTCCCTGCCCATGGCAGGGGTGGAACTGAATGAGCTTTAAAGTCTCTCCCCACCTAAAATATTCTGGGATTTGGTGATTTCCAGGCATCACTGCCCAGCACAGGCTCCAGGCCCCAGGGGGACACATTGGTCCCCAAGGGAGGGAAATGTGGCCTGTCTGGTCCAGGGTGCTGGCTCTGCCCTGGCAGAGGGGGCTGCCTGCCCCTCTGTGGCCTCATCCCCACATCCAGGCCCCAGCACTTCCATGTCCCATGGGATTCTCATCCCACTGCCCTTGTTTCTGTGCCTGGCACCCTGGCTTTGCTGCCGGGTGCTCCAGTGGAGCCTTCCTCTCTCCTATTTCTGGGTCACATCTTCGATCCCCCTTCTTATCAGCTGGCATCTGCTTTTTTTAGCTGGATGCCCTCCTGCTCAGGCCCTCCTGTGCCTCACCTGGCTCCTCCCTGGCACAACCCTGGCTCATTCCCAGGTGCTGGCACACTGGGGGATATTTCCATGCCCCCCACAGTTGAGAACAGGGTACAAAATCCTAGATTTTGGGTGCATGGTTTTAATTAGAAATTGACATTTCTAATCCTGTGGCTGCCAAGCAACGAGCATCCAGCAGCTGATCTCTACTGTGAGATGGAGGGACCCAGTGTCCATGTTCCCAGGCTGGGGAAGGGCCAGCCTGCCCCTCCTGCACAGGCACTCAGCCGTGGGGACATGGCAGTGCCACTGGAGGGGACCCAAGGCACAGAGGTGACCCAGGGCTCCATCACTCAGAGCTGCAGGAGCAGCAGGAGCTCAGTGTTCAGTAGCATGGGGGTGAAATTCCCCATGAGAGGAATTAGGATACTCTGAGCCTGCAGTCTGAGCCCTGCTTGAAGGAGCCTTGAGGGCCAAGCCTAGGTTTCCCACAGCTGAGGATATGGCCCCTGGTTCAGGGGGCAAACAGGAGCGTGTGGGCTCCTGCTTCTACAGCCTGGAGCCCACGGGGACACGGGCAGGAGGCGGAGCACAGGGAGGTTTCTGCCATCCTGCTCTCGCCTCTCCCCTACACAAACAACCACCTTCTTGCTCCTCTGCTCCTTCCAGAGGAGATTTCTACCTGGCACAACCCTGCCCTGCCCTGGCACCTCCCCGGGGCACTCTGGGCAGGCTGCAGCACAGGGGAGCACCCCGAGCCAGGCTCCAAGGGGAAAGCTCTGCAAAGCTCTGCTACTCTGGGCCATCCTGCAGGTGCTGATGGGCACAACATGCCCCCTGCCCTGCCCTGGCTGGAGCTCCACAGTGAAGCTGCTCCCTGAGTGTGGCAGCTCTGTGAGCTCCTGAGCTGTGAAGGAAGATTGGAGCTGCCTTATTAATTTCCTTCTTTTCTGGTACAGGCTCATTTCTCACAGAATATCACTCAGAGCTGTGCAGATGCCACATGCCCAGGCCATGGTTTCCTGCTGTAAAAACCTGCAAACATCACACTGGAGCAAACTGGTTCCCTGTCTGCATGTTCAGCAGTGGTTTATGGCTACCAGTCCCAAGGAAGTCCTTAAGCACCCTTAAAGCTCCTCCCCAGAGGGTGCTGGCACTGCCCAGGCTCCTCAGGGAATGGGCACAGCCCTGAGGCTGCCAGAGCTCCAGGAGTGTTTGGACAGTGCTGCCAGGGGGGCACAGGGGGATTGTTGTGGTGTCTGTGCAGGGCCAGGGGTTGGATTGATGATCCTGGTGGGTCCCTTCCAGCTCAGGATATTCCATGACTCTGGGTTCCAGCCCTGCAGCCCTGTCCTGAGGGGCCAGGTCCCAGCTGGAGCAGCACTTGGGCTGCAGCAGGAGCGCTGCAGTCCCTTGTTTGCTTCCTCCTCGGGCCTAACCTGGCTGTAGATGCTTCTCTGCTCCCTAAGTGCCTAATCTTCCTGAACCTGAGCTCTTCCCTTCAGTTTTATCCCATTACTCCTCAATGTTCCCCCCTTGCAGGTAAGCAGAGATTCTCAGCCCTCCTGTGCTCACTCCTTGGCTCATCGTGCATGGAACTGAACATTTCAATGTGAGACCTGGACTGACTTTAGTTCAGACTTTCACCCTTCTGGGTATTCAGCCCTTGCTGTGCCCTATTTTGCATGTGCTCCAAGAATAGGGCACAGGACATTTTTTATTCCAAGATCTCATCAACTGGAGATGATGCATTTTGTCTGCATGGAGCACGTCTGTCCTCAGTTGGGCTGGGGACCTCCAGACAGGGCAAGAGCTCCTTGATCTGCCCACAGAATAAACTCCCATCTGTCCTCAGAGAGAATTTCAAACCTTCAGCAGAGCCAAATGGCCTGGAATGAACCATTACCTGGTCAGGAGGAATTTTGGGACAAGGGGTAGCAGAGGCTGCTGTGGCAGAGGGTTCCTTCGTGTGAAACAGGGTTTGTAGGGGCTGCCACATCAGAGCAAGGCAGGGGCAGAGGGATACTGAGGTTTTGGGCACCAGGCTGCATTAACAGGCTGCTACTCACCAGTGTCTGACTTCAGTGAGGAGCAGAAAGGGGAAGATTTGACTTGTGAGAGATTTATGGGCAGGAGAACAAGGTAAAGCAGGGCTGTCCTCTGCCTGGTGGGGAGGTGGGGGATGTCTGCACCCACCAGGCACACATCCCTCATCTCTTACAGCCCCCCACAGATTTTCTGCCCTTCCACCCCTCAGTGGTCTCCAGAGGTAGCTGCAGCACCCTGCAGTGCAGGGGGTTGTAGGATCTCCCTGGAGGGGCTCAGAGCTGAGTCTGGGAGGAGCCAAGTGGTCAGTGCATGACCCTGTTCCTGCCCCTCTGCAGGCTGAGAGCTCTGGGCTCTGGACCCTGCTCACCTGCAATCCCCTCACCTGGCTTCACTCACCTCCTCCTTGTCCCCCAGGCCCTGGGCGAGCCCTGGTTTTTCCCACAGGCACAGCAGCCCCAGCAATGCGTGCTCAGCACTGTGTCCACCCCAGGGCATTGCTTCCCTGGTCGCTCCTTCCCCTCTCACCTTCCACTCCACACATTTTTCCCCAGTCCCTCCCCAGCTTCCTGGATGGAGCCAGACCCATCATTTCTCCTGCTGGCATTGAAGATCTGGCCCTTTATAACTGAACTGGCTATTGTCATCTTTGACCCACTCTGTCACCCCTGAAGACAACAGCAAGGCAGTGCCAGGGGGATTATTCCTGCCTGAGAGCAGAGTGACCCCCAGAGCCTGTCCTGTGAGCTGCAGAGCCACCACCAGCTGAACCCTGCCATGATAAATTGAGATAGAAGGGTTTTAATGTGAGCAGGGGGTCACACACTCTGAGTGCCCATGGAGCAAACCATAACACAAGACCCCAACCCAAGCCTACTCCTCAGGTGTCCTGGGTTGCAGTGTAGGATGTACACAAAGTATTTATTCTATCACCATCTTCATGAACTGTTGAAACCAGGTGGGCTAGTGTTTTCCCAAGCCCCCTGCCTTTTCTGCTAATGGCCCATTAACGCCTTTGGGGTGTTTTCTGCTAATGACTTTTGGGGTGTCTCCTGCTAATGGCCCACGAGTCACAGGTAACTCCCTCCAGGGGTTATCTCTGTTAATGGGCCATCAAGGACCCATTTCACACTTCTCATGCTATTGTAAGATGCTCTGCCCAGGGGGAGGAGCCAAGCATTCTCACCTGGATATAAGCTGGGATTTGGGACAGTGCAAGTAGCACTTATCCACTGGATTCCCAGAGGACCAGAGCTACCAGACCTTTTTACAGGATCACTGCTTCAGGAAGAGCACCTCACCTGGACTGCTTCCACCATCCTGCTCAGGTTGTATTCTGACTCTGTCAGTGATCCTTTGTGTTATTGTATTTATTTTATTTTACCTTTACCTTTTTACCTTTCTTCTTATTAAATTATATCTCTGACTTGGAGCCTCTCATTCATTTTGCTTTCAAACCACAACATCAGGTCAAAACTGTTCCTCTGGGATTTGCTTCCATTCCTCCTCCCTGAAGGACTCTGTTCCTCTCAGCTGGCTGCCTTCCCACACAGCATCCTTCACCAGAGGTGTAAGTAACTTGTCAACCCTCACACTCTCCTGCTGTGCCCTGCTGCTATGGTGGGACTCTTCTGGATTCCTCTGTTTCTCCTGACAATGCCATCAGCTCCCTGCCATGGGGACAGCCTGATCAGACCCTCCCTCTGCTCTGCTCTGCTCTGCTGTCCCCATAACCAGTGCCAGGGCCCCTCAGGTTTGCAGCACAAACATCTCTAGACCTGAAGAAATCCCCTTGGATTGCTGCCCCATCTCCCAGGTCTTCTCTTCCTCCACCTCCACACTCAAACTGTCCCTGCCTTCTGTCCCACCTGCCCAGCAGAGTCCTGGCCCCAGGTTTCTCCCAAAGGTTTCAAAGCTCTCTGATTTTTCTCCTGCTCTCCACACATTCAGCCACACTTAGAAAGGCTTAGAAAGCCTCTTTGATGTCCTTCCCTTGTTTTCTGTGTGCCTTTGTCATCTATGCCTGCCTTTCCCCTGCCTCCCTGTCCTGCTGGGTGCCCAGAGCACGCTGTCCTGCAGCCCTGCCTGCCTCCCTCTCATGGCCATCTCTGGCTGCTCTCCACCACCCACCCACTCCAGCCACTATCACTATGGTGACTCTCAGATTCACTGTGCTGTGCCAGACTTGTCTCTCTCAAAAGCCCAGCCAGCCTGGCTGACGTTTCCTGGTGCAGGGTCAGCCCCTCAGCCCACTTTTAGCACAGAGTTACTCACCCTGGTCTGAAGCCTTCCCCCATCCCTGCTGTGCAGACACTGCTCTGCTCCACCTCGAGCTCAGCTCCCCCTCCCAGCTACTCCTGAGTTCCCTCTGAGTCCCACAGTTCTCTCCATCACTTCTCCCAAGGGAGTCAGTTCCTCAAGGACAGCACTTCCCTGGGCTCTGGGACATTGCATTGGGGCTGCCCTCAGCTCTCCAGCCTGGCAGTTAACCAGTGCTCACCACACCAGATCCTGGAGAGATCATTTCCCCTTTGCATTGAACTGTGTCACCCTTGATTCTTCCTCCTGGATCACCAGGAATGAGAACCATTTGTCTTCACTTGGAGAAGCCTCTGTAGCTGCCTGTGCCTTTCCTGCAGGTCCAAGCCCCCTCTTGACTCTGGTACAGCTGAGAAATGAGGCTTTGGGCTCTTTCACAGGAAAACTTCCCCAGATGCCCTTAATTCATAGAATTACAGAATTCCAGAATGGTTTGGTTATAGCCCCCCTGCCACTGCCATGGACAGGGACATCTTCCACTATCCCAGGTTGCTCCAAGCCCCATCCAACCTGGCCTTGGACACTTCCAGGGATCCAGGGGCAGCCACAGCTTCTCTGGGCACCTGTGCCAGGGCCTGCCCACCCTCACAGAGAGGAATTTCTTCTTAAATATTATAAAATAATGTTTTCCTAAGTTACAGATATCCCTTCTTATGTTTTCCCTCCACATGGGCTTTGCTGGGCTGCTGACTGAAACCCCACCAGGGGCTCCTGCAGCCTGCCAGGGCTGCTCCATCCCCCCCATACTGTGCCTGGCCTGGACTGCTCAGGACACCGAGTGACTTTCTTCAGGAGCACCCAGACACTCAGGGTGAAATCAGCATCAAACATCATCACTCATGCCTTCATTTCATGTCCTTTCAACCACATGGAGCTGCCATAAGGCTCAGGAATAGGCAGAATGATGGAAAAGGCATTGCTCCTCACGGCCAAAAGATTCTGGGCTGCCTGATCCCAGTGCTGGGATCCTGACCTTGGGCAGGGCTGGAATGCCCTTTCCCCCTGGGGTGCCTTTTAGCTGGCCACTCACCCAGCTCCTGCTCTGGCTGTGCAAGTGCCTCTGCACCCCAGACTCCATCATGGACAAATAACCTGACAAATTACAATTTAAGGGAAAAAAATTATACATTTTAAAGCTGATAGGTTTTCAGAGAGGGGGGTTGGAAGCATGAGGAAAACCTTCACTGCCCTGTAAAGGGAGCCAAGCACCCTAGGAATTTGGGAGAGGAAAATGCCAGGGTTGAGAAAGACTTTGGAGGGTGCAGAGAGCACTGTGGGGCTCGTTGTTCCTCTCTGCTGGGCCATTTCCCCTTAGGGATGAACTGAATGGTCAATTCTGTATTCAGGACTGGGAAGGCAGCTGCACTTTTGCTGAATCTGCTACAGGAAGGAAAAAAAAAAATCTGTATATTTCCATTTTCCTTAGAGAATGAAGCCTCTTCCCCAGAAAGCCAGCTTTCCATTTGCAAAAGCACCAGGGCAAAGGGATGGGAAAATCCCCGTGGTAGCTGCTCCCACACCATGCTCACCCTCAGGCCTCACCCCTCAGGCTCTGACGCAGGTGCAGAGACTGCAGAGGTGTTTCACAGAACTGAGCACTCCTGGCTCTGATCACCTCATTCCCATGGGGCAGCCCTGGCCAGGCATCCCAAAACAGCAAAATCCATGGATTCGTAATCACCTCTGAAACCATCAATACCTGGATCAATACCTGGATCACCTGAGGTCAGGCTGGGAGTCCCTGGCAGAGGGAAATCCAAGAGCTCTTGCTCTCTGTCCTGCCTGGACTCATGAAAGCTCCTCACCTGCCCTGCACACACCTCCAAGGGCAGCCAGAAAGAGGCTGTTCCCCCAAACAGGCTCCTCAGCTCTCCCTAGGGCAGGACCCTGTGCAGCCTGGGCATGGGAATGCCATCACAGCATGGGAATGCCATCCTGCCAGGAGAAAGCACCCTGAGATCCCAGAGCATGGCAGGAGCAGGCACTGCCCTGCAGCCCAGTGCTGGCAAGGACATCCCAGCCCATGGCAAGGTCACCCCCAGTCCATGGCAAGGACACCCCTAGTCCATGGCAAAGACATCCCAACCCATGGCAAGGTCATCCCAGCCCACAGAAAGGTCATCTCCAGCCCATGGCTAGGCTGGGCACAGGAATGCCATTCCACCAGGACAAAGCACCCCAAGATCTGAGAGCATGGCAGGAGCAGGCACTGTCCTGCAGCCCAGTGCTGGCAAGGTTACCCCCAGTCCAGGGCAAGGTCACCCCCAGCCCATGGGAAGGAAGACACTCAGGCACCAGAGTGACCAAAAGCCCTGAGCAGAAGAGGAGCAAGAAGTGAACAGTTGAGCCTAATTTGTGCAAGGTTGTAAATGAATTTCACTGTGGCAGATGGTCAGTGGATTATTTTCCAGAGGGTTAAGCAAGACCCAGATTAGGAAAAGCTGAGAAATTTTGATGTGGCGTGCAGGACGTTATCCTGGGGCTCAGGACCCTAGTGCATTTGAGGGGGTCCTGACTGTGTGTGAGGGTGAAGGATCCCCATCTGAGCAAAGCTGGGCTCTGCAAAGAGGGCAGATGTAGAGCCAAGCGTGCAGCCCCTGCACACCAGGTTGGCAACACCACCAAGAGGTGCCCCCCCCGCCGATATTTCCATGCCCTTAAAGCCAAGCTCCTGGCTGGGCTGGTTGGTGTCCTCGGCTGGGTCAGCCCTGTCTTAGGGGGGAAGTTTGAGTTCTCCAGGGGGGGCCGTGCTCTGCCCTGGCCCCGTGCAGGGCCGTGCCCACCGCCCACAGCCCCCAGCCTCTGGGCTGGCATCCCCGAGAGCCGGGCTGGGGCTGCCGTTCCGGGCTGGGCGGGGGGTGCTGCGCCGGCCCCGCACCACTCCCTGCCCTGATTTCCTGGTGGAAATCCCAGAGTCTTCTCCAGATCCAGCTCTGGTTTTGGGGACAGCCATCTCCCTCTCTCTCCTTCCTCTTCCCTCCTTCTGCTCTCCTTCCTCCTCCTCTCCCTCCCTCCTCTCCGCACTGTGCTCTCCGGGGGCTCTGGGTACCGCTGCAGCATCGCCAGCCCCCTCCATGCAGGCGGCTGGGGCGCGGGGCGGAAGGGGAGGGCTGCGGGGGCCAAGCTGAATGAATGGGCATCGCCTCGGTGCCGCTCCAGCCTCCGCATAGGGGCGAGGCGGCCGCACCGCACCGCGCCGCGGGCAGGGGGGGCAGCGAGGCCGGCCAGCGGCCGGGGCCGGGGCCGGGCCGGGCCGGGCCGAGCCGAGCCGGGCCCCCTGCCCAGCCCGCCGGGGCGCTGCGAGGAGCGGGCGCTGCCCTGCCGCGGGACCCGCACGGCCGGGCCAGGTGAGGAGGGGCCGCGGGGGAGGGGGGGGGGGGGGGGGGCGGGGGCGCCGGGAGCGGGGCGGGAGGGCGATGCGGGGCGCGGGGATGGACGGTGCGGGGCCAAGGTACGGATGGTATGGGGAACGGCTTGGACGGGGCAGGATGGAGGGTTGGAAGGTGCGGGGTGAAGGTCCGAGCGGTGCGGGAAGGTGCTGGCGGCTGCGGGAAGGGGCCGGCTGGTGCGGGAGGAATGGTCGGACCGTGCGGGAGGGATGGCCGGACCCTGTGGGAGGGATGGCCGGACCCTGCGGGGTGCGAGCCGGACGGTGCGGGAAGGGGCTGGCTGGTGCAGGGCTGGGCTGGCTGGTGCGGGAATGGGCAACAAGGAGTTAAGTGGCTGCGAAGCAACCGGGCTGAGGGCGTGTGTGTGTGTGTGTCTGTGTGTGTGTGCGAGAGATCCCGCACCCCCGGGGGGCGTGGCCCAGCCCACCCCACGCGTGTCCGTGCGGGGCAGCGGGCGGCCGGCTGCCGGTGCGGGCTGCGGCGTGGCGGGGCCGCGGCTGCGCAGGGGTGCGGGATCCACGGCAGAGCCTGGCCCCGCCGCTGCCTCGCTGCTCTCCGCATCACAAATATGTGCGTGTGCGGGAACCCCCGGCCCGGCGTGTGTGCGGGGACCCCCTGCGGAGCCGTGCTGGCTGCGGGACCCACGGCGCGGGGCCGGGGTCGAGCTGAGGGTGGCCCCGTTTCCCGGTGCGTGCCCTCCGCAGCGAGCCGGGGCGGGGGAGCGGCCCCAGCCCGGGCGTGCGGTGTGCGCGGCCCGCGCCTGCGTGTGCTCCGCTCGGGGTGCGTGTGTTCCCCTTGGATATGTGTGTGCTTCGCTCTGGGTGCGCGTGCATCTCTTGGATGTGCGTATGTTCCCCTTGGATGTGCGTGCGCGCTCCTCGGGGGTGTGTGCGCCCCTCGGGGGTTGTGTGTCACACACACGCGTGTGCAGCGGTCGCTGGTGATGTCCCTGCGGGTGTGCAGGGTGTGGGGGCTGGAGGTGTGTGCCAAGGAACGCACAGGGGTGATGGAGGGAGCAGGCACGTGTGGGGAGCTGTGTGAGCACACCCGTGGCCGGGCTGCCTGCTCCTGCCGGGCCCCAGCCTGGCTGCAGCCCCTGGTGGTCTCTGGGCACTTGTCCCCATGCCACGAGCAGCCACCGGCACCGAACATGGCCTCGACCTGTGTTTGCTGTGTCCTTGCCCTTGGCTGGGATGGTTTGCAGTGTGCAGGCAGTGGCTGCAGGCAGAGCTGCCTGACCCTCACCCTTCTTCCAGCGGGTTCTCCCGTGTAAAGGTGCTCCAGGTTGCCAAGAGCCAGTGGGGCTGTGGGGAGTGGAGCTGGCAGGGAATGGAGCTGGTTGGTAGCAAGTGGCAGTGTCTGGCAGGTCAATGCCTGCTGTCCCTGTCCCTGTGTGCCACCCCCAGTGCCCCTCCAGCTGCACCAAGGGCCTGGATCAGTCCCAGGGTGGTGGTTGGGTCATTGCACTATCATCAGACATTTGGAGGGGCGGACAAATGTTCCCCCCACGTGCCAGTCCCCTCCAGGAGAGAGGTGCCACATAACTAATTCTCCTCTGGGCCTTTGCGGTGACGCACTCTGGAAGCTCTCATCCAGCATGAGCCCAGGCAGGAACAGGATTTAGAGCCTTGCTGCCATCATTTCCATTGGAGTTTGGCACCAACATGCCTTTGAGGAGCAGAGCCTTGGTGACCGTCCTGACCCTGTGCCTGGTGTGGGGCCAGCACCCGCAGCACCAGGAGCAGCCATGTCCGTGCAGAGGCTTAGGACTGGCGTTCCACAGGACCTGGGCATCTTGAAGCATTTCCTGCAAAATGGACTCTTGGAGCCTCACGAATTCATCTTGGGCTGTTTCTCCTCCAAGGAAGCAGAGCACAGAGCCAGCCCAGGGACTTCTTGCAGGAAGCTGTCACCTGTTAGGAGCTGCCACTCCTGCTCTGGGACACAGGGCTGCTGCTTGTGCCAGCAGGAAAATGGGGCTTTTCCAGCTGTGGGCTTGGCAGATGTGGCTCCGGTGTCTGCAGCAGCCCGGCTCCCTCACTCCTCTCCATGTCCATGACGCACGGTATGGCTGGAAGCACGGCTGTGAGCGGCAAGGAACGGAGCAGCTCCAGGGAAACGTGCCACTCTGCAGCAGGTGACTCCTGCACCTTCCCACACCCTCTGCTGGGCCCAATTTCACCCTCGGAGCATCAACATCTGGTGAGCCAGAAAAAAATGTAAATCGAACAACCATCAGGAGTAATTGGAGACCCAATCGGAAATTGGTTTGCTACCTGCATGCCTCCCAGGCAAGCTTTTCCCTGTTAACCATTGTGCATCTTTGCATGAAAAACGAGGCTTTATTTCCAGCCTGGGTAGTGGCAGCGCAGCAGGATCGGGATGAGCACGCCGTGTCCCCTCTAATCTGCCCACAATCAGCACCGAGCGCTGCTGCCACCGCCGCAGAGATGGAGAGCCCTGGATCCAGATGGCAGCTGTCTTCCTCGCTGCCCGCACCCTCCCCTCGCCATCCACAGCACAGGGGAGCAGAGCAGGGGAGCAGCCCACCAGGACTAGCCCTGGGAGGGTCCTGTCCCTGACATCCCCCGTTTTGCTGCCTAGCTCAGGCCAGGGCCATCAGCTCATGCCGAGCGCTGCCAGACCCAGGCGA
This sequence comes from Zosterops lateralis, assembly GCF_965231275.1. Taxonomy (NCBI): domain Eukaryota; kingdom Metazoa; phylum Chordata; class Aves; order Passeriformes; family Zosteropidae; genus Zosterops; species Zosterops lateralis. The sequence goes on from NC_139776.1 coordinate 14,500,343, forward strand.
GGCAGTGCCAGGCTGCCAGGAGCTGGGCTGGCTCTCATTTGCTCTTGGATGGGGTTCAAGGAGCTGATTCGGAACCTGGTGGGGTTTTTCTTGCCCTGTTTCCAGGGGGAAATCCTGCCCAGGATCTGCAGCTGGCTGTGCTTGGACCAGTCACATTGGGATGGACAGCCCCACACTGCAGCACCACAGTCCCTTTGGGAGCGGGGTGGGGTATGCTGAGCACCCAGGGCAGGCTGAGCATCACCCACCTCCCACCAAGAGCCTGTTGGAAGTGGACTTTGGTCACACTCTCTGAGGCAAAGGGGCTGCAGGAAATCTCAGGCTGTCACTGTGGTGGTCAGGGGCAGTAATTTTGGGCAGTGAGGCTGCTTTGTTATTCTCATTTTGGGGGTGTGTTTAGCTCTGTGCAGAATAGACAGAGGCGAAGGTTCTGCTCAGATCTGTGAGGGAAGCCCTTGGCTCAAGGCTTGAGGTGCTGAAAGCTGGGTCTCTACAGCAGAGTTCTGCTGAAGCCACTCTCTGGGGGGTGGCACCAAGCTCCTGCAGCCTGGGCTTGGCATGCACTGCTCCCCATGGCAGGGTTTGCAGATGTCTGTGTTCCTCTCCTCATACCCGCTCACAGCTCTTTGCTGGGAGCTCCCTTGGGTCCCTCTGTGGGCAGAGACTGTGGCTACACTGACCATGCAGCTCGCAGTGGACACTGCTGTGGGCTCTGTGTGTAACCCCGTGGTTTGGGTGTGCAAGAGAAGGTCCTGAGCCTCTTCTTGCTGCAGAGATGTTGTAGAGGGAAGGTTTCCACCATGCTGAGCCCTCCCATGCCAGCTCTGGCTCTGCTCAGAAAGGCTCCCATGGGTGTCAGCCATTCCTGTGCTTGTCTGGTGGCTCTGGATCATGGGCTGTCAGGAAGATTGTCTTTCCTGAGAGCTTTGCCCAAATGAGGCCTGGCTGCAGCTCTTGGCCAAGAAAGCAAAGCTGCTGCAAGGACAGTACAACTTCCAGAGCTGCTATGGAGATCTCGTGGCAGAGGGTTGGAACCAGATAATATTGAAGATCCCCTCCAAGCAAACCAGTCTCTGATCCCATGATTCTATGGTCTTGGTGGGTTTATGCCCACTTGGGGAAAATGGGATTGGGGGAAAAGAGAGAGGCAGCCCCAAACCTACACTCTGCTGGCTGTGGGATTGTTTAGATGTTCCTGGGCCTGGCTTCTGCAGTCCCTAGGATGTGTGGACCCTTCTGCACATCTCTTGATCAACTCCCACAAGGAAGGGCCCCTTTTCCTCAGGCCTCCAGCAGCTGCCTTTGGGTTTGGTGTCCCCCTGTATCTCCCATGCTGTCCATTGGGCTGTTGCTGAGGACTTGGAGGAGCTGAGCTCTCTGCAGGAGCTTTGAGATGACACTTGTGCTCAGGAGGAGTGGTAAAGCCTGTGATGAGCATCATGAGAGTCGCCTTACGTCAAGTATTTAATATCCCAATTCCTGAACTGTTTGTCTCTGTGTGTCTCTGCGGGACAGGGACCACCCACACCACTTTCCCTGGCAGGTAACAGACGGATGACAGCACCAGCTTCCAGCCATTCCAGGGGGGAGCTGGACAGCCTGGCTGGGGGATGGGAGGCTTAGATCCCCTTCCCACTGCTCCCCTTTCAGCTGGCCTGAAGTATTTTCTGCACCCACAGTGTCTCAGGGCCTTGGTAGAGGAGCTGCTCTGGTGTGAGACGCCCCTCTGCACCTGGGATCCCCACGGGGAGGACAGAGATGAGCTGGTTGTGTGTCAGCCTGCTTTGGGTCAGACCAGAGTCCTTGGCTGCAGCTGCAGGGACCCTCACGGTTTGCTTGGGGAACATCCTCAGAGTGCCAGTGCTTTCCACCATTTTCTTACATCCGTGCTCCCCTGGCTCAGCCCCATCCCCTCCTGTGCCCTGCCCTGCTCTGTTCCCATTGACCACAGCCCTCCCCCAGGCACCTGCTGTCCCCTGGGCTGGCACAGCCCTGCCCAGCTCTCCTGTCCCTCACCTTCAGGGTGCCGCAGTGGCAGCTGAGCCCTCCTGGGGTGGGCAGGGGCTCGTCTTGCTGCTCCCTCAGCAGAGCAGCACCCCACAAGGTATTTATAGGAGCCGTAATGTTATTCCCCTGCCAAACTATTCCGGAAATAGGCTCAGTGTGTGTCATAGGAGAGAGGATTTTAATGCCACAGTTTTCACTGCAGGAATGAAGGTGACGCTCCCTCGCTGTTTTCCTTGACCGATTAATCCTTCCCATGGTGGAGATGGGATGGCTGCTCTGGGGCTTCAGCTGGAGCACCATGGGCTTGGTCAAGTCCTGGACACGGGCACCACAGCCAGGTGGGACAGGGACCTGCTGCCTTGCCCTGGGAACCACCTCCCTCCTGGGCAGAGCTGCTGGGGCAGCTGGGGCTCAGGTTAGGACTGAGCAGACCCAGTTGATGGACAAGGTCCATCACTTTGTCCAGTGATTTTCTTGTTCCGAATGGTTTGAGATGATTTTCTGAACAATCAGAAAGGGCTGGTTTGGTGTTTCTTTAATAGACCACCCTCCTTCTGTCTCAGCTGGGCACTGCTACTAGTTTGGGAAGAGCTCTATGTCCAGTGACAGTGATGTGTTAGGAGGTGTTTCAGCTGGCTGGAGAATGGAGCATTTCTCAATTGTCAGTCCTGACTGCTGTGGGGAAAAGCCTCTGGGATGGGAAAACTGATTTCATGGCAGGCCAAGATTTGGATTGTGCTTTCCAAGCAGGATACTGGGTATATGGAGGGACAGACAGATGGACCTTCACAGCACAGAGGTGTGTTCTGCCCCTGCTCAGCATGGACAGTGACATTCCCTGAGGGGGTGATGCTCATGGAAGGAGTGATGCTCCCAAAGGTTGGTTGTGTACCCTGCACAATGAGGCAGAAGGGATGGGCAGGAATGGGGCACCCAAGCTCCCCATGAGCTCCTCAGTCCTTCCCTGGGACTGGCCAGGCTCAGGAGTCCTGTCTCCAGCCCTGAGCTGAGGCTGTGAGCAGGGGACAGCAGCCCTCCTGCTACCCACACAGGAGCAATGAAGGCATGGGTGGGCTCAGAGCCCCCTGTGTGACCTGGGGACAGGAGGCTGCTGCACACTGGGGCTCCCTAGGTTTGGGCACCCAAGGAATAGAGCGAGGCCTCAGAGCCACAGGAGCTTCTGCCCATGTGCCCCTGTTGTCTCCTGTCCTCTGCTTGGAGCTGTGAGCTGGAGATGGAACCTTCCCCTGCTGTGGCTCCCCGGCAGCGTCTGGCCCTGCCCACCGGAGGTGTGGAGAGCCCCCACTCCTGGGGCTGCTGCCCAGCCAGGGCTGGTGGCTGGGGGTCAGTGGCTCCCTCCTGCCCCCCAGCAGTGCTTCCCACAGGGACAGCAGCCAGGCCTTGCAGAGACAGCTCAGAAACTGGGAACTGCTGAGCTGGGGAAAAACGCCCTTCCCACACAGCCCAGCCTGTCCTCCGCCTTCCCTCCCCCCTTTCTCCCCTCCCCAGTGCTGCTGTGGGGAGCTGCAGATCACAGTCAAGGGCTGGAGCCCTGCAGGATGGACACAGCTGAGCTCCAGGGCAGGGATGGGATGCTGTGGGTATCCCCTGGGCCCGGCCCTCCTGCCTGCAGGTCCCCTTTGCCTCCTGCCTTTGGGGAGAGGGTGCTGCAGGTGGGACTGTGACACTGGGGTCTGAATTCCTGCCCACACCTGCATGGCTCCCATCCCCCAGGCTGCCTGCCCTTGGCCTTTCCACCTCGGTGTTTTCCAAGCAGTCGTTCCCCTCTTGGGTGGCTGCTTATGCTGAGATCAATGCTGAGAGCTCTCCTCCTCCTCCTTGCTGCACTGTCCCTTAGGAGGGACCATTCAGCCTGCTCCTCCTCCTCCTTTTCCACTTCATTAATGAGTCTCTTTGCACTAAGAAGTCGTGATAGCTGCCGGGGGACCTGGGAGGGCCATAGAGAGCAACAGGGAGGCCACTAGCCCAGCTCCTGGGATTTAGGATGCTGGGTACTGGGGTTGGGATACTGCGGGGCTGCCTTGGTGCTGACTGAGCCCCTGGCACAGCACAAGGGGGGTGGGGGAAGAGGGAGGGGACAGTCAGAGGGTCTTTTGCCTACATGCAGTGGCAGGAGGCAGAGAAAGCAGCTTGGGGCAGCTCCAGCTGCTCTGTGGTTTGGTCCCATTTCTGCCATCCATAGTGTTCTTCACCCTGCAGCAGGGCTCCTCCTCTGGGGGTGCCATGGGCAGGGAGTGGCCACTAATGCTCCCACAGAGGCCTGTGGATCTCACAGGAGATTTCCACTGGCCTTGGTGGCCTTCAGATCTCGAGGGCTGCACGTGGCAGAGGGTGGGGGTCTTGGGCAGCCCCCAGCGCCACAGCCAGTGCCCATCCCCAGCACGTGCACGCTGGCAGCAAGAGTGTGACACCTACACGTGGTGTAGAAGAAGCTGGACTTTGCAAACACATTCTGTGGGCATTGCTTTAATTTCCCAGTGTCTCAACACTCTCCCAAACCTGAGAAACTGAGATGGTTTCTGCTCTGCGGAGAGGGAGGCTCCTGTTGTCACTCTCTCACATACGCACGCATCACACACACACAGAGACTCTTGATTCCTCTCCCTTCCCACTTTCCTCCTCCAAATGACTTCAAACACTTTATGAAAATGTTATTTTCTTCCAAACTGTTGCCTTTCTGCCTTGCTCTCCTGAACAGCCTGTTGGATTTCTTTGGGCTCCCAGTGTGTAGGGGTAGGGATGTCCCTGCAGAAGGGGGAAGGTGCTGGGGTGGCTGTGCTGGGGGGGCTGAGGTGTGCTGGGGGGGAACACCAAACCTGCCCATACTTCTAGTGGGGCTCATCTGATCCTTCAAAGTTGTTCTGGATTGAATCACTGAATCCCAGAATGGGATTGAAAAGGTTGGAAGGACATCACAGACCATCCAGTCCCATCTGCCTGCCGTGGGCAGGGTCACCTTCCAGTAGATCAGGTTCCTCCAAGCCCTGTCCATCTGGTCTTGGACACTTCCAGGAATGGGGCAGCCACAGCTTAGCTGGGCACCCTGTGCCAAGGCCTCAGCATCTTCACAGGGAAGATTTTTTTCCAAAAATCCAATGCAATAGAGCAAACCCCTCCTGACAAGGTAGTGCAGTGAGGACACAGCTCAGAGGTGCTCTCCACGATGCTGTGGGGGTCCTGTTCTCCAGGAGCATGTGGGAAGATGCCCCCAGCACCGTGGCAGCCTGACTTCCCCAGGCAGAACCTGTTTCCCCTGTCCAGAGCAGGCTCTGCTATCAGAGCATCCTCTGGGCACACAGTGCCCCAGGCCAGGCTGGAGGAGGGCTGGAGTGAACCCCTCTGCTGCCTATGGCAGGGGCTGACTCACTGCACTCTCCAGTCACAAGCAGATGGATGATTTGATCACCTAGCAACTGAAATAAGTCGCAGATTAAACCATCATCCCCCTGGGTGGCAGGGACCAGGCAGCCCCCAGCCACTCCCCAGCCCTGGCCTTCCCTGAGATGGGGCTTGGGAGCTCTTTCCTGCCACCCACACCCCAGCAGCAGTGGCTCCAGGGCTGAGCTGGGTGCAGGGAGGGAGGGGGTCCCTCAGGACCAGCTCCCAGGGAGAACCAAGGGACATCTCCAAGCATGCACAGAGGGACCAGGTCTCTGGCACCCTTTGGACAGGCTGCTGATGGTCTGGGGCATCCAGAGATCCTCTATCAGGAGAGAGAAGCTTGTGCCAGGACCTCCAGAGTGAAGTTCCTGGGAGACTAAACTCGGAGAACTTTGGATGGGATCTGCTGACCCCTTGTCACCCCCTCCGCCACCAGCTCTGAGCGTCCTTGGCTGCAGCCCAGTCCCTTGCCTGGGACTGTCCAAGCCAGAGAATAATCTTGGCATAGTGTGTTCATTCCAGTTGTTCCATCATGGGCAGTGGGATTTTGCTCCTGGCAGAGTCCTGGTGCTGCCTGAGGTGGCATTTATCTCCTGATGGCTCCTGCCACCTCCAGAGGATCTTGGCACAGGGCTGCCCCATCCCTGGCAGTGTCCAAGGCCATAGTGGGATACTGGAAGGTGTCCCTGCCCATGGCAGGGTGTGGCACTGGATTTAAGATCCCTTCCAACCCAAACCATTCTGGGATTCTGTGATCCCACCACAGCCCTGAGGGGGATGGGCCCTCCTGGGGCAGGGGCTGAGCTGAGCTGGAAAAGAGTGCTGGGTAGGGAGAGGGGCAGGAGGAGGTGTGAGGATACTGTGAGGTTTGGGGTGCCCATGGCACCCACCTGGAGCTAGGGGAGTCCTTGTGCTGCAGAGCCTTTAATGGCTCCAGCACCAGTGCCTGTGGGAGGTGGGGCAGTGGGGACACGCCTGCACTGGCCACAAATTCCAGTGTCCTGTGGGAGGACACCACTGGACCAACTCCTGTTCCCATCACACCGCTCTGGTGTTTGGACCTCGTGGCAGTGTGGCAGTGGCTCACACGTTTTCTGTGGGGAACCCAGTATGAGCCAGGCCAGGGTCTGGAGGGTGGGATGGAAACCACCAATCCATCACAACTGCCCCAGACCAATGCAGTCATCCCCTCCCCAGAAGGAAGCTTCCATCAGGGCTGTGCCAGGCCATCCTGGGTGCGGAGCTGTGGCTGCTCTTTGTCCTGCGGCCGCAGTGCCAGCCTGGAGCCATCCCAGTGCCAGCCCAGAGCCATCCCAGTCTCAGGCTGGGGCCATCCCAGTGCCAGGCCAGGGCTATCCCAGTGCCAGGCCAGGACTATCCCAGTGCCAGCCCAGAGCCATCCCAGTCTCAGGCCAGGCTGGTGGCAGTGCGGCACGGCCAGGCCCAGAGGAGGGCTTAGGAAATAGGGCAGCCCAGCTGGCAGCTGCTCTTTGTGGGACACTGATATAATTAGATGAGACACCCTGTTCTGTGCCGCGGCAGGCGCGGTGCCCTGCGGCCCCGGGAGCCCCGCAGCCCTACTTTGGTGGCACTGCTTGTCCCAGCAAAGATGAGCAACTTCCAGTGGGGAGCCCTGCCTGGTGGGCTCCTCCCTCACTCTTTCCTGGCTGGGTGACCATGTGTCCTCTCCTCTGCTGGGGTTTGGTGGCTTTGGGAGACCCTGGTGAGCTGCAGGAGAGGCTCAGGCAGGTGGTAGTTGCAGGAGCTGGGTCAGCCCCTCATCCCAATGGGCTCATCCCACTTCCCTGCCTGTAGGATGGAGTGACCAAATCCAGTGCCTGCCACAGCTGCAGGATATCGGACTGGCCTTGGGGCCTAAGTCCCATAGGCAAACCAGGGGTTGGAGGGGTCACTTTGAGTCAGGCTTTAACCTCATTAGAGAACTCCCCAAACTCCATCTGCTCTGCCTCTGGAGGGCCCTGTCTCCCGTCCCATCCTGGTGTTCAGAAATGCCCATGCCTGAGGCACCCAGCATATCTGTGCATCTCTGCCCCAGAGCATTCTGCACATCTTGGGCTGATCCTCCAGGACTGGTCATCCTCAGGAAGATGAGTTGTAGCTATTTGGGAATTACCAGCTGGGGCTGTCAGGTATGGGGTTAGGTTGGAGATCTGGAAAAGGTTCTTCCCCAGAGGATGCTGGCACTGCCCAGGCTTCCCAGGGAATGGGCATGGCCCCGAGGCTGCCAGAGCTCCAGGAGCCTTTGGACAGCTCTGCCAGGGATGCCCAGGGTGGGGTTGTTGGGGTGTCTGTGCAAGGCCAGAGGTTGGACTGGATCATCCTTTGTGGGTCCCTTCCAACTCAGGGTATTGTGTGGTTCTGTAGGAACTCCTGCTTTGTGATTTTGACCTCAGAACCACCAAATGCAGCCATTTATGCCCCTGCCAAGAAGCCAGGAATGTGTTTGGCATTCCCATTCCTCCAGCCACTTCCACAGGGAAGACCTTCCTCAGACCAAGCCAGGTTGATCAGGATCCCTCTGCCAGGCTCCCATCTTGGTCCAGGTAGATCTGTGGGTTCTCCAGGATCATCCCATAGCCCATGGCAGGAGCAGGCAAGGCTCTGTGGACAGAGGAAAATTTCAGAGAAAGCTAAGAAGGAATTTATTTCTATAAACATCTGTTTACACTGAGCTCCTGGTTTCCACTGGAGCTGGGAAGCTGCTGTAGCCTTCCTGTCTCAGTGGGGTATGAAGGGATATTCCATGTGCCTTGGGCTCAGGGCTGGGGTCTTGGAGCTGTTCTCCTGGCAGTGAGAGGGGCAGGAGTGAGAAGAGCAGCTGCTTTGACATCTCCCACCTTGGGGAGGGTGTCACCCCCTTAGGGGTGCCTGGGACTGGGGGGATACATGGGGACATTTTTCATGAGAAGTCACAGCATTGTGGCCTTTGGGGAATTTGGTGGGAGGAGGAGCCCTGGCTCACCATGACTGCTGGTCCTGGGCAGTGCCCTGAGCTGTGGGGTGCAAGGGCGTGCAGGTGGGGCTGTCCTGCTTCAGTGCTGGCACAGGAGGGTCCCTCTAGCAGCCTGTGGTGAGGCCCCAGTGTAGGAGAGGTTTTGGGAACTTCCCAAGTTTTCCTGAGACTCACTGGGCTGTGACAGAGCTGTGGGAACAGCACGAGAGGAGCAGGGGTGGCAGCAGAACTGAGTGCTGCTGGGGACTCCCATGGCATGGGGCATCTCCTGCCCTTGGCAGTGCTGTGAGAGGCTGGGGGAGGCTGGAGAGAGAGGCATTTTTGGTTGGAAAGACAGAATGGTGGAGAGCAGAGCACCAGTGTGGCTGGAGAGGACTCAGCTCTGCCCTGGACCCAGCCCAGGCACCCCTCAAAGGGAGTCTCAGTGAGGGCTTTGTGGCCAGGGAGAGCCCCAGGTCACCCCTGATCCAGGCCATCCCTCATCTAGGTCATCCCTGGTCCAGGCCATCCCTCCTGTTCCTCTCCCTGAGGATCAGAGCAGCTGCTGCCCAGCACGGAGCCCTCAGAGCCTCTTCTGGGGAAAAACTGTCCTGTCCCTTGACATGTTCTATCCTCCAGTGCCATTTCTGCTCCCCCCTCGCTCTACAGGTGGGATGGAAAGGTTTCTGCTCAGCTGGACATTTTTTGGGGAGGGTGGCTCTGTCTGTCCTCCCCTGCAGGAGTGAAGGAGCAGCTCCCTAGAGAGTCCTGGGGCCCCTGGGGCCTGGGCTGGCATTGCTGGGAAAGGGCAATTTCACCGGATGCCCAAGGAGGAGGGAGGAACAAACCCAGACCTGTGGGTTTGATGAGGTCATCCCAGGTTTAAATCAAGCTCCAGCTCTCCTGTTTTCCTCAGTGATGGGAAAGGTGAAAATGGAAAGGAGCCAGAGAATCGAACCCAGGGCAGCTGCACCCTGTTCCAGGAGTAACAGGAGATGCTGGAAAAATGATTCTCAGCTGGCAAAGCAGACAGGGACCTGCTGGGGGCTGGAGACAGCCACACACAGCTCCTGCAGTGAGAGCCTAGCTGGCAGGTTGAGCTCCCCACTCGGAATGGGAGCAGAGGGACAGGGAGGACCCGGGAGCCCGGCAGATGTGCTGGCCAGGGGCTTCTCATCACCTCTCTGAGCACCTCGTTCTGCCAGCACTATCTCCTCCCCAGCTGAGGAAACACAATATCTATTTTTTCAGTGAAATTCACTGGGTTTCTAACTTTTATCATAATGGGAACAAAAGATTTTGCTCTTCCTGGAAGGCCATAGATCTCCAGATGTAACTAGCACAGTGGAGGAGCTGCAGTTTGGTCAGGGGATGTTCTTCCCCCAGCTGCTCTGCTGGGAAATAGGTAGCTGCAAAAACCATGCTCAAATGCTGTAAAATGTATCTGGCTGTGGGTCCTGTTCTCTCTCAGCTCATGTTTGTAGGCATAAAGAGCTTTTAGAGGTAGATTAACTTCATTAAAATTGAAAGCACTCATTAATGGCACTCTAACTCCTCAGGTAATGGCTGGGCCAGGCTCTGTGGTGAAGCTGCTCCTCTGTGGGTGCCTGTGACTGCACCTGAGGCTTCCCTCTGCCTTCCCAGTGGCTTTGCAATCCTGTGTTGGGTGATGCTGTGCCAGGGCTGTGCCAGGGCTGGCTCAGTGCTCAGGGGCAGCAGGGTGGGACACCCCAGGGTGGGTCCTACTGGGCTGGAGGGCAGGGAGATCCCTACTCTAGTGCTCTGGGGATGTGGCTTGTGTTTCTTGCTCTGTGTCTCTCCCGTGAAAAGTCTCGGAGCACTTTGGGAGGGAGCTGAGCCTCCGGGCTTGATGCCCATCACTGGGGCGGGATGTGGAAGGGCTGTGTTCTGGGGAATGGAGATGCACTAGGATGAGGTTTGAGGAGGCCAAGGTTGTAGAGCTGTTTCTGAGGTGTTCCTGAGCCCACCTGTGCTCCTACCTGACCCAGAGCAGGTATCTCACCCAGGAGAGAGAAGCCTGGTCCTGTAAGGAGCTACAGGGAACACAGGGACCCTGCCAGGGACAGCGAGGGCTCGGAGGGGTCTGAGGCCCATCCTGGGCTGGGACAGTGTCCCGTGCCTGGACATTGCCTGAAGGAGGGGTCCAGAACAGCCTGCATGCACTTGGCATCACCCAAACCCTACAGGCTGCTGCCCCATGCCCAGCAGGTGAGCACAGGGGCCACGGGTTCCTCTCGGATTTATAGCCATGCCTGGCTGCACCCCACGGCTCTCAGGGACCCCCAGCCCAGCACGGACCTTTGCTCTTGGAGTCCTTCCCCAGCCAGACCCAGCCCTCTGGCACAGGAGGCCAGGGTCCCTGGAGGCTGGGGTGCTTGTGCTGCTTCCCAGCCCCTGGCAGGACTTGACCCAGGAAGGAGGGTCCATGTCCCCCTGGGGCCGCACAGGTGGCCCCAGCCCAGCCTCAGGCTGCCCTTCCCAAGCAGGAGCAGCAGATCCGATTTGTCTGCCCTGCCTTTGCTGGCCCCACTAAGCAGGTTTTAATCTTGTTAAATAAATAGGAGGTAATGGCCACAGGGCTGGGAGCCAAATGGCCTGGGAGCATCCTTGGGAGCCGGCCGGCTCTGCAGCGGGGCAGGACCAGCTCTAGGAGCAGGGATGGGGTCGAGCAGAGCTGCTGGCAGCAGGGCTTTGGGGTGGGCCTGGGGGTGGTCCCGGGCTCGCTGCTGGAGGTGCTCACGACACTGCTGCCTTCAGAGCAGTTTCTAAATGGCTGCTAAACAGCACTGTCAGAAGCACACTCATCTTCCCGTCCTAATTAGTGGATCAGACAGTAATTTGTAATCCATTTGAATAGGAAGATCTGAGTGTCTCGCCCTGGAGCCTGGGCAGGACATGGGGATGGCATCGTAGAGTAGAGCTCTCAGGGCAGGGATGAGGGCTGTGTCCCCTTGGTGCCTGCAGGAATTGTTCTCCCCTCAGGTTCCATGAGTCTCCTGCTTTCTTCAGAGTTTTGGCATTTTCATTTCTCTTCGTGGTACCCAGCACAGCATCCCCAGCAGCAGGGTCACAGGTCACCTCCTGCTGTCCCCACGGTGGTGGGAGTGGCAGGGCACCGTACCTGGTCACCAGGGCCCTTTGCAGCTCTGGCAAACCAGCTGGGCATGGCCACACAGGAGATGGGATGGGCTGGGGCCAAAGTAATCCCCCAGGGCAAACCCATCCTAGGGGTCTGGTGTTTGTGTTTTCAGTGCTGAGGATAAAATGAGACCTGGAGCAGAAGGATGGGAAAAAAGCAAAAAAGTCGGAAAACAAGAAGTGAAAGAGGAAGAGGATGGGGGTGTGAGATGAGTAGATGACAAGGCAGAGAGCAGGAGCAGCCCCGGGTTGGATGGGCAGGGAGAGAGGCTGGGCTGGGGCCGTCCAGAGCAGCGTGTGGAGCAGGAGCTTGGCGTGACGGCCACAGCTTAACCCACAGCGCCTCTGTGGCCCTCGGACAGAGCACAGCAGCAAGGCAGGGGTGGGGATGGACGTGGGGTCCCAGGGGATCCCAGCAGCTTCCCTGCACTGCAGGAGCAGTGGATGGGACAGTGGCCATGGTGCAGAATGGGGCTGAGCCAGGGAAAGGTGACAGGCAGTGGGGTGGCCTCGGGTGTTGGGCTGACAAACAGTTCTGTGTTCGTGGGCAGGGGTGACAGGCAGGGTCAGGCTGTGGCAGAGCCAGGGGCAGCAGCATGTGGGACAGGGTCACACTGCCCTCACCAGGGTGGCACCGAGCAGCTCCGTGCTGGCAGTGACTTTAGCATCAATTAGCTGGGGAAAATCACAAGTGTCCTGCATACATTAACCTTTAGAAACGCCGGTGTTCGACGAGCAGCCAAAAAGCATGGGGGAGTGAGGCAGGCAGCGCTCAGGGTGTCAGCCCTGGGTGAAGAGCCTGGCCCGGGGACATGGCCAGGGGACACAGCCTGGGGACACAGCCCAGGGACATGGCCCAGGGACACGGCCCGAGGGCACGGCCTGGGGACACGGCCTGGGGACACGGCCTGGGGACAGCCACCGCGGGGCAGGCGGGAGGACAGAGACGTCCCAGGGTGCAGTGCAGAGATCCTGGTGGAAGGCAAGAGCTACAGGCAATGACTTCAAGGAACAGCCCTCTCCTGCTGCATTCCCTGCCTCTAGCGAGTGTGGGTAATGGCAGCAGTGACTCACCCCATTTACTCACCGCTAATGACGAGCAGGGTTCCGGGTGACTCCGGCTTAGATAAACCCAGCCTCTCTCCCAGATTCCCATTAATAGGGCAGAGCCACCTGCACAGACAGCATCATCTTATCCATGTTCCCCCTGGTCCCAGCCCCCCACAGCTCCCCTGATGCTGAGAATCTGCACCAGAGCCAGAGGGAAACAGAGAAAGGGAGCGATTTTGAGATGAGGCTCACTGGAGGCTTTAGGACCCACGTGCTCCAGTTTTGGAGGTCATTCTTAAAACCCACCCCACAGCTGCACCCCAAGACAGCTGCCCACATGTCCATGGAGGGGGTGCTTAAAGCTCCCAGCTCCTGGAGAGCCAGCAGGAGGTGTTTGTGGGATGGAGGGGCAGCATGACCAGAGCAGGGAGTGAGGCGCCTCAGGAGCTGCTCTCACTGCAGTTCCTGCTCTTACAGAAAGTTCTGGATCAGGAGGGGTGAGCTCCTTTGGTGGTGAACTGGAAGACAAGCCTCAAGCCAGGCCTGACTGTGATGGCTGGCAGGGAACAAAACACAGGAGCAGGGTCACCATGTGGAGCAAGGTCAATATCCAGAGCAGGGTCACCCTGGAGTAGAGTCACTGTGTGGAACGGGGTCACCATGGAGCAGGGCCTTTGTGCATGTAAGAGCCTGGATCCAGAGAAGAGCAATCTCAGCTCTCTGGAAGAGCTTGTCCCAACAGCGTGCCCAGCTCACTGCCCTGCTTGCCCCAGTGGGACCTGCTGTTGGGTGCCTGCTGATGGCAGAAGGTCCCAGCCTGACCCCCGTGCTTGGGTGCGTGTCCCCCAAACCCCAGCCCCTCTGTGCCTGCCAGGGTTGTGAGTCACAGAGCCAGGATGAGCAAGAGCCTGAGGCAGTCACACGGAGCTGTCATCACTGCCGTGGGCTTGCCTGCCAGCCTGCCACACTTGTCACGCTCCCCAGGGACGAGTTGGTGGCCCCAGGCATCACTGCCTGCTTTAGGCAAACCAGGGGCCACGCCACCACAGGTCCTCCCCTGCAGGCACTCCATGTGCAGTGGGAATGTTGACACCAGCATTAGCCCTGGAATTGATGGTGCCAGGCTTTGGTGGGATCAAACCCTGCTCCCTCCATGTGCTGGCAGCACACTCAGCTCTGCCTCCTGCAGAGGGACCTGGGGGATGTAAGGAGTCAGAATGTGCCAGGCTGGTTGTGAAGCCACTGCAGGAGCAGGATGCGAAGATGGAAATGGAAATGATGCTGGGGTGTGAGAGGTGGGGAGGGGCCCTGTGGGGAAGGACACTGAGCTCCACCTGCTTTCCTGGTGGTGCTGCTTCCCATAGGCTCAGGGGGGGCTGGAGAATGGGCTGCCCTGTCCATCCTCCATGGTCACACCGTGCCTTGTCTGCAGTGGCATCCTGGCCAAGAGCCAGGAGGAGAACTAAGAGTCTGAGAACAGAATTCTCTGCCCATCCATCTTTGGATGCTGGATACATCCAGACCACTCCTAGGATGGTTCCTGCCTGTGCTCATCCCAAGCCAAGTGGGATTGGAGGGGTCAGGGCCTGGTCCTCGGGGCTGGGGAGGTTTTCTGAGGCCCGGGCTGGAGGCTGGAGCCGAGGCTGCTCCCATGCTGGCAGGGCAGGGGCTCATCCTCCATCCTAACCAGGAATGTGTTGGCTCACTTGGATCAGAGAAACTCCTCCTCATTCAAAGGGGCTGGACAGAGGGAACAGTGGGAGCTTTCTGGGGACTCCACAGGCAGTGTGGAGCAGGGGCTGGAGAAGGATTTTGGATGTGGCGGGTGCCAGGCTCATCAGGGCAGCCCTGGCACCTGCCCTGCCAGTGGGTGAGGGCTTCCTGCAAATCCATCCTCAAACTGCCTTAGGCCAAACCTGGGGTTGGAGCTGCTTGGTTTGCTGTAAGGAGGTACTTGGCAAGTGCCCCACACTCTGCCTGGGCTGCTAGGTGTCACCTCTGGGCACAGAGACCTGCCAGGGCTGTCCCCAGGACTCAGTGGGGTCAGCAGGACCCTGTACATCCCTCACTCAGCCCTGGCACTGGCCACTTGGGGGGCCCAGCCTGCCCAGACCAGCTGTGTGTGTGGGTGTTGGACAACAAGAATTCCTTTCGAGATGTCTTTTCCCCCTTTTCCCCCTGAATTAGCAGATCTGGGGCAGAGCTGGCTGTTGGTGTGTGACACACGCACACGGGGCTGTGTCTATGCACTATCCTGACATCAAAGGGGGGTGTGATGTGTCTCTGGCAGTGCAGGCAGCGGGGGGACACTGGCTTTTGGGAGAGAGGAGGGTGTTATCAAAGGGTTACAGACAGCTCCTGGAAAGGAGAATGAGGAATAAGGATGGAGTGCATAGAGCTGGAGCAACAGTGAAGTGCTACAGAAGCAAATTTTCTCCTGGTCTTTTTATCTTCCCTCTTACTACAGCAGGGCAGGAGTGAAGCCCTCATGGCAGGGCTTGGTTTTTATTTTAAGGCAAAGGAATCTGCAAATGTGGTAGGTGGAGGGAGATGAGGAGTTGTTTGGGGAGGAGACTGAAGGAATGCCGCCCCCCCCCCCCCCCCCACCCAAACACACCACAGTGGGGCTCAAGGCAGAAGGGGCTGCTGAGCTCCTTAGCATGGGGACACCTCAGGTGTCACGGCCTGCGCTCCTGGGGAGTTCAGCACCTCTGCACCAAGCAGCCCAAGCATTTGGAGGGAGCATTTCCCAAAGTGCCATAGGAGCTTGGGAAGTTGCTGAGCCTTTGGCACCCAGGTCAGAGCAGGAAGGTGTAAAACACCTGGCCAGGCACTGACCTGGGTCTGCCCCAGCTCCTGAGGATGGACAACCCCTGGGACCCCCATTCCCTGGAGTCCTTCAGCGCGTCCAGCCCTCAACCCTGTCTGCTGCTGCCTGTCCTGCCTACCCTCCGTCCCAGCACGGCAGGGTGCAAATGCCAGAGGCATCCCTACATCTCCTCCTCTGGCACAGGAGGGGATGCCCAGCTTGTTCTCAAACATGTCCCATCACTGCCCATGACCTCAGCTGGACCATGGCCCTCTCTGGGTCCAGCCAGCCCTGCCTCCAGCCCCAGGCTGCTGCCTGGCAGCCGTGTGCCAGCTGACACTCCCTCCTGTTCTGGGGGAGTCTCCGGGCATGGGGCTCGGGGCTGTTCCATCCCAGAGAGCTTCTGTGTCTCCCTCCTCTCTGCTTCACCTCTCCCCACCCCAAGGAGGACAGTGGCAGTGATGCCACCTCCCAAGGCTGTTCCCTAAAGGACTCCACACCCAGCCCTTGCCCCACCCGGAGCTCTCTACACTGGAGCATTTGGCTGAGTTCCCTCTCCATGGCACAGCTGGTAGGGGGACGCAGCCAGACTTAATTCAGGGCTGTTCTGCCGCAAAACTGGGGTGGAAAACTGCAGGAGAAAGATTTCCAAGCCGGAAACTGTGAGTTTCTGCAGGGAGGCAGTGCTGGGGGGTCCTGGTGGAGGTGACAGTGAGCCTCAGCACGGAGCTGGAGGTCAGTGCCCCTGGAGCCGGGAGAGCAGAGATGGCAGCGAGGCTGGAAGTGCTCCTCGTCCCTCCTGCTGGAGGATCCTTGTCTGCCTCGGGGGAAGCCTGGGAGGCAGAAAGGCTCCCGCTGTCCTCTGAGCAGCCAAGGTCGTTTCTGGGAGTTGGTGCAGCTGCCAGCTGCCACGTGGCTCGTGCCCGCAGGAGCACAGGGTAATTAGCTTGAAAGACGGTCAAGCAGCATGGGAGATGGGCAAGGAAAGGAGGGAAACGGCAGAGCTGCCCCCTCCAGGGCAGCTGGGGACTCTCCACTCCAGAGGTACCTCTCCACGCCCAGGCCTTCACCCCTGGAGCGGTGAAGATGAGCGTGGGCACGTGTGGGTTGCGGGTGGGAGCTGGCTGTGCTGGCTGTGTGTCCCACAACACCCGCCATGTCCCCACGCCCTGCCTGGCCTCCCTGGACAGGTGGGGTTTGTTCCAGCTCAGCACCCTCGTTGCTTTAAAGGGGAAGAGTCACTCTGATCCGACTGAGAAACATGGAACAACCGTGCTGAGGCCAGCAGCAGATGGAGGGAACAGCCTGGCCAGTCAGGCAGCCATGGCAGTGCCCTCTGCAGTGTCCCTCAGTGATAGCAGTGCCCTCTGCAGTGGCAGTGTCCCATGCTGATGGCAGTGTCCCTCAGTGATGGCAGTGTCCCCCAGCAGTGGCAGAAGTGGAGCTGCTCCTTGGCATGGAGCCACTTCTGGTCTATCTGTGCCTGGTGACTCCCTGCATTGCTGCTTTTCCATCTTTGGAGTCATCCTGTTCCTTGGGGTTGGAGTATCCAGGGCTGGTTGCGCCCTGAACCTTCTCCTGGTTAAATTTCTGTTGAGTTCCAAGGGGAGTCTGGCCCAGGGGGCTCCCACTGCCCTGGGACTGGGGGCAGGGGCTGTGTCTGCCCTGGAGGGGACAGCTAGTGACTCAGACAGCAGCACCAGTGTCCCCAAGCTGGGCACAGCTGGTCCTGCTGTACTGGTGTGCTGGGTGACTGCACTCCGGCACCAACATTCCAGCACAGATTTTCAGTGCTCCGTGGGCGGTTTCAGAGATCCTGGACATGGTGATCCTGGCAGCTCTCCTCCATGGCTGGGTGGGCGGTAGTGCTTCTCTGTTGTGTGCATCTCACTGCCCAGATCCTGCTGGGGATGGTCCAGGGTGTTTCTCCAGGGAATGATGCTGCAAGCCTGAACACTGCCTTAGCAATTGTTCCCATCCCTGGGAGATGAAGGCTCCTGGGCTGCTGCATCTCCTTGTCCTCTTGTGTGGGATCAAGGGGCCATGAGTCAGGGCTTTGGGTGAGCCAAGCACCGTCCCTGGCTCTTCTCTTGGCTCTCAGGATTTCTTTGGCAAGGCCTTGCCCCTCTATGCCCCATGATATCCAGTTGCAGGCAGGTGTAGGGCTCACTGGACATACTGGAGACTGAAAGACATTAAGTTTTTGTGCTGATGTTGTGCAGGGCTGGGATCTGCAGTGTGTGGGGGCATTTACTCTGTGTGTGGGGGCAGCCCCAGGCCAGCATCGTGCCACTGTCCCCCGAGTGCCCACTGAGATCAATCTGCTTGTGGGTATTAGTCTGGGAAACCTCCTGGAGGATGCTTTGGGGTCTTGTGGGCACGTGGGTCATCCAGGGCATTGGAGCAAACTGTTTTTTAAGGAAACCAAGTAGGGCGGTGATCTGCTGGGGCCAAGCGAGTTTCAGACCTGGGAGGGAGTGGTTTGGGAAGCAACTGGAATGGAAGGCTCTGATTGGGGTTCGGATATGAGGGAACAGGAGCTGGAGCCTGTTGGAGATGCCTGGATCCTGAAAGAAAAGGCAGCAGAGTGTGGGGAGATGGTCCCTTGGCTGTGCTGGGAGGGTGTGGAGGTGTCCTGGTGGTGGCTCACATGGGCAGAGAGGGTGGCACAGCACTTTGTGCCTTGTGATGAGCTGCAGTGATAGGCATGGTGAGGCCGGAAGCAGGAAGAGTCACAGAGGGGATGTTGGGGTGCTGGGACTGTGATGTCCTGCTCTGCTGCTCTGGGGGTAGCAAGTCTGGCCCTCCTCAGCTGGGCTCACCTTGGCTCCTCTGCTCTCCCCCAGCATGGATGGGACCCATCCCAAGGCTCTGCCCAGGCTGCCTGGAGGAGCAGCCTCTGCTTTGGGTAGGGCTGGGTCTGCTCAGCCCCTCGTACAGACAGGCCAGTTGGGAATTCTTCTGCTTTATTAACTCAATTTACTTATTCCGACCCAAATGTCTTTCCCACCTTGCCAAGGAAGCATCTGATCAGCAGCAATTAGCAAAGCAAACTGCAGTAATGACCTTTCTGGGTGTCTGGGAGGTGCCCTCAAGGAACACTCACCAGATGTTTGGGGAGCTCTTCAGGGGCAGAGGCAACTCTGGGGCTGTGTGGGGTGGCAGCAGTGTCACCTGGGCACATCTCCACAAGCACAGCCTCTGAAACCAGGGGAGGGAGCCTGGGGAGGGTCCAGGAGCAGCTGAGGAAGCTGGGGGGGCTCAGCCTGGAGAAAAGGGGCTCAGGGGGCACCTTCTGGCTCTTTACAACTCCCTGTGACAGGAAGGTGCAGCCAGGTAAGGGTGGAGCTCTGCTCCCAGGGAACAAGGGACAGGATAAGAGGAAAAAGCCTCAAATTGTGCCAGGGGAGGTTAAGGTTTGGATACTGGAAATTTTGAAAATTTCTTCATGGAGAGGGTGGTCAGGCACTGGCACAGGCTGCCCAGGGCAGTGGGGGAGTCACCATCTCTGGAAAGTGTTAAAAAAACTTGTGGATGTGGCACTTGGGGACAGGGATTAGTGGGCTTGGCAGTGCTAACCCTAATCCTAAGGGTTAGATTCAATGATTTTAGAGGGATTTTCCAACCTTTATTTATCTGTGATTGCAAGCCCCCATGGCTGCCCAGGTTCTTTCTGTGGTTTGATCTCAGCTCGTCTTGCCTTGCTGCTGCTCACCAGAGCATCCAGGGAAAAGCTGGACTCAGGCACTGCTTTCCCATCCATCATCAGTGATTCTCTTTTCATTTGCTTTTTGGGCTTCACCTTTTTAATCCAGCTGTCTCCTGCCTTACAAATGTTCTTCCCTCAATTACTTACACCAGGCTGCAGGGCTGGTTCCATCCATCTCTGGCTGAGCTGGCGGAGCACAGGAGGGGCCACCCCAGCCACTGTCCCCTCTTCACCAGCCCGCACTGGTGCCCAACTGGTCCCCCTGGCAGGAGGGGCCCTCCCCCTGAGCTCTCACCACTGACCCCATCCCGGGTGGCTACTCCAGGTGTATGGGAGCAGGTGGCTCCCCTTTGCCTTCCCCAGGGTGCAGGTGGACACTTCTCCTTCCCACTCCCCCACTGCTGTGGGGATTCTCTCTACAGGGACACGGGGCAGGAAAGGTGCCTGCCTCTCCCAAAGGAACAAGCTGGAGAGCAGGCAGCTTCTTCCTGCCTTGCTGCCACTGCTCCTGCCCCATCCCCGGGGCATGGGCTGGGCTGAAGGTCAATCGGGTGAGGATGACTCTCAGAATCTGAGGCTCTGAGAGAGGAGCAGGGCCCTGCAAAGTGTACTGTGCCTCCCAGCCCACATTCCAGAGAGGGACTTCACAGAGAAGGGAGTCCAGTGGCTGCTTGGGGCTGAAGTGCCAAGGAATCTGGATCTGGAAGGTGCCAGGTCCCCTCACTGTAAGGAGGGGCTGTGGGTCAGATCCCACCCTGCTCCGAGGTGTCCCACTGAGCACTGTGCTGTCCTTCCCACTTGGAATTCCAAGCTTCTGTTATTTGGAGTGATGCTATATGTGCTGTGCCCTGTCCTGCTTGGAGTTCCCTGTGTCCTGCAGTAATGGAGAGCCTGCTCAGGTGTGACTGGAGTGTGGAGCTGCTCCCAGGTGCCAGGGCATGGTACAGCCATCTTCCTCTGCCAAATCCCAGGCAAGAGACCCGCTTGGACCGTTCCTGCACCAAGGCTGGTTCATCCCCTCTTAATGCTCTTATCCTGAAGGCTCCTCTCAGATTAAAGCCCGGGCAGCCAGTTCCCTCCCTGAATTTATTGCAATGCAGTTTTCTTCCCCTAATCTGATCCGGGTGTAAGCTGCTCTTTGGGAAGTGCACAGGGATGACAGATGTGCCTGTGTCTGCTGCAGCAGCCAGGCTGGCAGAGAGCAGCAGGGAAGTGCCCTGCCCTTCTTGGTGGCATCTCTGGCTCTTCTCAAGCCTCAAACCCTATTTCTCCTCAAACTGCTGAGAGCAGCTCTGCCGAGTCCCAGGTTGGTTTTGGCCCCTCACATCCAGAAAGACCGTGAGGGGCTGGAGCCAGAGAAGGGAATGGAGCTGGGGAATGGGCTGGAGCACCAGGAGCAGATGAGTGGCTCAGCCTGGAGAGAAGGAGGCTCAGGGGGGATCTTCTGGCTCTGCACAACTCCCTGGCTGGAGGGGGCAGACAGGGTGGGGGTCAGGCCCTGCTCCCAGGGAACAGGGACTGGAGGAGAGGAAGTGTGTCAGGGGTGGTTTAGGTTTGCGTATTAGGGAAAATTTCTTCATGGAAAAGGTGGTCAGGCACTGGCACAGGCTTCCCAGGGCAGTAGAGGAGTCACCATCCCTGGAAGTGTTCAAAAAGTGTGTGGTTGTGGCACCTGAGGACAGGGGTTAGTGGTGAACATGGTGGCAGGGCTGGGTTGATTTGGTGATCCAAAAGGTCTTTTCCAACCTTAACAATTCTCTGCTGTGAGCCAGGGAGGACACTGGGCTGCATCCACATGTCCCTGGGCTCACGTGTATGTTGTCCCTCCTCAGCCCGAGGCCCCCACTGAGCGTGGTCACCGAGCTGCCACCCGGCTCTGCCACAGCGGCACATGGGCCACCAGCAGCCCCCCGCCCGCGGATGACGGCAGCATCCTGCAGCAGCCGTGTCACCTGGGAGAACTGTGCCACCTGGGAGAGCTCTGCCACCTGGGAGAGCTGTGCCACCTGGGAGAGCCACATCAAGACTGTGAGTGCTCAGGGCAGAACTGTGGTGGGGACATGGTGTGGCTCCGGGGGGCGTTCCTTGGGTGAGCAGCACAGGGAAGCTGTGGGTGTTGGGGGTTGTGTCCTCTCTTGGGGTGTTGTTCTCTGCCCACTGGGAAGAGCCTGAGCTTCATGTGGCAGCAGAGGCACTGCTGCAGGGCAGGGGAACAGGGCTGTTTGGGGGACAGGGCTGAGCTGGTGTGAGGTGCTGGCGATGTCCCAGCATGGGGACAGAGGGTGACTGGAGGACACTGCTGTGGACACTGCAGGACACTGCTGTGGACACTGCTGTGGACACTGGAGGACACTGTTAGAGGTGTCCCTGGGGCAGGGAGGACTGTGAGGAATGCCAGAGGAGCAGTGGGGGCAGAGCCCGCAGGGAACACCAGCCATGAGCCAGGATAGGAGCAGACCCACATCCCTCAGGCACAGGATCCCTGGAATCCCTGGCGTAGCCCTGCCTTGCTTTGCTCTGTGCTCTGCACCCTCGGCTTGTGGTTTGCTCCCCGAGGTCTGGGCTCACTGTGGGCAGGGTGGGCATGAGCAGGATGCAGAGGTTGGAGCACTCTGACAAGCCAGAGAAAGAGGCTCCTGCAGGGAACT
This sequence comes from Zosterops lateralis, assembly GCF_965231275.1. NCBI lineage: Eukaryota > Metazoa > Chordata > Aves > Passeriformes > Zosteropidae > Zosterops > Zosterops lateralis. The sequence goes on from NC_139776.1 coordinate 14,522,080, forward strand.
TGTCAGCCCCTGGGAAGCCTGTATTCCTCCCTCAGGAAAGCTGTGAAGGGCAAGGCTCTGGATTTGGGCAGCGTTGTTGCAGCTGCTGGTCCGTGGGGAAGGGACGTGTTCTGAAAGCAGCAGGCAGGATGAACAGACTGGGCAGACCCACAGAGGAATAAATCCTATGGTTTTCCCATAGGATCAGGAAAGATTTCCTGGTGTGTTCCAAAATGTGACACTGGCTCCATCATCCCAGCCAAACCCAAAACGGGATAAGATGGTCAGAAAACCCAGTGAGCATCCAAAGCATGTCAGATGTTTGTCCTTCACAGCTTGTCAGCAGCTCTGGGACCCTGAGGGGTGGGAGCAGTCCAGGGTCTGCTGTGGGTGCCCTGTCCTGCTGTGCCACCACCCAGAAGTAAAACAAAGCTTCTCCAAAGAGCTCAGAGTGTTGGTAGCTCAGGGCCCTCACAGCATGGGACTTCCCCACTGCAGCTGCTGCTGTGGGTTGTGTCACGGCAGAATCCATGGGGGATTTTAGCAAAGCTGATCTTTTTTCCCCCCCTTTGGGCCAATAAAAGGGGGCCTTTGTAACCTTCTGGGGCCATTCTGGAAGAAAAGGCTCCTGGTTCTCGGCAGGCTGGGTTCTGAGGGCTCTCTCAACAAGGCTCTGGAAGTGATGCAGGGATGTGAAGGAGATTTGGGGATGAGGATGCAGGTCAAACATCCACCCATGGAGGGGCTGCTGTGCTGGGGTGAGGATTCAGGTCCTGCCCAACCCAATCACAGCCCCTCTGTACTGCAGGGAAGCCCTTCCTCAGCTCTCTTCCTCCTCCCAGCAGCAAAGGCCGCCAGTGTCAGCTGGGCAGTGCCTGGTGAAGGTGAGACAGCCACACTCCAGGCAGCACCAGGGACAAGGACAAAGGACAGGTCAGGTGGGCTGAGTGTTCCCTGGAGGTGACATCAGGAGGGAGCATGAGATAAAACTTGCTTTTGGATTTGGGAAGGAAGACCTGGGAGCAAATGGCCCCAGTCCCCATGGGGCACAAAGGTGAATGGTTCACAGGGCAGAGTGATGTCCTTAGGGTGGGAGAAACTTCTGGGAATGCCCCTGGGTATTGAGGGGTCCCCACACCCCCTAGGTGGGAGTCCCCTCCTGTGGGGGACCCAAACACCACAGTGGGAACAGCAGCCCCAGTTCCCTGCCCCCCAGCAGTCATCAGCTGCCTCATTCCCTTCACTGCAGCTGCTAGATTTCTCTCTGGGTTGTTTTTTTAATGTATGTGACACATGTTTGGTTCGAAGCGCTTAATTGCCTCTTGGGATGCGTTTCATTTATTCATTAAGAGAGAAATTGGAGTTGTTGGGTTTGCTTTATTTTGCTACTTTTTTCCCCTTCTCTATCCTGTGAGGAAAGAGTGAGGAAAAAAACTCCACATGTGGCTCAAGTATGTGTACCCCCCAGTCTCTCTCCTCTGTGCCCCCAACCTCTCTCCTCAATGCCTTTCAGCCTCTCCTGTTGCTCCTGACCAGGAGATTGGTGATCCCTCTCCACCTGGGGCATAAGAGTCCCAGAGCCCTGGAGATGTCTTTGGTTGTGTTTGTTCAAGGGTCAGGCCAAGGCTGTGTGCATGGGCTGTGCTCCTGCCCTGCCTGTGCCACTGGGATACCCCTGTGTGGGAATGGTGGCATTTCCTGGTTTGGAGACTGGATAAGGCCAAGGATGGATGTTAAGGGTTGGTGTCTGTTGCTCTGGGCCACATTTTCAAAGCAGTGTCTATCCAAGCAAAACAGTGCAGATCCATCTTCTGGCTGAACCCAAAGCAGGAGTCACACACCTTCCCTGGGGAGGAACCCCCAGGCACACTGGAGTGGATAAATGAAGATTGATGGGGATAAGCAGCAGTCCAGACAGGCAATGAATTTGGGTTGTGTGGAGATAAAAAAGGAAAGTGTGGACAGAGAGTTGGCTGGTGGACAGAGGCAGGCAGGGGTGGATGGATGGATGGTGGATGGATGGATGGATGGATGGATTTGTTCTGAAGAGCTGCCTGAATCCAGAGAGGTGAGGTGGTGGATGCTGCAGTGGGAAGATGGGGCAGAGCCACAGGGTGCACTGAGGGCAGGTGGATCCCGACCCCACACATCCTTCAGGGCTTCTTCCCAAAGCTTTGGTGCCTGGAATCCTCCCCCAGGACCTTGGCCCAGACACAGTTCTGCTACCAGGGGTTGCTATCCCTTGTTTTTAGGGTTTGATGTTTCATTCTTCCTCCTCCTCAGCTCTCATCAGCATGAACATTCCCACTAGGAATGGGTGGGCTGAGCCAAGCCTACAGGAATTCTCTGTCCCTTGTGAGAGGCATGGCCCACCCTCCCCTCCCCGGCCCCTGCATCCCCTCTGCTTGGTGTCCCAGTGACCAGAGCAGGAAGAGCCATGAGTTTTAGGGGCAGATACTCGCCTGAGGGGCTCCCTGCATTTCCTGAATCTGGGCTCCACAGTGCTCCTGCCCTGGGCTGAACCCCCTGAAGGTTTGTCCCCTGGAAAGGACTCTAGGACATTGTCCCTGGACTCCACCAGTCCCTGAGGAGAACAAATCCAGTCTCTGTCTTTCTGGAGAGTTGTGACAAACATTCAGGTGGCTCCCAAAACCCTGGTAATGGGAGATCTCGTGCACCAGCAAATGTGGGGGTTGTTTTTCTGTGGATTCTGGGAAGATCTCCCCAGCCCAGCAGTGCCATGTGTCTGGGAGGAGAACAAGCTGCCAGGGGCTGGTGGTGTGGGGATGCAGCAGTAGTCTGGGATTGGCAGTGGACAGCTTCCAGCATGGAATCACAGCTCTGGGAAAGGGCAGCCCTGCTCCTGGGGGCCCAGCACAGACCCTGCCCAGGCACAGGTGAGCAGCTTGCTCAACATCAGATGCCAAAATGGAACAGATCTCCCCACCCCCAGTCTGGCTTCCTCCAGTCCTGGATCCACATCCCTGTGGCCCAGACACCCCCACAGCACCTGGCCCATGCTCCCAGGGATGCTCCCCCCCTTTCCAAGGCCCTTGTCCTGCTTCCAGCCAGCTGCCGCAGACCAGGGAGCCTTCTTCCCTCTGCCTTCTCCTCCTCCCACTTCCCAGGTCTGGAGGGAGAGCTCAGCTGGTGCTGTCTGTGCCAGAGACAAGCACAGGGAAATGGGAATGGCTGGTGCTGCTCCCCAGGCTGCCTGCCAGGGAAGCTTTGGCTTTATCTCCTGAGCCAGGCACCCTGGGAACGGAACCAAGGTCTGCCTGGGGCAGGAGGAGGTGCTGGTGCTGCTCCGGACCCCTGGGCTCGCTCAGAGGGGTTGTTTTCCTTCCAAGTGGCACTGCAGCACTCACACAAGAAGGGATTTGCAATGCAGAGAAAAACCTCCCACCCGCCACACGGCAGCATGTGGGCAGGGAGTGGAACTGGGAGCAGCTGTGCTCCCATGGCCTGGGCTCCACGCTCCTGCTCCTGCCCCATGCCGTGTCCTGGGCCATTCCTGCCTCTGGCACCCTCACCTTTCCAGCTGGGATCATGGAGACCCTCTGAGCACCGTGCCCCGAGGACAGAGCTCTGCCTGGCACCGTGGAGGTGATGCTCTGCTCCTCACTGGTTTGGGGCTTCTGCCTCCTTCCAACGATGGATTCCCTCAGCCCACTGAGCAGGGACAGGGAGGCTGGTACGGCTGGCATGGCTGGCATCACTGAGTGCCTTTCTTGGAGCCCTAGGCATGGAGAGCGCTATGGGGAGGCAGTGCAGGTGTAGGACAGGGAGAGTTTGGGCTCTGTGATCCAGCAGATCCATGTGTGATCATTGGGTGGGTGTTTGGCAGGAGGAAGGACCCTGAGGTGTCGTAGATCAGCCCCACGTTCCAAAGGCAGGACATGGCTCCTGCTCCCCTCAGGTCTTGCTGGCAAAGTGTGGCTGGTGGAGGTTGGTTTTGGAGGGACAGTGTGTGTCTGGTCCTGACTAGACAAAAAATTCCACACAGACCTGTCAGGAATCCCCACTGGGATTCCTGGATGGGAGGCTGGATGGGAGAGGGCACCATCCCCGGATTTGGAAACCAGTGCCAGTCATGGGGCCTTTCCTTTCCTGGGAAGGCCACCACACTCTGCTCCCTGCAGAAGTTTCAGTGTCACTCATGGGGAGAAGGATCCCCCTGCCAGGCCCAGAGCAGCTGCTTGTGCCCTCCTCAGTCCCCCCGTGGGGCAGGGAAGGTTTGGGTGATCCCAAGATTACCCCTTTCCTGGGCCTGGGATGAGGGACATCACAGTGTTTCATGCTGCTGATCCTGGGAAAAGTGTGCTGTGGTGGCTTCCATTGCTTCCCCCTGAACTGAGGGTGGATGTGGGGTGATCTGTAGGGAATGCCACAGCATTGCTGGGCTCTGGATGTGCCCTCAAACTGAGGGTGGATGTGGGGTGATTCGTAGGGAATGCTGTGGAATTTCTGGGCTCTGTGGGTCCTGACCCAGGCAGGACATTGATCCTTTCTGAAGCATTGAGCAAGGAGCCCAGAGCACATTCCCATCTCCTCCCACTCTCCTTCCTCCTACAGCCCACTGAGCATGAGGCCTGAAGCCCATCCTGGGCAGGGGAGGATGCATGGCTCCCTCCCGAGCTGTCACCTCTGCTGTCACCTGGCCAAGTCAGAGTGGGAGCTGCCAGGGACCTGTGCTAGGAGCACTGGGGTCCCAGCTGCTGGTGACACTGCAGGACACCTTTCTGTGGAAGCCCAGGGAGATAAAGGGGCTTTCCCTGCTCTCCTGGTTTGCCAGCAGCTGTTGGGCTGCTTTTGTCCCTCTGTAGTGGATGTACATGGCAGGGGCTGGAACTAGGTAAGCTTTAAGGTCCCTCCCAACCCAAAATAGTCAAAGATTCTACAGAGGGAACTCAGCTCCCTCCCCAAGGGTAGGGTGGCAGAAGGGGAGGAATTTCTCCATCTCAGAGAGGAGGCAAAAGCAGCCCCAAGCCTGGGAGAGACAGGAGCCCTTGGGACTTGCACAGGAAGGCTGTGTTTTCTTGCTCAGAGCACAACTGTCAATGGCAAAGTCTCGGCACAGACTTCAGTGCTGAGAAACACTGTGGGCTGGGACATTTTGGAGAAGATTTTTAGCTGCAGCAAAGATATTTGGCAGCTTGGAAGCAATCTAATCATCCTCCTCCCATATGCTTGGTGCTATTTAAAAGGGAGCATGTACCCGATTCCTTCCGACCAGCACGCTGACATTTCCACAGTGCGTTTGGAAATAAATTTGGCATCCGCTGTCAGAATCTCAGATTGAGCCCAGTGTGGCTAATTTGGGCTCTGAGTGCCTCTGCAGAGAACCTTTCCCTGCTCGCAGATCCCCGAGGAGCCACGGCAGGGTCTGCTTCCCACAAGCACCACCAAGCGTTGGAGACTGGGGGAAACAAGACTAGGGGCCTGGCTGGTGGCTCAAGCCCTTTCCAGCAGTCCCGAAAGCTGAGGAGGCTTTAGGGTGGTGGCTGTGCCTGGCTCTCCTAAGCCACAGCACAGCATGGAGGCACAGGGAGCTGGAAATGCTTGGGCTCATCCCGAGCCAGGGCTCTGTCCTGCTCCGGGCTCTGGGTTCCCCAGAAACCTCTCTGAAACCTCTCCTGCCTCCTCCTGCCCAACACACAGAGCTGGCAGGCTGTGGAGGGACACTTGGGGGGCATTTAGGGTCCCCCCAGCTCCCCTCTCCCATCACAAGGAGGGCCGGGGGACGCCCAAGGGAGTGAGAGCAGTGTGGAAATGGCAGTGCGGCCCCAGCTCTGCTGCATGCTCCATGCTCAGCTCCAGCTGCCCACCCGGGAAAAGGGGCAGGAAAGGGGGGCTGCTCCTACCTGCCTTGTGGGGACCTGGGCAGGACTGTCCCCATCCTGCAGATGTGACAGCGAGGGGCGGCTCCAGGTGTGCGGGATGTTTGGAGGGGCTGTGTCTGGTGTCCTGTCCCCATGGGTTGGACGGGGGGTAGATGGGCTGTCCCTGGAGACGACACCAGGTGCCATATCTCTGAGCGGGAGCTGTCCCCTCCCCTCATCCGAAATCCCAGCTTCCCTCGGGCTCCCCAGCTCCCCAAAGCCCTGCCTTGGCCACAGCTGGGACCCAAGGGGACGCAGGGCTGTGAGCCCACCTACCCCAGGGGACAGCCTTCCTCCCCTCCTCTGCCTCCCGTGGGTTTTTGGTATCCCTCAGTGCTGCATTGGGGTGAGGGTGGAAGAGGAGAGCAGGTTGGAAACATATGGTGGGATTAATGGGGAATCCGTGCCTGGGAGCCATCCATGTGTCCCTGCTCTGTGCCATTGGCCTCATTAGCGCCGCTGGAGTGGGGATCAAACCCAGTGAGCTGTGAGCTGAGCCTGCCACAGCCACTCCGAAGGATTAGGGTGAATTATGTAGATGGGAATCAGGCAGCAATCCAGGCATGGACAATGTCTTGAGGGGGTGGCAGGGCTGGAGCTTCGCCCTCCAGGAGGTTTCCTGGGATCTAATTAGCTGTTCAAACAGCCCCTCCTGGCCCGGGCTCTGTGCCCGCCCTCAGCCCTCACCTCCAGCTCTGGAGCAGCAGGGCCTGGCCTTGGGGACAGGGGACACAGGATAGCAGAGGGAACTGGGGCTGTGGACACAGCCAGAGAAAGACATTAAGGTCAGAAAAGAACAGATCCCTCTGGCCCCAGGTAGGAGGCAACCCCTGGGATGGGCAATGGGCTGGACTGGGAGCAGCACTTCTGGTCTTGACAGGAGCAGTCCTGCCCTGGAGAAAGGCCCCCCTGGAAGAGCTCTTCCTTGTCACCTGAGAGTGACAAAGGCTGGATCCTTCATTGCAGGGAAGAGCTGGAGCTTCTTTCATGCTCCTGATCTAGACCCAGGGCCTGGTGCAGGCCTTTGAGGCCATCCTGGCCCAGCCTAGACCCTCAGGGCTCACTCCCATGGACCAGGGCAGGCTGACATAGAGTTCTGTGCCTGGATCTCTCTTGGAGCTCCTTTCTTTCCCATGAGTCTGCAGTGACATGTGGTGTGGGATGTGCTGGAACAGGAACAGTCCCAGCAGTGCCCTGACCCCATCCCACAGCCCAGGAGCACCTCAGCAGGGGCCAGCACCCCCCACCAGCACCCTGGGGTGCTCTATGCAGAGGATCCCAGCAGGTGTTGGGAAGGCTCCTCCAGGGCTGGGGCTGCAGCTGAATCCCTGCCAGGAACCAAAGCCAGTCTGGGCTGCAATGGGAGGACTCTGATCTTGGCCAGTTTAGCGTGTCCTTGGCTGAGGAACCTGTGCCAGGCACACCTCAGGGCTTTGCTTGTGCCTCAGGACAGGCTTGGGACCAGGATAAATCATTCCTGATCCAGGAGATCTGTGGGCAGGGATTCAGCTGCAGCCCCAGCTCTGGAGGAGCCGAGGCTGCTCCTCTGGACTGATGTCTGCTGGGGAGGCCTGGGCAGCTGCTCTGGAGAAACCCCCCTGGGAGAGCTCCTCGGAGCTGATCCCTTTATCCTACATCACCCCTGTGTGGTGGGACATCCCTGAGCGTCCTCATACCTGCAGGATCCTTCACCCCTGGGGTGGCTCTGCCCAGCCCCTCCCCTCTGCCCTGCACGGCTGCTCCTGAGCCCTGGGAATGTCCCAGTGCCACCAGGCACTGCCCCATCTCCCACAGCTGCCCTGCAGGAGCAGCAGACACACCCACAATGCCTGGGGCAGCACAGGGGGCTACAGTCACCTGGTGGTCACTCACTCCCCTCTGTTTTCAGGCTGGCTAAAGGAGTTAAAGTTGCAGAGGAGTGATAAAGGAAAGTGGAGAATCAGGGAATTATGGAATCCCCAAATGGCTTGGGTTGGAAGGGGCATTAAACCTCATGCAGTTCCATACCCCTGCCATAGGCAGGGACACCTTCCACTGTCCCAGGCTGCTCCAAGCCCCAGTGTCCAACCTGGCCTTGAACATTTCAAGGGATGGGGCAGCCACAGCTTTTCTGGGCACCCTGTACCAGGGCCTCCCCACCCTCACAGGAATTCCTTCCCAATATCCCATTTACCCTTCCCTTTGGCAGTGAGAAGCCATTTCCCTTGTCCTGTCCTTGCACAGCCCCTTTGTTCCAAGTCCCTCTCCAGCTCTCCCGGAGCCCCTTTAGGCCCTGGAAGGGGCTCTGAGGTCTCCCTGGATCCTTCTCTTCCCCAGTCTGAACATCCTCAGCTCCCCCAGGCTGGCTCCATGGTGAATAACTCCCAGTAAGCTGGCTCTGGAATGAGGTGGTGAAACCCTTTGTGGGCAGCCAAGGAAAACATTGTGGGTCCAGCTGATCCCTGTGGGTGGATCAGACTCTGGTACCTCATTTTCCCACATCCCTACACCCTCTATAGTGACCTTGGAAGAACCTCCAGCCACCCAGCCAGGTCTGTGGCCTCACACCAGCCCTGCAGGGATGTGCTGAGTGGGGCTGGGTGCCCTGGGCAGGGCAGGAGCTGTGCCCAGCTGGTGAGGCCCTGGCACAGGATGCACAGAGCAGCTGTGGCTGCCCCTGGATCCCTGGAAGTGTCCAAGGCCAGGTTGGACAGGGCTTGGAGCAATCTGGTCTGGTGAAAGGTGTCTGTGCCCATGGCAGGGAGTGGAACAAGATGATTTTAAGATCCCTTCCCACTCAAACCATTCTGGGATCTCGTGGTTCTGTGCTGCCCTGGTTCTGTTCCCAGGAGTCCAATGAGGGCAGGGCAGTGAGGGCAGTGTGGGGCACAGCTCTGAGTCCTGGGGACACAGGGCCCAGGGAGAGCCCAGGCACACAGACTCTTCCAGCTGCCTTATCTACCACTGCACTGGAATGGCTCTGTCAGGATTCAATGAGGAGTGACACTTGCCCTGTGTCTTTTTGTTGTCACTGTTGTCCTCTTTAGCAGCAGGCTGTGAGTTGTCTGCTGTGCCCAGGCACTGGGATGCTCCTCCTTCCCTGGCTGCTGGAAAAGGAGCCAGCCCTGGCTGCTCTTTGGGGGTACATTGGCATCAAAGCAGAGGGGAAAGTAAAATCTGGGGTGGGCACACACCCCAGTGGGGAAGGTCTGGGTGACCTGGGTTATTTAACTGGCCTGGGAAAAAAAAAAGTGAATGACACATGGTTTCCACGACAACCCACAGGTGGCTGGGCAGGAGTTCCAGTGTCAGCAGCACCGGTTTCCCTCCTCCCGGGAAGCTGGGTAATTATGGATGCATTCAGAAATGCACATATTCAGACGTGCTCGTGTTTTAACCTTTGGAGATAAGTGGATACAGGGATAATCATCCCAAAGGCTGATCCGCTGGAGCTCCTGCCTCTGGCAGTGTGTGGCCATGGTCCCCCAGTGCTGGGGTGGTGGATGGGAATGGAGGAGGAGGAGGAGGAGGAGGAGGAGCTGCCAGTGGCAGCACACACAAATTCTGTGATTTGTGTTGTGTTGTTGCAAACTGGGGGGGTTAAGGAACATGCACCAGGCCCAGAGCCAGGTAAACAGCTGGGAATCCTAAGTAAATCCTAAAATGGCTTAGGTTGGAAAGGACCTTAAAGCCCATCCAGTCCCACCCCCTGCAAGGGGCAGGAACACCTTCCACTATCCCAGGTTGCTCCCAGCCCCATCCATCATGGCCTGGGACACTCCCAGGGATCCAGGGGCAGCCACAGCTTCTCTGGGCACCCTGTGCCAGGGCCTTACCACCCTCACAGGGAACAATTCCTTCCCAAAATCTCATCTGACCCTGTGTTCTGGAAGTAGGAAGCCATTCCTCCTGATCCTGTCCCTCCATCCCTTGCCCCAAGTCCCTCCCCAGCTCTTTAGGCACTGGAAGGGGCTCTGAGGTCTCCCTGGATCCTTCCTTTCTTCAAGCTGAACAACCCCCACCATCCTTCTCAGGATCACCATCTCCTGATGGAGCTCTGCTCCATGGCTTCCCACTGGAGCCCCAGTCTGAGGGATTCCTTACCCTGGGAATCCTTCTCCAGCACTGCTGTGCTCTGGGGGCAGCTGGCCCAGAACCTACCCCAGTTTCACTGGGGGGGAAGGGGCTTATCAGCGAGGGGAGGAACAGGGACAGCCTCTGTGTCCCCTGTGCCTGTTATTGCTATAATAAGTCTCAGTCATGTGTCTGGAAGGGCTGAAGGGAAAATCTATTTTTCTCCTGTTTTCTGGCTCTGCCTGTGTGACAGGGGCTCTGCGGGCACGGGCTCTGCAGAGCCGGCGATGGCTTTTCCTGGTGTTTGTGTGGGTTTGCACATGGCAACGACAGAGAGAAAAGCCTTTTCTTTTTCTTTTCTTTTTTTTTTTTTTTTTTTTTTTTTTTTTTTTTTTTTTTTAAAGAAGAAAAAGCAAATGTGATTGTGAGAAGCAGCTCGAATTTGCAGGGAAGAGCCAGGAGAGGGGTAGGAACACAGACAGGGATGGGAGCGCACTCCATTCTGGCACCACTGTGGTTCCTGCTCGTCCCACACAGCCCAGCCTGGGGGTTGGGCTCCAAGGACACCCAGGAACAGCCTGGGCAGGTTCCTCATGGCCAAGGGGAAGTAGGTGAGCCTCAGGCTGGAATTCCGCAGGGAATTTCTGTGCTAGAAAGGATTCGGATTTTCAATGCCTCAGTCCTCAGGTTGTGCCAGGGAAGGTTTGGATTGCGTATTAGGGAAAATTACTTCATGGAAGGGCACTGGCACAGGGTGCCCAGGGCATTGGTGGAATCTCCACCCTGGGAAGCACTCAGAAAACATGTGGATGTGGCACCTGGGGACATGGGTTAGTGGGGGCCTTGGCAGTGCCACATCAAGGGTTGAATTCAATGATCTCATAGGGCTTCTCCAACCTCAATGATTCCTTCCTTTGGGAAGCTGTGGTGGCAGAGGGAATGGAGAGATCAGGCTCTGCAAGGGCACCTGGAGCTCTGTGCTGAGCCAGCAGGAACAGCACCTCAGAGGTCTGGTCACTGCTGGTCACCACGGGTCACTGCTGGGGGCTGTGGGGACAGTGCCACCACAGCCTGCCAGCTGTGTCAGGGCTACCAACTGCTCGTGCCAGGCTGCTCCTTCCTGCTCCTGCCCTGGTGCCCCACGCAGGCCCTGGCACCCTCCCTGCTGCTGCCCACCAGGCTACAGCAGCCCGCTGCTCCCTCGGGAAGCTGTTCCCAGCTCTGGACCAGCACGTCCCTCCCACAACTGCTGCATGCGTCACTTTCTTTCCCCTTCCTCACACAAGTGCCCTTTAGATATTTATACAGTGTTATCCTGTTCCCCCTCCAGCACTGGCTTTCTAGGCCATACAAATTAAATTCCCTCAGTCTCTGTCCGAAACTCATCCTCCCCAGCCCTGCCTCCCTCTGGCTGCGAGGCTCGGGCTTTTTCCTTTTCCATGCCTGATGTCTCTCTCCCTGTAAGAGCCTCCCTGGGAATTGTAGGGCACGCTCCTACCACAGCACAAAAAAAGGATTAGAAGCTGTTTTGTCCGATGAAGGATTGTTCTGGGCTCCCACCTGCAAACCCTTCTGTGCCGTGTTCCCACACAGATGCTTCCAGCTCTCTGTGGCTGCTCCAGAGCCATGCACAGCTCAGTGTCCACCTCCTGCAGCAGCTCCTGGGGCACCAGGGGATCCGTAGGACACCCCACAGCTCTGTCCCTGTCACTAACCCTCAGGGGCTGAGCCCAGACAGTGCTCCACGAGTGGCTGCACAGGAAGATGTCGCTGCCTGCTCCACGTGTGCCTCGAGTGCCCCACACCATTCCTGGGGTGGCCCCTGCCCCCCACCCCAGAACAGCCCCTGAGTCTGGCTGTGGCTCTTGTGCCCTCCAAGTGTACCCTGACTCCTAGATATGAGTCACAAAACCTCTCTGCCCCACATTTGTGGGTGATGGTGTCCCTTAAACCCTCATCTCTGGTCTCCTGCACCCCTCAATCCCACACCTATGGAGCCCAATGCCCCCTGACCCCTATCTATGTGTCATTGTTCCCCCTTAACTTCACATCTATGGTCCAAACACCCCCCAGACCCAGTTTGTGGGGCCCAACGCACCCCTGACCCCAATCTGTGAGGCTCAAACCCCATTTAAGGATACAAACACTACTCAACTCACCACTTATGGATACTAACACTTCCTGACCCCCATCCAAGAAGACAAGCAACTCCACAAACCCCTTTTGTGGCACCCAAACATCCATTTATGTGTCTAAACACCCCCTAAATCCTCATTTATGGGTCCTGACCCCACCCCACCCCCACCCTCCCCCATCCATGCCATACTTATGGCTGGGGGCCTTGCTGTGGACCCTGAGTGCCAGTGTTGGTATTCCAGTGCAGCCGACAGGAATTCCTGCCTGGATCCCTCCTGGCTTGAGGCAGCCCCAGGTGGCTTTGGAGTAGTCCCTCACCCGAGCTGTCACCAGGGTATGCCAGTGTCCCCCAGGCAGTGTCTGGCACTGGGGCACGGCAGAGGCTCCTCCCTTGTGCCACACCCTGAGTTCGGTGACCCGGGCGGGGGTTGGGGCATCCTGGAGCCACAGTTCTGGATAGTTTGCTTGGAAGCACTTGGAAAAGAGAAGAGCTTGTAGGAGACAGGGCTGCAAGAGGCCAGCTATGCTTTGGTGTGTCCTTCTCCAGTCCATGATCTCTCCCTGGAATGGCAGGGATTCAGTCCCTGTACTCCCTGCTCTGGCCTCTGCCTCACACTGCCAGTTTGGGCCTGTGGCAGGAGGGGAAGCACAGGAGCATCACCCAGCCCTGTGGTGTGACAGAGGTCACAGAGCCCCAGCGAGTGCTCCCAGGGGCTGAACTCATTCACACAGTAGCCATGTTCCATTTGATTCCTATTTTCCCTGGAAAAATAGATTCCATCTCCAGTTGCTGCTGCTGATTTCCACTGGATGCAGAGCTGAGTGCCCTGCGCTTGCAGGGTGCCCACAGCAGAGCTGGCAGAGTTCCCTGCCTGGCACAGATCCCAGCTCTCACCACTGCTATGGTGACCAGTATGACCTCTTGGGAGAAATTTGGGTGTTCCCATCAACCAAAAAGATTTCTGTAATTCTTGTATCCATAATTCCTGGGGTTTGTCTGTGTATTTTGCCAGGCTGTGAGTTCATCCAGATCTGCTCCTGGGGAGCAAGGAGCTGTCTGGAAGCCTGGCTGGTGTTACAGAGAAGGAGATGAGCTGGGGGTTTGCACCCAGTGTGTCCCTGTCTCTCCTCCTGAAGGATTCTGTTCTCCCATGATGTCTCCTTGTTCTTTCCTGACCCTTCCCTCTGTGTGTGAGCTCAGGCATCTCTTGGCTGTTGTCTGCAGGATGTCCAGGGTCTGCAAAGAGTTGTGGGGGGATCACTCCATCCTTTAGCACCCTTTATCCTTCCCTTGCTGGGGTGCTGGGGTACTGGGAAGGATCACCCCATCCTTTGGGATCCTTTCATGCTTCTTTCACCCCCACAGCTCACTAGGCCCCTCCATGAGCAGCATCCCTAAACCCTGGCAGTGTGGGGCTGGGCATGGATCACATGGTGAGGACAGCCATGGCAAGGGGAGGATGTGTGAGGCCTGAGGAGTCACAGTCCCAGGTTCTGGGGACTAGGACTTGTCCCAAGGGTCCCCACATCTCCCAGCAGGCAGGGAGGGCTCAACAACACTCAGTCCCTGTCACACCCCTGGGTCCCAGGGCTCAGACAAAGCTCAGGGTGCCCATGTACAGCACTCTTGGTCCTGTCAACACCTGCCCAGCCTGGCAGGGGCAGCCCTGGACTCAACCACCAGCCTGGAGGAAAAGCTTGGTACACCCCACCCCAGCACTGAGCACCCTGCAGTGCCTTGGGGTCCCACAGCCATTCCCATCCTGCCATCCCATCTGCCCTGGGCTCCCACACCCTTCCCCATTCCCTCATCCCACTCCACAGAGCCCTGCACTCCCACATCATCCCTCCCCATCCCTTTCCCCACCCAGCAGCTGTCAGGGGTCTCTGGTGTTCCGTCCCCTGAAATGCCACCATGTCACTGTCTCTCATCCCTGGCATGTCCGTGGAGAAGAGAGCCTCTCCTGAAGATGAGGAGTGGGTTGCAAAGGCTGGGTAACTGTGCAGCTCCCTGTGCAGCCTCCCTTGGAGTTAGAGTGGGCTGGGCTGAGCTGCCCAAACTGCTGGGGACACAAGGGACACATTCAGAGCAGCTTGTGGAGCTTGGACAGTTTTTCAAGGTTTTGGAGGCAATTAAGTGCTAATTATCTGAGATGCTCCAAAGTGTCCCTGTCACAACCGCCTCGTGTCCCAGAGCCTGCCTGGCTTATATTCCCTGAATCCACTCACCATCCGGGCAGCCACTCTGTGGATCCACAGCCTTGTGCTGTGTATTCAACCCATGGGGTGATGGATTGAGTGGGAATATGTGGATTTGGGAAGGGGCTGGAGTTTGTTTGGCATTGGAGGGTTGGGTTAAGCAGGGAATTGAGTAGGAATGCAGGAGGGCATTGGTGGGATCCCAGGGCAGGACCTGGCTGTCCCCAGGGACACCAAGCACAGCCTGTCCCCCATGGGGGCCCCCCAGCCTGATCCCAGGACCAGCAGGATCCTCTCCCATGCAGGATGAGGCTCTGGGGTGTCCATGGGGGCAGACTTTGTGCAGTCCTTTGTGCCCCCAGCCCCAGCTCACTCCTGCTGCACTCTGCCTGTTCAGACCCCTGCAACCCTCGTGCTTCCATCCTCGTTTTTCTTGAAGGAGAAATCTCTGAAGGATTTGTCCTCTTTAAATCTGACAGAGACTCTGCTGGGATTTGGAATGTCTCTGCCTTCCCCTGGGTCTGACAGGGCCTTTGATGTCTCTGTTTAATTCCTTTAGTGATGCTGGGGAGGTTCCTGCCTGCCAGAGAGGGAAGGGTTACTCCCTTGATGGCCGTGCAAGCCTTTGGGAAGCCTTTGGAATTGCGGACATTAATCCTGAAATGAAAAACCTGCGTGGACAAGGATGGCTGGAAAAGGAAACCATTGAACTCCTGGGAAGGCAGCAGAGCTGGGAGAGCAGATGAGGGGCTGGGAGCCCAAGGACAACACGAAGGGGATAGGATGTGTGTTCAAACTCCCTGATTCTGATCTCAGTGTAGGATTTCACTTGGCAGTGAGGCTCCTGGGTGATCCCTGCTGTGCCAGACCTGAATCCCTCTGGATTTCCAGGTTGTGGTTCAGATTCCTTTCCCTGGCACTTGTGTGTTTCTGCTCTGGGGATAAGAGCAAAATGAAATCCTGTTTCCCAAGCTCTGGCAAAGCTGTCAGCAATAATGGGAAAAGCACAGTGTGAAGGCAAGGAGCAGGAGCCTGGGGAGCTGGATTCCCAGCTAAGGCAGTGCTCAGGCTGGCAGAGCACAGCAGGCTTGGGCTCTGCAGGACAGCCAGGAAAAGCACAGGGGCAGATCCACTGTCTGTCAGGAACATCCCAAGTGGGACAGTGGCTTTCCATCCCTTTGGCAGCACAGTTTCTCAGTCTTTGGCTTTTTTTGGACATAAGGGTCACTCCCAGGAATGAAGAGCTGGAGGACATCACTCCACACACACGGGAAAAGGGATTTTCTGCAAGGCTGGTGTGGGATAACAAACAGTTCAGTCATTCTAACCTGATCTGGCCCCCTGGGCCCCTTCCCAGCAGGGACAGTGTCCAGGGCTGCCTGTGCCTGTCCCCTCACTGTGGTGGCACCACAGCATCCCATGACAGGCCATGGGGTTTTCCAGGTGTCTGGAGAAGGCTCCTCTGTGCAGGAGGGATATCCTGGACACCCTGGGCAGGAAGGACACTGCCAGGGAAGGGCCAAGCTGGACTCAGTCTTGGGGGCAGGATGGATTTCAGTGGGGAAAGGGGACTAGGGGAGGGCCAAAGGCTGTCCATGAAAAACTCAGACAAGTCAGGGACATACTGCAGGACCAGGCTCCTCCAGAGGCTCATGAGAACCTGTCCCATCCATCAGGTGGTGGGAGAGGAGCTGGGAGTAGGTTGTGGAGCTGGGTTAGGCAGCTCCAGCTTCTTCCACACAGTTCAACTTCTCTGTGCTCCCAGGACATGGGGAAGGGGCTGCCAGGCTGGGCTGGAGGCACAGGCACAGCAGCCTGAGCTGACTCCTGGGCAGCACCGGGAATGCTGGAAGGAGACAGCTCTCCAAAAACTGAGTGCTGGTCAGACAAACCCTTCTCATCAGAGACAGGAAATGCCCTGCAGTAAGGCAAATTAAATTTTACATGCATCTAAAAATTTAATTTGAGTATTATCTCCTTCACCAGAGCCACAAGTCCCTGATAAATATTTTATTTTCCTCCGAGTAAAGAGGCTTTGGGATAATTAAAGCAAACAATGAGTCCTCTCTCCAGGGCAAGGACGTGGCTTGCTCCCGGTGTTCCAAGGCAGGATGGTCCCTGCACTCCGTGTGCTGTATGGAGCCATCTGGGAACACAGCTCCCAGGGAAACGGGAGGGGTTTGCTGGTTGCAGCAGCATTAGGAACAGAAGGAGTGGAAGGCAGGTGAGGAAGCCACGGCCTTCACTTCCGAGGATCCATTTTTCCATCAAGGGAAGAAGTTGCTGCTTTCTGGGCCACATCCTGCATCCTTTACTGGTGCTGTTCACTTTTCTCCCAGTTGGACATTTAAAGCAGATTCTTTTCCAAGCTCATTGCTGGTGGGAAATGCAGCAGCAATTGGAGGTACCGTAGGTGGCACTTCAGACAAGGAAAGCTCTCCCCACCTGGGGAAGGCAGGGAAGAGTTTTCTGTGCACTCACAGCCAGGGTTCCTTGCCAGATAACTGAGCAGCAATAGCTGCAGGAAGATGGATGTGGGAGAAGCAGGTGTTCCAAAGGATCCGTGTTCCTGGCCTTGGCAGAGCTGGGCTCAGTGAAACGGTTTTGTCACAAACTGAGTGGCTGCACTGATCAGAAAAATGGGACTGGTAGGAAACACTGTCAGGAGCCAGGCTGGGAGAGCTGGGAGTGTTCACCTGGAGAAAAGAAGGATCCAAGAAACCCCAGAGCTCCTTCCAGGGCCTAAAGGAGCTCCAGGAGAGCTGGAGAGGGACTGGGGCAAGGGATGGAGGGACAGGACACAGGGAATGGCTTCCCACTGCCAGAGGGCAGGGATAGATGAGATTTTGGGAGGGAATCGTTCCCTGGGAGCGTGGTGAGGCCCTGGCACAGGGTGCCTAGAGCAGCTGTGGCTGCCCCTGGATCCCTGAAAAAAAAAAAAAGGCCAGGTTGGACATTGGGGCTTGGAGCACACTGGGATAGTGGAAGGTGTCCCTGCCCCTTGCAGGGGGTGGGACTGGATGAGCTTTAAGGTCCCTTCCATCTATCATTTCATGATTCTGTGATTCTATGAAAATCTTCCACTCAACCAGATATCTGGCTGTGCCAGACAAGGTCAGAGCAGGATGGCAGGGATGGATGGATGGATGGATGGATGGATGGATGGATGGATGGGTGTCAGGGATGGTTAGATGGCCCCTACTCTCCCCTCCCCCTGCATCAGCCAAACTCAGGACATGGAATACAGGCCAGGCCCCTGCAGACCCTGAAGGCAAACCAAACAATCAGCCTCCAGCTTCCTCCACACCTTCCTTTCTTCCCACCTGCCCTTCTCAGTGCCCATCCAGTGACATCCCCAGAGCTGTCACAGCTCCCAGTCCCCATAGAGGGGCTGGTGATGGGGACAGAGCCCTGGGACTGTCCCCCAGGGCAGGGCTGAGGGTGGCACACCCTGGTCTGTGGCTGTGCAGAGCCAGCTCTGTGCACTGTGATGGGGCTTTTCTCTTTCAACGTTTTTTCCTTGGCTCTCTAGGATCCTGCTTGTAAAAACAGCCATAAAGAAGTTAAAACGCAATGTGCTGGCTCAGAGGAGTCGTTCAATATCCTTATTAAACGTCCGCAGTGCTGGAGCTGGAACAGCTCCTGGCGCTCTGAGGACACCTTTCATCTCACGAGTTTGAGGCACTTTACAAGCGCTAATGAATTAAACTTCATAACAGCCCTGCGTGCAGAGCCCCACACACCAATTATTCATCTGGGGGCACAATGCGGGCATTAAATAAAAATAATAAGCTGGTTAATTCTGCCTCTGCTCCGGCCTGGGGATTGTCTCCAAGCTGATTTCAATTTTTTCCCATTCATCCAGTGCTAATGGTCCCTGGCTCTCCTGTGCAGGGAAGGTGAGCAGGAGCTGGCAGCAGGTTTGGCACTCAGGGTCTGAGCAGGGGATTTTCTGCACTCAGCTCTGCTCCAGCAAAGCACCAAACCTCAACTCCTCACCCTGGCCCAGGAGAGCTCTCAGCAGAAGAATCACTTAGGAGCCCTGGGGGTATCCTGTGCAGGGCCAAGAGTTGGACTTGATGACCTTTGTGGGTTCCTTCCAGTTCAGGAGTTTCTGTGATTCTTCCCTCTTGCATTGGAGCAGATTCCCTGGGGCAGTGCTGAGAGGGGCAGAGGGAGCTGCTTTGTTTTGGTTTGGTTGGGTTTGATTTGGTTTGGTTTGGCAGCTGGTGGGGCAGACAGAAGGTCCTTGTCCCAGCTCCTGAGCTCCAGGGGGAGGAGAGAGCTGAAGGCTGAATGCAGTGAGAACATGACTGGGCAGCTCTTCCCAAAAAATCTCACAGAATCATGGAATCATTAGGATTGGAAAAGCCTAAGATCATCAAGTCCAATCATCACCCAGCACAGCCACGCCCACTACTGATCTATATCCCCAAGTGCCACATCCACACATCTGTTAAATCCCCCCAGGGATGGTGACTCCACCACTGCCCTGGGCAGCCTATTCCAATGCCTGGCCCCCTTTCCATGAGGAATCTTCCCAGCTCCTACAAAGAATCCATGAACTGTCTTGACTTACTTGTCACTGGTACAGCTGAGGGTGACAGTAATAACTGAAAAACTGCCCCAGCAGTGCTGTACTGAGGTGTCCCCTGCCCTGTGTCCCTGTGCAGCCAATGCAGAGAAACTGCACTGATGGCACCAAGGCCACGGGGCACCAAGGCCACAGCACGTCAGTGCCAGCCTCAAGGGCTGTGCCACCCTGGGAGATGGGGAAGTCTCGGGGAGGGTTTCCTCACCCGAGATTTAGATTGTTTAAAGTCCTTGGCCCTCTAAAACCCCTGAGTGGCATTGGAAGAAAAAAGTGGAGTGTTCAAGGCCTTGTTTTCAGGTTTCTTGTGTTGTTTATTATTTGATATCTCAGAATTGTCTCCACTCCCAGCTGAGGTCCGGACAGCGGCTGAACATGAGGTGACTGCCCACCGATGGGACGTCACCTTACATTTATATACAGATAACTATGTGTGGGTTATTTACAATTTTATACCAATACCCAGTGCTCACACTAAAAGGGTCACTTCTACTTTGACCGAATCCACTCTAACTACCTTGTGTCATCATCACCTCAGAAGATGGAGGACAAGGAAGAAGGAAAGGAACATGAGGTACCACCTGAATTCCTCCATTTTGTCCCCCACTTACCTTTATTCTATGAACCCTAAAACTACTGAATTTTTCATCTTTTGCTGTGCTAAACTACTGTTTTCACATCCTGGTGGTTTGCAATTCCTCTCTCAGTGTTGGAAGCCTCTCCCATGGACTAAAATCAAAGCCAGTGTCTTCCTGGGCTCTGTGCCAAGGTCTCCAAACCCCCTGGACCAGCTCCACACCCCCCTGTCCAGGGCTCAAACTCCCTTTCTCGGGTCCCAGGTCATCCATGGGGATATCCTGGACTCCGACAGGGAACTACAAATGGCTGGTGCCTGTCCAGCCCCAGCTCTTGGGACAGGTCAGGATGTGCTGGAAGCTGGGATGGATGAGCCACAGCTGAGAGGTTGCTGGGACATCTGTTCTTCCTGGCTGGCATGGGTTGATGAGGAGTGTGGATATCAGGGATATCTGCCTGGGCAACCAGGGGCTGGTGGATCTGCTCTGGGGAGAGCAGAGCCACCAGTGAAGGGATGAGAGCACAGCAGAGCTCTGACAGCCCGGGCCAGGCTCAGGCTGTGCCCTCAGGGGCAGAGCTGGATACCTGAGGGAAGATGTCCCTGCCCATGGCAGGGTATTGGAATGAGATGAGGCTTTAATGTCTCTTCCAACCCAAACCATCCTGGGATTCTGGGACACACAGATGTGCTCTGTGATGGCCTCATGCTGTCCATGGAGATGGAGGTGGCCCTGCTCCATCCCCTGTGGCAGCACCTCCATGGGTTCAGAGTGTGACCCAAAAGCAGCAATGGCAGCTGTGGGGACACGTTTGCCCTGTCCCAGGAGGATGGCCAGCCCAGCCTGGCAGTGGGGTGTCAGGACAGCTCTCTGCAGCCACAGGATGCCTCCTCACAGCCAGACACACCCTGGGGTCCCACCCTCAGAATCACTGGGGTGGTTACTGGGACACTGGGGGTAGTCCTTCCCACCCTTTCCTGTGCATCCCCCCTTTCTCCTGATTTCCATGGTGAGTTTTTGGGCAGTAATTACCAGGAGGAGGATGCTGAAGTCAGTGCTGTGCTCATTTGTGCCAAAGATGCCGTCCTCACATGGGCCATAACTGTAGCAATGAACAACTAATAAAATAAATCTCCAGTTGAAGCCTGAGTCTGGGGACTTGGAAGAGAGACGATTAGAAGCAGAAGATCCCAGGAGCTGTCTGTTTTGCAGGGATGTGGGATATAGAAATGCTTTACCTGGTATCTGCCATCTCCCTGTGACCTGGAGGATTCAAGTGTCTGATTCCTGAGCAGTGTCGGGAAGGAGGGACACTGAGGAAGGTAGAGTTTGGATTGCCAGGGGTTCCCATTGTCAAGCCAGCCAGGAAGCACATCCCAGAGGGATGCTGAGCTCCACCCCAGAGGCAGGCGCAGCAGCCCTGAGGCACCAAGAGCCAGAAGCTCCCTTGGGGTGGAGCAGCTGTGTGTTCCTGGGCTGCACGTGGAGGGGGGTGTGACATTGCTGTCACAGGGCTGTGCTGGCCCAAGGCAGTGCGGGCTGGGGCTGGATGCCTCTGCTGTGCCCCAAAGGATTTAAGGAATGCCAGGGAGCAGAGCCCCCAAATTAGGTCTTGATTTTGCCTAATCATTTCCATGTCACTGACCAGAAACCAAAATTATTTCTATGCCATTCTGAGCATAAAAAAGTATTTGGGAGCCAGAAGCAGAGTGGGAGCAGAGAGTGAGTGAGTGTGTGTGGAAATAGCATGAGATTAATTACAGGAGCAACAACTACGAATGCTGATAAATCCCTCCCGTCAGGAGCGTGCCTGTGGTCCTGTAACTATCTGCCATTCTCAAGCTGGGATGAATGAAGCAGCTAATTGTTCGCTGTGCTCAGAGCAATCCTCAGGGAGCACATGCCATGGAATGAGTCAGCTCCATGCTGGCAGGGCTGTTATCAAATATTAGAATATTTAGCTGGGCGATCTCTACCCAGGCTCGGCGGCGACGGAGAAGGGTGTTGTTTTCGTCAGCGAATAAAGAAAGAAAGAAAGACATCAGATACTGTTTGTTTCCTGAAGAGTGGAGATCTGGCAAAAAGCGGGATCGTTTCACTTGTTAGTGCACTTGTGAAATGAGTCATGTGTGCTTCAGCACTGCTTCCAGAAACTTAATTGAAAGTGCTGGTGTCTGTTGTTGTACGGGGAGAACCATATGCTAGTGAAAGACAGGGCTTGTTTTTTATAGTCCAGAATGATTAGAACTGCATCAAAATCCCAACTGTCGTGGCAAGGTGTAGGGAGAGCAGGGATAAATCCGAGAGGTGCTGCTGAAAGTATATCAAAAGCCTGAACACAACACCGCAAGAGAGAGTGTTTGTGAGAGCCCATCTCTGCTGGGCTATGTGGTGGTGGGGATGGTCAGTGCCAAGTGCTCTGTTCAGGCTGGTGGGACGCTGCCCCAGGCTGCCCAGAGAAGCTGCAGCTGCCCCATCCCTGGAGGTGTCCAAGGCCGGGTTGCATGGGGTTTGGAGCAACCTGGGATAGTGGGAGGTGTCCCTGCCCATGGCAGGTGTGGGACTGGATGAGCTTTAAAGTCACTTCCAACCACAGCCATTCCATGGACTTTCAGGGCAGCCCCTCCAGCAGAGGATGAGATGGGGGAAACCGCCCAGTTTGCCAGGTGCTTGTGCTGCCAGCGGCCCAGGTGTTGGCCCATCTTTCACAGCCCTGGTTAAGCATCCCATGCCATCCCATTCATCCTTTTTTATTACTGCTTGCAAAGCTCTTCTGGCTGGAGAATGGAGCCAGTGAATAACAAGGAAACAAATAGCCCTACTGACGCCAGGCTCCGGCAGTGCCGGAGGCACTGCAGAGCGCGGCACTGGGAACACGGCTCCCCAGGAACTCGTGGAGAAGCTTCCTGCAGGGGACCTGGGATCCCTCTGTGACCATCTCATCCCAGGCTGCCTGCAATCGTCCCACAGAGCCTTGCAAGCAGCCCCTGCACCTCAATTCCGTGGCAGCAGCAAAAAATCCTAGCACTGCTGGACATCCCAGCCCTGCCGTGTGTGGGGTGGGTGAGAACAGCAAGGAGTGCAGGGGGAACTCGTGCAGACCCATCCCAGAGAGACCTAGCCCTCTCCCATCTCCAGGGTGGCCACAAGGATACAGCCTACCAAGCATAAGGGTCACAAGGAGCTCGTGTATCTGGCTGGGAAGGAGGTTCAGAGGGTTACTGAGGTTTGATTCTTGGAGTTTTTCTCTGAAAGTGTTCAAGGACAGGTTGGACAGGTCTTGAAGCAACCTAGCATTGTGCCCATGGCAGGGGGTTTGGAAGGAGATGAACTTTAAGGTCTGTGGTTCTGTGATTTAGTTGGAATTTCAGCCTGAAGACTGCTGACAGCTCCATCACTGTCACTATGACCCCAGTACATCCCACATCTCTCTGATGTCTCCTCCACCCACTATTCCATGTTTAACCCCTTCCTCCTGCGAGTCACCTTCAGCAAAGCTCTGACACAGATGCAGGATCTCAGGTCTGTGTTGAAACTCCACTGTGTGCAGCAGCACCTGCTTAGGGCACACCCCACACTCAATGTCCTTTGAAAGAACACTCCCAGAGGGCTTCCTGGGCAGGATGTGGAGCAGGAGTGGTTGAAGGACCTATCTGCAGAATGTGGTAGAAGGGAGAGTCTTTGCAAGGCCCTACAACAGATACAGGAGCAGGAACAGCCCTGGCAGCAGTAGTGACATGCAGGAGCTCAGCCTTCCCCTAATTCTGCATTTCCCCATTTATCCATAAGCTGTATATTGCCTGTATCAGAGGTAAATCCATGTGGCATAACAATTTATGATGTGTAACTTGAATACAGGGGCCCTATGGTGAGAGATTTCTTCTTCCTTTTTTTTTTTTCCTCTTTCTTTTCCTCCTTTTCAGTGTTCATCCAACCGAAAATCCTCATTTCCCACAAAGAGACAAGGCACTTGCAGGGGCTTTCATTGAAAAGTTATCCAAGAAATTAGTACAATTAGTGAAATTGGGGAAACCTGGCCAAAGGGTTTCAACTTCCACAGAGAGTGATAAAACAGAATACACTGCTTCTTACAGAGGGCACAGATGACAGAGATCCTCAGGATATGAACCCCATGGAAAGATAAACAGATGCTCAGCACTTCTTTTATTTTGGGACAATGTTTCTGACCCTCAGATTGTTTCACCTGGTCCTGAGGTCATTTTCGGTACACTTCACCTGTCACCTTAACAAAGTCCCTCTGAGATCTTATGGGAGCTAAAAAGCTGCTGGTATTTCTGGAGCTGGAATGGGACACTCAGCTAGGAAGGAAAAAGTTGGGAGGTTTTATGAGTTTTTGTCTCAGGCAGAGGAGTAAAATGTCACCTCTGAAGGAGGGACTCTGGGTCCCTGTGCTCTGTGAAGGTGGGGGGGCCTTGGGACATCCAGGGATGGGCTTGGCAGGTTAAGTGATGACCAGAGTAGAAGAGAGAGTAACGAAAGCCAGGTCTGGCCCCAAGGGACAGGATTGTGACCCTGCAGGCTACTCTCAAGGCTGAAGAGGTTCTGCTGGCTCTGAAAGCCCCAGATACAGCCCCCAAATACAACTCTGGGAGCCATTGACTCCCTTGCTCTGCTCCTTTCATCCCATTCCTGTCACCTGTAGTGACCTCCCCTGGTAGGGCCCTTGCTGCCATGCTGTCCCTCAGGCTGTCAGAGGTCCTCACAAATCTGTCATTCTCCTTGGAAATCAAGCTTTTCCTCTTCCCATGCTGGCATAGCAGGGCTGGGAGACCTTGTGTGCTGCCCCTGGCCCTGTGAGAGTGGCAGGAGCCTGGCAGGCCCGGAGCTAGGTGAGCAAAGCAGGGCTGTAATGACCTGAAGGGTCTTTGATTCCAGATTTATGTGTATAAATATATGTCACTGCCATCCTAAGCCATGGCAGTGCTCTGGGAGCACAGGAGGGCAGGGAAGAGATTGTCTGATCACCTGCAAGTTTGGAGATCCCCCCTGGGCCTGCTCTGAGCTTCTGCTGACCCACTGCAGGAGTTTGGGAGCTCAGAGGGGCATGGGCTGGATACCAGGGAAAAGTTCTTCCCCCAGAGGGTGCTGGACACTACTCAGGCTCCCCAGGGAATGGGCACAGTCCTGAGGCTGCCAGAGCTCCAGGAGTCTTTGGACACCACTCTCAGGCACAGGGTGGGATTGTTGGAGTGTCTTGGGCAGGGCCAGGGGCTGGACTGGATGATCCCTGTGGGTCCAGCTCAGGACATTCTGTGATTTTGTGATCCAGTCTGTGCTCCTCTGGAAGCACACAGAGGAGTGAGACCTCTTCAGGAGAGGTGCCAGTGACATCTGGCAGCTCTGGAGGTTCCAAATGCTGCCAGGACTCCCATGGAGTGAGGGAGTTCTGTCCAGCAAGAGGCATCAGTGCCCTCCTGAGGAGCACAGGTGTGATGAGGAGCGGCTGAGGGAGCTGTGGGGGGTCAGCCTGGAGGAAAGGAGGCTCAGGGGGCACCTTCTTGCTCTTTACAACTCCCTGTGACAGGAAGGTGCAGCCAGGTGGGGGTCGGGCTCTGCTCGCAGGGAACAAGGGACAGGACAAGAGGAAACAGCCCCTGGCTGTGCCAGGGGAGGTTTAGTTTGGATGTTATGGAAAATTTCATCATGGAGAGGGTGGTCAGGCACTGGAAGGCACTGCCCAGGACAGTAGGGGACTGAGCAATCAGGGACAAATGAGCCCAAGTCCACCAGGGAACTGCTGAAGTGAGGGCTGTGAAGGCTGTAGGTGATCATTTCCTTTGCTGTCTGCCAGCTGGGCATTTCCACCAGACCATCAAAATGAGGTTCTTGCCCTTCATCTCTTTTGTGGTGAAACACTGTGAGAAATCACAAGCTCCAGCATCTCCTTGTTCTCACTAAACCTTCCCTGCTGTAGCTGATGCATACGCAGCCCAGGACAGAGGTTTATTGGCCATTTCCTGCAGGATCTATGGTCACAGTGATCTCTGGGTCTTGCTGACACGATTGCTTGGTGGATTTGTGGAGGAGACCTAAGAAAGCAAAGTCCTTGGGAGAAATCAACTGGAATGAAATTCCTGCTCATAGGCAGCAAGGCAATTTTGGAGTGGGTGGAGCAAGGATTGATGAGGAATTGTGTAAGGTAAGGTTATTCAGTGACCACCTGCCATTGATCCCGTTGAATCCCTTGATCCCATTGATCCCACAGTGCTGTCCAGATGCAAAAACACCAAGTCCCTTCAGCAAGGTGTGTATGCTGAGAACCCAGCCTGGGACCCCTGACAGGGCTCTGTGCCTGCCTGCAGCCCCCCAGGGGGCTGGGACACAGTGTGGGACGGTGCCATGGGATGGGCTGGCTCCCAGGGACACCTCAGCCTGG
The DNA here is from genome assembly GCF_965231275.1 of Zosterops lateralis. NCBI lineage: Eukaryota > Metazoa > Chordata > Aves > Passeriformes > Zosteropidae > Zosterops > Zosterops lateralis. The sequence goes on from NC_139776.1 coordinate 14,547,892, forward strand.
CCAGCTGCGAGCACAAGTCTGTGAGCACAAGACCTCCTCACTGCAGGGACATTCTGTGGCTCATCACAGGCTTATGGAACTGCAGAGACCAGGCACAGCTGCCACCTAAGAGGGCTCCTAAGAGGGCTCCTAAGAGGGAGGTCAAGCCAGAACCTGAACAACACTCCAGCACCTCCATCCTCCACGCAGGGAGGGTGGCCACGGTGGGCAGAGACACTGATGTCACTCACAGGTTGCTCTGGGGACACCTGGGTGTCTTGATGGCTGTTTCTATCAGCACTGCCAAGTCCTGATCAGCAGCGTCTTGTGGGGATTGAGTCTTGCAGGAGAGCTCTGGCAGTTCTCCCCACAAACAGGACTGTGCAGGGCTCTGCCTGAGCTCCATCCCTGGGTGTTTGCTTGTGTTTGTTCCTGGCTCCTGCAGTGCTTTGAGCCCTCAGCAGGTCTGGCACCAGGTGAAGGTGTGGTGGTGTGAGCTGGAGGACCAGAGTAGTTATTTTTAGCCCTGTGGAGTTGCTGCTGTCACAGCCATGTGCCCCAAGGCTGGCAGGGGAAGGGAGGCTCCACTCCCAGGCTGGGCAGGGGCTGAGCTGGAGCCCACTCCTGGCTCTCAGGTCCCTGTGTCACACAGCACAGCTGGCTCCCACTGCAACAGTGCCTTCTGCTCACCCTGGAATGTACAGGGAGGGGCATTCCCGATGGAACAACCAGGGTACACCTGTGCCAGCGGGATGAGTCCCTGGGAACGGCCAAGGAGCTGCTCTCTGGTCAGTCACTGCTGGGAATGAGGAGTGACTGCAGCTCAATGTGGGGTTCTCTTCACATTCCTGAAAATAAACCAAAGTCCCTGAGCTCCCTGCTGCAAACTGTGCAAATGTAGACCTCGTGCATCAAAGCCTAGGGCTCTGAATGTCAGCAGATGTCCCTGGAGATGGTGAGGATCAGAGGTTGGGGAGCCTGCGGCACCTCTTCCCCCCGGAGCTGCACAGTCCCTGCCCACCCCCAGCGCAGTTGGGGAAGGTGACATTGAGCATGCTGTGAGCCATGCAGCTGGCATGGGCACTGTGGCATCCCGGGGACTTAGCAGGCAGGACCCTCGGGCAGGCAGCTGGCCAGAGGCCCAAACACAGCCAAGCAGGGAGCTGGAGCTGACAGGGTCTGCAGGGGCCTCGGGAAGGAGCACCTCAGCCATCCAGGGAGCTGCCAGCCCTGTGGCCTCTGCAGACTCCCAGGGCAGCTCTCTCCATGTGCAGTGAGTCCCCAGCCATTCCCTCCCCTCTGGCTGGTCCTGGCATGTGGCATGTTCTGCCCTGGGGAGGCCTGACTTGGGCTAGCTCTGCCCCAGTGCTGGGACACAGGAATGCAGCCCACACTAGCTGGGGGGTGCTGGGGACCAAGGATGAAGCAGCCAGAGCTGAGCAGGAAGAGCCATGAGAGCATGTGGAGAAGGTGAAGGAGAATTGGGTGGTGCACATCTGGAAGGGAGCCCTTGTTTTTGGTCTAGAAACATCAGGGCCAGAGAAGCTCCATAGGGAGCTCAGCACTGTTCTTTTGGACCTGTTACTCCTGGGAATGAGGAAAACCAGGGGTTATGAGGAGAGGCCAGTCCTCAGGACCACCTGAGTGGGACTGGAAAGGAATCACCAGCTGTGGGAGAATTTGTGGCCAAAGCCTCAGCAGCTCAAAGCCACCCCCTCAGAACTGCACTGGGTTTGTAAGGGCTGGAGGGGCTGTTCCCATTCCTGTGATCCCTCCATGCCATGCAGGTGGGAACAGAGGTGGTGGGCTCAGGTTGGGATTCCTGGCAGTCTGTGGTGGCACAGAGCAGTGCCCATGACATCAGTGCTGAGCCCATGGCACTGCAGGATGCCAGAGATCCCAGGGCAGGAATTGCACTGAGTGCTGCTCCATGGGAGGGCAGGGGTGCAGGATTGGGGCAGGGAGGCAGGATCAGTGCAGGGCTGCAGGATCAGTGCAGTGCTGAGAGCACAGGGAGAGCATCCCCTGCACCTCCCCCATGGCAGATCCTGCAGGTCCAGGAGGGGTTGGCAGCTCTGGGACAAGGTCCAGCCATGGCAGGGTGGAGAGAGAACAGAGCAGAACGTCACAGGAGGCAGCGAGAGCTTTGTCACATCTGTGGGCTCATGAATGGCTGCTGAGGGACTGAGGAAAGCCCGGGGAGCTCTCCCCTCTCCCTCCTGTGCCAGGCAGCAGAGGAAGCTCTGTGCTGACCCATCCCCGCTGAGTCTCTCTTCCCCTGCACACCCCCAGCCACAGAGTAAATGATGGCAGAAAGAGATGGGTGATGCATCTCAGCCAGGGAGCTGTCAGCTGGGCCTTGAGGGCCCTCTGGAATTCCGAGCTGGCCTCCCAGTCTGGAGAGTTGCTGGAGCTTCCTGTGGGACACCACCCTCCCACCTGCACTGCTCCTCTCCAAGAGCTGGGCATCTTAACAGGGATCAGGGACATTTGGTGCAAGAATAGTATTTTCTGCAAAAAGGAACTTGTAAAGCACTTCAAGGGTGAGGGTTGTAGAGTACTGGCAATCCCACAAACTTGCTCTATGCATTCCTGTATGCAGAGGGCATAGAGAGCCCCAGGAGGCTGCTCCATGCTGCAGATGAGGCTGCACGCCCTCCCCAGCCCTGGTGCCACTTGACCCATTCCCATCCCTCTCCTCCTCCTAGATCACAGCAGGCACAAGGAGGGATCCCACAGAGGCAAGAGCAGACCTGAGCATCCTTTCCTGTGCTCTTTGGGATGCTAGCCCCTTGTTTCTCAGCTGAGGCCAAGGGTTCCCCTGCATCACTCACCTCCCTGCCAGCCAGCTGTGTTCTGGTGGATGGAGCCCAGCTGTGCCACAACAGCCGTGGGAGCCCAGGGGCAGGACCAGCCTCAGCCTCTCCCTACACAGCTCTGTTGTGCTCACTCAGCCTGAGTGACAGGGATAGCCTGAGCTGGGCCCTGTCCCCAGCCCTGGCAGGGAGGAGGGGATGGGGTGCATGATGTGGGGCTGCTGGGGGTCAGAGAGCCTGGAGGTGCCAGACTTTGTCTGAAGGAGGAGAACAAGGTCCTGCCTGGGCCATGTGCTGGGGAGGCTGGAGGCAGAGCTGGGGCTGATGGAGAGACTGGGCCTGACAGCAGGGACAGGGCTGGTGGCAGTGCTGGTGGCAGACTGATGGCAGTGACCTCAGTGACCTCTTTCCTGGGTCCGTGTGCCTTGTGGGGCAGTCAGGGACCCCACAGGTGCCAGAACGTGGTGTCCCAGGGGGTCCCAGCACAGTGCTGTCCTGGGGAGGAGCCAGGAGTGTGTGTGCTGCCTGGACTGGGACAGATGAGCACTGCAGAGTCAGCTCCAAAATGGGACCATCTGCAGGGGCCCTAATGACAAACCAGGGTCCTGCAGGTGCTGGGTGATGCAAGAAATCAAACCCAGGTTGGCCTGAGGTTCTTCAGGGGGATTATCTTCCAAAATCAAGACTGTTGTTATTTGGAGAGAGGGAGGTGTTTATTCCAGTCCTGCCTTTTCTGATGGCTCAGGCACGAGGCACAGTCACCCTCAATGTCCTGCCCTGAGGAGAAGCTGCTGCAGGGGCAGGGATGGCTCTGTCTTCAGGGGGCCCAAATTGCACATTCAAACCCTCCTCCCAGTTCTGGCAATTCAGCAACTGCAGGAGAAACCTCAAGGCATGTCCCAAGGGGTGCTGAGCCTCAAGGCACTTCCTGAGGGATGCTGATTCTCAAGGCCTGTCCCAAGAGATCCCTTCACCTCCCCATGAAGGCAGAGGCTTGGTAGGCAGAGGAGCTCTGAGCAGAGGGTGGCTGCTGCCCTGCTGATGCCCTGCAGAAACAGCAAAGCAGAGGAAAATTTAGTGTATGAACTGGGGTTCCAGAAGTTTCTGAGTCGTGCTAACACCAAGCCCAGGGTCAACTATGTCAAATATGGCATCAGTGTCTCTCTGGGACTGGGGACCCTGAGTGAGGGCTGTGTGGAGCTGACTCAGAGGAAGGCAGTGCTGCCTCTCCAGGAATGATGCCTCAGATTTCCACTGAGTTCAGCCCTGTCGCTTCTCTGCCTCCAGTTCCAACATCAGCTTCTTCAAAACCCCCAAGCTGATGCGGGTCACAGAGGCCCTTGGAGCTGGGGACTGAATGCTGCTGCTGAGGAGCAGAAGGAGGCAAGGCGGGGGTGACTGCATGTCCTTGCCCCTTGCACTTTCCAACACTCCTTCTGGTGCTTCCAATTGCCTTTGGCCATGCCTGGCACTGACAGCTGTTCCTGGATAACCCCAGATGGCCGGGAAGCCAAGGCAGCTGCCAGCACAGACATTCCAGCTCTGCCCAGTGCTTCTGCTCCCCTGGTCCTGCTTTCCGTCCCACCCGAACTGCAGGAGACCAGGCAGCCCTGATGAGATGGCCCCACTGCCAAAAAACTACTTCATACTCTTGGTGGAAAAATAATTCTTCCAAAGGTGCCTTCCAAAGAGTCAGGCAGTGTTTAGAGTGGGATGCAGTGATGGGGTGAGTGAGTGGAACACAGCCTGTCCCATGTCCTGGGGATGAAGCACACATGTCCCCTGTGGAGGGAAGGGGTGGCTCACTCATCCTGCAGATGGTTCGTTCTGGGGTTTTTGCTGATCAGTCACTCCTGAGCATGTGCTTCCACAGAGGAGCTGCATTGACAAGTGCCACAGCCTTTGCCTGTGTCCCCAGTGGGGTGAGAGAGTGTTCAGCAGGAGCCCAGGCTGCAGGTGTGGAAAGAGGCACTTTGATATCTGTGGGTCACAAGAGGAAAGAGGAAAAGGAAGGAAGGACAGCTGGGGAGCTGCTTGTGAGTGAGCAAGGGCTGAAACATCCTCTGCCCTGAGTGTGGCCTCCCTCTCCCCTTTGCTGTGTTGCTCCATACTTGGCACAGGCCCCTCTCCTGACCCTCTGAGGGGATGCTGGCCCAGCCTGCCTGCTCTGGCCCGGGGCTGCTGCTCCCAGCTTTCCCAGGAGCCAACAGGTGACACATCTTGCCATGCAGGTGACACTCTGGCTCCTGTGCCCACACTCCAGGAGCTGTTCTGAGCTTGCTGTCAGTGCTGCTCTCTGGCAGATGCAGGCACAGACAGCCAGGACTGGTGGGAACACATGGATCAGGGCAGAGAGCTGCAGCTTCCACCCTCCCAGCCCCTCCGGCTCCCAGCAGAACACCAGCCCTGGGGCTGGAGGAGGGGCTGGACCTGGGTATGGGGACATGAATTTTTTCTCCCAAGTCCACCGGGTGCTTCCTGCAGAATCCTGAACAAGACATTGGCTGCTAAACCTGGGCAAAGCCAGGGTGGAGCATCCTGCCCCATGAGAGAGCTGGGAAAGGAGGATCCTCTGTAGTGGCCTGTGATGAGATGCCACATCAGCTCCCTGTCTTAGTTTGAAAAGACAGGAGTCTGTAAAGGAAGGCAAAAGCCTCCTGTGAAGTGGGAAAGGTAAACCCCCTCCCTCCCTCCGAATTACCACAATTTCAAAATAAAAAAAACAGCTCTCAGGCAAAGGTATGGGAATGGGAATAATAGTTATTTACTAGAAAAAAACTAAAATAGAAAAAAAGAACAACAAATGTAATTAGTACAAACAAAACTACTGATACAGTCAGAAAACCTGACACCCTGAGGAGTCAGGGTGTTGGTAAAAGTCCAGTTGGATGGTGGCTGTGCCTCCTGCAGTGGCAGATGAAATGCTGCTGAAGCAGAGATCCTGTAGAAGGGTATAGTTCTCTGTGAAGGTCTGGTGATAGAGTGGATGGGCCTGGTCCTCCTCTGGGAATCCAGCAGGGAAGAAGCTGCCTCTCTGGGAATCCAGCGAAGATGGCTGCTCCTCTGGGAATCCAGTGAAGAAAAACTGGGCCGATGGCTTAGACCAAGCTTATTTTATGCAGGTAGGAATGCTTGGTTCCTCCTTCTGGGTGGAGCATCTCACAATGGGATGATGTACCTTATCAGTCATGCAGTGAGTCACTTAATGGCCCATTAGCAGGAGACATCTCCCCGGAGGGAGACATTGTTCTTGGAAGAGATAAGATAACTGCCCCCCACCTCCAACAGATGGCAAATAGAATACATTCTTATCTCACAAATCCAGGACACTCCCACAGGGACATAGTGTCTCTGATCATCTCCCTGTGTGCAGGGGGCCAGGAGGACAAAGTCAGAAGCCATTCCCAGCCGGTGCTCTGTGGCATCTCAATGTTGTCCTGATCTGGAGGTGTTCTTGGCCATGTCAGCTCACCCTGCCCAGCAGCCACTGCACTCTCCCAGCCAGCAGCATGAGTTGCCCTGATGATAAATGGCCCCAGAGGCAGGACTATGGAGAGCTTAATAAATTCTTATCTTGCATCCACTCATTACTTGGAGCAACAGCTTCCCTGGCCTGCTCCCAGGGCTGCTGTGCCAGCCCTGTGTCCCACAGTTGGGACAGTGACACTCCTGAGCTGCAGGACCCTCTCACAGCACCCACCAGCCCAGCACTAATGGGGTTCTCAGCCTCTCCTGCCCCAGGGGTAATTTCCCAGCATATCCTTGGCCAGGACTGTTCCAAGTAGTTCAGTGCTGGTGGGCTGAAGGTCCGGGGGATGTGGTTGAGATCAAGAACCTCTTCCCAGTGCTGTGGCTGGGTCTCTGCTGGGCATACACCCACAGCCAGGGCAGGAGGCAGAGTCAGCAGGAACAGGCCCATTTGACTTCTGAGGCTCACAGCTCAGGGGAAAAACCCTGCCTGAGTCTCCGTGGAATCTGCTCCCAGACCCTCAGTCTCTCAAGGATCTGACTCCAGCACAGCCTGCTGCAGTCACAGGCTACATTGAAGTTCATGACCAGCTCCAGATCACCACATGGGATGCACCAGATGGGAAGACAAAAAGGCAGGACACGGTGAATGTTTGTTCTTCCTCTTCTACCAGGATCCCTCCCTCTCTACACCTGTAACAAGTTTTGCACAATCCCCACATTTCCCCAGGAGGCACTTAGTGCAACAGCCCCATTACCCTGCTCACCTTTTTGAGAGTTTCTGCTGCTCCCCCGGGGGTTGGGGGGAGGAGCAAGGGGGTAAATGTTCAGCTGTGACAATTTAGTTTTCAAGATCTGAGGGTGGTGGTTTAAGGTGATTTAGGGGTGACTAAGGGGCAGCTGAGGCCAGTACCACCTCATTTCCTCAAGCTGCTCTCTGGTTGTTCACATCCTTCCACAGCTATCCCTGGAGGACAGGCACAGGGACACAGCAGGGGAAGTGTGAGAGGAGGGTGTTTTTAGGTAAACATCCCTCTCATTTAAGGTGTTGTGCTTCTCCACAATGTAAATATGCACAAACACAGGAACACTGCAGCCACTGTGCCTTGGAAGGGAGTTTTTCAGCCATCCTGACCCCTTAGCCAATAATGGCTCAAGGTAAATTGGTGTCTGTGGGTGCCTGAGCTGAGCCCACCACCCCCGTGACATGGGGATGGATCAAAATGATGAGGAGGCCTTGGCAGTGTGTGGGTGTCCCACCTGCTCCCCTCCCAGCCCTAAGCACAGCAGCACACAGCATCAGGCTCTGCTTGCCAGACACAGCACAGTGAGCACTTTAGTCGCTAATGAGCACGGGCCCCACTGTGCCAGGCAGACAGAAATCCATATCCTCAGACTTTTCCGGTCCTGCAGGGCTTATGAGCTCTCCCAATAAGCCAGGCAGAGGAAATGGGATAAGCCTCGCTTTACCGATGGGGAATTGAGGCACCAAAAGGTTTAAGTGACTTAAAAGGGATTTGAAGAACATCTCCAGAGCCCAGGTGCAGAAACATCCCTGGAAGAAGGCGTGACCTTTCAGTGTCCACCTGATTAAAAACACTGGGTGGCACAAGCAGGAGGCGGCAGCGGTCTCAGAGGAGAATTGCTGCTACCAGCCCTGCTCCGTGTGCCCCCAGCTCCTCCAGGTGCCTCCAACTCTTCCCTGAGCCCCCAGCTCCTCCGTGGGCCCCCAAATCCTCCAGCTGCTCACAGCTCCTCCGTGGCAAGAGGCTGGTGAGGTGCAGGCTGCCCCTGGCACCTGTGTCCCCTCCTGCTCTGCTCAGCTGTCCCTTGCCCTGTGCAGGGACACACAGGGACTGCCCACAGGGGCAGCAGCGGTGCCAAGGTTAGGAAAGCTGCTGTTCTGCTGCCATCAGTGGGTTGAGGGGAGCAGCCCACGCACCCCACACCAGCTCCACGCTCGCTGGAATGTGGAGGAGAGCTCTAGAGAGGGAGCCAGGCGATCCCAAGGAGCCCGTCTGCCAGGGGCTCTGTTGTCCTGCGTATCCCCAGCCTGCTGCTGGCACCTGAGCTCTCCTGGGGACTTGCCAGGGCGTTCGTTTGTCTCCCTCTCCGTTGCTCTCCCTTCTCCCGGACAGTGCGGTGGCTCTGGCTCTTGCCACAGCCCGGGGAGTTTTGTGGGCGCGTGCCCGCTGCGTGTGCCGGTGTCGGCGGGGCCGAGCGGGACTGAGCGCACAGGGACGGGGGGACAGTCCTGGATCCCCGGCATCATCCCTTCCCAGCACTGCTCCCGGGAGTGCCTGCGGAGCAGGGCTGCCAGAGGCTGACCTGGAGCGGGTTGCGATGCCGAGTGCTCCCAGCCAAACAGGGAACAGAACGGAGCTCCTCCGGGATCCGTCCCTGCGGGAATCTGGGGCGGGGCTGTGTCCCCCGGGAACTGGCCGTGCGGGTGGCCCTGTCCTCCCTGGCACGGCACAGCCCAGCTCTGCTGTGCTCTGGGAAGTCAGGAGTCGTGGTGCAGAGGGGCACTGAGGTGGGCTTGGAAACGGGCGCAGGACAATCAGTGCTGGGTGCTGAGGTGTCACATTTGGCTTTCTAGAGAGCCAGAGACTGAGGGATTTGTAAACACCTCTTGTCGAGGTTTATTTGCTGCCTGCTGACTTTCCAAGCTGTTCAGCATCCCATGGGAATGCTGGGAGGCCAGAGCTTTGCTGATTAAATATAGGACAGCAGGCTGGGGTGACCCCAGGAGCTGGGCATGGGGACCTCACACTGAGTGTTCATGCACCAGAAAGTGCTGTGGGAAGGAATTAACAGCTCTGAGCTGTTTGGTAAGGATCGGTAATTTCCTGTGGAAGTGCAAAGTGGTCCTGCAGCGTGTGGAGCGTGGCTGGAGAGAGGCTCCTGGCTGGGCACAGAGAGTATGGAAGGTGCAGTGCCCCTCCAGGGGGTTTCTGGATGGACTCAGGGTGTGGGGGGGATGCTCTGCCCCTCCAGGGGGACTCTTGGCTGGGATCAGGGGGTGGGAGCGTTGCTCCTGCACCCTTGAGTCTGAACTGCTGTGTGACAGAACAGCCCCTCTGCTTCACCCCACCCAGGCTGGGCAACCTGCAGGACTCTCAAGGCCCAACAGCATCAGGTTGTGGGCCAGGTACCCCCTCACCTGTGGAGCAGCAGCTGGCTCAGCTTCGCAAACCAGCATTTGCAAGCCAAAAAAAAAGATAATTCTGCTGCTGTTTTTTTCCTTTCCTTTTTCTGAAGGCCAGGTAGAAGGTGCTGTAGTAATGGTGGGGACAGGAGGAGCAGGGGAGTTGCTGAGAGCAGGTGTGGCAGTGTAGGTTGGGGCTGTGAATCCTGGTTCTGAGACAATGATTTGAGGCACATCTGCTACAAATTTGGGGTGATAGGGCTTTGGTTGTTTATAACCTGCTTGTCCTGTGAGCAGTCTATGTCTCAGGTGTGTCTCAGTGCCTGGGAGCTGTCCCTGCCCTGTTGAGGTGAGCCCAGGGCTGTTTCTGACCACTCCGTGCTGTCCCTGGACCCAGTAGATGTGTGCCTGTCGCTCTCCATTGTCACTCACTGGACTTTTGGGGCTGCCCCAGGGCCTCACCCAACACCTGCCTGATGTCCTGGCCCGGGGAGGGCAGTGCCAGGTCTGCAGGCAGGTGTTTATGCCAGCAGAACCTCGGGAGCAGCTCTGCAGTGTCCAAGGAGGGGACCCCAGCAGTGCTCTGACCCCCAGACACCAGGGAGGATTTGCCTGAGTAGAGGAGGTTCTACAGGGAGCTCCTGAGGCCCTGGGAGCTGGGGATGGGTGGGGTGCCCACAGACTATGGGGGCAGCAGCAGTGCCAGGGAGCCCTTCTGCCACCTCAGCTGTGTCCCAGGACTCAGAGTCACTGCTGAGACTGTGCCAACCTCCCCCAGCTCCTGGAACAGGCTGGGGATGAGGGGTTACATGAATTCCCTGTGATTTATGGAGCTGTATGCATGCTGAGACAGCTGCATCCCACAGCCTGTCCTCCCACCTGCACCTCAACCACGTCTCCCTGGCCCAGTGCTGCAGGAGAGTCCCTGTGCCCACCAGTAGCTGCCATCAGCCTGCCCTGGCTCCCCAGGCTGCATTCCCCGGGCTGCAGGGCTCTGGGCTGGCCTGGGGATGGTGCTGGGGCCGTGATGCTCATGCAGGCAGGCAGCAGTGGGAGCAGGTGACCCGGGGCACAGAGCCTGCCAGCTTTTGTGTCCTGGAACAAGGAAAGCCATGACCCAGAAGGGGCTGGTTGAGGCTCAGGGGCAGCCAGGTCAGCTGTGGGCCTGCTGGGGGATTGGTGACATCTGCTGTGACGCCTTCCCATGGGAGCTTCTTCTGGCTGCAGCCAGGGGTGGCTGTTTCCTGATTCCCAGCCTGGAGCAGAGGGGCAGGCTGGAGCCACCTGGGCACCCCAGACCTCAGGAATGGGGGCTGCCCACCAGGGGATGGGGGCACCAATGCTCAGCCCATGTTCCCAAAGCATGGAGGGGTCTGCAGAGGCTGCTGGTGTCCCCACATACATTTTAGGACCAGAAGAAAAGGCCCCAAATTGTGCCAGGGAAGGTTTAGGTTGGATGTTATGGAAAATTTCTTCACAGAGAGGGTGGTCAGGCAGTGGAACAGTCTGCCCAGGGCAGTGGTGGAGTCACCATTCCTGGAGGTCATGTGGATGTGGCACCTGGGGACATGAGTTAATGGTGGGCTTGGAGGAGCAGTTGGACTTGATGACCTTCGAGGGCTTTTCCAACCCTAGTGGGTTTGTGATTCTGTGATTCCATCCCCTCCCCAGATCACTGTCCTGGAGTGGGTAACTCAGACCTTTTTCAGCTGCAGAACCCTGGGCTTTCCTCAGCCTCCCACCTTTGGCCTCAGCTCTGCTCCACCATGAGCTGCAGACACTCCAAGGGCTCCACCCCACAGCTGCATTTTTCCCATTACTTGCCATATAAGAGACTGAAATGGACATTTCTGTTATCCTGGGCTGGCAGGACGGGGACACTGAGTGAGCTGGGAAGCTGCACACCTGCATGCAGCACTGCAGACCTGTCTGGGTGTGCTGCCCTGCCTCAGTTTCCCCCTCTGTGGTGAGGGGACAACTGTTCCCAGCTGTTTGCAGGAGGCATTACTGCCATACAGGCACCTGGAGCAGGGGCTGAACTGAGCAGAGGAGATCACAGACTGGTTTGGGTGGGAAAGGATCTTAAAACCAGCCACGAGCAATGGGCAGGGACACCTCCCACTGTCCCAGGCTGCTCCAAGCCCTGTCCAACCTGGCCTTGGACACTGCCAGGGATCCAGGGGCAGCCACAGCTTCTCTGGGCAATTTGTGTGAAAGTAAATGGGGGGCTTTAGCACTCAAAGTCCTTGATAGAGTCCCCTGAACCACACTGGGAAATACTCTTATTTTTCTGTATCCCCTCTTATTTCCTGTATCCCTTCTTATTTCCTGTATCCCCTGCTGCTGAGCCCCTGTCCTGGGCTGGGCTCTGCCCAGGTGACACAGAGGGGCTGCCCTGGGCCTGGCTGGTGCCTGGGGACCATGGCTGCTGGAGGTAGGTGTGCTTCAGGTCAGGAAATGGCAAGAATGGGATCAAGCTGCTAAAAAATATCCTGTCAGAGAGAAAGGAGAGCCCACAGCTCCCTGAGAAGGGCCTCAGGTACTCTGAGCTTTGTGTGCTGGCAGCCAGGGGCAGATGTCCCTCCTGGCTGGGTTTTTCTTTGGAAACATCAGGACTTGGGTTTTCATCCCTCGTTTGTTGAGGATTTTGGAGGTTCAGCATTACCATCCTGGGCAGAGGGCTGTCCTGCCACCCCTGCACATACCACCTTCCCTTTCCCCTCTGGTAGCCACTGGGATTCTCCTGTGCTGTACCAGACCAGGAGCCTCGGGAGGAAAGCACCACAAACCAAACCCTCCTGTGGTTCTGGGGAGCAGTGAGGTGTCCTTGGGCAGTGGTGGCTGAACAGAAACCTTCAAGGAGCTTTTCCACTGTGGCAGGTTGGTGCAGGACCCCTAGGAGGAATTATCCTGGAATCTGCCTCTGTGTGCCAGGGAACCAGAGCAAAACACATCCCCTTCTGCCAAGTGCATCTGTGTCTGTGTGAGGTGGGTCCAGCCCAGCCCAGAATCCAGCCAGTGCCAGGGCAGGTTTTTGCCAGAGTTCTCCACCTCCAGAAGAACCCCACCAGGGGACTGAGACCCAAGACTCCAGACCTGTGGGCAGTGACTGGGAACAGCCCCAGGTCTCTTGTTTTTTGCTTTCACATGCTGCTGTGTTTAAACATTCAGCAGCTCTGATTTCAGGAACAGCAGGCAAGTCTCTCCTTGGAACAATTGGACTGGACCAATTGAACTCAGCTCCCAGGAAAACAGCCGGACCTTGGCTGGGCTTTGGAGATCTCACCCCGCTGGAGATCCCCAGAACAGGCAGGTTGGAGAAACCCAAGAGGGCACAGGGCTGTGAGCAGGTCCCCAGCCAGCCCTAGGGGCACTGGTGGAGTTCCCTGGATGGATCTGCATCCCTTGGCACGGGGATTTTCCTGCAGCCAGAGTCCTTCCCAAGAGCTAGCTGTGGGAGTTCTGGATGCGGGGCACACCCTATGGACCAGGGAGTGGGATCCTGGTACACAGGGAGTGGGATCCTGGTACACAGAGAGCTCCAGGAGGGTTTAGGAATGGAGGCAAGGAAGCATTAAATGCAGGATTCCAGAGAAGCTGATCGTGAGGGATCATGGCCAGGCTGCAAATCCCAGGGATCCCTGGCTTGTTTGAAAGGAGGAGGCTGCAGCAGCTGCCTATTGATACATTCCTGGGTAAACACGAGGGTGGAGAAGAAAGAGTTCAGCTAAAGGACACAAGAACTGGTGCAGTGTTTGGGGATGTTCAAGGCTGGAAACCCACAGTTTGATTTTTCAGACCCTCTGGGAAACTCACTTGCCAAACTGCGCAAGTCAAAATCTATTTTTTTTAAGTCAAAGTGCTTTTTCTCAATACTCCTCTCCAGGATGCCTCAGCAGCAGTGTCAGAGTTTCCTTCCATTTAAGCTCATTCCATGATACTTACAAAATCCCATTAAAGCTGGAACTGGAAACAGAATGTCTGTATGTCTGTCTGTCTACCTTTCTGTGAGGACAACAGGATTCATCTTCTTCCTATTCTCATTTAGTTTTACCCTCTCTCATATTTCTGCCACAGTCCCCGCTCTGCCCTGTACCGCCCTCCTCTGTGGCTGTGCACCCTCCATCCTGGAGCACAGGATTATTCCTGGCACATCCCTTGCCTGTCCAGCCTTGCCAGGAGCAGCAGAAAGAGCAGGGGAACTGCCGTGACCTGCAGGTTTTGCCTGTCTGGCATCTCCTCCAACCCTTTGTGTTTATCAGGTGTCTAGAACAGAGCCCTGTCGATGTCTCTTCCTCCCAGGAGTGTTGGAGGATTAATTAGCTAATGTTTGCATAGTGCTTTGGAGGGAAGTGCCGAGTGGGAGGGTGGTAGGAGCAGAACTGGATTCCTTCCTCCCATCTCCTTCCTCCCCTCACTGATGGTGGCAGCCCCTGTGCCCTTCCTGTGCCAGCTCATCTGGGGGGGACAGGTCTGCTCCAGGTGAGACCAGGGGAGGGGACAGCCTGGGAGGGAAATCACTGATGGGGAGGAGATCAAAAAGCAGAGAACCATAGAATCATGGAAATTTTGGCCTTAAAGCTCATCCAGTCCCACCCCCTGCCCTGAGCAGGGACACCTCCCACTGTCCCAGGCTGCTCCAACTGTGTCCAGCCTGGCCTTGGACACTGTCAGGGATCCAGGGGCAGCCACAGCTTCTCTGGGCACCCTGTGCCAGGGCCTGCCCACCCTTGTAGGAAGAATTCCTTCCCAATAGCCCATCCATCCCAGCCCTCTGGCAGTGGGAACCCATTCCCTGCATCCTGTCCCTCCAGGCCCTTGTCCAAAGTCCTTCTTCAGCTCCCTTAGTGCCTCTTTAGGCACTGGGAGGGGGTCTGGGATCTCTCTGGATCCTTCAGCCCTCCAAGCTGAACACTCCCAGCCTTTCCTCATAGGTGAGGTTCCATCCCTCTAATCTAGTGTTTCACTCACAGGATCTTCTTTTCTTCTTTATTCCAATCTATGCAAAAGGGAAACAAACTCCAGTTGTTTCACCAACTTTCTTTCAGTTGTCTGTGCCAGCTGCCCCCAAAGCAGCTGGCTCTGGGGGGACCCAGCAGCTCTCCCCACCCTGGAGCAGAGCTCTCCTGTCTGAGCAGGGCAAGTCCAGCATGTTGGACAGCAGGGCTGGAATTTCCAACTGGAGAATTCCCACCAGCCATGCCCAGCCCTGGCTCCATCTCACTGTACATCAATAGGGGCTGTGCCTGGGCTGGGGAGGACGTGTTGTAGCTGGTAATGTTAATTAAGAGGTAACAAGCCTGATGGAGATTTATTTTCAGGCTGTGTGCTTGGAACTGATTATACTCAACTGGGAAATGGAAAACTGACCTCTTGCTCATTTTCCTGTCTTCTCCACAGCAACAGTTAATTACTGTGGTGGGCAACACTGCCCTGGACAGGCCTGGCAGGGAGCAGCTCTCCAGCCTAGCCCTGGAACCTGGTCCTCACCTCTCTCCCTCCATCCCAGATCCTGATCCAGGCAATCGGTCTTCTCCTTCCTTGCCTTTTTCCCATTTGCAGCCCGTGCAGCCTCAAGGAGAGAGAGGCTGATCATGGATGTGGAGATCTTCAAGCCTGGAAAAGCAGGGCTGTTGTCAGCCAGGCAGGCAGGTTGGGCAGCTCTGGGCTCAGCTCAGGACACTGGGTGTGCAGTGCTGCATCCATGGGACCTCCCTCCCCAGCACAGGGGCAGGCACAGGGCACTGTGCAGAGCTCAACAGGCTGGAGCTCTCTCCCTGTCCCCAGGCTGACCTGCCCCATCCTGTGCCTTGGTCACCCCTCAGTGAGGGTGGTATTTTGAGTGGGGGTGATAATTTGAGTGAGGATGGTGGGTTTTGCCAGAGTTCATCCCTCTGCTGCAGCACTCTCTCCAGAACCAGTGGCTCCAGTGGGTACAGGATGGTTTTCCACATCTGTGCAGCATGAACCAGTCTTTGTTGTGTTTTCCTCCATCTAGCCTCACACACAGCCTTGCTTCCCATCTCTGCCTTGTGCAGCAACCTGGAGCCACTGGCTGCCTGCATGGAGCAAACTGGGCTGTGCTGGGAACTGCCCTGGGCTGGGACCCCTCTGCACCCCACACTGCTCTCTGCAAGGAGACAGATGATGCCAGAAGGGTTCAGGCTCCAAGGGAAACAGCAGCTGCCTGGACAAGCAGGGCAGGGCTCTCCAGCCTGGCTGGCAGTGGCTCTGGCTCCATCTGTGCCCAGCCCCTGCCAGCAGCAGATTGGGGGGAGAACAGGCATCACTTGGGGGCAGCTTTAACCCTTGAGTTCCAGGTGACCTGCAAGCACAGCATACAGCCTCACAGAGCCCTCAGGTAGTGCCAAAGCCCAGCACTGCAGTCACCCATAATGCTTTTATAATCTGCTTTCTCGGCCGTGACTGTTCTCCCAGGAAAGGGAGGGGGAAGCATGATTAATTTTCATTAGCCTGGTAAATAATAAGCTTGTTTCCGCTAGTCTTGCACTGTAATTAGGGCTCTGGTGCCAGGGCCCTGAGAAGGAAGCTGGGATTTGCTGGTGACTCATGGAAGCTGGGCCAGCCTGGACATCCTGCCCTGGGCAGGAAAAGGGAAGAGGCTGGGGCCCCTTGGAGAGACAGAGCTTCCCTCACTCCAGAGGGCAAAGGAGCAAGGGACAGGGTCCTCTGAGGGCAGAGGGCAAGGCCACCTTGGGAGAGGGAAAAACCCACCCAGGGAGAGAGAAGAACCAGACCCAGGGAGAGAGAAAAACCCATCCAAAAGTAGGCTATTATTCAAGGGAAAATGAAAGCAAAGCTTTTGGCCCAGGAGCTGGATGTTGACATGGATGTAGGATGAGCTCAGGAGTTCAGAGATGTGGAGATGAGGAGGGGAAGGAACACTGGGGTATTTGCTCTCAATCTGGGGCTGAGTGACCCACAGCCAGCAGTGTCCAGGTGTCCAGAGCAGCAGGGAAACACCTGCACCATGAACAAACCTCTGCAGCTGAGGGCACTCTGTCTGTCAGAGGGGCTGGAGCTGGGAAGCAGAACCTACCCCACACTGGGAGTGGTTACTTTGGGGACTCTGCTCCCTACAATCCCAAGGGGATCAAGGTGGGATCCTCTTCCACAGGCAAAATTCTCCTGTGAGCTTGCTGCCCTGAGATACCAGAATCAAAGAGCTAAGGAAGTTTCAAAGGAGAAATTAAAAAGGCTGAAAGGGGTGTGGATGAAGAGGATGTCCTTGCTTGCAAGAGGACCTCTGGAAAAAGCGATGCCCAGGATGCCACCAGCACAGGGTACCTCCAGGAATGCCTCCATCTCAGCAGCAAGGGGCTTCCCAGGGACGAGCAGGACCTGTGCCATGCTCGGCACGTGAGCCCAGTCCCACAGCCTCCCACAGGAGGAAGCTCCTGCCAAGGAATGAACACACAGCCCCATCAGGGAGCAGTGTTTTCCCAACCCAGCAGATGCAGCGAAAACCCTCATTGAAAGAGCTGTTTGCTAAGGAAAAAACAACTGGCACGCTAATTAAAAGTGACTGATTAAAGGACTGAAAGGGAATTACTCATCGTAATCGTTAAAGGCAGCACCTGCAGAGCTCTCCCTACTCTCAGAGCACGAGCATCCTCCGCACTGCTGAGGGGACACGGCAGCTCCGCGGTGACGGAGCTGGGGCAGCCCCGAGGAGCGCGGCGTGTCCCCTCCTCGGGCTCGGCGTGTCCCCTCCTCGGGCACGGCACGTCCCCTCCCCGGGCACGGCCCCGCAGCCACCAGCGCTACCCTGTGGCCACCAGCCCCGCGCCTCCCGCGGAGCCGCCGTGAATTGCTGCACGGCGGGCAGTGACATCGCTGTGACAGCAGCCAGGGCAGAGCAGCCCAGCCCCAGAGCACAGCTCAGCGCAGCGGGGCCGGCCTTTCCCCGGCTCTGCCGCGGCCGGGCTCTATCCCTTGAGTCTCAGGTGCAGCTGGTGGCCCGGCCAGCGCGGGCTCGGGCCATCAGCACAGAGCAGGGACCTGCTCCAGGGTGTTCCCAGCTCCGCGGCACCCAGTGGGGGATGCGGGTTCTCCCAGGCGTCACACCAGGAGCTTCTTTGTCCCTTCCCTACCAGAGCCAGAGAAGGAACAAGGTTAAGGGCTTCTCAACAGAACAACATGAGCATGGGGCTTTCTGACACCTGCAGTGGTGTGGCTGACCTGGTTTAGGAATTTTTTGCTGAATTTGGTGGGGCTGTGTCAGGTTGTGCCCAGCCTCAAGGAGAGATGCTGGCCTTTGTCCCTTGTCAGGCGTGTCAGGGGTGTCAGGGACAGGGAGCAAGGACAGATCCTTCAGGTGTTCCTTCCACAGGAGAGCAGGTGGGTTCCCAGCATGGTCAGGACATGGGCACTTAGCAGCCTGTCTCCCTCCTGACCCCAGGCAGGAGCAGGATCCAGGGTTCCCTGTACAGATGTGTCCAGCTGTTGGACACATTTGGCCATGATCCTGTACAGATGTGTCCAGCTGTTGAGCCACCGTGTCCTGCACATCCATGCTGGGCACAACGTGGGATGCAGTGCTCTGCACAGGTCTCTCCCACAGCAAGGGAACGTGCTTTCCCTGCTGATCACAGAGCTGCAGGCGGAGCAGCTGCCAGGCTGGGGAAGGCCCATTCTTGCACCTTCTTCTGCTTCTGCTGGAACAGATCTGAGAGCTTTGCAGGTGGGTATGACTCAAACTGCTGACCCTGCCTGCCGTGACATCTGATGTCCCTTTGCGCCCTCATTCCTCCCTGAAGTTGTTGATTTTAACACTTGCTGGTTTTAACACTCCAATTATGTGACACTCCCAGTCAGATTTTGGGAGCACAACTAGGCCAGATCCTTGTCCATATACGAGCAGAGCGAGTTATCCAGGCTGCCTGCCTTTGGTGGGAAGGCACTTAGAGAATTTTTTCTCTCCAAGTCGCCCTTGTATGGACCAGTTTTATTCTTCACATCACAATGTCACACAGGTGAAGGCTTCCAGTCCCTCCTGTTTGTTCTTCTGCCTCACTATTTCAGGTCCTGTTGGGTCTGTCCCACACCACCATGCTCTCAGAGGAAAGTCTTTCACTACAGGACACATCTCACAGGTCCCTGCCATCCCTGCCAGTGCGGCACCAGGGCAGAATCCCTCCTCACAATTCCATGCTGCCCAGCTTTACAAACACCCCATGATGGGCCCTGAGGGGATGTGCCACCCCACTGGGGTCCCTCAGCAGGAGCATCTGTCCTCCCTGCTGGGGTCACAGTTCTCTCACTGCCTCACTGCAGGGAGAGACTCAGCTCTGCTCCATCCAGCTCCTTCCCCCTTCCCTACACCAGGAATCTCAGGGCTGTTTGCTGCTGCTCCCGTGCCAGGAACAGGTAACCCCCACCCACAGTGCCCTCCCCTGCCCTCCAGGGCTGCTGGCCTGGCCATGCTCCTGTCTCACAGAGTCCTCAAGCTTGGAAGAGACCTTCAAGATCACCAGGTCCAGCCATCATCCTAGTCCCACCATAGTCACCCCTAAACTACATTCCTATGTGCCACATTCAGGTGGCTCTTGAACACTTCCACACCACTTCCCTGGGCAACTCATTCCTGTGCCTGAACACTCTTTCAGTGAAATAATTTTGTCTGATGCCTGATCTGAACCAGATGAGTAGATCAGAGATTATCTCTGTGCTTATTTAGTAAATTGGTGGCAGCAAATTTAATATCTTAGCAGAAGGGAGGGTGACGTTTCCATCAAATGAATCAGATTTCAGGTACTTAAAGTCATTCTCTCCAAAGTCTTTCTCCTTCAGGAGATGTCTTCAAGGTCTGGTAGGTCTCCCTGTGTATAGAGTTAAAGAAGTGCCACTGCAAGGTCCCCACTCTGTCCCCAAGGTTCCCCTCAGCTGACAGTGATGTGGGGTTTGACCTCTGGGAGTTGTGAGGGTGGACCTTTTGCCTCAGCTTCTTGCTGACTTCAACTTCCATCTTCAGCAGGATCAGTGTGTGTTTTCCTTGTGTTCAGGACAGCCTCCTGTCAGGAGAGAGGGACAGGAGCAGCCCATTCCATGTGCTGTAACCTCATTTCCCTGCTCCCTGCCCCAAAAGAACCCTGCTGACAAGGCATCTGTGCGGGAGCCTTCTGGACTTGGGGAGCGGGGCACCTTCCTCACAGCTCAGCAGGACTTTCCACTCTTCCCACCTTTGCTCAATTGTTCCCTCTGGTGTTTTCACACACAGATTTTTCCTTCCATGCCTCTTTAGAAGGATCTTAATCCTGTCTACATATCTCTTCCCTTATGCTTAGCTATCTCACCTGCCTGTGATCTCCCCTCTCTCTGCAGCAGCATCTTGTCCTTCCCTGGAGGTGCTGCTCCCAGCTAAGCCCCCAAACATCCTCCATGTAACAGGTGATTCTTTCTGGGACATACAAATAAGCTCAGTGCATTTGTTTTATCCAGAGAAAGGGTGCAAAGAGTAAGGTACAAGATCACACATATATTTATTTTCATTAGTTCTCATGCTGGATTTGCACACAATGGTGTTATGGCCTGTTTCAGAAGGGTTGGCAATGTCTGTACCTGAGCTTACAGTCTGTAAATCCAAGTGTTAGAGGGGGTTCATTCTGGGGATGAGAGCAGGAGGAGACACTAGCAGGAGGGGACAAGAGCAGGAGAGGGCAATAGCAGGAGAGGTGTCAGCAGAGGAAGGAGCCCTGTGTTCAGCAGCCCTTGCCATAGCTGGGCCCTGTGGGGCTGTGCTCTGCTCCTTGCCCTTTCCTCTCTGCCCCTGTGCCAGACCTGCTCATCCCCCCATCCCTGCAGCTGCTGCTCTGCTCCTGAGATCCCACAGGGACTCACAGCCTTTTTGCAGAGCTCTGGATCCAGCACTGGGCTGGCTGCCAGGTTACTGTGCTTGTTCCTTGGAATGAGGGCTTCATCTCCTCTCACGTTTACCAAAAGCAGCTGTGGGTGGTTTGCTGAGGCTCTTCCAAGTCTGGAGGAGAAGCAGGAAGGAGCAGGAGGTGACAGCCCAGCCGAGAAGGGACCACTCTTCTCACAGAGACCAACCCAAAATGCTGCTGTTTGAGCCTGTAACATTCCACAGGATTTTCCCTAGAATTAGATCCCAGAAGCACCTGCAGCTCTCCAGCTCTACTGGCCTTGCTCTGCTCCAGCTGTGACACACCAGTGTGGCCCTGGAGTGGCAGAAAGAGAAGGACCACCCTGCCTTCCTCATCTGCTCACTTGGCTGAAACCTCATTGCCTTCCTCAGAAGCCCCCTGCAAACACTGATGCTTCATATTTCATCACTGACCTGCAGCCACCTCTCAGGTGGGATCAGGAGCACCAGATCTGTCCCTTCAATGCCTTCTCCAGCCACATAGAACCACCCAGGCTGCAGCAAGGCAGGCTGTGGCCTCCTCCCTTAGACCAAGAGGACAATATCACCAGCAGATTCTCCAGTGAGCTTTGGCTGCAGAGCATCTGCAACCCCATTCACCAAAACTGAAGAGGCATCCGTTCATCAGCAAGACACCCCTGAGCAGAGAAGGGCCCTGGATGCTTCCTCTGGCATCCTGTGCCCTCATTGCCTGGAAAATCAAGGCTCCAGCTTGGCCCCTGCTCTCTCACCCTTCCACTGGTCCGCAGTCCCCTTCCCTGAGCTTACCACACCTCTCCTGTCCTTCCATGCATCAGCTTCCATCCCACCCCCTTACACCACAGCCATGAGCACCCTGGCCCTGAGAATGGCAGGAAGAGGGGGACAGTGGCGGTGAGAGGAGAGGGACAATGGAGGTGTCTGCATGGTGGGAGGGAGAGGGACAATGGAGGTGTCTGGCTAGTCAGTAACATCAGGTGGTTGTGCTGGTGACACAATTGTTCATTTGCATTTCCTTGGGCATTGATGCTGATATTAATTAAAAGCCATTATGGTGCCATTTTCTCTGTGCAGGAACAACATGCAAAGGCAAAAACAATGTTCCACACCAAAATGCTTCCTCTTCCACAGCATCAATGACCTTTTTTAGTTGGAGGAAGCTGCTGGGTGAGGGGAGGCCTGGCATCCAGGTACTGCTTCTCCCACCCATTGGATGTGCCAGGAGGTACCAGGACTGGGCTGTTCCTGGGAGCCTGAGGCACCCTGAGGGCACTGGTGACACGCACAGACGTGACAGGTGATGTCAGCTCTGGACAGGCACTTCCATCCCAATAGCTGCTGCTACAGGGTGCTGGGTGCATGTGGTGGTGTCTGTGCAGCCAGGAGGGCGCTGGGGGCATTCCTAGAAGGTGCTGGTGGCTTCCATGGTGTCCCTCAGTGGCTCTAGTGGTGCTGTCCCTCATCCCAGCACTGGTGGCGTTACAGCAGGACAGCAACAGAGGGTGACAGACAGGTGGATGCTGACACTGCAGGCAGTCCTGGTGTGGATCCTGGTTGTGCTGGTGGCTCTGCTGTCTGGATCATGGGCTCACAGTGCTGGAATTCCCTTTGCCATGGAGAGAGCTGCCAGAGGGCCAGGCAGTGCCATTGCAGTGACTGTGCAGAGCAGTCAGTGGCACCTGGCCCTGCCACAGCTCATCCTGGCACAGTCACATCATGCAGTGACCTGCCACATCAGAGACACCTCTGAGCCCAGGGAATTGGGGTTGGGGTGGGGAGGTGTCCCTCGGGCCACAACAGAGGCCTCCTGGGCTGGGTGAAGCCACACGTGCTTCACCTCTGTCTCAGGCTTGGGCTCTGATTTCACAGCCCAGCAGCAGCAAGAAATCAGGAAAGGGGTATTTTGGTGTAGAAGACAGGTGAGCTGTGGGAACAGATGTGAATGCCTTGCTTGGCTGTCCCAGGACATGTCCCTTTGCTTTAACAATTCCTTCTGCAGTGCTGAGGCACGGAGCTAGTGGGAAGGTGATGAGGGTTTGTACCCAATTTAGAGGTCTGCTGATCTTCCCAGGCTTTCCATTCTTCTGTCTGTTGGGATATCCCCTAGGACCTTGGAGGGAACACAGTCCTCTTATTCTCTGCCTGTACTGTGCCTCTCCATCTCTCCAGTCTTTTCTTCCTTGGGACAGGTTCTAGGAGGGCTGCTGGGCACATCTGAGGAGAGCATGATGCTTCTGCCACAACCAGGCACCCAGGATGTAACCCCCAGGCAGGAAAAAGCCCAGCTGGCTGGGTGGTGGCAGGTGGCACAGCAGGGTCTCAGGGGCACTGCAGTGCCCATCTCTCCATTCTGGGGACTGCAGTGCCTCGTCTCTGGGCACCTTTTTGGTCATCTTCTGCATCACCACAGTGAGAGTCAAGCCCAGCACCTGGATTTGGCTTTCCTAGAAAAACTGCCAAGGTTTGTGTCCCTGTCCCAGCCTTCCATCTGAGCCAAGAAACTGTAGTTCACCTATTTTCACCCCTCTTTGAGCTCTCACAGACCTTCTCAAACCCAGACGGCCTCCTCCATTCAACTAGGAATGAAAAAACTGTCCTAGGAAGGATAACTCCTCTTTTGGTTCCCATGACATTCCCATCCCTTGCTTCCCTGCAGCAGGAGTTGCCCAGTTTGCCCCAGCAGCTCCCAGCA
Source organism: Zosterops lateralis (assembly GCF_965231275.1). Classification (NCBI taxonomy): domain Eukaryota; kingdom Metazoa; phylum Chordata; class Aves; order Passeriformes; family Zosteropidae; genus Zosterops; species Zosterops lateralis. Next base: position 14,570,877 of record NC_139776.1, read on the forward strand.
CAGGACAGACAGACTGTGTGTGTACACAAACCAGGCTGGGATGTTCATCAGTGCAAACCCCAACACCACTGATTAGATAACTCAGGCTGTGTTCTCTGTGGGGTCAGGAGGGTTTTGGGGACACTAAGAAACATTGGGGTTTTTTCTTCATATTCATTTACCTGGCTTTTCACAGAGGGAGCATTTTTCCCATGGTTTGCAGCATGGTTGGGGGTAGGGAAGGAGGAACCCCCAGGCTTTAGCTGCAGCACAGTAGCACCTAGTGACAGATGGGAGAGGTTTGGTGGGAGCTGCCACGAGCAGCACTGGAGGTGAGGTCAGAGCAGGTTCTGGCAGGTGCAGTGGGACACAGCAAGGGGAACACCAGAGGTGCCATGTGCCACCCTGGGCTGGGGGTTGTCCCCGGGATTGTCCTTGCTGCCTCCCTGGTCTCTTCTCAAAGGGGACAGCCCAGAGGGTGAGGCACAGAGGGTGACAGAGTCCCCCCTGCTCAGGTCAGTGGCTCCTGGCATGGCCACAGACTGCAGGGGAGTTAGTCCATGATGAAGAAGAAAGGCAAGGAAGGACAAAGAGCACTTTCCCACAAAGGGGCTGTGCCCAGCCCTAAGTCCCCAGCAAGGAGCATTTTGGATGTTCTCCCCACCTGGCTGATCTCCAGCTCATCCTCTCAGCCGACATGACACCCAGAGGGACACAGGGCACACTCCCACATCTTTCCCTGTCCTGTGGGCACTGCCTCTGCCTCACTCTCTGCCACCTGCCCTTTGCTGGACACAACTTGGGTACCAGGCAGAGCTGTCAAGTGTTTGTAGCAGCAGGGTTGTGGCCTGGGATGTCTGTAGGAAGACACCTCTGTGATCCCTGTGAGGACATGTCTCCTTTTCTCTCTCCCCCACAGGTCTTCATGAGGGACAGCCCTGGAGCCCAGAGGGACATGCGGAGCATGGGATGCTGAGTCTGGCCTAGTCCCCGAGCCCAGCAAGCTGTGAGAGGTACGGGCTGGCCCAGGGGTGGCTTTGGGACTCCCCAGGGGCTGGGGGGAACAGACCCAGCTCTGTGCTGGTGGACAAGGGGCAGTGGAGCTCCCGCAGGACCGGGCTGGGGATGGGAAGCTGGGAGGGTGAGTAAATGACAACCCTCCCTCCGTCTCCTGGCGAATCCTGCAACATGCCCCTTACAAAATAAAGTTATGAAATCTCTTGCCCATTGCTATAGTAACGTCACGCCTCCGCCTGACCCACTTTGAGACAAAGGAAGTGTTCCCAGCTCTGAGCACGCGGGAGCTCCAAGGGGATGGCTCAGGAGCTGCTGGCTTTTCCCACCTCTCTTCCCCGGGACCCTCAAGCAACAGGAACTGCTCCAGGCACTGAGCAAACCCAGTGCCCAGAGCATCTTCACCCTGCATCTCAAATGCAGTCAGGGCACTGCCTGGCTTCATGTGGACATTTGGGCAATAGAGACATCTGCCCTGGAGCAAAGAAACGTCCTTGCTCAGCTGGTGGTGCAGCAGTGACAGCCACGGCCATTTGGAGCATCCTGTAACTACTCTGCCACTAGCACTAAGGGCAGGGAGACAAAGAATCATGAAATATCCTGAGTTGGAAGGGACCCGCAGGGATCACCAATCCCACTCTGGCCCTGCACGGACCCCCCAACAGTCCCAGCCTGTGCCTGGCAGCACTGTCCAAATGCTCCTGGAGCTCTGGCAGCTTCAGGGCCATACCCATTCTCTGGGGAGCCTGGGCAGTGCCCAGCACCCTCTGGATGAGGAACCTTTCCCTGATATCCAGCCTGACCCTCCCCTGGCACAGCTCCAGCCACTCCCTGTCCTGTCACTGGTTACACACAGCAGAGCGCAGCACCTTCCCCTAATGAAGACTCCAATGAAGTTTGACCTCAGTCTCCTCCTCTCCAGGGTGAAGTTCTTCCTCCTCAGTGTGGTCTTTATGTCCTGGGAGGGGTAATGGGGCCATGGTGATGGGAGTGTTGATGACTCTGGCAGCACAGAGAGGCAGGAGGACTCAGATGAGGTTTGGGCAGCAAAGGAGGCCAAACGGAGTCTCTGCCGTTGTCTGGGTCACAAATTCTCAGTGCAGGGGTGGACACCTCCATCCCTGGGAGTCAAGACAGAGGCAGGACAAGAGCAGCCATGTTCAGAGCTTTGCATCCAGGGCTTTGCATCCAGCGCTCGCTCCATGGCGGCTGTGCAGACACTCCCTCACCCCTTCCAGACTCCTTGAACAGCACTGGCCAGAACAGGTGAGGTTTGGGCCAGAATGTTCTCATTAGCTGCTTTTCCAGCCAAGCTGGAACATGCCCCATGTGGTCACCAGCCTGTGCCCGAGTGCTCTTCAAGGCAGCAGAGGCTGCAGGTGGGTTTCAAAGACAACAATCCAGCTCCCTGCCCTGGTCCTTCCACTCCAGCCACCTCATCAGCTGTCCTGCTCTCTTCCTGAAAATCCCTTTCTTATCTGTCTCATTTGTCTCATTTGACCTACTTAATGCTTTGCATTTCCTGATTCAGAGCAAATCCCATATCATGGAAAACTTTGAGAAGCTTCTATTTAGGGACAGTCAAATAGGTTGCAGAATTTCTGGGGTTTTGCTCCCTGGAGAGCTGATTATATTATCAGTGACTTCTGCATGGAAATAAGTTCTCTGTCTCTCTCAGGAGTTAATCTGCTCTTCCAACTTAGACAACACCTCAAGTCAAAAATCTTTGTCATATCACAGCCTTTGACTTTCACAGCATTTGATTTTGCTGGTAGATTAAAAAAAAAAAAAAAAAAAAAAAAAAAAAAAAAAAAAAAGGCAGTATTTACACTCTTAAGATAAGATAAATTACTCCTTGTCATCTTGTCTTTTTGGGATAGTGCCAGTCCAGTCCTGCCCCTCTCATCACCCCACTGGGCACCAGTGGACAGAGACACTCCTTGGGCTGGAGAACAAGCAGGAAAACACTGGTGTTCAGGTGTTATGGGGCCTCAGGAGCTGTGTGTAGATCCCACATTCTAAGGGCACTACCATTTACTCCCACATGAGGAGGGATGTGGGGAAATCCTTCCCCAGGGATGACGCTGAGGGATCAGACTCTGCCATCGTGTTTCACCTAGCTGTGGTTGCCTGTCAGGGCTGTGAGGATGGGCTGGGTTAGCCTCAGGGACACCCTTAGGCAACAGGCAGACTGGCTGTCTAGAGGATTCCCTGTGTCCTAAGGAGGGACCCCAAAAAGGTGACACACTTGGCATGCTGGAAGCCACTGTTCCCTCCATTGCTGTGCAGTGAGTGCTTGGTTCTCCTGGTGACACTGTCACGGTGAGTGGCATTAACTTCACAGGTGGCTCCTCAGGAGCCCCTGTCCTTGTCCCAGGATGGGCCCCTGCCCTCGTCCCAGGAAGGGCAGTGCTTTCTTCTGCTCATCCCTGGGGATGGGCTGTGCCCAGGACGGAGCTGCCGAGCCAGCAGTGGGAGCATCCCGAGAGCAGCGTGGCGGGAGGAGGGTCTGTTGTGTAATGAAGTGTTCCAAGCAGGAGCCAGCTATTTTTATCAGCCACGATGAGATTGTGAACTGTGAATCATCATTAATGCCGGGCTCTGGCAGGCAGCAGCCCCCCGCGCCCAGCGCCACATCCAGAGCTCCTGCTAATTCAGGGAACGTTTGACTCCGAGCGTGTGGGCAGGCCCACGTCACCTGCACCACAGCACACAAATCCTTTCAGCTCCTGGCAGCAGGGACAGGGGAGGCATTTTCCCCCTGCAGGATGCAAATCATCATTCCTGATTCTAGCCCATTATTATCGTGCTGCTGGTTCCATATATAAAAGCCACCTCTGTGTTTGCAGCCAGCCTGGATGGCTGGGCCAGGGTTTACGTGGGAGCCTGGAGAATGTGGAGCCCTGGATGAGCTGAGGGGAGGACAGCTGACCCTGAAGGGTGCCCTCAGCCCCATCAGTCCAGGGGTGGCTTCCTCCTGGAGGATGTGTACTCTAAGCACTCCCATTTTACAGGCCACTGCTCCTCCTGATGTCCTACCAGCCTCTCCTGAGCATCACCCAAGGGGCTCCTGGCCCTTTCTGGCCAGCCCTGCCTCAGTAGTACATGGAATCAGGGAACCAGAGAATTCTGGAATGGTTTGGGTTGGAAGGGACTTTGAAGCCCATCCAGTCCCACCCCCTGCCGTGGGCAGGGACACCTCCCACTATCCCAGGTTGCTCCAAGCCCCATCCAGCCTGGCCTTGGACACTGCCAGGGATCCAGGGGCAGCCACAGCTGCTCTGGGCACCCTGTGCCAGGGCTTCAGCACCACTTGGAGAGCCCTTCAAATGTCCTTCTCTGGGTCAAGGCATTACTCAGCTGTGGCAGCCATGGCTGCATCAGCAGAGCTGGGTGGCCAGGGATGGGACAGGGAGTCCTTGCATGGCACATGTGTACCAAGGGTAGAGCCCACAGGGGAAAAGGCAGGAAGGAGGCAGCACAGTGCTGCCTGTGGAGGGTGAAATGAGCCCCCAGCCCAGCTCCTTGGTTCTGCAGGAGCCCTGTACCACCCCAGGGTACCCAGTCACAGGTGCACCCCTCCCACAGCCCGTACCCCTGGGCACCCACCACATGTGGCACACAGCACTGTGTCTCACACACACACCCCTCAGCCAGTGGAGCTGTATGTGCCCCCCTGGAATCAATGAGGCTGGAAAAGGCCTTCATGGAGCCCAACCATTGACCCAGCACTGCCACATTCACCACTAAACCACGTCCCCAAGTGCCACATCCACACACCTTTGGAACACTTCTGGCTACGGTCCCAATCTGCACATACAAGGAGCAGAAATCTGGATGAGCGTGGGGTGCTCTCAGAGCTCCCTGAGATCTGTCAGGCTCGGTGAGAAGGACTGAGCTCTGCCTAAGGCCTCTGCCATGGATTGGGCTGGCAATTCCAGCCAGCTGCAGAGAGAGAGCCTGGAACAGATGGGAGCAGAGAGCAGTGGGGTGAGGCTGTGAGGCTCCTCTGCTGTCCCCTACTTGCTGAGAGAGGACAGGGAGTCTGTCCTGTTCTCTGCCTTCTCTGTGTCCTCAGAATAAGCTGGTCTAAGGTGGACCTGCAAATTTTAGACAATTGAAATAGGGCAGCATCTCCTGAAAGCCATGTCCACCCCAGAAGTTAAAGAGGAGAGGACATGCCGGGCAGTGGTATCAGTTTGCCTAGTTCCCCTGTGGTGCAGGGTCCCAGCACAGAAGCTGATCACAGCCAGTGCTCCCTGACATGGCTGGAGACCCATCCCTGGAAGTGTCCAAGGCCAGGTTGGTTGGGGCTTGGAGCAACCTTCCAGGTCTTGTGGAAAGTGAGCCTATGGCAGGGGGTGGAACTGGATAGGCTTTAAGGTCCCTCCAACCCAAACAATTCAGGAATTCGGTTCTGTGATTCCAAGCCCTGCCCAGTGTCTGGAGCTGTCAGAGGTGCTGCTGGAGGTGGGTTGGGTGCAGCCCATCCAAACCTGCAGCTTGTGAACCAGGCCCAAGAAGCTGCCTCTGGCTGGGGTCTGGTACCCACAAAAATTTATGGCAAAAATGCCATAAATCAGCTCAGGCGAGGTCAGTTCATCCCCTCTGAATATGAGCAAAGCCACTGGGAAGAGCAAGGGCAGTCCTGAGAAAACAGACTGAGGGGAACAGAGGTAAAGGGGTGAAACCAGTCCCTTTCCATGGGCTCAGGGGCCCTGTCCTGGCCCTGGCAGCCCTTCCTGTGGCCCTCTGCTAGACAGGTCTTCTCCTGCAATGACCCTGGTGCTCCCTCTGTGGTGCAGGGCTCACTACCCCTGCTGGGGTGCCTGGCTCAGGGCAGTGTGACACAGCACCAGGACTGGGCAGCTGTCCCAGGAGACAGCCCTTGCCCAGCCTGTGAGCTGCAGGATCAGGGATTTGGGAGATTTAGTTTCAAGCTTTTTTTCATCCTTCCAAATCTAAAAAATGGTGGGGAAGATCTTGCTGGACTTTTCCCTTCCCTGACCCCATGTCTCAACAAAGTGCCAAGGACTGCAGAGAGTAATTGAAATGTAAGAAAACAGTTTAATCTGTCTTAGAGGAAAACCAGCTGACAGAGGAGGCAGCAAAGACAGCGTGGTGAGCACTTGCCCAGTAGCAGGGATGCACCTCACACCTCTCTGGCTGGCAAGGGAAAGGATCCTGGAGCAGGGAGGAAGATCAGGACCTATGGCAGCCCCACAGGAGAAAGGAGCAGTGAACTCTGCCATACAGAAATGAGTGCTCACACTTGACGGGGGGAAACTAGTCTGAGAGAGACGGAGCTCCCTGCCCTCCTCTGCTCCCACCTTCTCATCCTTTCTGCTCCTGCCCCTCCAAAACCTTCTTTCCTCCCTGCCCTTTTGCCTCTCCAGCACCTGGAGCCAGCCTGACCCTGGCCCTTCTCCTCCTCCTGTGCACCAGGAAGGAAGGAAGGAAGGAAGGAAGGAAGGAAGGAAGGAGAGTGGCCATGGCAGGCAGAGCTGAGCCTGGGCACTTCAGGGTGGTGTTCAGGGAGTATTTGAGCTTCTGCCTCCTGAGGGGCTTCCCCTCCAAGGTGTGCAGGTGGAGCTTGGCTGTCCAAAGCCATCTGGAATTCAGATCAATAGCTCAAGCCTGGAGCCTGTCCTGCACCCCGTCTTTCCCCTCTGCCCGGAGGGTTTCCTCTGGGAACATCAGTTGAGGCTCTGTCATGGCTCTGTGAGCACTGTGGGTACCAGCTGGCACATCCTGAGCCTCCCTGCTGGCATCTCCCAGATCCACCAGCCCAGTGGGTCCCATGGGCAGGGGACTCCAGGGGGCTGCTGCAGCTGGAGAGCACAGCAGGAATTAGGATCACACTCACAGGGAACAGAGGCAGCTGGGCCCCAGTCAAGGCTAAGGCTACATTTGGTGTTTGGGGAGAAAGTTCAGGTTTGGTATCAACATTTCCCAGCTCAGGCCATGTCCCCATCCCCAAAATGCCTGGGCACTGTCTGTGTGGTGGAGAGGGGCAAATCTTTGCTCCCAGAGCAGCACAGCCCAGACCATGGGCACGGCACAGCTTGGAGGTGAAGGCAACTGGAGCAGCTCAGCAGAAGGAGAGCAGAAGGCACTCCATGCATGGGGCCATGCAGCCTCTGCAGGGGCTCAGGTCAGGACTGGGCAAGCCTGGTGTGGGTTCCTGGGACACCCAGGGAGTGGTGCTGGGCAGTGCCATGAGAGCAGGGGTCAGTGCCTCAGGGCAGCTGGGCTGAGGTCAGCATGGGCTGACCCTCAGGAGCAGGGCTCAGGGGAGGGGGAGTGGGGTCTCCATTGGAGCAGGACAGGAAACCCAGCCTTTGCTCACTGCAGCTTTAGAAAGCCCATTTTGGCTCTTGCAACCCACTGGAAGCAGCACAGTTAAATGAAGACTGCAAAGCCCATCAAGCCATGGAATAAATTCCACTTTTTTTTTTTTTTTTTTTTTTTTTTTTTTTTTTTTTTTTTTTTTTTGTGCTTCCAAACAATTATTTAAAGCTCTGACTGCTTTTTGTTATTTATATATATGTATGGTTTTTTCCCCCTGAGTGAGGAAGACAAGCCTGTTGATTCGTGCCACCCTGCAGTTGTCACTGACCACTTCCACACCACTTTGCTGGCCACACTGTATGTAGGGGTCAAGTTCCTCAAGAAGACTGGAAACCAACTGATGGCTAAAAGGGAGAGGCCAGGAGCAGAGACTGCCAACTGCTCCTCACAGGGACATACCATCTGCATGTGTTAAAAGTTACTCTCTCTTTTTTAAGCGACACTCAAGCAAAACCAAAAAGGAACTAAAAAACTAAACTAAAAGGTAAACAGGAAATAAGAATTCATTTATACACTCTTTGATTTTAAGTAGGTTTTAAGTATGGGAAATCAACTTATTGATTGGCAGCTCAACTCATAGAAATATTAATTGATTTTTCTTTTAAGCAAATCCAAAAGGTTTGTCATTTTTCCCTGTATGACATAGTAAAGATGGGGATCCCTCTGAACTGAGCAGGATGGGGCAAGACCACTGGGGAGATATTCAGTGAGGATCCCTCAGGGGATCCCTCTCTCCCAGCTGCCTTTCCACCACGCCACAGGGATCCCATACCTGCTGAAAGGAAGGGACCGACCCCAGCCCCTCACTGTGGCAGAGGGGACAGACAGGCTGGCTGGGAGGGTGGCACAGGAGTGGTGCAGCCCAGTAGGAATCATCATCTGAGCAGCTAACAGCTGCTCTCAGGTCAGGTTCTGAGTGCTCAGAAACACCTCAGCTCTTACAGAGCTACTGACACACCATGCTCCAGGGCAGAACCTGTCAGGAAGGCAGCACTGGCTGGAGAGGAGGTGTTTGCCATCGTGTCACATTAGCACAGCTGCGGGAGCTGTGCCAGCCCCGGGATCCATCACCTCGGGAACACCAGGCACCCTGCTTGGCTACAGACTGCCTGGGCTCAGCAGGACCTGCTGGGCTTTGACAGCAGGCTTTCCTCCAGCTCCCTGAGCAAATGGGACAGAGCAAGGACCTGCTAGCAGTGCCTCTGTCACACTGCTGGGGAGGGATGCTGTTAAATAACCACATGCAGCACCAGAACAATGGCAGCAGTGTTGTTAAGCAGCCTGTGGCTGGGCACTGAGGCACACAAGCACTGCAACTGCAGTGGGAATGTGAATCCTGCCCCTCTGCTGGGCCCTGCTCTCTCCAGCCCCTGCTCTCATATCCCTTCTCCTCCCCTCTTGCCTCTTCTATCCTACTTCTCTCCTTTTTCCTTTAACCATGGTGGCATTTGCTTTTAGAGTGGGACAGAGATGTGCCCCCAGTAAGGAGTGGGCTGCCAAAGGGGTTCCCTGTGGGCTCTCAGCATCTGTCCTCTTCCTCCAGCTGCAGGGAAGTCTGCAAGGACTCTGCCACACCATCCTTGAGCCATGGTCTAGGAAGCACTGGGATCATGAAGGGCTTAGGAGACAACAGAAGCCGCCATCTCTCTGAGAACCTGGACTCCCCTCAAGACTCTCTTTATGCCCCCCAGGACAGGAATCCTTATCTCCTCAGCCCCACTGACTCCTTCACCATGGATCCCCGATTCCCAGCTCAGAACACCGTCCATGGCGACTGTCTCCTTCCGCTCAACAACCAGATCTCCAACAGCAGCACTTTCCCCCGCATCCATTATAACTCCCACTTTGAGGTCCCGGATGACAACCCTTTTCCGAGCCATGCCCAAGCCACAAAGATCAATCGCCTGCCTGCCAACCTCCTTGACCAGTTTGAGAAGCAGCTGCCCATCCACAGGGATGGCTTCAGCACCCTCCAGTTCCAGCGGAGCGACGCGAAGCACCGGAGCGAGAGCCCGGGGCGCATCCGGCACCTCGTGCACTCCGTGCAGAAGCTCTTTGCCAAATCCCAGTCTCTGGAGGGCCCCACCAAGGGCAACATGAATGGGAAGAAGGGGGCAGATGACGCCAAGCAAAACCGGAGGAGCAAGAGCAAGGACCGGGCAAAGACCTCAGAGCCCAAGCGCAGGACCAGGTCCAACATCTCTGGCTGGTGGAGCTCCGATGACAACCTGGACAGCGACACTTGCAGCTACCGCAACCCCATGGGGCTGATGACACTGGGCCGGCAGCCCGACCACAGCCAGCCAAAGTACTTCATGCACGCCTACAACACCATCAGTGAGCACATGCTGAAATCCTCCAAGAGCAATAACGACCTCAAGGTCACCCCTTGCACCAATATCCCCATCAACAACGACTCCAACTACATCAAGCGGGGCTCCTGGTCCACGCTGACACTCAGCCATGCCCGGGAGGTGTGCCAGAAGGCCTCTGCCACCATCGACAAAGCCTTGCTCAAATCCAAGTCCTGCCACCAGGACTTGGCCTACCACTACCTGCAGGTGGGTGCCATGGGAGAATATGGGGTGCTCTGTGCAGGGAGAGCACAGGAGTTCAGGGACATCCACTCAGTGGGCGCCCGTGTGACCTTATCAAACATCTCCCAATGGTTCAGCTGCCATCTCAGGTCACACTGCCAGGAGAGGGCTGGGGAGGGCCCTGGGAACAGACCCCTACTCCTCCTGCAGGGACACGGGTGCTGATGAGGCCCATCTCCCAAAGTTTCAGCATGGTTCCAGCACCCCCAGTCCCTGTGCTGGACCATGGCATTGTGGCGGGGACATGCTACCCCACCTCTGCTAGGTGTGATCCCATTTCCTGCAGGCCTCCCACGTGTCCCCACTGCCTGCCCAGGCCCTGCAGGTGCTGGGAGACATTCCTGGGCAGGTGGGGATGTAGCTGCCCCATGTGGCTGTTTCCCCTGAGTGCCCACACAGCCGGGAATGCTGAAGGGCCACGTCCCCCTGGAGACCTCTGTGCCACCGCCCACAGGCTGAAGGTCAGCAGCATGAACTAACATTCCCCCCTTATCTCCACGCCTCACAAGGATGTGCCAGCGTGCCCAGCCAGCCCCACTCTGCCCAGCTTCCCCGGAGCACTGGTAGGACCTGCAGCCACCTCGCTGCTCACCGCAGGGCAGGGCTGGGGCAGCAGCGCAGTGCCAGCCCCGCTTGCATGGCCTGCATGGCTGATGCTGGTTTGAAACCCTGGCACCTGCAGCTCCAGGTCTGTGACAGGTTCCAAAAGCGGCGCCGGAACAGCATGAACCTGGTTGTGCCCTAGAGAGAGGGAAGACAAATAAGCCAGGCCTGGATGGGGGGAGGAGGGGACCAGTCTATGTATGTAAAGCTCTAGAATCCTTTTAATGCAGAGGTGCTAGGAGCTTCCCTGGCTGTGCCCAGTGGGCTTAGAGGCTTTAAAAAGTGATGAATTATTGAAGCACACTCAGCTTCCAATACCTTGCTGGCCATGGCTGCAAATCAAATTTCCAAGGGACTGAACTGACTGCGTCAGGAACAGCAGCAGGGAAAATGATCTTGGCCTGGTTTCTTTTTCTTTACCCCTGCTCCTTCCAGTTAAGCATTTCAGGTTAAAGAGCTGCAGCCAAGCTCTCCAGGGGCCCCGTTCCCCTCAGGCTGCAGCACAGAACCCAGCAGGCAGCCCCAACAGCCCCTAGGCTCTGGGGTGCAAGGCTGCCCTGCTCCTTCCTCTCCATGTAATAAGCCTCCATTTCTCGACAGCCTGACGCAGGGCTGTGGGCACAGCTGGGTGGCACGGGCCTGGCCAGCAGCTGGGCAGCCCCACCGCTCGGCTGGGAGGACACGGGTGCCCCGCGGAGCTGGGACCAGCCCCTCAGCCCCGCGCCGACCGACGCAGGCAGCGCCCAGGTAGGGATCTTGTTTTGAGGAGTTTTTGCCCAGCTCCCTCCTGCTCTGATCCTCCTGGGACCATTGGCCAGGGGCAGCAGCCTGTGCCACCGGACTTGGAGCAGGCAGGGAGCAGCCAGCAGCCAAGACTGGCATGGCTGGAGGGCCATTGGGAGACAGCGGGGTGTGACCAACATCCCCCGTGCTTGGGGCATGCCCCGTGCTCGGTTCACCAGCAGAACCAAGACCCCGGGGCACTCAGTCCCAAAAACACAACACCTAGTGCCCCCACAAGTCAACAGGTCACACGTGCTTGGGCTCACCTTGTTCCCAGGTGTCCAATGTCAACCCCAAAGATCAGGGCACAGGGCTCAGGCACTTAATGGGAGGATGAGGTCAGTGTATCCCAACCCCTCCTTGGCACAGGAGAGGTGGTGGAGAAGTCACCTCTGGAGCTTGTGTGTGGGGAATGTCCTTTTGCAAAGTCCCCTGTCATACCTGGGGACAGGGCAAGCCCATTCCCTCCATGTGCCAGGAGGAGGAACAGCAGGGATCTGCTTTCCCAGTGCCTGGGGGACATGGGGGGCTTGCCCTGCTGCAGAGGGGGCTGCTGCCAGGCAAAAATGCCCAGTGAGTGCCAGAGGTGCAGGGACATGAGGGAGGGCAAGAGTGGGATGGGGACAAACAGGACACCCAAGCCTCCAGGCTGGGTAAGCCCCAAGGCTATTCACCTCTCCTGCCCCATTTGAAGGGTCTGGGTATTTTGGGGATTCATCAGCAACTATTGGGGGTCAGTGTTATGTTTCCAGGCCCTGAAAATACTCATATCCAGATATTGGAGCTGGTGATCACCCAGCTCCAGGTCCAGCCCTATCCCATCAGAGTAGGGGCATCTTGGATCAGTCCCTAGAATGACACAGCTCCCTCCTTAGAGCACAGTCCCCAAGAAGGGAGGCTATGCTCCCCATCCCCTGTCCCCATGGGCCCCATATGCAGCTGAGAGTACAAGGAGAAAAGCTGAGAAGCTCCTTGGAGTGGAAGATGCTGCAGGCAGGAGTGAACAGGAGCTGTGGATCTGCAGATTGCTCTGAAGGGATGGGCAGTGTGCAGGCTCCAAGGGGGACAGTCACCATTAACCTGATGCATCATCCAGATCAGCCTCTCCAACCTCACCTATAGTCAGAGCTTCCTTAACCCCCAGGACCCCTGAAAATAATTCATAATCCAGAGTGGGTGGCCTGTTCAGTGCCAGCCACTCCACGATGCTGAGTGCCTCACACCACCCCCACAGGCTGCCATTGAACAGGAATACAGCCCAGGTCTTTCCTGGAGGGTGCCCTGCCAGAGGGACAGCCTGGCTCCAGCTTGCTTTCTTGAGGACATGGCTGAGCCCATGGCTGAGCCTGTGGGACAGCACAAGGGACACAGCCACCAAGGGAACAGCGCTGTGCCTGCAGCAGGGGAGCCTGTGCATGGCCCATGCACCCCTCAAGTGTTCAGCAGGGTGTTCCTGTGCTGCATGTCCGTGTATGCAGGGCTGGGCTGCATGGCAGAGCTGGCACTTGTGTGATGGAAATCCTGTTTGCTCTTCAAGTCTCTTCCCCCTGACCTGCACCAAGTGAAGGGAGTGCTGCAGCTCCTGCCAGAACCCGGGAGTGGAGCTTTCCCCTTCCCCCCACTCCCTGCTGTTAGTGCTCCAGGGACTGGGGGATGCCCCAAGGGAAGCCTCTCCTGTAACTCCTTCCCTTTTCCCTCCATGCTCGACTCATGGCAGGAGAGCAGCAGAGCCAGATGGTGCTGCTGGTTGGTGACTGTGCAGCACATGGTGACAGTGCAGTGTTGTGGCAGCAGTGGAGCCCAGCTCCAGGAGTGGACACATGCCTCGATCCCACATCCCTGCACCACATGACACCACATGGACCACGACTGGGCACAAGGAAGGACCCATATCCTTCAGCCCCTAAGTCCCCATAAAGTCTCTGGACCTGGGCATCCTCTTACAGCCACTGCTTCCACACCAAAGCACGATGGACAGAGCCAAGGCTGCAGCTGGGAGGGCAACAGAAAGAGCAGCAGAGCCCCACCACCTGTGAGGAGCTGCTCTGTGCCTGGCCTGGGGGATCTCATGGCCACTTGAGCATGACACACAGTCTGTGCTCAGAGCCCCAGGTCTCACCTGCCAGGAACTCTGCTGCCATCGAGGGGCTGCACTGACTACTGTCAGATCTGTCCTTGATCACAGAAGCTGCTCTGGCTCATCACCCCCATCGCAGAGTGTCAGACTGTGGGACAGGCTCTTCACATCCTCCTGCAGAGAAGCACCCCAGAGGACCGTGAACAGCACCCAAAGGACCTTGTACCCGAGGTACCTGAGGGCACCTGCTTGTCTTTGCAGGTGTGACACTTAGGAAACACTTGTCCCACTCTCTGTCCCACGGGAGCGAGAGCTGTGGGAGTCCTGGTGGACTCTATGCAGGCAGAGATGGGACGTGCTCCAAAGTGGGGCAGCAGATTCAGAGGGTATCCTCCAAAGCACTTTCCTTCCCCTTGACTGCTGAACTGGAATGCAAAGCACCTTGAGAGCAGCTCTGTGTCTTGCTTTGCCAAGGCACAAAGTGGAGGAGAGGCAGGGAAAGGAGGATTAAGGCAGCTTGGTCAGGACCAGGTGCTGTTGTGATGCCCCAGGGAGGCTGTTCCTGGAAGAGGGACAGGTCCCAGTGGGCAGGCAGAGCTGGGGCTGCACCAGCAGAGAGAGACACAGTGGAACTGTCTTTGTGCTGCTCTGTCCGAGAGCCCGAGTCCAGGAGGCAAATGGAGCAGCCATGGCAGAACGGAGCAGCCCCCAGCCCATGCCCTCAAGCAGTGGCAGCAGAGCAGCTGCAGGATCCTGAGGTCTCAAAGCCCCCACTGTCCTGGGCTGAGCTCAGCACCCCTCACTGCCCCACACCATCCAGTGCTGGCCCCGCACAGGAACAACCGGGCAGTCTCTGTCCTGCAGTCCCTGTCCTGCATGGCACACTTGGCTGCTGGCTGGCCCTGCCCTCCTCAGCCAGAGGCTCCAGACAGCTCTGCCACCCTTCACTAGCCCTGCCTGCCTTCACCAGCCCTGCCAGCCATTCACCAGTCCTACTTGCTCTCTCCAGCACCATGCTGGCCCAGACCCCACAGGCAGGAGCTGCAGCTCAGCCCAAGAAGGCAGGCAGTAAAATGCAGTCTCCAGTCAGACCTGACACCAAGGTGATCAATGTAAAAGTGATTCTCAGGGTCCTTGCCTCCTTTACAAAGGGTGAGAGCCAGACATCCCAGTGACCTGTGGGATCCTTCCAGTGGCAGGACTCAGCTGGGGCCAGCAGGGTCCCTCCTGGCCTCAAGAGGGCTGGGGCAGAAGCAGCATTCACACCTGGCAGGGAAAGGGTTCTCAGCTCTTGCATTAATAAGGACCTGACAGATGTCACCCACAGCCCCTGAGCTGGACAGTAGTATGAGCAGCCAGCCTGGGAGCCATGGCCAAGCATAAAGATTGCAGGAGCAGAGTATAAAGAGCTGCGATAATCCACACAAGCAGCAAGTGGGTCCAGGGAGGCCTGGCCAGTGTGTGTGCCTCGTGGAAGACTCGCCCTGCTTTGGTCCCCAGCTGGATCTCACACACCTGATCAGCCCCGGCTCTGTTCCACTTCTCCCAGGAATGTTGGTGCTGGGTCATGGGCACACTCCAGGTAGGGGCCTGTCACCAAAGTAGCCCCAAGGGTGGTTTGGGGTCTGTTCCAAAGAGTGAACACAAGGAGCAGGCTGGTGGGACACAGGCTGAGTCCCTGCTCCTTCCAGCAGGAGAAGGCCCTTGGCTGTAGTGTGTGGATTGAGCCTGCACCTGGACACAGCCTGCAGCCTGCAGATCTGAACCTCACCTGAAGGTGCTACAACCCAGCAGCATCAGACATAACCTCAGACTGGCTCTGCCTCCCATGAAGGCCTGCTGGGAGCAGGGATGGGAACAGGCACCACAGGGCTCTGGCTCTTCACAGCTGCAACACAGCCCTGCATCCCTGGAGCACTGTTTGAGCTATGGCTGCTCAGTCCCACAGCTCCCTGGGCAACTGGGCAGGTCCAGCAGCTCCATCCAGCAGAGCCAAGGTGGAATCTCTTGTGCTGTGCTCAGCACAAGACCTGTCACTGTCCCCATGACATCCCCAGCTGCTGCTGGAGCAGTTTGGGTAGCCCTGGGCTGCCCTGGCACTGGCATAGCATGGACATTGCTGCATTCTCCCATCTGGCTGCTCCTTGGCCATGTCCTTGAGGGCGGGACAAAGGCCAGCACCAATCCAAGTGAGCCAATGCTTGCTCCTGGAAACCTGGGCTTCCCCATCCTTTTCCTGACTTGTCCCACACCACATATTGTTTGTCTTGGTCAGTCCTGGGCATCTTGGCTCTGCCTCTGGTCCACCCCACAAACCCTTCACTGGATGGACAAGCAGGGTGGTGGCTACTGTGGCTGCTCAGTGCTTCAGGCCTCCCATGGGACCATCAGCTCACTCCTCTCTAGTGAGACAAGAAGAGGCCATGTCTGCCTTAAATTAATTGTGGTGGGGTTAGAAGTGCTTCTCATGCCCAAGGTGCTGCTCATCTCTCTGCAGAGAGGCCAGCAAAAGGTCTGTATGTCCAAGCTGCTCTAGAGGGACTTGTGAGGGCCTGACTTGGTTCCAGAAAGTAATTTCAGCCACTCAGAGTCACATTCAACTCAAAACCTTAAAGAGCCCATGAAGGTCTGGGCTCTGAGCCCCAAGCCATGCTCCATGAAAGCACTTTTATGTTCAGTGACATGGTCTTTGCCATGAACACCTATATCCAGCCCTGTCTCGGTGCCCCACACAGGCCCAGTGAGACTGTCACTGCCCTCTCATCCCTCTGTTACCCCTGGCATCGTGCAGCTTGTCCTGGCTGTGTGAGCATGTCTGGGATGGAGGTGTCAAGCGGCGGGGAATGGCTGTGATGTGTGTTAAAACAGAGGCCACCAAAGCAGGGGTGCCTGGCATGAACTGGTAAGGGAGGGTTGTGAAGGAATTGTGTTGCTTATTCCCACTACACTACAGTGGAAGGTCCAACGATCTCCCCAGTTCCCCATGATCCCTCTGGTCCTAGGATCGTGGGCATGTGTCATCCCTCATATCTCCTCACACTGCCCTTCCTCCTGCAGGTGCCTCACGGGGAGTGGAACAACACACTGTCCCGGGAAAAGGACAGCGAGATCCCGTGCCGGCGCATGCGGAGCGGGAGTTACATCAAAGCCATGGGGGATGATGATAGCGAAGACTCAGAAACCAGCCCCAAACCATCCCCAAAAACTGCAGCTCGGAGGCAGAGTTACCTCAAGGCCACCCAACAGTCCCTGAGTGAGCAGAGCACCACACAAAGGTAATGCTGGAGCTCCTCTGGGAGCTCTGCATGGGTCCTCAGGGCCACCCCTGGAGCAGTCCTTGAGTTGCAGCACCCTAAAGAGACCTCATGTGGCATTGGAGCCCAGAAGGGCTCCTGCACCCCAGCTCTAACAGAGATGAGAAGTGGGACAGCAGAAGATGTGGCTCTCCTTCCTGGTGATTCCCAGTAGCCATGGTGTTAGGAGCTGCTTCAGGCCCCTGTGCCCTCAACCATGGGGAGAGCACTCCTCTGATGGAGCTGTGGGGATTTCCTCTCCAAGCATCTTCTGCTCTAGGGGAATGCAGAGATCTCAACCCCAAGGTGCCCCTTGGCCATGGAAGTTGCTCACCCAGCTTGGCTGAGGACATTCGTCCTGCTGGGACTGTGCCTGGAGCTGCTCTGCTCCAGAGGTGTCCAGGGACCTTGTGACCAGCCAGAAAGTTGGGACACTGGGCTGGATGATATCCTGAAGAGCTGAGAGGTTTGGCACCAGGTATTGAGGGAGGAAGACCCACAGTGGTTTGAACCAGACAAAGTCAGGGAAGCAGAGCGGAAGCTTTGCTGTGCCAAAGGCTGGTCCTGCAGGACGGGCTCTGCGGGACCTGGGCAGTGCTGCTTTCCAGCACTGTGAGAGTGCTGGGAGACAGTGACAAAATCAGCTGTGGAGGGCCCTGGAAATCCCTTCTCTGAGGGATCCATCCTTGCTCTGAGCCTTCACATCCTCCTCAGGGGAGCAGGGTCCTGGAGTCTCTTGTGAAAAATACCCACATAGAGAGGCTGGGGATTCTTCTGCCCTGGGCATCGTCCCTCCAGCCCTCCAGACCGTGTCCGTCGGGATGTGGCCTGCCCTGGGCGCTGCGCTCAGCCTGAGCCGGGACAATGCTGGGAAAGGTCGGGGCAGCGCGGCGAGTCAGGACAGCAGGGATGCGGCTGCGGGAGGCTCCGGGAAGCGCTCGTCCCTACAGGAGCTCTGCGGGGTAGGACCCTGTGGGACCCTGTCCGGGAATGGAGCCGGAGATGGAGCTGGGGATAGAGCCGGGACTAGAGCGGCGGCTGAAACCAGGTATAGAGCTGAGAATGGATCCGGGATTGGGGCTGGAGCCAGGAAAAGAGCCGAAGATGGAGCCGGGAATAAAACCGGGTACGAAGCCGGAGCCGGGAATAAAACCGGGCATGACGCCGGGGCTGGGAGCGGAGCGCGGCCGCCACCTGGTGACCGGCCCTCGCCGCCCACCCGCAGCCCCGAGCCCCGGCAGCCGAGGGACCCCGGGCTGTGGCTGGACCGGGGGGCCGCAGGGACAGCCAGAGCCAGGACAGGGCACAGAGTCTCTGCGAAGGTCTCTGCCCCTCCAAGGGCTGTTGGCCGCTCTGTGGTTTCCCCGTGGGCAGGCGGGGTGAAGGCCGGTAGGATAGCACAAGGACGCTGCCCGCGCCAGGACATGGCTGGCTCATGGTGTGAGCTCACGGACGGAACACTCAGCGTGAGGGAAAGCCGGGAGTCAGCAGAGAGCCCAGCTCTAGGGGTGTCACATGGCCCTTGGTCCCCATGTGGCCTGGATGTCTCCCCCATCTCCTCTGGCAGAAGGGACAATTCCCTGCTCCCATTCCACCACAGGATGGACACTTCAGAGTCCCTGTGGGATGCTCACATGCTGCACAGGGCCTGCCGTGCTCTCAGCTCTGCTGTCCCCAGACAGGTGGCAATCAGACCTCTGTACCCACTGCCCTGGCAGATGTGGGGGAAGCAGCACCATGAGGGCCTCTGTTGGGATCACGGGCTATTCCAGAGGGAGAGGCCCCACAGCTGTCCTGGGCTACTGTGGCTGACGATGTCCCCCACTGTGTACCCAGCCTGTGACCAGGACTCCTTCTCACAGGGTCTCATGGTGGAACAGAGCCCCACGGGAGCCCCATCCTTCCCCATCCCTCCTAGCCCCCATGTGTCTGGGTCTCAGCTGAGGCCTGGGCTGGGTCAGATTCAGTGAGAGCTCTGCTCTCCTCCTGTGCAGAGCCTGCTGCTGTGCCTCAGGACGTAGGGGCAGTTTCTCCCAGCAAAGCTGTACTGGAAATACTGATCTCCTGCTCATGCAGCATTGTAATTCCAGCTAGGCTCCCATTGGACTTCTTCCAGATGATCTTTTAGGTTGCTCCATACAAATGTAAATATATGTATCTTGCAGTTATTTCCAATCGCAAAGTCCACAAAATACAAATTAAAAGTAATTTCTCGCCCTGCCTCTCCCCCCTTTTCCAGCAATCCAGGCAGTGCTGTGACAGGAGGCTGGCACAGATCCCACAGGCACCCTGGGGCTCAGCTGAGCTAACTTGGCACCTGCAGTGCATTCCTGGGGGCAGCAGGACCTAGAATCTTGTCCTCTCCTTCCACTGCCCCCCACCACCCTGTGTGCCATGCCCCAGCCAGGGGCCAGCAGTGTGAGGAAGTGCTGCTTTCTCCAGGAGCCAAGCAGGGGGCACTGCCCAGCATCAGCTCTGTGCTGCCACGCCTGCCTGTGCCTGGTGCTGTGCCTGGCAGAGGAGAGTGGGCGGAAGTGGTCTGGCTGTGGGCAGGGGTGGTCTGGCTCTGCTGCAGCGCTGCCCCTGCCATGGGGACACCCTCATACCCTCTCTCTGCTGGCAGGAGCCTGGACCGCCTGGATTCTGTCGAGATCCTCCTACCTCCGAAGTTCCCGACCTGGGAGGAAGAATACAACCAGATCTCTGACAGTGTCAACGAGTCCAGCTGCATCAACCAGGTGAGGTGCTGAAGTGCTGACCCACTGTGCTGGCACAGCCAGCGAGGGAGGAGGCCAGCTCAGGGGAGAGAGCATCTTTTTCCCTCTTCAAAACAAGGCACTGGACGTGCTCCAGGAACTGCACAGGCTGTTCCCTGGCAGCTTTACCAAACTGTCATGGCCAGCTCTTTAATCAGGGTTCCTATTAGACTTCCTTCCTGCAGCTTTGCATCCTCTCACACTGCTGGAGCAGCCAAAATCCCTCTGCCACAGGTAGAGTAACCCAGACGGTGCCCCACAGTGCTGGGGGAAGCTCAGGGCTGCTCTGCGTACAGGGTCTCACTGTGTTATCCCCCAGAACCATCTGCAAGGCTGTTCAACCTTGCTGAAAGCTCCTCATGCCCACTGGGTGGGTCCAGCACCAGGGCCAACCTCCCCTGGTGGTGTCCAGCCTGGGACCCTGCAGGGTCACCAAGGACGGTCACCCTGCTCAGCTCAGGACCCCCTCATGCAGCAGACTGGACCCAGGAACAAGGTGCCTGTAGCTGGGAAGGCTGTCTTGCCAGCCAGCTGGGATGTCTCTTTTGGATATTCCTGGGTCCCATGGCAAAGCCCAGGATGCCTGTGAGATGCTGGCAGAGGGTGGCAAACCCCTTGCCACAAGGTGGGCTCATGCCCCAACTGCAACATTTGGGATGCAGTTGATGCAAAATGGGTCTAACTTCCCACACTATCGTTGTGGGATTGCTCTGGAGCTGTCCCCGAGGCTGGGAGATAACCATGCCAGGATGAGCTTTTGCAGAGGTGCTCATCTCAGCCCTTTCACTGCAGGGCAGCGATGGCTCCACAGCTTTGCCCAGCGAGCCCTGCCACCCTGGGCCTCTGTTCCATCAGTCCCTGTGTCTGCATGGGGAGCATCCACACAGCTGCTCTGCATGTGCAGGGTGGGCCAGAGCAGCAGGGTGGCATCAGGAGCCCTGGGGTGTGGGGGTGAAAAGGGCATGTCCTGCCTGTGTTCCCATCCATGTGTAGGGGACTCTGAGCCCCTTGGCTGGAGTCTCCTGCTGTCCCAGAGTGGTCAGAGCCCTTGGAGAGGAGCTCAGGGGAGCAGGGGCATTGCTGGGCATTCCTGTTCCCTGTGGTCAGTCCTGTCCCTTGTGCAGCAGCAGCAGCAATGTGCTGGGTGTCTCAGTGCACAGCAGGGTCAGGACCATCGTGTCCTCATCCTTTGCGTGTCAGTTTGTGCTGAAGTCTCTGCAGGAGGCCATGGGTCTGTGCGCTATCCATGTCTAGAGTTGCTTCCAGGAGCTGAGTGCAGCACCGCCATGGAAACATCAGGAAGGTCCTAGAGCTGAACAGTCTGAGCAACCCATGATGTGCCAGGAGCTGCCCAGGCAGCCAGCCCAGAGCCAGACTGGTGGCACTGGGATTGCCGAGGACACATCAACTGCCACAGCACCTGCTCACACAGGGGTTGCTGCCACCATTACATGCATTCTGCTACTGTCCCCTGAAAACCAGAGTTCAGCTGCAGCTGGTTGGGATTGAGAGGTCTCCCACAAACTGCACATCTGTTGATCCAGGATGGAGCTGGTTCATCTGCCAGTGCATGCTGGTCTCATCCATTACAGTGCCAGAGGCAGTTCCTGCCCTGTTCTCACTTTTGTGTGACCTCCAACACCTTCCTTGTGTGTCCAGCCAGACCTCAGTGTTTTCCCACATGGAAACACCCTCAACTCTGACAGACAAGTCCCTTCTGCCTGGTTTTGTCCCCACCCAGCTCCACCATGCAGCCCTCTGGCAGTCCGGGGATCACCAGGTGCATGTGTCACACCAAGAGGGACAGAGCTGGTGACCCCAACACTGCCAAGCCCCACAATGAGCTGTGCCCTATGCAAGAGGGCTGGGCCCATTCCCAGAGCCAAGCCTCTTCCCTCAGGTACACTTTGAACCTGGATTCTTCCCGAGAGGGGTCATCCTGGGCAGGTGGTGCCAGGCAGAGCCCCGAGGGTGGAAAGGAGGAGGAGGAGGCAGCCATGGCCCCACGGGCAGCTCAGTGTCTGTCGGGGGTCTGTCCATATGCCGAGTGTGTGCTGTGGCTTTGCTCTGCTGGGGAGGCAGAACAGCTTCTGTGTGGTTTCTTCTGGTGTGGGGAGACAGCAGTGAGGTGGCCAGCCCCGCCCTGAGGCTGAAGGACAGCTCCCCTCCACACAGAGCGCCAGGGCTGCCCACACCCCTGGCTCTGTGGGCTGTGAGGTGCTGGCCTGTGCTGGGGCTACCCAGAGGTGCTCAGTGGGAGCCACCTTGTCCAGCTGCCCCTGTGTGCAGAGGGGTATCCCAGCACGGTGTGCTCCCAGTGTCCCCCGTGGGTATACATAGATATGATGCATACAGCAGGCGGAATGCTCAGCAGCTTCTCCGTGGTTGAAGTGTCCTGTGGAGCTTTGCTGTGTCTGTGCCACTGTCTGAAGGGCCTGTGTGGTCTCATCTGGCATTTTATGAGCTCTGCAGTTTGTACTGAAGTGTCAGCAGCAGTGGCCCCAGGGGACAGGCCCCCAACCCCCCTTGTCCTCAGTCCCTGTGCAGTGACTGTCTGTATGAGGGGCTCCCCTGTTCTTGGCCTTTAACCTTTTCCAACTCTTTCTTCCAGATCTTTGGACCCCCCTCACTTATCCCTCAGATATTTACCCATGGAGAGCAGGTATTGTCCTCCTGGCATTTCTCTCATCCTTCCTCATGGAGCTTTCTGGGGCCAGCCTGGACACCCATGGCAGGGTGTGAGGCAGGCTCTGGGGTCAGCCCATGCCCAGGCCAGTGGCAGGAGGAGAAGGAAAAGAGGAGGAGGAGACAGCACTCCTGACCCCTGCAAGGCAGCTGGAGAGCTTGAGTCCTGGGCCCAGCAGGGGCTTAGGGACCATCAGTTTTAGGGGGAAAGCAGATGAACTTCTTAAGCCAAATCTAGTGGAGCTCAGATGCCAATGCTGGGCAGAAACAATGTCCTTATGTGCCGGGAGAAAGAAAGGGCCAGGAGAGATGGATGTGGGCAACAGGGCCAGTCTCAGCATCTCTCACCTATATTTCAGAATGGTCTGCTCTGGGCTGGGTCTGGTTTGACCTGGCTGAGCCTCTCCCAAGACCAAGTTTCCCCAGCAGCTGCCACGGGAGAGCAAAGCAGGGCTGTGGACAAGAGGGGGGATGCTAGGGGCAGTGGGAGAGCTGCTCTTGCCCTCCTCCCCCCTGACCACAGCTGAGCCCTCTCCTGGCCCTCACCAGGGATGGGGCTGGGGTGGATTCTGAGACCCACCCTAGGCAAGTGTGGGGGCTGTTCCCCAGTCCACACCTCTCCCCTGCCGTCTCCCCATGTTGCCCCCCGAGGAGCAAGCCTGCCCTGGAGGGGTCTCAGATTGAGGCTAGGGTGTCCCAGCTGTGCTGGGACAGGGGCCCTGGCAGAGGCTGGACTGGAATTTTGGCCACACGTGCTCTCATCACCAGCAGAAATGGGGATGTTTCACAGGCACTTTGCTGGTGTCTCCTACTTCACAAGCAGGGATGCTCTCACCTCCAAGGAGGGACCCCTCTTCCCTCTCTCAGCAGAGAGCCCTGAGCGCCCTGTGCCCCAGCAGCACTGACCACTACTGACCTCTGACCTCTTAGCACTGACCACTGCACCTCCCATCCCCCCTGCCGTGAGTGGGACCACGCAGGAGTGGCCGGAGAGCGAGGAGGAGGAGGGAAGGGAAGGGAGGCCGCAGGCAGAAGCTGACGGGGGCTGCCCCTGTCCCCGTGCAGGCACCCGAGCCGGAGCTGGGGGAGCAGTACGAGCCGGTCTGCGACTCCACCTACAGCGAGGCTGAGTCGGCGGCTGCAGAGGTGCTGGACCTGCCTCTGCCCAGCTACTTCCGATCCCGGAGCCACAGCTACCTCCGCGCCATCCAGGCAGGCTGTTCCCAGGAGGACGACACGGGCTCCGTCCGCTCCATCTCCCCGCCGCCCACGGGCAGCCTCAGCGGCAGCAGGACCTTGCCCACCAACAGCAGTGAGTGCAGCAGCGTGCAGGGGACGGGAGCGAGGCCAGCGGGGCTGGGGGACACGGGAACTCTTGTCACTGCCTGGGGGCTGTGGAGCATGCAAGGCTCTGGGCTCAGGTACCTGCATCCCCAGCCGTGGCTGTCCGTAACTTTTGGGGGTGTGTGGGGGCTGCTCTGTGCCTGAGGATGGGCAGCAGCTGGATGTCGGTGCTGGAATGGCAGACGGGCCCTGGGTCAAAGGAGGTGTGACCAGCAGGTCAAGGGAAGAAACTCTCCCTGCTTTACTCTGATCTCATGAGACCCCTCCTGCAGAGCTGCCTCCAGCTCTGGGGCCCTTAACACAAGAAAGACATGGAACTGCTGGGGCAACTCCAGAGGATGCTGCAGAGATGCTCCAAGGGCTGGAGCACCTCTGCTCTGGAGACAGGCTGAGAGAGGTGGGAATGATCAACCTGGACAAGAGGAAGCTCCAGGAAGATCTTAGAGATTAGTGAGGTGCTTGCACAGGCTGCTCAGAGCAGTTGTGGCTTCCCCATCCCTGGAAGTTGTCCAAGGGCAGGTTGGACAGGGCTTGGAGCAACCTGGGATAGTGGAAGGTGTCCGTGCTTAGGGCAGGGGTGGGGCTGGATGAGTTTTGAGGTCCTTTCAACCCAAACCATTCTGTGCTCCTGTGACGACCCATGGAGAGGCCCCAATATCCCTGGCTCTGGGGTACAAACAAGCCTTGCACTAAGTTTCAAGGCACTAACAAGCCTCCCCAAGCCCTAGAGCCCAGCATCCCTGTGCTGAGCCATGGCAGCATTTCCATGATGCTCCAAATCACTTGATCAGCGTTACTTTGCATCATTTTCTCCAGGGCAACCTGTGCCCTTCCTGGCTCTGGCCAGCCCCAGTGCTCCAGATAGGGCTCAGGTGTAGCACAAGGTGTGAGGAGCTGAGAAGTCCCATTCTGAGGATAATTTCGGGAATTGGATAGCAAAGGTGATACCTTGGCATTCCTGAACATGGTGGTGCCTGTACATGGTGCAAGGCAGATGCCAGAGCAGGCAGGAGGAATCCAGAACCTCCCCAGGGCTGTCTGTGAAGGCAGCATGTCCCATCCCCATGGGAATGCCGGGGTCAGGCTCAGCAGGACGGTGCCTCTCAGCACCAGCTCTGGCACCAAGAGGGGTTCAGAGCAGCCTCAGCTCATCTGCTGTGGGCAAAGCTGCCAGAGCACTGGGGTGGGCTGTCAGTGGGAGACAGCACATCCCAGCTCTGGGCAGAGTGGGGAGTGGGGAGGAAGCGCCAGCAGCCTTTCTGCCTAGCTCCAGGCCTTCATCCCCAGAGATACGGGCATGGCCAAACATCTTCCTTCAGTGGTCTGAGCTGCAGAGGCATCTCAGTCAAGGTCCACAGGATGAGGCAAGACCTGGAAGACGTCTCCTGGGAGGGATGGGCTGTTTGCTCAGCCCTGTCCTTCCATCCTGTCACACTCTCTGCCTCTGTCACCTTCTTCTGTCCCACACACCTCCCACCTGGCTGCGCCTCTCCCACAGCCCTCTCCTTGCTGGCTCAGCACTACTGAGCTTGGTGTTGCCACAAGTCCAGGCTGACATCAGGCAGCAGCAGCAGGCACAGCACAGAAGGGGCTTCCAAAATGCCTGGGTGCCATCTCTCTCTGACATGACCCAGCACAGTTCTGCTGATTCCCAGAGCATCCCCAAGCCCTTCACATTGGCTGCTGGGGCCTGGGGAGGAAAAGGGTTTTGGTGGGGGGTTGGGGAGCAGAGAGGAGCATCTGTGGTTGTGCATGCACAGGATGTGAGAAGCAGGAGACACATCTGGACAGCACTCACACCTCTAATCAGCCATCTGGGCTCAGTTCCCCTGGAAATCATGGAATTATTTTGGTTGGAAAAGCCCTCTAAGATCATTAAGTCCAACCATTAACCCAGCACTGCCAAGGCCACCACTAACCCATGTCCCCAAGTGCCACATCCACAAGTTTTTTGAACATTTCCCAGGGATGGTGACTCCACCATTGCTCTGGACAGCCTGTGCAAGTGCCTGAGCACCCTTTCCATGAAGAGTTTTCCCTAACATCCAATCTAAACCTCCCCTGGTGCAACTTGAGGCCATTTCCTCTCATCCTGCCACTTATTACCTGGGGGAAGAGCCTGATCCCCACCTGGCTGCACCCTCCTATCAGGTGGTTGTAGAGAGTGAGGTCCTCCCTGAGCCTCCTTTTCTGCTGGCTGAGCCACCCCAGCTCCCTCAGCTGCTCCTGGTGCTCCAGCCCCTTCCCCAGATCTGTTTCCTTCCCTGGACGTGCTCCAGCCCCTCAATGTCTTTCCTATCACAAGGGGCCCAGAAATGGACACAACACTTGAGGTGCCTTACCAGTGCCCAGCACAGGGGACAGTCACTGCCCTGGTCCTGCTACCACACCATGGCTGATACAGGTCAGGTGCCCTTGGCCTCTCACCCACCTGGGCACACCTGGCTCTTGGTCAGCTGCTGTCAACCAGCTCCTCCAGGGCCTCTTTTGTGCATCCCTGAAGCTCTAATGGCTGGTGGTATAGGAGAGGGGCCTCCTGAGCAGCAGGTGGCAGCTTGGTGGCACCAGTCTGGACACACAGGGAGAAGTGGGTGCACTGTCACCTGCAGGTGTAATGGTCATTCGTGGCCTCTGCTCCACGCAGGGCTCTGGGATGACACTGTTAAGAGCCCTCACCCAGACACATCCCAGGGATGCCTTTCTTCATCCAGCATCCATGCACCAGCCCAGAGGAATGGAGACCACCACGCTTTTGTCTGTGTAGGGGCACATCCTAAAGAGGCACCAGCCTCAGTTCTGGGGCCAGCACAGGCTTCTTGTTCCTTGAGGGCCATATGGGGGTTGGATGATGAAACAGGGATTCAGGCACTGTCAGAGGGCAGGAGGAGGGAGAACTCCATGGGGGGTGTGTGGGGAGCACAAGGGAGAGCCCCTGACAGCTGTCACACCCCTGCCACGCCAGTTCCTCCCACTAATGCCTGTGTCACCGGCACATTACAAGGCAATTAGCCCCCATTTGACAGCCAGTGATACAGATGATGAGCTGCCCTTGATCAGCCTTAAACAAACCTTTGTGCCTTGCACAGCTGGAGACTCAAAAGCCCCAGTGGAACCTATTCCTCTAATTGCCAGGCGTGTGGCGACAGCCGCACCGGCTGCCGAGCACCACAAAGGGTTCCCCAGCCCCGTCTCCTTCTTATTAGAGGCAGCTCTGGGAATTGCTTGTTTAATAGACTGTTTGCAATGCAGAGTGGAATATTTGATGTCCAGGGGAAACAGGAAAGCAGAGGTGAGCAAGCAAATGCAGCAGGGAAAGCTCACATTAAGGCAGTTCTACTCGAGTTCTTCCCAGTCCTCCTTGTGCCATCTGGTAACACCACCCTTGCTCAGAACATCCTGCCCTGCGATTCAGCAGCCTGTTCCCAAAAAGCTCAGGCGTCTTGCTCCTTGTCCTGTGTCCAGATCTCTTGCAGGGAGGCCAGGGCTGCACGCATCTTGTGCCCATGCATATACCAGAACTTTGCCAAGCCCACGCTGTGCAGGAGAGCACCGCCTGGGAGAGATACTCCCAAAGGCTGGGACAGAACAGCTGTCCTGTGTCCCACCTGCTTCCTGTCTTCTTTGTATAGATTTTGTTTCCCTGTTCATGACTAAATTAGAGAGCCAGCTTCCAGGCCCATGACTGTGCTGGGGACCCTGCCCTGTCCCGGGAGAAGGCACATGCCAGCCCAGTCCCCTTGCACTGATGCTTTGCAGGGGAAGCAGGGCTGTGCTTAGGAGGAAGGGCAAAGTGCCTGCACCCCTCATTGTGCTAGCCCACTCCCCAAGGACTGGCTCACTGTGGGACGAGTTTCCACAGCTCCTGAGAAAGTCATGTGGCTTCTGGGAAAGTCATGTATCTTCCTCCTCCTTCTCCTCCTCTGTGTGCCGTGATCCTGGTCTCTGTGTAGGCAGGTGATTGCTGTTGCACTCCTCTTGGCTGCTATGCTATGGCCTTCTCTCCTGTGTGGGGAAGCAGCAGTGATGGGAAGGCACGGGGAGCTCACACCAGGCCAGGAGCCTTCGCTCAGCCAGGAGTGAAGCATCACTGTGGCCCCTTGCTAATCCCTTCAGCCTGAGCTGACCTCACATGGCCTTTGGGAGGGACTGTTATCATTCCCTTCAGATTTTCTCCTTCTTTTTGACCTAGATTTCACGTTCCAGAAATAGCTTTCTCTGACATACAAGCAGGAAGGGAATTAGAGGGAGAGCATGTGTGTGTATGTGTGTGCCAGGGAAAGATTTCTGTTGCATGCTCCGTCAGTGTTTGCAGACGAAAAAAGGGCACGTACACACGTTCTGTGATGTATTCATGCATCTGTTGGACAAAAAGAAATTCATGACAGCTGTTTCTGTCCACATTTGCCAGTTCATTTTTCACCCCTGATCTTTCCCTTATTATTATGGAAACTCCACCACTGCCTTGTGCCCAGCCAGCACTCCCTTTTCCCCAGGAAGCCGTGCCGTGGCCACAGCCTTGCTCTCGGCTCCACCCCCAAACCCAAACCATCTCCGTCTTTATGTGCCTGGTGCTCTTTGCTGCTAGATTTCAGCGCTCCCACGGGCAGCACCCAGGCTGTGAGCTTGCTGCCTAATGCAGGCACATGTCTGGCACACAAAAGCAGCTGCAATGGGTTTGAGCCCACAGAAATGCCCAGTTCCCCGGGAAGGGGGGAGCTGCAGCCACCCTGTGTCATGTTGTGCTGGCACAAACAGACACGGGGGAGGTGAGCACAGCTCCAAGGTCCTGACCAAGCCTGCCTTCTCGCAGCAGGGACCATCTACAAAGGAGTAGAAACAAAGGCAGCTGCCAGCATTTCCCTTTGCTGATATGGTCAGAATGACAAGTCCTTCTTGTTGCTTGCTTTTTATCAGCTTTGATAGCAGGAAAGGGAGTTGGTGCTGTCCTCGTGGGAGAGAAGCCGAAGCACCAAGGGGTGCCTCAGCTCACTCAGAGCCTCTGGGAGGGCAGCACCAGGAGTCTGTGCAGGGTGCTGTGCTCTGCCCATGAGGACAGCTGGCTGGAGGGCAATGTGCCAGGTACACAGGCACCCGAGGTCTCTCCTCAGGCCAAGGGGCCTGGTGGCATCTCCATGTACTGGCTATCCTTGTGACCCGGGTGGGCACAGAGCTGCCCTGACACCAGACAGTTGCAGGTGCCCCTTTTTGTCCCCTCTGTCAGTGATACTCAGCCCCTCTGCAGCTCCCCATGGCCACAGGGCTCATGCCATCGCTGGGGCAGCCCCGCAGCAAACAACACAGCTTAGCTGAGACAGACACACATGTGCCAGGAGACCAGGGCTGGGTGGGGTTGAGTGAGGCTCTGCACACAGCCTGGAGCATTTTCAGGATGTCAGACAGTGCAGACAAATGAGGGTTTATTTGTGTACGTCTTGGTTTGGGTTGTCTTTCTTCTCCCTCACGCTCTCCCATTATCTTTTCCATCTACTGAGCCATGACCTGGCTATTTCTGAGGGTTCAGCAAGAGATTGGCAGTTCAGAGCTATCCGGGAGACCCTGAACTGAAAACAATTTGCCTTTTTTCCTTGGTAGGCAGCAGAGTGGGGAGGCCCTAGGCTGAGGGTCCCAAGGCTCAGGGCTGGCTCTGTGACCAAATCCTCCTTCGGCCCCATTGTGCTGCTGCTTCCAAGATCAGAAGCAGCAAATCCGCAGCGATTCGGTCACTGAAGGCCGAGGGCGGCGGCGCTTTGATCACTCCTTGCTGCAGACCAGCCCTTTCACCGAGCGCTGGGAGCCCAGCGAGCCACCAATAAATCACAGCATCAAGGAGTGATGGTAGCAGCAAGGGGCCGGGGCAGCACACGTCCTACTGGCAGGGGCCATGTGGCAACACCACTGCGGGCACAGCCACGGCCCTGCCCAGGGCCGGGCACCACCAGTGCCCACACCATGCTGGGCTGGCTGCCCATCTCGGTCAGACACCACACAAAGTGACTCCGACCTCGCAGAGCTGTCCTCAGTCCCGTCCAGGGGAGCCTTGAGCTCAGCTCCGTGTGTCAGTGCAGGATCTGAGGGATAGAGGTGGATGGTCGTGCAGCACCCAGCGTAGCTGTCCCAGGGTGCAGACCCGGCTGGCTCTGCCCAGCAGGTTCTTCCCGCAGCCCACACGCTGTGCCAGCCCTGCTCCCCTCCGCACCTTTCTCCTCCATCAGCCCTACTCTGGCAGCCCCAGGGGGAGGCACAATGCACAGACCCAACACACTGCCCGCATCCGCTAAGGCTCCACTCCCTCTCCCCGCGCCCAGCAGG
Source organism: Zosterops lateralis (assembly GCF_965231275.1). NCBI lineage: Eukaryota > Metazoa > Chordata > Aves > Passeriformes > Zosteropidae > Zosterops > Zosterops lateralis. The sequence goes on from NC_139776.1 coordinate 14,600,668, forward strand.
GCAGGACTCAACCAGTAAATCTGGGACTGGAGAAAACACCCACAAGGGAAACTTCCTCGTCTCATTTGTTCCTTTTCCATACGTTTCCCTCTGCAATGGAGGGTTCCTCTCGGCGATGCTGCAGGAGGTGCGTGGCGTCAGCGCTGTGCCCCTGCACCCGCCGCCCACGGGAGGTCCCACCGCGCCCACTCCGGGGCTGGAGCGGGGGGAAAACTGGAGGGCTCTTTCAGCCAAACCCACGTTTGCGCGTGGGTGGGACCGCGGCCGCGCGGTGGAAGATGTCACCGCAGCTGCCGCGACAAGGAGACAAAGCTCCCGCGTGGGGTGGGAGCGGCACCCGCTTTGTTCAGCGGCGCTCGGCTCCCCCCGCGGCAACGGCGGTGAGGCAGCGGCCGCCGCCGCCCGTGTCCCCTCTCGGTACTGCCGGGGGTCCCGAGGGTCCCAGCCACGCCGAGCGCCACCGCCGCGTGTCCGGCGGAGCGGAGGGACCCGTACGGCCGTGGGAGTGTGGCGGGGCGGAGCTCGGGGCGGTGCCGGTTCCCGGGCGTGGGGCGGGCCCGGGGCGGGGCGGCCGTTTAATGCGCGGCCCCGCCCGGGCGCGCAGCCGGAGCGACGGGCGGGCGCGGTGAGTGCGGCGGCGGCGGCTCCGCGCGTCTCCTCCCTTCTCCAGCGGCGGCCGCACGAGCAGCCGGAGCGGCCCCGCACCGCGAGCGGCCCCGCCGGCGGCTCGTCCTCCTCTTCCTCCCCTCCGCGGGACCCAGGCCGGGCCGAGCGCCCTCGCCCCGCGCCCCTCCCCGTCTCTCCGATCCCCTCCGCCCCTCTTTGTGTCTCCCATGGCTTTGTGTCTGGAGCTCCTCAGGCAATGTGAGTGACCGCGCGAGCGGGGGGCCGAGCCGGGCCCTGCATGGCTGCGGGCGGGGGTGCCGCCCCCTCCCTCCCTTCCTCGCTGCTGCCGCTGCTCCGCCGCTTGCCGGGCCCGCCGCCCCTTCCGCTTCCCACGCGCGTCCCGGGCCTCCGTGGGAGCGCCGGGGCCGCCCCGCTCGGCTCCGGGCTGCGGGGCTGCTCCATCCTCCTCCTCCCCCGCATGCCGCCTGCGCCGCGGGGAGCCGGGCCTGAGCGGGGGTGGGCGCTGCCCCGGTGCCAGTCCCGCCGTACCCGGCCCGCAGGGGCCGCGCGGGGTCAGGCTGGTGCCCGGCCCGGTGCCTCAGGCCGTTAAGGAGTCCCTGGGTGCTGCAGGGGAGGAAGCGGCGCTTCGCTAAATGCGTTCCCCGCCGGAGGACACGGGCCCTTTCTTTGGTGAAGCGTTCGGATTCTTCCTCCCCTGGAGAAGAAAAGGGAATTGTCTGGGCGAGGCACGGAGCTGAAGGCTGACATTTCGCAGCGCAGCGAGCTGGCACCTCCCGACCAGAGCTGTCTCTGAAAAGTCTCTTTTTTTAGCCTGGGAGAACAGGTCCTGGCTGAAGGTACCTGGTGGGGCAGCCCACCCTCGAGCCGCCTGCCCTCCTGTGCAGGAGTTGAGGCTGAATCCCTCGGGATTAACCGCAGGTGCAACCCGGGTTTGGTGTGCCTTGCAGGAGGGTGGGGATGTTGTGATTGGTTGTGAGCAGTCGGTAAATGTGGCTCCTAATTTCTACTCCAGTCATAATTGAGAGGCGCAAAAAGGAGGATTGTTTGCAGGATGCTGTCGGTAGGACTGATATTACTTATTCTGCAAAGACCTTGACCCCAGGGTGTGCAAGAACTGTCTTTGAGATGGGAATGGAAGTAGGACCTCTGAATTCTAGGCTGTAGCTTGTCAGTTGGGGGAGGAAAAGAAGAAGAGGGAGGAAAAAAAGAACCCCACAGCATGTGGCATTGAATCCTAAAATAAATTCCAATCATGTGGGATGATAACAAGCCAGATTGCCAAGTCGTATAAGTTGGCAGACTTGACTCCAGTGGGTCCAAATTACTTTGCTGGTAATTGCTCTTCCAACAGGCATTTGGTGCTATGAAGTTACATGTTCTTGAAGGCATGGAGAAAAATGTAACTTATTGATCAAATTCAGTCTGTTTGGGTTTCTGATAAATTCTGATGTGTGTCTGTACCCAGATATTCGGAGGAGGGTTATGTGCAGAATTTGTCTGTTGTTGGCAGGCATGGAAAACCTAGAAACTCATCTTTAAGGTGCAAATGGCAAGCTGCCACATGCTATTTTTGCATCTAGCTCTCTGCGTCTGCCCCACTTCTGTGGTGGCAGTGTAACTTCGGGGTGCAGCTGAGGGCCCCAGGATCTGTGGCCCTGGAAGTGCTGGAGTGTAACTGCTATGCACTGTGCCAGCCTGGAAAGGACAAGAAGACCCTGGGCAACAAAGGTGGTAGTGGAAGGACTTGGTTTCTGTGAACTTTGTGTCGTCTGTATGTAGAATCCAATGGGATCTGGCAAAGCACAGTGTGCTGGGAGTCCCACAGGTCCCTGTGTGGAAACACAGCTGGTGTCCCAGCACACGTTGTCAGCTTGTTTTGCACACAGCTCTGTGTATCAGTCGTTGGGTAGTCGGGTGCTTGGTCTGTGTGTGCAGTTTGGATTTGTGGATACTTCTGACAGCTCAGCTCAAGATTACTCTGCTGCTCCATCCTGATGCATGGGAGACCTGCTGCTCTGTGAGCACGTTCCTAGCTGTGCATGTTGCCAGAGCAAGAGAACTTTAAAAGCTTTTAATGGGTAACTAATGATCGCCGGGTGTTTACAAGTAGCTGTGTCAAATAGTTCTCGTCTCCTGTATGGATTTTCTTGCTGTTTGAGCCCAGACTGGGAGATGGTCTGGAGTGAACTAGTCATTGGACTGTATGAAAGTCACTGTGGCACTTTAATGTTTCTCATAACCCACTTCACGCACACCTGCAGAGGGAAGCCTGCAGAGCCACAGTGCATCGGGGCTTGGTTGTGCTTCTTCAGCTGATGCTCTTGCCCTGTGCAACCTGCACAACAGCATCCAATATTTTTTTAATGGATTGAGGAGGCATAATTGGATTCAGAGCAGTGCAAGTTACAGGGACATATGTGAGTTGGAAGGATTAAGGCTGTGCAGGCGGGTGGCCTTGTGCAAGAAAAATCCACTTTAATTTTTGCAGTGAAAAGTTGTCAGTGTGTTTTCTATCAGAGCAGATTTAAAAGGGAGGGGAGTGGTGCTAAGTATGATTGCTGTTTGCTGAAAGGCGATTAGAGTTAGGCTGTCAGATGAAGTTCTGTGAAGGCTGGAGTTGAGAATGGTGAATTTGGGTCTCTCCAGAAAAGCTTATGGAAAAATGAGTTTCTTTCCCTTCTCTCCTGGTCTCCCACCTGGAGAGAAGTGGTGGGGCGCCAAATGACACCAGGGTTTGACAAAAGCTGCCTTTAAACAGGCAAAAGTTAAACTATTTGCAGATGGTCCGGTTTAGGAGAGGAGAAAACATTTAGAAATTCTGTCCACTTCAATTTGTCTTGCAGAATTAATTAATTGCTGGCCCTTTTGGTGCAGATCGGTGCATCAAGTATCAACTTTCTGTCCCCTGGAGAAGTAAGAAGAAACAACAGCCCCAAAAGTCCTGAGCTGGGCCTCAGCCCTGAGCTTCACTTCTGCTCTGCCAGGGTCTGGCTGGTGAATGCAAAAGGCACCATTGCAAAAGCATTTGTGATTTTCACTGAAAACAGTGAGGTAAGTGCTCAGATCCACCTGCCCATGTTCAGTCTCTAATTAAATGGGCAGCATTAGGTAGGGCAGTCCCAGTGTTTATGTGGCTCAATGTGGGCTGCTAGTCTGCTGTCACAGAAGGTGACAAGCATTACTGCAGGAGTTAATGGTCCCCCAGGACTGGAGACCACTTGATTTCTGTAGAGCACAGGGCTGTGAATTATGCACTGCCAGGTGTCTTCCCAGATTTCTGTACATCTAGGAAGACAGCTTGAGTTCTGATTCTCTTCTCCTTCCCTTCTTGGTGCTGATCTTGGTCTTGCACTGTGGATTGCCAGTAAAAGCTGAGGGGCACATGCACCTAGGGGGGCACAGGCAGGGTGCTTGATGTCTGCACAGGTGCAGCAGCATCACCTGAGCAGGCAGTGCACGCAGGGACTGGGTTATCCCCATTGCTCTGCAGGGTCTCAGGGTGGGGGTGGTGAAGTTTGTCGGTTTCTCTGAGAACACCAAGAACATGAGACCAGTCTCTCTCTACAGGGACTCACCTGAGCCAGGCTGTGGCTTGGTGCATCAGACAGCAGTGCTCAAAAAGGAAACAGTGAATGTGCAAAAGTTTTAAACCTTAGCACTAGTATTTACATCAAGGATGTGTTGACAGTCAATCTTGTGTATCCCATTTAGTGCTCTTCATTAAGACATCCAGGTTTCATTTGCAGTGATCTTTTTTGAACCTAGTTCCAAGAGATCAAAGCTTTAGCTGCTGTTTTGTCTCTCCAGTTTGAAGTTTGACCAAGAAACTTGAGTGGCGAGTGTTTCAAAGGTAAATTCTTACCTGTGGTGCAGGTCTGTCAGAGCTGGAATTAAAGTGGAGATCAGAAGTTGTTTATGCCTTTCTGCTGATGTGCTGTCATGATGCAAGGTGATGTTTGATGAAAGCTGAAAGCTATTTGAGTTCATAAAAGGGAATTTTTATTACAAGTTGCTTTCATAAGAAACTTCTAAGTTTTATTTGTCTTGTTTTGTTTCTATTCCGGGAGTGGTTGAGATCCACCTGAACAGGACCCAGCCAGGCATTTGCTGTGTGCAGGAGGGATCTCCAAGCCTAAACTTTCTACCCAGAGTGGGCATATCTACAGCTGCATTGAATTGGAAGTTAAAATTGGGAAGTTAAAGCATGGATGCTGCATCCCTCTTAGGCCTTACGCATAAGCTAGCTACCTGTATCTGAAACAAGAGAAAGTGTCCCAAAAGTTGCTGTGGAATTGTCCCCAAGGGAGCGCCTGGACCCTCGTGAAGGCCCTTGTTAGGAGCCATGTCTGTGCTTGGCTGCTGGCCTGCCCGATGCTGCTCTGTGGAGAAGAGTGTGTGCAGGACAGGCCACGGGAGCACACTATGGCAAGGCTCTCAGGCCACTGGAGTGGCAGTTTTGTTGGCAACCCTCCTTTCCCTTGTTTGACCCCTGAGGCTTTTCAGTCCCACAACATGCTCAAAACATGGGGTCCCAAGTTGCAACATTTCTGTGGAGGAGCACTTCTAGGCTTTGGTGCACTCTGAACAGGTGCCAGTGCTGCCAGTGTGAGCTGCTGCTCCAGCAGCAGGCCCAGACTGGAGATTCTGGCCTCTCAGCCCTGCTGCTCTGAGCAGCACAAGATTCCTGGCAGTGCATTAATTACTGCTGTAATGCCCAGCCTTATACAGCCTGGGCTGGAACTTTCCAGAGGAGAAAGTGTCTTTAGGGAGATGGATACTGGTGGAATGGAGCAGGAGAACTTCTCCCAATGCCTGGATCGCTGTTTAGTCTGATCCCTTGGAAGTACAAGGGTTGTTGCATAGTGCTTGCACCTCCTGAGCACCTGGCTCTGGACAAAGCAGCTATTTAATTTCCAAAGTATTGGGTTTCGGTGATGCTTAGGTTTGCAGCATGCCAAGTGGCAGGCCTTGAGCAGGGAATCCTCGATGCTGGGAAGCAGAGACCTGCTCACCAGCAGCCTGTTGCCTTGGCCACGACACTGCTGCTCTTGGCCTTTGTGCTTGGTACAAGTTCAGTGTCAGCGTTGCTGTCACCCTACAATCTCCTCCCCGTTGCACTACCAGCAGTGTGGTGCCACACATTAACTTTTTTCACTGCTCCATTGAGGGCTCTGCTGGAGGTGAGTGCTGCAGAGTATCTGGGTGCTGAGGGGATGCTGCCAGAGCCCTCCAAGCCCTGCTCCCTCCCAGTTACTGTTTGCACGAGTCAAACACTGAACCAGGCTGACTGGGGGAATCAGGGCTTTGGGGAAGGCAGACAAAAGGCCTGGATGGAGCTGTGGCTGCTGCTGTGAGTGCTGCTCCCTGTCAGCTGTCACAGCTGTGTGAGGGTTTTGTGAACACACAGCTCTGACAGTCACGCGTTTCCTCAGACCCACTGAGCCCTTGTGGGCCCTGGCCAGAAGGATCCCTGCGTTTTGGGTGTTGATCTGTGTGATACTTTAATTCCTGTTTGTAGTGCATCAGGACTGATGAAATGTGCAGGTTTAAGAGATAAAAGGGAGAACGTCTTGAGTGGCATCCCCAGGGCAGCAGGGCAGTGACTGAGGACCAGCCTCTGCTCCCGGGCAACCAGCAACGGGATGAGAAGGAGGACATTATCCTTAAGCTGTTTAGGTTGGACATTAGGAGCAATTTCTTCACAGAAAGGGTGGTCAGGCACTGACTGGAAGGGCTACCCAAGGAGATGGTGGAGTCCCCTTCCCTGGAGGTGTCCAGGAAGGATTGGACGTGGCATTCAGTGCTCTGGGCCGGTTGACAAGGCGAGGATAGGTCACAGACAGGACTCGGTGGTCTCAGAGGTGTTTTCCAGCCGAAAATTCAGTGATTCTGTGACAGCAGGAGCTGGCTGGGCCCGGGAGCCGTGGGCTGGAGCCGGGAGATGCTCAGTGCTTGCTTGCGAGGCGTGCTCAGAGTAGGTTTCCCAGGGGTGCACAAACGGGACGGGGAGTGTGCTGCTCCGGCGGGGCGGCCCTGGGCGCTGCAGGGCGCGGGGGTCCCGGTGCCGGGGGCGGCTCCCCCGCGGCCCCGGGCGCTGCCTGCCCGGCGCCGGGCGCGCTTTGCGGCCGCCGCGCTTTGCAGCAGGGCCGTAGGGCGAGGTGGGGCCGGGCCGGGCCGCTCCTGTGCGGGGCTGCCGGCGGTGCCAGGACCCGGAGAGCCGCGCAGCCCCCGGGCCCGGCCGGCCTCTGCGGGGCGAACTCCGAGTCCCGCTCCGGGAGCGCCCTGTGCTCTGTCAGTGTGCAGGGACACGGCTCCGGTCCGTCAGCCCCATTGTCCGGGGAAGGGAGTGGGGCACCTGGAACAGCTTGGGGGGGCTCAGCCTGGAGAAAAGGAGGCTCAGAGCGCCCTTCTGGCTCTGCACAACTCCCTGACAGGAGGGGGCAGGAGCAGGGATCAGCCTCTGCTCCCAGGGAACAGGGACAGGAGGAGAGAGCTCAGTCTTCAACTGCACCAGGGGATGTTCAAGTTGGACATTAGGAGGAATTTCTTCACAGAAGGGGCAGTCAAGCACTGGAATGGGCTGCCCAGGGCAGTGGTGAAGTCACCGTTCCCGGAGGTGCTTAATGAAAGACTGAATGTAGCCTCAGCCATGGTTTAGTTGACAAGGTGGTGTTCAGTCACAGTTGGACTCAGTCTCAGAGGTCTTTTCCAACCTAATTGATTCTGTGACAGCCGTGTGCTGTCCAAGGGGGATGGACGCACTGGCTGTCCTTTCCCCCTCCCAGGCTGTGCTCAGTCCCAGAGGTAGCAATGCCCAACTGGCACCATCCTCCAGTGCCCAGCACACATGGGTTGTGTTCCCGGAGCTCACTGTGGCACAGCAAAGCAGAGTCCAGGCTAACCAGGCTGCCCTGAGTGGAGCAGAATCAGGCCAGCCATCGCTGCTGGTGGCAGCAGTAACTTTGAAGCGCTGTCTGCTTTCTCCTGGCAGTGCTATTTGTGCGCTTACCTTTGATTTATATTTTTTTTCAACAGCTCTGAATATCTTGGGTGTTGGGGGAGGCAGCTCTAAAAATAACTTTAGAGGCTGGTTATTTCCAAAGCTGTTATTTCTGCCTCTGCCTGTTTCTTTCCCTTCTGTAGCTAATGGCTTTTTCTACTGCTGCAAGGCCTGGTTCACACAGAAAATCCTGTTTTCTGCTCTGTGCTAATGCTTGCTCTGTTAGCAAACATGCTCTGGGTGTGGGTGATGGTGTGTGTGCAGGCAGCAGGTGCATGTGATTGCAGATCTGGGTGAATGAGCTGGTAAAGCAGGAACACGGAGTCCAGAATGTACTAAAAAAAAAGAACACAAACCTTTTGAAGGGTCAATCTCCACCATTTGGAAATTGGAGCCCCTCGGGTGCAGCTCTGCAGAAGCCATATGCCAAAAGATGTCTCCTCTTTGAACCAATTGTGTTCAGAGGCGACAGTGGCTTGAAGAAGTCCCGTTGTCCCATTTCTCAGGCATATGCCATAGGGTGGCTTATTTTTAATGATGGATTCCAGCAAGAACCCCAGTCACTGTTAGTGCCTTATCTCAAGTTCTGCTGCTGCATGTGAAATAACCTCACCTGACAGATGCAGGGGCTGGTACAAGGGTTGTGTACAAAGACTCTCACTTGTATGGATTATGACTAAAAAATGCTTCTGCAGAGGTTGTTGAGGGCACCTGTTAAATCTAGTTTATCCTAATTCTTAGTGTGATGGTTTTCAGCATCTTTTTTTTTTTTTTTTTTTTTCTAAGGTGACTCAGTTTTGGGCAACTGTGCCTCTTATCAGAGAGCAACTGCCAAGCAGATTGCTGCCCTGCCTCTACATGCCATGAGTGTGCCAGTACCAGGGACCTGTGTGCTCTGCCTGCCCTGGTAGCATTGAATGCCTCACTTTCCCATGGAATTGCGGGAGAGGAGCCCAACAGGAGCTGTGAGAAGCAGCATTACCCGTAGAGGTTTAACCTCCAGTGTGTGTAGTTGCTATGCTCCAGTGGCTGTGTTGGGTGCTGCTCCCCTTGTTCCATGTGCCCTGACTTTGTACTGTGCCTCACACCTTCAGGTGTCCTTTCTTGGGAAGTTTGTGCTCAGTTTGTTCCCACCTGCTGCAGCTTTTAGGCTTGATTGAGAAAAGAGAAATATGCTGAGTGTAGAGCATGTCACTGGTGTTTAATGGGCTGAAGGTATGGCCAAAGTGGAGCCGCCTCAGGCTGACAGCCTGGCTGTGGAGCACTCCAAGCAGCTGCTCTCCCTGGGGAATTCCTAGAGCTGTGTGTTGCTTCTGGCCACTCTGGAGCAATAGAGCAGCTGCCTCATCTCGGACTGCAGCAAGTGCTTCCTGATCAATCTGCACCACAGGATGGGCAGTGCAGATCAGCTGGATTCAGATTTGGCACTGTCATAGTGTTACTGGGTTGGCTGAGACTGCTTCCTGTTTGTGTCTCATTTGGAGGTTGAAAACAAAACAACATAGATATTTAGATATTTAGAGATGTGAACAGATCTTGTTCACATCATCCATCCCAAACCCTGAGTGTGCTTCATCCCTGAAGGTGGAGCCTTAGCTGGTGTGAGTCACTGTGCATTGGCGGCCTGGGGTTGGTTTCTTTTGTGTGTGCCCCCGCACATGTGTGTGTGCTAATTGTGGCAGGCTGAAAAGCACCTCAGCTTGGAAGCTCTGCTTGAGCTCAAGGGCTGAGCAGCCTCCTAAGCATGTGAGCAGGCTCCAGTGGAGAGGAGAACTCAGCATGAGGAGAGATGAAAACTGGTCTCTCAGATCCAGGCTGTGTTCAGCATCCTGTGGAACTGGGAATGCAGTGGTATCATGGGTTTTCCAGTCTAGAAGGGATTTTTTTATATATATGGTTTGGGGTTCACCTAGCAAGCTAAAAGCAAGCTTTTTATTGTTACAACAATGTCTTTTTTATAATGGCTTCTCTTATTTCTGCAAATTACTATAGATTCAGCCACAAAAGAGCTTTCTTGTTCTAATTGGCCTCCTCCTGTTCTGATGCAGTTGTGTTGCTGTGTCACCATGGAGACAGTCATGATGTCATGAGATGTGGCATCACTGAAAAGTGGCTTGGAGGCAGTTGCTCATGTTCCCCCTCACCCCATCCACCCACCCCAGTAATCAATAGCTAGAGCCAAAAGCAAAACAGCTCAACAGACTTCAGGGAAGATATGGAGCTGTGATTTTAAGGCTGTTACCAGAGTGGTGATGGCAGAAAAGATCTCATATACCCTCCTTCTCAAAACTGTCTCCATCTCTTCGTGTGTTATTGAGCTCACTTAAATTAGCATCAGGAAGCCCCAAATGTCCAGCAGTTGCTGTGCTGCTGCACTTGGACCCTGTTGGTGAATGCTTGTGGTGCTGAAAACCTAGGCATCCACTGTGCCACATGCTGGGCATAGTGCCAGGCTTGGTGCTGCCAGACTGGGGGACAGGTACACCAAGCTTTGTCAGCTCGGTCATCAGTCAGAAAAGCTGGTGTTTCACCAGGGTGTGACTTGGTGGAGCTTTTTTGGGACCTCCTACCTTTCCAGCACTTCTGAGACAGCTGTTTCCTCTGTGGAAGCCCTCAGAAGGGTGAGCTGGGTGCTGAGACCAGGAGAGCCAATACAATCTGTGTGAGCTCAGCAGAGGCAGGGATGTAGCAGAGAATTGGGCTTATTTCATGGCTTAATTCTACTCTACCAAAATGAAGGGAACTTCCAATTTTCCTAAATACCATGATTTGTCACCAAAACAATTGTGAGGATGTATTCTGCCCTGTACAGTCTTTGCTCTGCATTTGTCTTCAGCTCTGTCTTGTTTTAATTTTTTTGTAAGGAGTCTAGTTGAGAGCATGGCACAGTGTACTCAATCCTCTGCCTTGAGCTGTAATAGCCTACTCAAATATTAACTAACTTGCTCCTGATTAATGGGAGGCAGGGTGGTGTCAGTGCCTGGCCTGGCAAGCAGGGAGCTGATGCTTTCCAGTTATTTCTTGTTTTTGAAAGGGCTTTTCTGTACCTATCACAGAAGCTTGTTACCTGTAACTGCTCTGTTTGTAATGTTTGATATTGGGGACGAGCATGCAGATTTCCCCTGTTTGTGAGATATCTCTGGGTGAGATTGGGATGCTCTCCTAGTGCTGCATGCTGGCCCCGCTGCTCAGCAGGGACCTGCGCATGGCACCTGCCCAGTTTGGCTGGGGCTGCTCCAAGTTATCATCTCTCAGGGTTGACACTTCCTTGGCAAGTACATCCTCTCCCTTGAGCTTTGCTTTCTTTAAGCAACCTTGCATTCAGGCGAAAGGGACAAAACTGTGTAATGTGGAACCTCAAGCAAGTTGACTTTTTCAGTGTGAGAGAAATTTTTGGCTTTTTTCCTGAAAAGATCAAAACTGTTTTCCAGCAGTTCTCAGTTCTGCTGACAGACTCTTTATTTTTTTTTCCCTGAGTTGCTGGGTCTTTAGGATGAAAGGCTACAACAGTTCGTAGCATGAAGATAAAGGGTTTTTTCACCTTGTCTGTTCCCTTGAAACATTTGATAACATGTCCTTGTTCAGGGGAAAAATGACTGAAAGGCCAGTTGCATTTCAATCATGTTAATTTATAGTGCTACTGTTTTAAAAGTAGCTGCTGTCTGGCTAAAGATGCTAAAATCTGCTTTTTAACCAGCATTGCTTAAAAAAACAGAGGGTAGGACATGTTTTTCACTCTCTCTTGACACTGGTCACATCTGTCCTAGTGGCAGCGAGGCCATTCCAAGGCTACTTGGCTCTGACTTCCTGCACTCCGGTTACTGTAGAGGGGAAAATAACTGCATGAAGGTCTGGGATCGACACTGTTAATGGCTGCAGTGGGCAGGCAGAGGCTGTTAGGATAGGAGTTAAAAGCTCACTTACAAACTGTGCATGGGTTGTAGGTTTAGCTATATTGTAGCATGATTTCCATTTTCAGTGTGTGTAGAGAACTACATCCATGGGAAGGGTGAGATGAAGTTTCCCTTAATAAAACAAAACAACAAATTCCTGAGTATTTGGAGAATTCCATTAAAGGCTATGAATAGGTTGCTTCCTGGAAGGAAACTAGTCCTTCTGTCCTTACTCATGGGCTTGTCTAAACAGTTAACCTCATCAAATTCCTTTATAACATGAGCAAGTCACTGTGAAATGGTTTATTCTCTCAGAATAAGGCAGTGTGGAGCTCCTTATCCTTCAGATTTGAGCCCTAGAGGATTAACTGTTATCTGCTTCCCCTTGTAGGGCTGCACAGAACCCCCTGGGCTGCAGTACAAGTGTTTTACCCTTGCAAATGCATTGGGTGATGTCCTTTCCCATGTGCCAAACCCCTTCCCTCAGGACTTGCGGGTTCCTCAAACCCCTCAGGTGAGCTCAGTTAGCCTCTGGAAGAGGAAAAGAAGGAAAACCTGAGGTGCCAGCCAAGGCAGGCTGAGTGTTTGAGGATGGGATCAGAAACAAAACCTAATGTTCTGCAAGTTAATGTAGTGTTCTGCTGAGTTCTCTGAACTTCAGGCCTGTATTCAAACAAGTTTTAAAAGATGTCTTTGTAGAAGATGGCCACCTACAAGGTGGTAAGCAGTGTCCAGACTTAAAAGGGAAGAGTGAGTGAGTGGACACAGACAATTTTTACAGAATAACTGCAAAAATATATAAGATACAGAGAAATGGCATTCCTGCCTGACAGATAAGTAGTGAAAATTGCTACAAGTTTCTCTGGGCATATTCCCAGCACTGAAGTTTCCAGTATTCTTGCAGTAGGAGCTGGTTCAGGGTTGTGACACCGAGTGCTTGTTCAGATTGCAAGTCAACAGATTGCTTGTCTCCAGGTCCTGGCTTGCAGCAGGCATCAAGTTGTTGTGTGTGATCTCTGATAAAGGCTGTGAAACCAGAGCTGCCTGATCCTGTTGCAGCCATAGCTTGTGTACTTGTGTACAGGTGATAGCTCTTGCAAGCATCACCCAGAGACGGTGGTTAACAAATACAGATTTGTGTTCAAAGCAGACAGAAGGAGAGGCTGCAGAGCTGGCAGATGCTCTTAGGCAGATGAGTAGAAAAGTGAAGTTATGGAATGTGTGCAAGCCTCAAGGTCCCATCTGGGCGAGCTGCCACACAAGAGCAGGACTTCTCCCTTGGTGTCTCTTTACCTCTTGGTAACTGATCAGTGATTGGCAAAAGACAAGGGAGTCCTTCTTGCTGCTTTGGGGAGAAATGCATTTGCTCTTTGTATTGTCTGTGCTTTTCTAAGCCCTCAGCAGAAGGAAGATACCTCAGTGAGCCGAGGTACCTGTGTCTGAGTTCTTTATACTCACTGAACTCTGTGTACTAATGTGAGGCAAGCACAGTGAGCAAGGATGGCACTTGGTTGCTTTCAGTATTAAAGATCTCCTTCTCCAGCCAGTGACAAACTTCAGGGTTATGAATCATTTGTGTGTCAGTAATATTTGCATATTTTAGGCAGACTTGCTGCACTGTGTGTTGTGCAACCCTGTGAGAAACTTCGGAGCTCGGAGGGAAGCACAGCTGGCAGTGCTGTCAGACACCTCTGCTCCTGGTGCTGAAAGCTGAGCTGACAATTTAACTCTTCAGGCTGACTGGTGCTTAATCCTCTTGAGAGGATTGCCAGAAACTTGGGAATGGCTGGTAAACTGGAAGGCCTGCACACCTGGCCACAGAGGCGAGGCAGCCTGGGCTAGTGGAAAGGGTCCCTGCCTGTGGCAGGGGGGTGGGTCTGGATGATCTTTAAGGTTCCTTCTGGCCCAGATCATTCTGGGATTCTGAGTAACCTCCAGAAGCCATAACCTATGCTTAAGCCCATGCCCAGGTTTTCCAAGTCCTTTGAGGTTTTCCTGGAGAGAGAATATATTCAGGAGGAGGCTGGTCTTTGCTGATTTGGGAATACCTGTGTGCTATACCGTGGGCACACCTGAGCTCACCTATTCTGCATATTCTCTTGGCTTCAGGTTACCAACAGATTTCTTTATTTGAAGGGGCGGTTGCTGCTGTCCAGTTGGCCTCTTGTACTGAGGTTCTCTGAGCCATCCATCTGTACCACAGCTGATTCCTGCCAGACCTGACCCTGCTCTTGGAGCATGGTGCTTATGGCTGCCTGGATTTGGAGCTGGCCTTGTGTAACATGTCGAGGTCCAGTGCACAGTCTCGGAAGGGTGCCAGTGGAGTTCTCTTGCTGGGAAGCAGTCTCTGCTGACTGCAGTTCTGAACTCTTGGTTGCTGTTTTCCTCCATCTCTAAGCAGTGAGGGTCAGAGTTGGGGTTTTCAAGTAGCTACAGTCAGAAATGTAGGAAGGAAATAGTCCAGCAGGGAGCTGCTGGAGGGGAACTGTGCGTGTTCTGCAATGGAACTTGTGCATTTCGGAACTTTGGTTTTTGCACAGTTTCTGCATGTTCCAGTAACTAAAAACTGACGGTAGAACTCCTTTTTCCTCTTGCACAGGTGAGACCTATGAATAAATTTCTTAGCTGGCTTTATGGTGAACTCTCACTGATAAGACAAGCAGGTGAATTTCCTTAGTATGGAGTTTCTGACTGAGAAGTCTGATTTTTTTTTGGTACTGATAAAACAGAATGCTTAAAACATCTGAACTGCTACCTGGTATCCTGTTAGGCACCAGGGCATGAAAATCTGGGCCCATGTTCTCAAACATAGGGGAAATGACTCTTCAAGCAATGTGATTCCAGCTCTGCTCCTGCTCCTCAGAGTGCAGCTGCTTTACAATGTATGCTGGTGTTGTGTTTGTGTTTCTGGTCTTGATGGGCAGCAGATGCTTGTTGCTCACCTTGGTGGGCTGCCCACAGTGAGATCCCCACAGTGCTCACTGGCAGGAAGGGGGACAGGGGTGAGTCATCTTAATGTAGGGAAACCTACACTTATTAGTGGTTTGGGGGTTTTTGAAGTGTGCTCTCTCTCCCGAGTTTCAGGTTGTGCCTTCTGGTTTGCTCAGTTTGTCTTGTTGTTCCCTGGTACCTTCAGGGAGCCAACATTCCCTCTGTGCAGGGGCTGCACACTCCGAATGCCAGTGGGACATGGCAGGACAAAGTCTGACTGAAACCTGCCCCAGCCAGACTGAGAGCTTTCACACTGCAGAAACAATTATTATTCCATGGCATTGCTCTTTGCACTTTATTGCTCTTAACACTAACAGTAACTAAGGATTGTTCTGGTCCTTATAGAGAACATACATTGTGTGTGGGAAGTCCAAATGTCAAATAACTTGAGGGTTTTGAAACTCCTGACATCTGGTGTGCAAGAACCAAAGCCTAAAGCACAGTGGCTCATTCTGGCAGGGGCTGCTGAATTAAACCGTAAAGGAGTTCTCTGCTGAGATACCTAAGAGCATTATTCCTCTGATTGCAGCCTGGATAAGGAACTGCAGGATCATTTGCTTGTGAGAGCCTATCTCTAGCTTTAGGAAGTGCTGTTGTGCCTTCCTCTGTGTTCAGAGTGCTACATGTATTGAGTTGCTGGGGTACAGGCCTCCTGGGATTGAACTGAAGGAAAGAAAGGCAACCTGCTGAGGTGAGATTTCCAGCCATCTTGTGAATTCATACCCTGTTAAAATTTCCCCTAAATCATATTCATACTATAAAATCACAGCAGAAATGAGCAAAGAGAAAGCTCAGACTGAAGTCTCTAAGACAAATTCCAGGGTGGTTTTAGTTTAGAAGGGGGTACTCAGTCTCCCAGTCCATTCTTGACCACTGACTGAAATGCTGTGTGCACATCTGTGCCTGCAGAACTGATGTGCACTGGTGTTCCTGTGAAAAACTTACCAGCTTAGCCAAACTCCCAGTATAGTTGTATCAAGATGTTTCCTTCAGCACTGCCATAGCATTGAACTCTATCCCTGAATTCTGAACAGGGAGCACTTCGCAAACACTCCAGCTCAATAGTCTTGGGGGAGACACTGTTATACCAGGCACATGTCCTGCCAGACAGCAGCCTGGGGAGGGTGTGCTGGATTTGGGGTGTCATCCTGGCTTTCAGGACAGCTGGTACTTAACCTAACACAATACTAATATTTGTATCGTAAATTGGAACATGCTTGCGTTCCAGACCTAGGAATACCTTATCCAAGAGTTACCTGGATCTTCTGTACTTCATGAGTGGAATGTTAACAGAGCTCAGACCTGAAGCCCTGCAGCTCCCCAGTGGGGTGGGGGCTGTGTGCCCACTTGGGCATGGGCAGTGTCTGCTCAGCACTGAGGGGGCTTAGGTGAAGGTGGGAGGAAAAGGGCCCTGGCTCTGCTGCTGTCCCTGGGCCCTGTGGCTGTAACACTCAAGTGGCAGTGCAGAGAGCAAGCACAGTTTTATGTTCTGTATTGTGGCACCCTAACCCTGGGCTAACTTTTCCATTTTTCCTTTGAGCTCAGCAGTTCTGACTGTGGTCCTCTGTCCATGGATCCCATCACAGAAATGCTGGCTGTGTTACCCTGTGCAGACCACTTGTGTTGCTCTGTAGTGGTGGAGCACTGCCAGCACTGCCTGCGTGGTGTGACCTGCCAGAGCAGACGGGAGGCTGTGCTGGCTTCACTTCTGTCCCAGGGCTGGCCTGCTGTGTCTGTAAGGTGACTCACTGCTGTTACACCCTCTCCCCATGGATAAGGCATTCCTCCTACAGGGAGAAGGAGGCCCAGCTTCCACCAGGCTCTAGAGCAGCTGAGTCAGATGTCTTGTCAATTAATGTAATTAGCAATTAGCTGAGGAAATACTTCCTATAACTGTCTTCATGGTTGTGTCTGTAAGTGGCCAGAGTAGGAGGGGACAGTCCTATGGTAGGGAGGTGGCATCTCACAGATTCTCCCAGGTGTGTTGCAGCAAAGCTGCTGACATTGCAGTCCGTGGAAATTTCCTGATGGAGATGATGTAAACTGCTGTGAGCTTGCTGTGAAATAACCCTCAAGTGCTCTGCTGCTCCTTCCAAGCCTATTCACATCCATGTTCCCACAATGAGATAACTGGCCACGCATGAGTTTACAAAGCAGTATCCAAAATAACGTGTTGTTCTGTCCCGTCAGCTGGGTTGTGTGTCATGGTTACAGCTAAAGAATAGAACTGAATCTCTTGCTAAAAGGGAGCTGCTGGGGTTTTTTTCTATGGCTGCTTTAATGCTTAGCTGTCTTTCTCATCTCAAGCCTTGGGCTTGTAGGTATGAAGCTTGTCTGCTGTCATGTCATAGGCATCGTTTATCTGCTGCATGTCTGGGACAGGAATAGAAACACCCCTGAGAGCAGGATTTGTTGTTAGTGTGATGGTGCTGCTGGAGGCACCAGCCATAGCATGTGGAGCATGGGCACTGTGGGAAGGGCTGGCCAAGCTGCTCTGCCTCCCTGAAAGGCCACAAGAGGCTAATCCCAGAGCAGCTGGCACCTCCAGTGGGTTTGGGATGCTCCTGGAGCAGGTGGAGCCCCACCCTGCAGCAGTGTGGGGGCCCTGTGGGGCAGTGGCTGCCCGGCAGCAGCACTTTGGACCCCGCATGTTTCTGGGGTGCACCAGCCCCCTCAGACTGGGGTCCAGGATCTGCCAACTCTTCACTAGCTCTGTGCCATTGGAAACAAGAGAAGTCAGATGTGAAAATTAAAGGCTCTTATTCATTGTCGTCCCACCTTTGCCTCCTGCAGTTTACCATTATTCTATCTTCAAAAGCATTTGTAGCTCCTTTTGGCCTTGGAAAGAATGTTGGAGGATAAGGGACATTTTTTCTCTTGCTATCATATAGTGACAGAGCTGAAAGCAGAGGTTTTTTAGGTGTATTGAGGAGGACAATTATTCCTGCAGTATGAGCTCCAGGTCTCCGGTAACCTGGGCTGCAGTGGGAATTTAAACCCTCTCTGTTTCCAGCACTGGACTGGACTTCTCCCTGTTGGATCAATCTCTTGCTGACAGCAGATTCCCTGTGTTGGTCCTGCCTGGCTGCCAGAGCCCTATGGAGGAGTTGTTGGGAGTCATTCTGTTCCACTGACCTTCATCTTCAGTCAGTATCCACTGTGTCTGTCTTGAGGCTTCTGACATGGCTCAGATCCAAGAAACTTGACTGGGCAGCTCTTCCTCTGAAACTGGGCCTCTGCTATGTAAACAACCCCAATGTTTTCTTGAAAGTGCCTTCCAGGAAAAGGTAGCAGCAGGGATTGGGTGAGTTTGTTTCCCAGTGAGGTGTCACAGACATCAGAAGTGACCCCAAGTGCACAGTCCCTGTACAGGTGATACTGGGACCACTGTATGTGCTGAGGGTCTGTGCCTGGGTATGTATGCTCTGTGCTTCACCCTGGAGTGACAAGAGCAGAGCAGTGTCCTTCAGTCCTTCCTAGCCGTGTGCCCCCACTGTGGCACCATGTTCTGGTATATTTTGCCATAGTATGATGGAGGATTCCTTCTGGCAAACAAACCCTTTGAGCAAATACTTGGAGACTTACTCCTTGATCCCACCCTTGTATCTCACAAGCTCAGTGCTGCCCGGGGCTGTGTCAGCCCTCGCTGTTGGGTTATTTTTGGCTGGTGGTTCTTGTTTCACTAGGCCACTTCAGGTGAAAGCACTTGCTGGACTCACCCCATGTAGCTGACACAGTCAGTCCATCCTGGGAGGTCACAGTAGCTGAACACAGCAGAGATTGAGCTGGTGACTGCCCTGGAAAGCCCCGAATCCAAAGATTGGCATTTTGCTGTTCCTAGGAATTTCATCTTCCAGCTGGTCTGGGGGTTGGACAACTGGCACAATAAGGAGTGGCTGCTTGAATGCAGTAATGCATTCCAAGTCTAAAATCGTTCCTAGGCCAAGTGTGGGGAGATGGCCAAGTGGAGGAATAACTCCAGCCTTGGGCAATCTTCTGTTTGGCTGGGATTTTTAGAGAAGGGTAGAGATGGGAAATTTTTTGGAGAGTTGATGGCACCATCTTTTCCTTGTTGTGTCAGTTCTTGGTAGTCAGGTTTTAGAAATCTTGAGCCACTTCTCTCAAACCATTTTGGCTTTGGTTGGGTGAGGAGGTGTCTGCAGGGAGCAGTTTGATTTGTTCTCTCCATCTGCCCTTGCAAGAAGAACTTGCTGTGTGTGCTTTGGAGCTGTAGCAGCTGCCAGAGCACTGGGACCTGGGCTGAGAGCAAGGGAGGGGATGGGTATAGACATGGTTAGAGCATCACCAGCCTTCTGAACCTCAGAGTGTCTTCAAAGGCTGGCACACACCTCTTGGGCAGGGTTGTAACTCTGAAGACCTGTTGCAAAAGCCCCATAAATTCCTATCTGGAATATTGCTTGGACTGATGTTTTCTGTTAGACTGAGTCCAGCAGATCCCCCAGTTGTGCCACGGCCCCACTGTGCTTTCTGGTTAGGTCACTTTAGAACTGACAAAGGTGCTTGTTTGGAGCAGAGGCTTTGCATTCCTAAGAACCCCAGTGCTCCTTTTGACCGTGGTTGCAGGTGCCTGAGAGCACTTGGGATGTGCTGGGAGGGAGAACTGAGTATGAGCAGGAAGAGGGAGCATTGTGGATAGGCTTCTTTCAAGGCTGCTCATGATCTGTTTAGAGCTCCTTGGACTATGAAATAGCTGGGCTGGTGTGTTTTTCAGGAGGCTCTAGAAGCCCTTCAGGCTCTGGGAGACCAAGCGAACACTGTTTTGTGGGAAGATCCCATTGCTGAGCTTGGGCAAGGAGTGGCTTCTTCCAAAGACACTTCTGATAAACTGTCTCTTGCAGAAACACCTTCAAAACAGACTGCCTAGATCATTCTCATCACCTTTCTTATGCCACATTAAATCACTTGTTACCTGTTCTCTGTCCTGCCATTCACCCTCTACCATCCAGTGCCAAGCCACAGATCAGGAAAAGCCAAAATGCCTCTGCTTCACCTGCTGGTTGGTATTTGGTGTTTACAGGTGAAGTACTGGGAGGAAGCTTTTTGAAATATCCTGCAGAACACTCTTAAGATTTCTGAATTTAGTGTGGATGATTTTTGTTTTGTAGCTGGAGTTACACAACTGCTAAGTTGAAAGGAGTGGAGGGAGAGGAGATCACTCATTTGGAAACAGGAAGAAATATAAGCAAGGTGGGAAATGAAGCCAAGAAGGCTTTTGGCACATAGCTTCCAAGGCAGGAAAATGGTCTGTTCCACACTGAGCAGGTTCCTGAAAGCAGCAGGGAATGCTCTGGTGATGTTTAATGCTGTTGATGGTGGCTGGTGTTTACTGATAACCCTCCTTGGAAGGCCAGGGAGTCATTGTCACATTCTGAATTCCGGACAGTGGGACAGAAGGGAGTAGGTCTCAGTGCAATGGGAACAGCATGACTAAGCTAGTGCCTTCGGCTCTGTGGCCTAAAACTGAATCTGTTCACTAAATGTGGTGCATAGAGCTGTGCTCTGGCCTCTCCCTTGTGTCCCTTTCCTAGTTAAGTCTCAGATTCTTGGAATACCTTCGTGGCAGGTTCTGCAAGCTGGAGGGGCCAGGTGTGTGGACAAACAGGTACTGCACCCCTGAATCCAGACCTGCTACCCATACTTGTCGCTAAGTGGTGGTCTGGGCTCTGAACTTGAAAGCTTATGGGGACTCTTCAGGCCTGTGAACCAGAAATGTGGTGTTTTGGAGCCTGAAGGAAAAGCGGTTTTGTAGGTTGCAGGTACTGGAGCCTCAGACGTGCTTGGAGAAGGCTCTGGGTGCACACCTGGGGTCTGTTGTGCTCTTTGATTTTGGAGCTGCAGTTGCACAGTGGCTCTGGTCAATGCTGCTTCCTGAGACAAAGCACTCCAGAAAGTGCCGGGTTTGTCCGGATACCCCCTCCCTTTGTGCATCCATTGTTCAGGGAGTGATTGTGATACTTGAAGTTCTTAGGGAACAGTGTGAGCGGTGGCATTGGAGACATGGCTCTGCTCCTCTGTGTGCCTCCATCACCAGGGAGGAAAGCTCTGTGCTCTGCAGGGTGCATGGTTAGTTCAGATGAGCACAGCTTTTCCAAAGCTACCCAAAGGGAATAAAAGATAGGAATATTTGGTTAATTGCCTGCTCTGAGACTGAGGACTTCCCTTCCTCTCCAGATCAGACCAGACTGTGCTGCAACAGCTGAACGACTGTCAAATTTAATGCTAATGGAGAGGGAGCAGCCTGCTACAGCCTTTTCTGTGTTTGTTCATGTGATTTTTTTTTTTTTAATCTTATGGATAATGCCATGTTAAACAATGAAATAGAATATGGAGTAGCTTTCTCTAACATGCAAAACTTACCCTGTGCCTCAGCCGACAGAAGTTTCCCAGCAATTTTGACTTTGATTCTTCAGTATTAGCATAATGTTGCCACATCTTGGTTTGTACATACTTAAGGAAGGAAATAGCTTCAATTGAATCTGGCTATTAAAACCTCTTGATGATTGTAGCTTTGAAGATGTAAATCTTGAGTACTGGCTGCCTGACAGCCACTGTCCAGGTGGAAAGACTGTTGACTAAAGGCTGGAATTTTTCACTGTGAGATGAGTCCAGCCTGATGCCTTCCCATCTCTGAGATGCAGAGACTGTTCACTGCCGTCTCCTCAGCTGCTGACACATGCGCTTTCCCTGGCCCTGTGGCTACAGGGTGGGGCTTGTTTTCAGCTTACAAAGAATCCCTAGTCATCTGGGTGTGGAGAGGGTTTTTCATAATGTCCTGGGAAAACCACCTCTGCTGCTCCTGCTGGCATCACTAAATGTTTGCCCTTGCCTAAAACAGTGGAATATCTTCCCATGAGCAAGGGAGAGTAGCAGATTTCCTGCATCAGGTAAAATTTGGGATACAGTAACTGAAAACTGTGATAAAAATCCTGATGCTGAACAAAGTGATGGAGAGATTAATTCTTACCTTGAGGGGGGGTTTGTTGGCAGTAATGGTTGTAATTTCTCAAAATTTTAGGTAGGCTACAGAATTGTTGGTTGCTTGTGTTCCTGGGGATGGAGCAATTCCTGGGGAGCCCCATTTGTGCTGGGGAACTCAGCAATTGCTGCCATCAACACAGGCCTGGTCCTGTTATCACGCTCTGTGCTGACAAGCTGCTGGCTGCCATCAGTGTTTTCAGCACCCTCTTGGCCAGCTCTTCTGTGAACAGTGTTTAGTGGCACACTTAAAATGATGGTAACCCCTCCACCCCACTTCCTGGACTGTCCATAAGTGGGAATGTGCCAGCAATGCCTGAGCAACTGGGCAGTGTTTGCAAAACCTTCTGTGGACCATGCTGTGGACTTGGTTGTCCCTAAGCTTTGGGTGTGATTCTGCTGTAGGGGAGAACTCCTGTTCCTGGAGCTGTCAAAAAGTCTGGGACAAAGTGGTTCCTGGTGGGCTGCGGGGACGTCCCTGGGCTGAGAGGGAGGCGTATGGGTAGTCCCACAGAGTCACAGTGCTGTTTTGCCATGCTGGACTGACACACTCACCTTTCTGAGATGGCAAGACTTGGGTTATTGCACTTACTGTTGTGCTCAAGGTGCATCTTGCTGCCTCTATGTGGAGAACTTGAGATTTGTCTTCTGTGACACGTGAGCAAATGCTTGGTAACGACTAGATTTGGGGCTTCAGCAGTCAGCATAACCTAAAATAGCCCGTTTGAGCTGCTGAGCTCTGACATAGATAGGAAGAGATTCAGTTTGCCATGGTTTCCAGCCATTTCTGGCCATATGGATTTTGACTGGCTGTGACTTTGAGGAGGTGTGTTGAGATTCCCTGAACTTCTGCAGTGGCAGAGAAGTGAATTAAAAGAATCCACATATGCCATCCTCCAAGTTATGTGGCAGTGCATGAAATGAAGTGATAGTGAAGGGAGAGGATATTTCAAAGAGTGCATCATTAGCTGGTGGATGTTACTTCTGCAGGAGATTCTAGAAACTGCTAGTTCGGAGAAAAACTAAAAAGACTTCCCTAAACTTGGATAGTTAATGCTAATACCCTTGGTGAACTTAGGAGTGGCTACAGCAGCGGGTGCGTGGAGGATTTGCCATCATTCCTTATGTGTCTCCTCCAAAGTATCCCCTCCTCCCTGTAGCCTGCTGTTTTGCAGAGCAGCCGGATAACACTCCATGTGAAGGAGGGATAGGGGAGCAGCCTGTCACCTGGTGGCACTGGTTAATTCCTGTCTGGTTCACGTTTATTCCCTAATTCCATGTCTGTGCTGGATAACCCTGAGCAAACCTTGCAGAAAAGGCAGCATTAAACAGGGAGAGGGACACAAGGACTGGTTACTGCTGTGGGACGGAATTCTGTGGTGCCTGGTTCCCTTCCCCTCTCTGCTTCTTATCCATGGTCTGGCATGTCCCATGCCTCTCTCTTAAAGACACCTGGGGCTGCAGAGCCCAAACCAGCCCATACACAAATCTGCAGAGTGCAATTGGCAGAACAGCCCCTGCAGTTCCAGAGCAGCAGAAGCAACATTTTGGGACTGCCACAGTGAGTGTTTAAAAGCAAGGAGGCATGGGGCCTGCCTGCAAGAAGTGCCATTCCTGAGAAATACTCTCTGGAATGCAAGTCTCTACATATCTTCAGTTGTGTTTTCCCTCTCCTGTTGTGCTAGCAGGTCCCTCTTGTCTCTGACCTACTGGCTGATGGTGTTAGAGCTGCCCTGGGCACTGCATGGTTGTGCTGCTGCACTGATCACCTGTGTTTGTGGTCGAATCTGTTGGGCACTTTCTTGTGCTGCTGCTGAGCTTTAGTTGCCTCATCTGGGTGAGGTGGTGCAGGCACAGGTCCTTGCATCAGGAAGATGAAGTAGATGATGCTTCAGTGCATTAGCAGAAAGGATTGCTGCTCTTATTGTGGCAGCACCTTTCAGCACAGCTTATCTCCCTGAGGGCTTTTGGCTGATACGTGGTCACTAAGCTGTGGTCCATGTAGTTCTGAAGTGGTCCTGGTATCTCCTGGAGCCCTGGGAGTGGTGGGTGCTAAGCTGCTGGGCAGGCTCTGTGAGGTACTTTATGCTCCATTCTGTCCACTCTTGCATTCTCTTACCTGCCACTGGCTGCAGGAATGTCCCTGTGACCTCTTCCAATGCCAGGGGCTGATGGAAGTGCCTGCTTTCTCTAAAAATCCTTCTGTGGCATGGATGGTTCAGAGCTGAGCCCCTTCTTGATGGCCCTCTCAAGTGGACTGGCTGCTCTGTGCAGATGTGTAGGCAAGGTATCTGCAGGGCTTCCTTGCCTTCTGCAGAGGCAGGAAAGGCAGCAATGTGGGTTCTCCATGTTCCCTATTCCCATGTTGCTGTGTGCACGGAAAGGTTTCAACCCCTCCATCCTGGCATCCCCACTGTGCTGCAGCCAGGGACCTGCTCCCTCCCCCTGTGCCTGCCATGACTCGCTCAGGCCAGGGTCAGAGCCCTCTGGATCTGTGAGTGAGGAGGAGTCTGTAGCAAGCAGGCTGATGGGTGATGCAGCAAGTCCTGAGTCTCACGACTTGGTGGCTCCTTAGCACTGTGGGACCCCATTTCTGCATCCTCTGAACAAAGGCCAGCAGGGAGAAATGGTGTGGCCTTAAAGCCCAGCTGGGCTTCTGTTGACTGGAGCTTTCTACTCCTGCAAAATCTGCCATGAGATTAGAATTCCACTGGCCCTTCTCTCGTGGCCTCTGCTTACCATCCTGTGCTGCAG
The DNA here is from genome assembly GCF_965231275.1 of Zosterops lateralis. Taxonomy (NCBI): domain Eukaryota; kingdom Metazoa; phylum Chordata; class Aves; order Passeriformes; family Zosteropidae; genus Zosterops; species Zosterops lateralis. Next base: position 14,624,929 of record NC_139776.1, read on the forward strand.
GGTGCCTGTGTGCAGGCGTCTGGCTGGGGAAGGGCTGTGTGTGGCCAGAGGATCGAGCTCCAGGCCTGCCTAGGTATGTTCTCGGCTCCTCTGGCTACCCTGGCAGAGCTAGAGGAGACAGGCAGGACCTGGCAGCAGGAGGAATCACTGGTGGCTCTCTTGGCCCACCTGGCAGGACAGCCCAGGTGCTGCTGAGGACTCTGGTGCTGCACTCCTGGTGCAGGGTCCTGCACTGGGTGGACAACAGGAGTGTGGCTGTTGATCAGAGATCCCAGGGCTCTGTTAGCTTGGACTCCCACTATCTCTGTTGCTTCACCTCTTCAGTGTGAAAAGCATCAGCCTTTATTAATGAGGGTTTTTGAGGGGATAAGCACATCCTGAGTCCCAGCACAGAGCAAAGGAGCACTGAACTGACGGACCATCCCTTCGGTCCAGCCCCTCTGTGGATGAAGTGTGTGCCAGCACTAAATGGGCAGTGAGCTGGCAAGGCACGCTGTCCCTGGGGATCAGGCAGCCCCACCCATCAGAGATGCAGTTCTGCTCCTCCTGGGACCAGGCTCATGGCTTTTCACGTCCCAGGGTTACTTCTTGAGGCAGAATGGTTGGGCTTGGGGGCCTTGGTGGTTGTTAATGAATTAACCCCTGGGGCAGGGAGAGGCAGAGAGTGCTCCTTTTGGCTGCTGCCCTGTGCTGGCTGAGTTGGAGATCCGGCTGAGCCCCCAGGACAGAAGGACACTTGCTGGATGTGTGGTTGGAGCAGGGTGGAGCTGCTCACCATGGCTTCAACTCGCTTAAAAACCTTTGACAATGACTTTGGGGAGGGTGAGGAGAAATCAGTGTCTCCTCCAGCACACAAAACAGCCCCAGTGTCAGCTGCTGCAGCTGGGTTTGGGAGTGCCTGTGGCTGGCGTCCCCTGCAGCATCTGCTGTGTCCCTGCTAACTCTGCAGCAGGCTGTGCTGAAAGGAGGGATGGCCAGATCTGTCAGGAGCCAGCAGTGTGAGGTACCCTATTTTTAACCCCCAGCATTCTTAGGGAGTGGCTTCTGTTGCTTCATGTCTCTTAAATTTGTGGCGCTTTTTTTTTTTTTTTAAGCAACCTGCCTTGCCTTCTCAGTGTAATAGTTCTCAGTGTATCAGTGCTTATTATCATTTCTGTGCTTCAGTTCCAAATTGGAGCATTTCCATGGTGCTTCTGATACACTGAAAAATCCAAAGTCCCTTATGTAGAGTTCACAGCCCTCAGCCTTTCCTTCTCTGGTTAAATGTTCCCTCCCAAAGTACAGGGAGTGGGTCTGTGATTAGAACTGGCTGCTGGGACTCATGCAGCACTGAGTGCCCCTATGGCTGGTTCAGGCATTCCTGGACACCCTCTGTGGTGGCTCTGAGGTGACCAGGGCTGCAGCTCTTGCTAAGGGCATCTCAGTCACTGCTGATCAGAGAACACAAATGGTTGTAACAGAGCATTTTGTAGTGGATTTCTGGGTGAGAGCTGTACTGTTAGTCTACAAGCACACAGCTGATGATAAGAGGGAGGCTTTGCTTCTGACTGCAACATGAGAGATGCTCCCTTGAGTCTAAGGTCTTTTTTCTGCAGATATGTCCAGTTCTTTCATTTCAGTGATACGCAGGAACGTACCGCACTTGGCAGTGGTCAGGCAAGGGCAGGGCAGTCCCTTTTTTCCTAACACCAAGTACCAGATGGACACATGGGTGATAAAATACTGTCCTGCTAGCAGAGCCTTTGTGGTGTACAGGAGTGCTGTGGGCAGGGTGTGCTGGACCTGAACAGGAGCAAGGGACAACAAATCTCTCACAGCTCTGGCTATATGCTCACTGCACCAGCACTTGGAAGTGTCTCCCAGCTGGGCAGCAAAGATCTATTGGCACAAGTCTGTTAATGCTGTAACAGCCTCTCTGGCTGCTCAGGGAGGGCTTTGAGGAGGGCGTTGGCTAAAAGCTAAGAAGTTGTTTCTTTGTGTAACAAAATGCCAGCTTGCTGAAAGGCAGCCTGCAAACCCAGTACCGGCTGTGCCGAGGAGGACCTGCAGTGTGGGGCTGGGTGGAGGCTGCTCCCAGAAGAGCCTCTTTGGCAGCAGTGGTACTCAGGAAGGGCATCTCTCCTCTCTGTGCTTATCTAACAAGTGAATTGATGCTGGTCAGGGGGGAAATAGCCACTTCCCATGGGTCAGGAAAAGTGACTGGGGTGTAATTCTGAGTGATGGCTGCTCATCTTCTGTAGCTGCTGGTGAGAGCAGCTGCAGTGGTTGAAGTGATGCTCCTGCCTTGAAGTGTCAGGGTGTGATGCCAGCCTGCTGCCCCTCACCTTTCCTTGGTCCCTGCTGGAGACCCTCCTGCCCTTTGCTGTGCTCCCTGACACTGCTGGGATGTTCCTGCCTCTGCCTGGAGTCCCTGTGGGGTGAGGGTGTCCCGTGGCACAGAGCCCAGGGCCTGGCTCTCTCCTGGGAACAAGAGGACTATATGGTGGGAGAAGTGACAAGCCTGCAGTGGTCCCCTTGTCCCAGCTGCCATTCCAGCCATGCCCAAGCACTGCTGCTCTGCCTGAGCCATGCTGAGGATGGGGAATGTTGAATTTCTCCTCTGCCCTCCTTCAGAAGGTGATTTGGGTGTCTGGGCTGGGTTTATGCAGGGCTATCACAACAGGTGAGAAGGATCTTCCCTGGTGCTGCTGCCTGGGAGGGGCTCCTGGGGAATTCTGTCCTCTGACTCACAAGCACAGCCTGGCTTGTGTGTGGCCTCTGTGACAAGCAGAAGCAGCTGGGGAAGTGTATATGGTGTTCCTCAGGATCATCTGAGAGTTAAAGGGCTCTGCTGGGCTGGTCACTCTGCAGGGCTCTGTGGGCACCACCACGGAGGTGGCACATGGTTTGGGCTGTTCTCTGGGGAGCTGCTTGTGCCAGGATGCTGCTGGTGTCGGGGTCACCCTGCAGCTTGGAGTAAGGACTGGCAGGAGACCCCACGGCCCTTCCCTGGCTCCCACAGGCCACTTATGTGTGTCTCTTACCTCTGTGTAGTATCAAGGTGAGATTTTTAGTTTTTCAAAGATCATTTCTACAGAGATTTACAAAGGGAAAGCATTGAGGTAGGAGGTATTTGTAGCATTTCCATAAACTGCCTCTCTGAACAAATGCAGTCACTTGACTTTGCTTTCTGGGAGTTGTTTTGTTTAATCACTATAAAATTTATTTTAAATCTCCTCCAGCACTCTAAAGACAGTCATTCTGTCAGAGCAAGAGGTGGCATCTTCACATGCATTTCCCATCTTGTCTAGATGGAAATTTATGGGAGCCATGTGACTTTTCACATGGGTAGATAGTGATAGGACAAGCAGAAATAGTTTTAAAGAGATGAGATTTAGATTAGATATTAGGAAAAAAATCTTCCCTGTGAGAGTGGGGAGGCCTTAGCACAGGGTGCCCAGAGAAGCTGTGGCTGCCCCTGGATCCCTGGGCGTGTCCAAGGCCAGGTTAGACGGGGCTTGGGGCAACCTGGGATAGTGGAAGGTGTCTCTGCCTAGGGCAGGGGTAGGTAAAAGATGAGCATTAAGGTCTCTCCAACCCAAGCCTCTGTGATTTCTGACTTGTATGATTTTCCCGTTGACTAACAAAATTTGGGTAGGTTTCTCAGCAGTGCCTCTGAGTGCTGCAGGTATCTTGACCTTCAGTGTGCAGAAGGAGAAAAATCATGTGTGAAATTATTATTGTGACCAATAAAATCAATGTGTCCATATTGTCTTCAGTATGAATTGTCACTGGGGCTCATTTTCACTTGGACTCTGTGCAAATAAAACATCCTACAGTTCATTACAGCTCCAACCGTGAAGAGTTCCTGAAGCTAATGAAAATCAGAGGTCAGGTCGCTTGGAATGCAACTGTTCCGGTTCCCTTTGCTATTGGAAACTGCCTCCCAAAGCAGCTCCTTCCAGCTGGGAGACCCTGGGGCAAAGGTCAGCCCAAAGCCCTGCAGCTGGAATCTCCAAGGGGATAATGCCACTGATGCCATTTGCTGCAAGATTATTCAATGGTTATTTTATTTGAAAGGCAAATGAGCTTGCCTTGTGGGAGAGATTATTTCAGAGCATTCTGCTTTATGTGTGAGGAAATGAGGTCATTCCTCCAGCCCTTCCCATGGAGAAAGGGGGATGCATGGAGCAGGACAGGGCAGCAGCCAGCCCTGATATTTGAGGGAAGGGGAACTTGCCTCCACAGCTGACCATGGATGGAGGCCTTTGAGGTGATTTACCAAAAATAAGGATGGTTTAAGTGAGTCTTTGAAGTTCCTGGAATGATTGGAAACGTTGCCAGGCTGTATTGAATCAGCAATAGCTGCAGAACACTGGCACTTGAGGCCAGACACACTTGAGGGCAATTGTGATCCTTAAATCTGATTCCAAATACCTTTGCTGTGATCCTGGTGGTGCTGCCAGGTACTGAGCAGGTACCAGCATGGTGGGGTGGGAGCAGGGGCTGGATTTCACATTGTCTTATGACTCTACTTTTAGTATTCCAAGAAGCAAACACCTCTGAAAGGAGAGGGAGGGGATCCCAGCATGCCCAGCTGGTTTTTGAAGGGTATAAGGCTCTGCAAGCAGCTCCTCTGCCAAGGGCTGCATCCTTGGGGATTGCCCAAGCCCCTGAGGGCAGGTGCAAGGTGCTAATTTGGAAAGATGCTTCTTTCTAAAAATAATTACAGAAGAAAGACTATAAACAAGCATCCTCCTCCCCAAAATCAATCATCCACAGCATGCTGTGAATTCCTACTGCTTGCTGAAATAAGCCTTAGAAGATCCTGTGGGCAGAAGGAGCCTAGAGCTGCAAAACTGGAAGCTTAAGCATGACTTCCATGTTCTCCTGTTGTTTCACACTTTTTCAGAGCAGGGATGATGTTCCCAAGCAAACTGAGCTGATGGTCCTGCAGAGTGAGGTCCTGCTCCAGTGCTTACAGGAACTGTAGTTCCACATTGCAGCTCAAGCTGATTTTAAAATATAGAAGTCTGTGACCTCAGCAAGTCCAGAGCAGATCCATGCCTGCTGAGCTGTAGCCCTTTGGAAGGATAATGGAATGCTCCTGACTGGTGGGATTGGCCTCAGAGCCAAGAGTGAATGCTGCCTGCTTCTCCTATGGAAACACCGGATGGATGTTCTTGTCCTCCTCGAGATTTGTCTCCTCCCACAGGTGCAGGAAGCACTGAGCCGTAGTTCAGCGTTGTGTTGAGGGCCATGGACAGACTGCTCTGGATGGGCTTGCTCTGACTTGGGCTTTTGAAGCCTCTTCTAAGGTGTGGTTTCTGAGTTTGCTGGGCAGTCAGAAGTCCTGTTTTATGTTTGCAGAGGGCTTCAGTAGGGTTAACTTGCGGTTGTATTAGCTAATGCATCCTCAGTTCTTCAAAGCTCCTGATCCTTTTGTGTTTGTCATTTGCAATGTTTCTTAGAGCCTTAGACTTACTTTTGTAGCTCAGGTAGTGAACCCTTTGGGCACAGATAAATGAACAGGGATGTGTTTTGTTGGTCCTGGGTCTTTCTAATCCAGCAAAGCCTGTGCTGCCCTTCAGCCAAGCCAGGTGGCACAAAGGGATCCCAGGAACATGCCAGGGAGATTCAGCAGTTTCCCCCTTTAAAAGAACAGCACAGACAGTGTTCGTGCTGTCTGTTGGTAAGTGGATGATAACTTTGGGTCTGGCTTACTGACCCTGGACACCACTGATCTGCCCCAGGAACTCTGTGCTGCTGTGTCCTCCCCTTGTTCTGCCTGGCCTGGCTGTTTGATGTCAGATACCCATCAATTTCCTTTCCCAGTCCCAGCTCTGGTAGCATCCACAGCAGCTGAGAGCCGGGCTGAGTTCATGGTGACCATGCCAGCCAAGCCACCAAGGGCTGTGGCCAGTCCAGCTCCAAGCAGGACGGTGTCATAGGGGCTGTGGGTAGCAGGGCACCCTGGGCACTGTCCCTGGGGAAAACAGGGGCCATGTGGAGGGATTTAACTGAAGAGACATGTGACACGTTGTCACCTCTGCCAGTTGAGGTGGCTCTAGCTTGCCCTGGCCAGTGGCCACTGTAGCCCTGGTGCAGTAACAGGAGTAACCTGTTGCTTTGGGGTGCAGGTACAGCTGATCCAGGGATGCCTCTGCCATGGCTCTGGTCAGGCTGCTCCTATACTGCCCCATTAGGATGGGCTGTGTGAGTCAGGCCATGAGACTGGGCTGTGGAATTGCTGTTGGAGATGATGCTCCACATCAGGCAGCTCTTGCAGGGGGACTGTGGTCACCCCTCACCCATGTGAGGCAGAGAGTGATGGGTAGTGGGATGGGTCCTGCTCTCCTGCTGTCAGGACACTGCTCAAGTTGTGCTGGACTTGATGTAGTGCCCTGAGGGATCTGGGATGCATTTGGTGCTTTCTGAACTCCTGATCCATCCTGGGCAGCTGAGTTGGCAGCCCTGCAGAGCTGAGAGCCACAACCTCTCACTTCTCCTCTACCACCATTATGGTGCTGCTCAGCATCTCTGGGCACAGAAATGCTGCTGGAAACACAGATCTTCTCCTTTGTAATTCCTCCCTCTTAGTCCCTCCTTTGAAGCGGAGCTTTAGCTCTTAATATGGTAAATAGTGGGACGTGTAAATGCAGGCATGTCCACACACTGTCAATAAGGCTCATAGGGCAGCTTTGTGATTGCCCCGCAGGGAATGTGGCTCCCAGGGGTGCTCGGAACTGGCTCTGGCTCCACTGGAAATGGTAAGGCAGGTGTGACATGGGGAGTAACTGGGATCTCTGGGACTAAGGAAGCTGCTGGCAAGGGCTGGGATGTGTTGTGGGGTGCAGGGGAAAAGTAGTTTGGGATTGCACAGGACTTAATAAGAGGAACCAGAGGTAGGATAAGAAAGGGAGTCTGGTGACTTGGGGGGAGGACTGAGAGTACAGGGGTAGGGGGATAAAGGGGGTCAGTCAGTTGTGTGTAGGAAGGTGGCTGGTCAGTGTGTTCGTCCATGCCCTGCCCAGCGCAGCCTGTCCTGTCTGCACAGCAGCTGGAGTGGGACTGTGGCCTCAGGGGCTTATATATCCAGGGCAGACTGAGGGCCTAAACATGGCTGCTACAGCATCCACATGGATTTTACTTGTATTTTACATATATTTTCACTGGTAGACTTCCATCCTGTCCAGCCAGAGGCAGGAGCAGCCTAGGGCTGTGGCTGCTGTCCTGATTTGTGTGGCCAGCCATGTGTCTGTCCCTCCTAGTGGGATATGTGTGTTCTGTGTCTGCTGGGCACACATCTCCAGCCTTGCTGCCACTTGGATCTGGGACCATGGAGCAGCAGCCTCACCAGTCTTGGGCTGTTGCATCCAGACAGTGTTGTTCTCTGGCATGGAGTAGCTGGGCTTGTTGGGCTTCAAATGTGTGTTCCTGCCATCAACATCTAAATTTTATGGCTTCTTTCCATTTTTATAGGAAAAACCATCACCCTGATCCAGACATTGAAACTTGTCAACTGATGGGACAAAGATCTGAGACACTTGGCTATACTAGGGCACTAAAACATAGGGTTTAGCCAAAGAATATTTCCCCACTGTGGCAGTTTACAGCTGCCAAACCCTGTAGCATTCTTGGGAGGCTTTTCTATCCCTCCTCTCCATTTCCAGATTTCCACGCATCATGGTATTCCTTTTGACTTCTTTTGCAAGCTAGCTCTGGCTCTGCCTTCGCTTCCCCTATGCTTTGGTGTGGGTCCCCAGCGTGAGCTGCTGCATGTGGGCTGGTTCTGCACCTCTGCCTCCAGCTGCTGCTCGGAGGCTCCTCTTGGATGTCGTGACTGACCTGCTTTTTCTCTCTCTTCCACCGTATCTCTTTCCCTCCAACCTGTCTCCTGGGTTCTCCATTCTCCCCCCTCCATCCCTGCAGGTTCATCATGCCTAGTGGCATATAAAAAGACTCCACCTCCCGTCCCACCTCGGACCACGTCCAAGCCGTTCATCTCTGTCACTGTGCAGAGCAGCACTGAGTCGGCGCAGGACACCTACCTGGACAACCAGGACCACAAGAGTGAGGTCACCAGCCAGTCAGGGCTCAGCAATTCCTCAGACAGCTTGGACAGCACCAGGACACCCAGCGTGACCAGAGGCAGTGTCGTGACTCCGGCCAGAGACACTCCAGAGTTACCTCAGAAAAATGCAACTTTGAAAAGTGACAAAGGGACTCTGACTAATGAAGAGCCTAAAGTGGAGAATATCCCCAAAAGAAAGCTATCGTCTATAGGAATACAAGTATGGAATAGTTTGTTCTCCTTTGTCCCAAGGAATGTCCTTGCCCCATCCTTTTAGTACGTGCCTTTTCTGTGACCAGGTGTGCATCTGAGATCACTTAGAATAGCAAGAGACACTCACTGCCTTGTCAGAATAACTGCCTGTGTGTCCCAGGGTGAGAGATAGCAGCACTTTCCCTTAACAGCCCAGAAAGGACTAAGCTCTTTTAGTAGAAATTTAAAATGTTTTCTGGAACAGAGGGGCCATGTTAACTGGGTGAGTCCCTCTGAAGAGGCCTTTTGCTGCTAGTCTGAATGTGCCCTGTACTCTGTATTGCTTCTATCAGTCTGCTCCTTGTCCATCATGGTTCCATGGACAATTTTCCCCTAAGAGGTGGGCCCTTCTGCTTGATGTCCATTTGGGAAGGGCTGCTGCAGTGCCAAATGGTCTTAGGGCTGCAGGCAGGAGAGAGAAATTCCTTGCTGCCCAGTGTTCCCAGCAGATTGGTGCTTCCCTTGCTGGAAGCATTTAACTGTGGGAATCAATGAAAATCAGCTGTTGCTAACACAGTGAAATGAGAAGCCAGTGAGCAGTGTAAATCCATGCTTTAGTCAGCAAAATGCATCCTCTGCGGCTGTGCCCTCCTCTGGGACAGGTTTCTCAGTTACAGGTGGCTGTGAACTCTGGTTCTGTCCCAAGTGCTGGTTACCAGCAGAGGGGAACTTGGGCAGCTCCAAGTACAGGATCTGAGCTTTGAGTTGCTCTCTGTATGCTGAACAAGTTCTCCATCAGCTTTACAGCAAGGCCAGCTCAGTACAGGTGACAGTGAAGAACTCTTTGCAAGGCTGGTTGGACAGAACACCTGTAAGGGCAGCGAGGGGGGAAGAGATACACTGGAGAGGCTGACTGCCTTCCCCTGCTTTTCGTTTTCTGAGATGGTTGCCTGGATTTCTTTCCTAAAACCTTCTAACCCTCTTATCCAGAGCCATGGAGGGTGTCAATCCCTGGGAGAGAGGCTTTGTTGTCAGTCTCAATCACCTTGCTGTCCTCCCTTGAATGCCATGGTCCCTGACTGTGTGGGATGCCACAGGGACACAGCCCCAGCCATGCAGAGCCCAGGGCTCCTGGCACTGGTGGTGGCAGCAGCCTGGCAGGACACAGCCCTGGTCCTGAGATGGGAGCAGAGCTGAGCAGTAGCTTCGTGCTTGTCCTTAGCCAGCCCTCCCATGTGGTGTCAACATGCTCAGTGTGTGCACACTCCTGGTCTACTAATGTGGATTCCAGCCGCAAGTTCCTGTGTCTGTTTTTGTCTGTATTTTTTTTTTTTTTTTTGTTCAATAAGGTTGACTGCCTTCAGCCAGTGGCAAAAGAGGAGCCTCCTCCACCAGCCACCAAATTCCAGTCCATCGGGGTACAGGTAGAGGACGAGTGGCGGTAAGTGAGACACAACTTGTGCAGTTTCCTTTTATTTTAAATTGTGCCTCCCCCACTTGTGCTTGGACCTTCTTTCCTGCTTTGTGCCATTGAGTGGTGTTGAATGGGGCCCATAGAGAGCTCTTCCTCCACAGTGCACACCCGCTGCAAAAAGCACTTGTTCTCTAACAGCCAAATCAATGGGAGCTTGAAATTAAATAAAACATCTAAAAATTCCAAGCTGTAATTAGAGACATGCATCAGCCCTCTCATATGAACAGCCGATTGCAGTAAGCAGGCAACCTTATAATTCTGTCTGTCTGAGTGTGTGGTGTGTCTGTGTGTGAGGAGGGGCAGGGAGAGGCTCTGCTGTGGCCATGGATTTTGGTGTTGGTGTGGGAGTTCCAGCCAGGCCAAGCTGTGCTATTGAACCATGGCTTTTGATCCCTGCAGAAACAGCCACTCTCGCAGCATGTCCTCCAAACAGGACACAGACTCTGACACGCAGGAACCAAATAACTCCATCTGTAAATCATCTGAGAGAAGCCTCGCTGAGTGCCCCCAGCACAACAACTCTGTTGGTGTTGATGCCTCCACCAGGCAACCAGCCAAGCCCTCACAGATTAAGAGAAACCTCTCCTATGGAGAAAACAACGACCCGGCCCTGGAGCCTTCTTCTCTCCCTCCTCCTGACCCCTGGCTTGAGAGCTCCTCTACGTCGCCGTCAGAGCCGGCACAGCCGGGGCCCTGCCGGCGGGACGGCTTCTGGTTCCTGAAGCTGCTGCAGGCAGAGACCGAGCGCCTGGAGGGCTGGTGCCGCCAGATGGACCAGGAGACCAAAGAGAACACTCTCTCTGAGGAAGGTGGGTGTGGGCAGCAGCCCCGCAGCTCCTCCCTAAAGAAGGAGCTGGAGCTGAGTAATCGGGTCAGTTAAATTGTGGCTGCCCCATCCCTGGAAGTGTCCAAGGCCAAGTTGGACAGGGCTTGGAGCAGCCTGGCCTAGGGAAAAGTGATCTCTGCCCATGGAATGAGATGAGCTTTAAGGTCCCTTCCTTTGCAGACCATTCTGGGGTTCTGTGAAATTACTGACAGCCGACAGAGCCAGAGCATGGAGATGAGGATGGGATAAGGAATGCTTTTTCCTTGGAAAGGGTAATTTAGCTTCCTGTAGCAAATAGAGTAAGAAGTAATGCTGTGATGCAACATAAAAGACATACAGGGGATGGTGCAGCTTCTGACCACTCAAAACTGCTAAAAGCTTAAATGGATTTAATCTTAAAAATGGTTAAATAGAAAAAGCTTTCAGGGAGGCTGTGGGATCTCTCCCTGCCTCACCTATTACTCTGAAACAGGCAGGGGAAAGCTTAGCTGGAAGTGAGGCAGAAGAACACAACTTTGGAGCTTGTTTGCTCAGTTCAGTTGAAGAACTTGTCTTTACAGCAAAGAGAAGGTTTCTTCACATGGGAAAGCCTCACTGAATTTGTGTTGGGTACACCAGAAGCATGGAACAGGGAACATGAAGCCAAGTCATTTTATGGGGTTCAGTCCCAGCTGGGCTTGTTCCTCTATTTTCAAATGCCTTGGCAAAACCTGAGCTTTTTGCAGTGGGATTCATGCCTCTGGTGAATACAGAGTGACAGGAGTGGGTGATGAGGCTGCAAGAGGGCAAGATCTTTGTGTGGAGCCTGGTTTTGATGTTTCTAAAACCTGAGAAAGATGAAACAAAGGTGACGCTCAGTTTTAGCTCACTGTCCCTGCCGGGACTCCAGGAGCTAATCCCTAATCCGATTCCCTGAGGTGCTGCCCTGGCTGCCAGGGAGACAGGCTGTGCCAGGGATCTCCCTGCCTCAGGGCTGGCCTGGCTTGACCTGTAGCAAGGAAAGACAGCAAGACCTGCATGGCATTGTTCTGCGACTGCCAGGAGCAGGCTGCTTGATTGTGTAACCACAGCCTTGGTGGGTGGGAGAGCCCAGGGTGTGCTTGTTCAGCCAAGATCTCCCAAGCAGGCTCAAGGGCAGCAGCAGAGCAGGAGCAGGACTCAGGTGGTCCCCGTTGTTGATGGCAGCTGCAAGCATGTGGGGCTCTGAACTTGCCTCTGGAAGGGAAAAACGTAGACTGTATTTCCTTTAATGAGCAGAGGAACACCATGCCCAGAGGCTGCTTGGAAAACCCATTAAGAGCAGCATAAAGTCCTGGGTGTTAAAAGCCTTGGCCTGTCTGTTAATCCCTGCTGATACAGAGGCTGGAGAGTGGTCCCTGTGTCACCTTTCCCTTGTTCAGGGCTGGGAGAGCAGGCTGGGATCTCTAAGCAGATGCCAGCAGACCTCGTTGAGGTGGTGCTGGTGGGTCCTCTGAGGGGCTGAGGGCAGTTTAAGGAGCTCTCTGCCAGCTTGGATGTTGTAATGTCCTCAGCCAGGTCTGTGTTTGGCCTGCCAGAAGGAGCAATGGCAGACAAATGTAGTTTCAAAACATCTTGTTCCTGAGAGCAGTTGATGCCTTGAGGATCTCTGAAATTCCTTTTCTGATGACTCGAGTGTTCCTTTGCTCCAGAAATGCTGGAACTTGTTGCTACAATTAATAAATATTCTGTTCAACTCTGGTCTTTTTGTTTGTTTGTTTGTTTGTTTGTTTGTTTGTTTGTTTGTTTGTTTTTTTGTGGGTTTTTTTTGGTTTTTTTTTGTCCCCTTCAGTCTTAGGAAAAGTCCTGAGTGCAGTGGGCAGTGCACAGTTACTAATGTCACAGAAGTTCCAGCAATTCCATGGCCTCTGTGAACAAAACTTGGTGAGTCTGTATCTTTTTTTTTTCCCTGGTTTTTGAGAGGATGCCTCTCTTTCAGCAGCAGTACAAGGACTTGGTCAGGTGTTAACAGGCTGCTGTCCCTGTGAAAACAAAACCAGCACAGCCACAGCATGCAGTGCCAGGCCGGGGAGGGCTGGGTTAGCACAGAGGTGCCTCCTGCTTCTGAAGGACTTTATGAGGCAAACCCCTGAGGCTGGGCCAGACGGGGGGGGACTGTTTGAAAAGTCTGCTCTTGACCACACATGCTCCCTTTGCATGTGGCTGGTGACACTGTCTCCAGGTCACTGGGAATTGGTCTCTGAAGGAGAATGCGGGGGTTTGCCCTTGCTCGGAGCTGACCTGGACTAATGGCAATTGATGGAATCTGTGGTTTAGTTTTCCCCTCAAGCTTTATGGTAATGCAGATTTTGCAAACTTTCTCAGAGGTGAATTCCCCTTTAGATGTAGAATAATCTAGGAGAGACTTGAGGAGCAGGAGGGGGTAAAGTGCTGACCCACCTGAGCAGCAGCACCAGCAGAGCTTTGCGTGAGCTGCTTGGATCTGATCCCATGCTTTCCAGGGTCTGTGGTGGTGGTTCAGCTGTCTGGGAACTGGGAAAATCCTGTTCTTGGAAGAAACTTAAGCTACTTAAAATTTTTCAACCCAGCCTGAGAAGTACTGGTGCTTTCAGGTTGTTTTGGGTGGAAATGTAGCAAAATAGTTTTGTGCATGAAAGCTTAGTTTGGCTCCTTGGAGTGCTGCGCATCCAGGCATCAGAGCTGGGTATCCATTTCCATTTATTCCCTCCCTGAAATCAGGGTCTCTGTGTAAGAAACCAGTGTTGTTGCTCTGATTGCCACGCTGGGCACCTGCTTTTGGAGGTTCCTGCTGTGGGGTTAGTGCCAGCACTGGGTGTCTGGTTCAGGATTACTCTGCTGTAAGGAGGTGTGCAGTCAGGACCTGCTTCCTGAGCTTGGCAGAAACTATTTGGGCTGTAAATGATGGCTTTGTGTGTCCATGCTTAGAGCTGGTGTCTCCTGTGAGTTCTCACTGGGTTTGGTCGCAAGCAGACATAAAAGGGGTGAAGGTGCTGTGCACACTGCTCTGCTGGGTGTGTTCTTTCTGAAATGGTGTTTTTAATGCTTTCCCTTCTAGAATCCTAACGCCAATCCCAGACCCACAGCCCAGGACTTGGCTGGATTTTGGGATCTCCTCCAGCTGTCCATTGAAGACATCAGCATGAAGTTTGATGAGCTGTACCACCTCAAAGCTAATAGCTGGCAATTGGCAGAGACACCGGAGAGAAAGGTGAGGGGCACTAGGGAGTGACCAGAGCACTTTGCACATATTTGGGGTACCTGAGGTCTGGTTTTGTCTGCAAACAGATGCTCTCAAGGGCTTTTGCCATCCTGCACTTGTCATCTCACAGCCTTGCAGGGCACCAAGGCCATTCCTCTTGACTAATAGTGGGAAAAGTTTTGTACAAGGGGGAGAAGATGTTGGATGGAGAGAGCCTGGAGTGAGCAGTGGTGCAGGGGCCTCAAGTGTTCCTAGCACTAGTGGATGGATTTAACTATCCATGGTGTCCAAGTAATGTAAAAAAACAATTTGAACCTTTGGAAAATGCAGGAGAGGTGGTGTCCTGGCTCTGCAATGAGGGATGGGAGGACTGTGCCTCAGGGCAGGGTGGCTTATTAAAATTTTGCAGTTCCATATCAAGTTGTGTCTTCATGCTGCCTGTGCTGTGAGCTACAGCTGAACGAAACAGTCTCTGAATTCCAGGCCACTCCAGAGGAGCCCTGTACCATGGAAACCGCATGGAGGGGAGGGTTAGGCTGGATAACAGGAAAAGTTTCTTCCCTCAGAGGGTGCTGGGACACTGCCCAGGCTCCCCAGGGAATGGGCAAGGCTAGCAGAGCTCCAGGAGCATTTGGACAACACTTTCAGGGACAGAGTGTCCTGCAGATGTCCATGCAGGGGTTGAACTTGATGATCCTGGTTGTGGATCATCAGCCTCTGGCTCATGGACTCCCATCCCAGGAAATGTCCAAGGCCAGGTTGGACAGGGTCTAGTGGAAGGTGTCCCTGCCATGGCCAGGTGTGGAACTGGATGATCTTCCAACCCAGACCATTCTGCGATTCCATGAAATGCAAAATGGCTCCTTGTAGAAACTGGGGCAGCTGATTTTGAGGGGTGTCTGTTTTGGAGCTGCTCTCCCTGACACGATCCAGTCCCTCCAGCAAGGCCCTGCTGGGGCGGAGCTGGCGCCCAGCTGCACACATTTATATCAGGTCTGGGTTTTTCCTTACTGTCTCCCTAAAGGAAGAGAAGAAACCACCCCCTCCAGTGCCAAAGAAGCCAGCCAAGTCCAAATCGCAGCTGAGCCGGGACAAAGGCTCCGACTCGGACAAGCAGCGGCAGGAGGCGCGGAAGCGGCTGATGGCGGCCAAGCGCGCAGCATCTGTGCGGCAGAACTCGGCCACTGAGAGCGCTGACAGCATCGAGATCTACGTCCCCGAGGCCCAGACCCGCCTCTGAGCCCGGCCACGGCCAGCCCGCGGCTTTTATAAGTCATTAAATGGGAAAAAAAAAAGGTTCTCTCGAAACTGGTGTGATTTATTCAGTCTAGAGACAATGAGCCATCCTTGAAAAGGGCTCCTGAGTTGGCTTTTTTCTCTCTCAGCTTTAAGTAATGAAGATTTTAACAAAAAAAAAAAAAATACAAACAAACAAAAAAAAAATTTAAAAAAGAAAAAATACCCCTCGTTTTGTCCCCAGCTGTGGTGTTGCTGAATGGACTGGACAGACTCCTGGGAACTCCAGCCCCTCGACTTGGAACTTCGGTCTTTTTACTTGTTCTATCTCATGAGAATTACTAGCTTGTTTACAAGAAGAGGACAAGAAAACATGAAGCCTTGAGCACTTGCCATGCTGTGCTCTTCCTCCTCCTCAGATCTGTTCTGCCCTTCTCATCCTTTATTTTTCCCTCCTCCTGCTCCCATTCTCCTACCCTTTGCATGGTTTCAGTTCCCGTGTCTGGACCCCCCTGTCCCCACAGAGAACACCTGTGGTGTGTCCTTCCTGCTGCCCTGTCCAGCCAGCAGCCTCCTGGGCTTTGTGATGTTGGGGTGGGGGAGGACAGGCACAGGGGGCCATATCCTCAGTTTGTTGGAGGGGGAGGACGTCGAGGCTGTGGAATGTGGGGTTGAAATGCAGCCCAGAAGCAAAATGTGCAATAAATCTGGCACAGGGGATGCCGAGAGCCAGACCCCGCTTTGGACATAGGAGCGGAGCTGAAGGAGCACAGAGCATGAGCCACATCACATTGATTTCCCTCCTCTTCCTATTCTGACACCATTTTCCTTGGCTGGCTCATGGAGAGAGGAGCTGCTGCAGCAGAGGCTGTGGGGTCTGTGTGTCCTGGAGGAGGGGGTGTACATATGCACATATACACTTAGTAGTACCTGTATAGTAATTCCTACACACGGATCTGGCCCACGCCGTGGGGTTGGGCAGATGTATAGCATATATTTTTACATGTACTATATCTAGATGTGTGTCCAAGTGTGTGTAAAAATATATACCCTGTGTGTAAGCAGATAACTATTTTTTCCTTATCTCCCTGCTCTCTGGGTAGAGGAAGGATTCCTAAATATTTTTTAGCCCATTTTTTTTCCCCTTTGTAGGTCTCCTTTCTGGTCTGGCTTCTTGGAGCCAGAGCTGCCACCCCGTGATTCTTTGCCACCCTCTCACGCTGAAGGTTTTTGTCCCATCCTGAGGGATCTCGCTGGGGATTTTTTTTTTTTTTTCTCTCCACATTTGAACAAGTTGGGAGATTGTGTGCTACCATCATGGAGGTGGAGATGGAATCCCAGTGGTTTTGGTGAGAGTGTTGGTGATCCAGAAGGCAAAAAATAAATAAAAGTGAAATCCTGAATGATGTCTGCTGCCCATTGTGTGCTGTCTGGGGCTGTCCATGAAAGTTGCCCTCAGAGGTCCCTGCCCCCAGCCATAGAATTCGCAAAGCTTGGCTGTGCTGGGATTCAAATTGGGCTGGAAGTAGGGGTCAGGCTCTGCTCCCAGAGGCAAAGGGCAAACAGCCTCAGGTTGCTCCAAGGGAGGGTTACATTGGACACTGCAGAAAAGTCCTTCATGGAAAATGTGGTCAGGGCTGCCCAGGGCAGGGGGAGAGTCCCCAGCCCAGGAGGTGACACCTGGGAGTGTGTGGACATGTTGGAGTTTGGCAGCAGCTGGGACTCGTATTGCAGGCCTTTCCCAAACCTTAAAGATTTGGTCTGGGTAGAGACATTGTTGGGTTGCGCTGTTGGGTATCGGGGCAGATTGTAAAGATGCAGCTTTAGGGGTCCCTGGCTGAGAAAGGGAAACACCAAGAAAATGTGGGGGTTAGTTTATTTATTTTATAATTTACTCTTTTAAGCTGCTGCTCATGGAGTGGTCAAACACTCCTTGCTGCCCTGGGCTGGGCTTGCTCATAATATTTATGTTCTTATAAAATGTGGGTTTGTATTTTTATATGTGCCTATATTCTAATATATAAATGAATTTATAAAGCAGTAAAAACTAATTAATTTTAATATGGTTTTGCATCTTATAATTAATACAACATTTTCAATTCGCCTACATACCTAAAAATACATATACAAATACAGAAGTAGAGTTACATACTTCTATATGTATATACCTATAAATACGTGTAACACATGTACAAAAACGTGTTATACATATTTATACGCGCATTTTATAAATCTGAGAAGTATTTGTTGAAGATATTTAACACCCCTTTTATAAATAATTTCATACCCGCTCCTTGTATCCACCTGTTTATTCTGAGCCCAAAGGACGGGGTAGCCAATCACGGGGCTGCCTGACATCACGTGGGGGTGCTTGTGTCACGAGATGGCTGCCTGCCAATCACAGGGCGGTGTGACGTTTAACAAAATGGCTGCGCCCGCTATAAGATGGCGGGTGAAACAAAATGGCCGCCCCCAGTATAGGGGCTGAGGCCGTGTGTCAAAGTGCTTCCGGGCCCTATCAACCAATCACAGCACAGTACGTGCCGCTGCGGCGAATGGCGGTGGGATGCGAGGAGGGCGGGGCCTGGGGGTGGTGGCCGTGGCCTCCTCTTGGTCTGTGCCCAGCTCCGGCAGGCGGGGTCGGAGGGCACCGTGCCCGCTTCCGTGTCCCTTATCTCACGTCCCGTGTCCCCTGTCCGTGTCCCTGTCCCCGTCTTGGCCGGGCGCTGCAGCCCCGCGCTCTCCCAGCGCCAGGAGCCGCTCCGGGCCCTTTCCACGGCTTCCCCGGGCTCAGCCCCGGCCGCGCAGTGCCCGTTCCCCGGGAATCCTCGAGAATACCCCGCGGCGCCGGCTCGGCTCGCCCTGCCCGGGTATGGCCCGGTCCCCGCAGTGAGCAGGGCAGCGCCTGTCCCCGGGGCCGTCTCGGGTCATCGCTCCCGGCACCATCCCGGCTGGGGTGGGTGCGCTGCCCCCGGCCACGAGCGCGGGGTTCGGGGAACCTCGGAACGCGCAGCGCTCCCTGCTCCCTGCGCTGTTTTGGGCGCGGCCCGAGCAGCTGCCAGGGAGCCTCCCCCACTTGTGGGGACTGTGGGGGCAGGGTTGGCAGTGGCATGAGAAGTGTGAAAGGCTGGGACTGTTCAACCTGGAGAAGGGAACGCTCCAGGGACACCTCTGAGCCCCTTCCTGGGCCTAATGGGCTCCAGGAGAGCTGCAGAGGGGCTTGGGGCAATGGATGGAAACGGCTTCACATTAACAGAGATCAAGGATACAAGGGATATTGGGAAGAAATTCCTCCCTGAGAGGGTGAGGAGGCCCTGGCACAGGGTGCCCAGAGAAGCTGTGGCTGCTCCATCCCTGGAAGAGTCGAAGGCCAGGCTGGATGGGGCTTGGAGCAACCTGGGATAGTGGAAGGTGTCCCTGCCCATGGCAGAGGGCTGTGGCTAAATGGTCTTTTAAGGTCTTTCCAACCCAAACCACACTGGGAAACACCAGAGTGTTACATTAATGAGGCTGTTCTGTGTGCCTGGGTCAGATCCTGGGGCCTGGGGAGCTGCAGGGCTGGGACAGGGCTGGGGGTCCCACTGAGGACCCCTCCCAGCACCACCAGCCCCAGCTGATGCCCTGGGAGGCGATGGAGGTGGGTGTGGGGGGAGGTCAGAGCAGCGCCTCCCCCATGCCCCCATGCTGTTCCTTGGCACCGTGTCCTGAGTCCCTGGGACCTGCTGGTCTCTGCTGGTGGCAGCAGGTCCCCGAGGCTCTGCTGGACCTGCCAGAGGCATGGGCCCCTCTATGCAGCTCAGGAGCACTGAGGTGCTGCCTGGGGCTGCTGGAGGGGCAGCAGAGCTGTGCAGACCCCCTGTCACAGTGCAGACCCCCGAGCAGGGCTGGCAGACCCTGCCCTGGCTCCAGCTCCCCACTCGCCCTAGGAATGTGCCCCATCCCTCCGGCCCCACCTGCCGGAGCTGGGCACAGACCAAGAGGAGGCCACGGCCACCACCCTCAGGCCCCACACAAAGCCCCAGCAGCTCATGGACAGTGGGGGACACCCGGGTGCTATTCCAGGGTGGCCCAGGGGTTTCTCCAGGTGGTGGAGAATCAAGTGAGGCACCCACAAATGACACAGTTCACTCTGACACACAGCTCGTATTTAAAAATAACAACCAAAACTAAAAAAAGTTTTATTTGACAATAGAAAAAAAAATATTTACAGTAGTTTGTTATTTCTCCATAAATTTAATTCCAATACCTCCGGCCCTCCCAACTGTCTGGTCCATCCCAGGACAGCAGCACCAGCCCCTGGCACAGGCCTGGCTCTGGGGGAAAGAAACCACTTCCGTTTGTCTGGGGCAAGACGAGAGCAGGATGCCAAACAGCCCGTCCCTCCCCCAGGGCAAGGGACAGAGCTGCAGGGGGGTGACAAGGTGAAAGAGGAAGTCCCAAAAATGAGGACTTTCCCTGGAAAAGAGACAAAGGGCAAACGAAGGCTGGACAAAGAAATGGAGGTGGGGTGAGAGCCACACGATGGGCACCCACCTGCCCCACTGCCACCCCAGCACTGCACAGGGCACCTCTCAAGGTGATGCTATTGGGAAGTCTTCCCATGGCACCCTCTCCCCTGGCACCTTCCCTCTGAAGAAATGAGGGGTGGGAACACACCAGTCGCCTAAATCAGCGCTTTTCCCTTCCAGCCCAATTCTGTCCAGTGCTCTCCCCTAGCCCCGCAGAGCTCCCAGTCCTGCGGCTTTACCCCCTCTAGTCATCAACTCATCTGGCTAATTACCGACAGGATTAGTGCCCCTCAGGACAGGGCACAGTCATTAACTCACATCGCACAGGACATCCGGCCCCGGCACAGCACCCGCGGACAGCAAGCAACGCCCAGCCAGGAGCTGCCTCAGAGCCCCAGTCCCCCTAGGCCTGGCCGCTCCCAGCACACGCCAGTTTGTCACTAGAGGTCCCCAGCACCCCACAGCCACACCGGGAGGGGAGGGGACAGGGAGCAACATCTCCATCCTCCGCCTGCCCAGTGCTGCTTCCCAGGAGCCCCGCGCTGCACTTGCAGGACGCACATGGCCGTGCCCGCACCACGCCTCTTTCCAAAGGTTTTTAAAGGGAAAAAAAAAATACATGAAGTAGGGTACAAAATTCACAGTCTCAGCTCTTCCCAGGCTTGGCCATGCGCTCACTACTCTAGGCACAGGGTGCACACATTCAGCATGAACTCGAGGGGAACACAGGGAAGGTGTGGAAATGCTTATAGATTTAAAATAATAATAATAATAATCATGTCATAAATCACAATAAAAGGGAAAATGTTTCAACATAAAACTTGCTAAAGAGCACCATAGAGATTTCTACTGGCAGCATCCAGAACAACCTAAAAAGGAAGAGGAGGGTCCTATTTTTTCCATGATAAAATGCCACAGACTCCATGTTTCCAGTTCATCTGTCCTTTGCCCTACACTGGGCAAGGCAGGGCCCCTGGCCAGCACCGGGAAACAGACGGGCCCCCAAAAACCAAAAGAGGGGCCGGGGGGCAAGAGTGGGAGCGGAAAAAGTTCAGAGATTTGGGAGAAAAAGCTCTTCATCCACAGTCCTTAAAATAGACTCTGGCATTAAAAAAATAGGTTCTCTCTGTCTTCCTGAAGAAGTGGTGCTGGCTGGACCCTTGTTTGCAGGAGAGGAAAAGATCAGCAGGTTTTCCATGGAAGCTCCACCACCTGCTCCGGCCATCCGACAGGGACAGGGCACTGCCAGCGCTGAGGTCTGGGCACGACGGTCCCTGCAAAGCCGAGGCACCGTCCTCGGCAGCCAGGGCATCTCCCCGTGGGAGGATGGCGGGCTGGGACAGGCCTTCCTCTGCCGCCTCGGCTGCCGAGAGAGACCAGAGCCCCCGGGAGGCAGGAGCCGCTCCTGGGATGGGCTGTGGGGGTAAGGCGGAGGCCGGGAGGGTCGGGGCCCCCCCGGGGAAGGGCACCCTGCGGGACCCGGCCCGGGGTTATTTGGAGGCTCCGGGGGATTCGGTGTGGGGAGCCAGGGTCAGCTGCCCCCCCTGCCGCTGCCGCTCCAGCTCGGCCGCCTTCTGCAGGGCCACCTCCACCAGCAGCTGGAAGCTGCTGAAGTCGTCCCCGAAGAGCTCAGGGGGCGTCGGGGGCGGCGTGTTGAAGAGTCCGGGTGTGGGGCTGCCCGCCTCGGCCCGCGCCAGCAGGGTCAGGGTGCTGCCGCCGCCGGGCCCCGCGCCCGCCCTGGGCACGGCTTCGGGCCCAGGGGGCTTCTCCCACTCGGGGCTGTGGGCGCTCACCACGGCCAGAGCGCGCGCCGGGTGGCACAGTACTTGCGGGCACACTGACATCGACAGCACCTTGGAGGCGCCCGCGGGCGGCACCACCAGCATCCCGGAGCCGGCGGCAGCGCCCCGCGGCACGGCCACGTCGCCGGCTTTGCCCCCGCGGCGGGAGATGGTAAACTGGTTGGGGTCCTTGCCGTCCTTGCGCAGCATGTCTGGGAGCAGCCGCCGCCGGGCGTTGATGAACCAGTTGCAGATCTGCCAGGAGAGAGGGGCGCGGAGGGGTCAGCCGGGAGGCGGCAGCCCTGGGCCAAACCCGAGGGAGCTCCCCCGGACCAGGCGAGCAGCTCCCACACACCCGGACTACCACAGGGCCCCCCGCCCTAGCCCTGCGCCTCTTTCCGTGGGGGGCTCCAGAGAGACACAACTCGCGCTGGCACACACGGAAACCCCAACACCGGCTGCTTCCTGCCTGGCACCGCCTGCCTGCGGCAGCCCCTTCCTCCCTGCGCCCTGTCCCGGCTGCCCCCGGCCCTGCCAGACCCCCCTGCGGGACTGTAACCCACGGCTCCTGCTCTCCATCGCCGCACAGGAACGGGCATAGCCCTGGGGCCGATCCAACCCCGAGCCACAGCAGCACTGCCCGGAGCCCCGGGAGCTGCGGTGGCTCTGACCAGAGACACCCCCCAGGGAAGGAGGGCCTCAGTGCTGTGCCCCCACTGCACCCCGAGGTCCCAGCTGCAGGCAGGTACAGCACAGCTCCTGGCATTCCCCAGCCAGAGGCCGTGGAATTGCACAGAGCCAGCTCCGAGCCCATCCTGCAGGTTCCTGGCCTGTGGATAGTTTTTCCTTCTCCAGGTGACCCATCCTGGAGCTCAGCCCTGTTTCCACACTGCTGCCAGTGCCAACGTGCTGCCAACCCGAATGGGAGCATGGAGGCTGCCAGAGCAGATGGATGGCAGGAGAGCAGCACGGGTGGAAAACCCTAGAAACCATCAGGTGATGGAGCTGCAGCCCCTCAGCCCCTAACAGGGTGGGGAATGAGGCAGCAGAGACACCTTCCCATGCCCCTGCCCACGAGCAGCGTCACAGCTCACACTAAAGGCTCTCCCAAACATCTGCACAGCACAGAGGCTGCTTCTCTGGCAGCCCTTTGCCATTACTGGGCCTTGGCCATTGATTGTTTCAGCATCTTTATATAAAATGCTACATTAAAATAAACTGCCTTCTTCCTAGAAGACAATTAGAAGAGAATAAATCCAGGGGGGGGGAAAGTCTGATCTTTCCTAAATCAACAGCTATGGAAAATATTTCCCCCAAGGAGAAAGAACTTGCCACAACTTCAATCAAAGCAAGACCTCAGCTGTCATTTTTT
Organism: Zosterops lateralis; assembly: GCF_965231275.1. NCBI lineage: Eukaryota > Metazoa > Chordata > Aves > Passeriformes > Zosteropidae > Zosterops > Zosterops lateralis. The sequence goes on from NC_139776.1 coordinate 14,647,570, forward strand.
TCTTTAAGACAATATTTGGCATTAAAACCCTCAAATACACCAGTCTTACTCCCTCTTCTGTTGCAAACATCCTCTCTTGCAAACCTTAGCTGGTCCCCTTGACATGATTCTGGCCATCCACCACTGTGATTCCCAACCAAAGAGATAGATTCTCAATAAAAAGCCCAACTCCTCAGTGCTGAGAACCCCCCATCACCATGCTCCTTCCAGCATTCAGTTCCTGCTGGAGAACGCGTCATGGAGACAGGCACAGACAGGCACTGTGACAACAGGCACTGTCACAGAGCTGGGACATGCCCTGGCTCTGAAGCAGTTATTGGTTTTTAATCATGGCCATCCCTTTCCCTCCCACCAGCACATCCCATTCTGTCCCTTTGGGCAGAGTCAGTCCCTTTGTGCAGCGTCTGTCCCCCCAGCACTGTGAGAGCAGCATCTCCTCTGCAGGGAGGAAAAGCCCATCCATCCGACAGCAGGGTTGGAAAGCTGTTACTGTCCAGGAAGCTTCAGTGGGAGCAAGTGCCACATTCCTAGTGCTGGAATTTCTTCAAGGGAGGCACAGGACTTCCTGCTCTCCCTGATCCCTGGCTGCGAGATCCCAGCTTCAGCTCCCCAGGCCACTGGAGCAGGCAGGGGAGTGCACAAAGAAACAACTCAGGGCAAGTGTTTGGCCAGTGGCTGTGGCAGAGCTCTGCATTCCAGACACTTTTTGGAGGGGTCAGATCAGCATCACAGACTGACCCCCACAGCCACACCATGGGGTATCCCACTCCTCCACCCCAAAAGGCAGAAGATTCCTGCTGCATCCCCTCAGACTGGCAGAAACCCCAGTCTCAGCCCTTGGCTGGCACTGGGAAATGCCATCAGGCTGGGACCCCCTGCCCAGTGAGTACAGGGGGCACACACTGGCAGTGGGGGTCACTTGGGGCAAACAACAGCAAGGCCACACCTCAACACAAACCCACCCATGTGCCAACCCCCTCCAGAGTCCCACGGGGCTCAGGACACTGTCCCCGCCAGTCCCACCCAAGCCCTGGGGCAACCCCCATGTGCCAGGCACTGTCACTGGGCCAGGACAAGCACAATTCCCACAGCCCCAGGCCCATTGCTGATCCCCCTACATTCAGCCTTAAGCCCATCCAGGAGCTCCAGCCTGTCCCTGGAGCAGCTGCCAGACATAATTCTGTGGCACAGCCAACACTTACAGAAACACATTAAAATCAAAGAGTAGGTTTATCTTGCTGACCAGGAAGAGGAGAAGCAGACAGCCCCTGCCCACACTCGATGTCTGGGCTGGGACAGCTGGCCAGGACTGTGCTGAGCCACAGGGAGAGGAGCCAGAGGTACAGAGGAAGCTCCAGGAGAGGAACAAACCCATTGGCCCTTGCCTGCTGCCCTGCACTCCACTGCACCCCAGATCCAGAGAACAGAGTGAAGCCCACATCCTGTCAGGCTGGGAGAGGGGGACGGGGCTCAGGGCACCAGGCTGTGCATGGAGCACAGGGACAGCAGCTGCAGACAGGCCTTCTCAGACACCCTAAACACAGGAGGGAGCACACCACAGTGGGAAGGACAAGCACTGCTCACCCCCACTGCTGCCCAGTGCTCCTGCCTGGGCACCCACCATGGTGCCACACGGAGAACATCAGCCCACAGCTGGGAGCAGGACAGGGAGACTCTTGGACAGGGCTCCCCTTAATGCAGCTGGTGTAACTGGGACCAGGTGGGCCAGCCAGAACTTAACAGCCCAAGGGACTCAAAGTGCAGCCCAGCCTTTGCCTTCTGGTTAAAATCACAGAATATCCTGAAGCTTGAAGGGATCCACAAAGATCATCAAGTCCAACTCCTGGCCCTGCCCAGACCCAGGGCTGTCCTCTGCCCAGCTCTGTGTGCAGGGAGTGGTCATCCCCCTCTGCTGGGAGTGTCCAGGGCAACAGGATAAAGTAGCATCCCCCAAAACTCTCCCACCTGTGCCACTTTTACTGACAACACAGCATTCAGCCTGTGTCCACTCCAGTCTCTCCACCCTCCAGCTGGCCTAAATGCTCTGCTCCAGCAGAGCTGGTCCCCAGGGCTCAGACATCTCCCCAGAAGAGACCCTTTCCTTCCTCAACATCCCTTTTTTTTTCGCCTCCTTGCTGCCCTTCAGTGGTGAATGATCCCAGCCTGCCCATCCTTTGGGATCCTCAGTGGGGTTCTCCTGTCCCACACTGCATGGCAGTATCCCCAGTGGTGGGGGCCGGCTCCTACCTGCAGCACGGAGAGGCTGGTCTGCCCCGAGAGGCTGAGCTTCTCCTGCTCCGAGGGGTAGGCGTTGAAGCGGTGCTCGTACAGCCAGTCCCGCAGGATCTTCACCGACTCCTTGGGGAGGTTCCCCCTTCTCTTCCTCTTGCACTGCGAGGGGTCAGGGGATGTGGCGCCGTCCTCGTCCCCGGGGTCACTGTCCGACATGGTGGAGCTGCCCGCGGGACCCCCCTGGCTGAAGTCTGGCGAGGGGGAACCAAAGGGAGCTTCAGGCGGTGTCCGGTCGGGGGAGGGGAAGGGGCCTCCCATCGACCTCCCCCTGTCTCCAACGGGGGGTCTCACCTCCTCTGAGCCCGCCTGGGGGGGAATCCCGAGGCAGAGACCCCCGGTGGGGGAACAAACGACCGGCACCGGCGGGACAACAGGGGCACCAAACGGAGCCCCGGGGGTGCGGAGGAACTCCGCGTACGGCACGGGGCTCGGGAGCACTCGGGGTTCGGGGGGCGGGGGGGGAGGTGTGTGTGGAAATCAAGCATGGGGTGGGGTGGGAGGAGGGGAAGTTAAAAACAAAAACAATCTCAGCAGGAGAAAGAGGCCGGAGCTGGAGAGTGGGAGAGGAACCACGCGGGGTCATTGTGCGGCGGGGATGGAGGCGGGGGCGGCTGTCACGGGCCGGGGGCTCGGCGGAGCGGGGCGGTGCGGGCCGGGACCCGTGGCCCCTCCGGCCGCAACAGGCAGCGAGGGGCCGGGGCCGCCGACACAAAGCGGGGCTGGCGGCAACCGCGGCCCCCCGGGCGGCGGGGGAAGAGAAGAGCCCGAGATCGGCCCCGGCCCCGCACTCCGCCGCCGGCCCCGAGTTATCCCCCGCCGGGCAAACTCCGCCGTAACTCCGAGCTGCAGCGGGGGCTGGTGGGATCCCCGCCCGCGGCTCCCGCAAACTTCGGGAGGCGCCGGCGCGGCCCGTCCCGCTCCGTCCCGCACAAAGGCGCGGGGCCGCCCCGCTCCCCCCGCGCCCCCCGGGATCCATCTTTGCGCTCACCCCCGGGCCGCCGCCGCCGCCTGGGCGCTCGCATGGGCCGCGCCGGGGTCTCGGTGCCGGGGCCGGTGCGGGGCCGTCCCGCGGCGGCCGGCGGGCAGCCGGGCGCGGCGGAAAGTTTTGGGTGGGCGGCGGTGACAGATGCCGAGACAGAGTTCCCTTTGTTCCCGAGGAGGCAGGAACTCGCCGGGCCCCCCGCCCCCGGCCCCGGCCCCGGCCCCGGCCCGCCCGCCCCCGGCTGTCACCGGGCACCGGGGCCCCCCCGCCCCGCCGAGCCCCCCCTCCCCCGCCCCGCCGAGTCCCAGCCGGTACCTGGCGCCGACGCACCCCCGGGCTCGGCTCCGCTACCGGACACGGCCCCCGGCGGGAGGGGGCAGGGACAGAGAGAGCCCCGGAGCCCTCGCACCCGCCTGGCCCCGCGGAGCCCCCACCGCGGAGCTGCACCCGCACATGGGGCACCCCCGGGGACACCCAGCCATAGGCACCCACTCGGGGACAGCCAGCCATGGGCACCCACTCGGGGACAGCCAACTCTGGGGTTACCCACCCAGGGACACCCATCCCAGGACGTTCACCTGGGGAAACCCACCCAGGGACACCCACCTTGGAACTCTCACCCAGGGACATCCACGCAGGGGTGCCCCAGAAGACACTGCACAAATTCCTTCTCCCTGGCTGAATCCTGTAGCTGAGCCCCAGGGCTTACCCATGTCTGTGAGCAGGGGACAGGGACAGGCCTTGTGACAGGAGCTGCAGGGCCAGGTGAGGGTGACAACCCTGGGGACCTCAAAGGACTCTGAAGTTCCATCAGTGCTTCATTTTGTCCTTACCAGATGGGAAATTAGAAGCCCAGCACATCACTGCTCCCATGACACTTCTCCCACGACATTGTTTCCAAGCAATGGTGGTGACCAAGAAGGAACCAGGTGGAACCCTTGTTGTGCCGTGACCATCAGACTGGCCAAGGTCTCTGGAAGCCCTTCTGCTCTCCCAGTGCCTCTCCATGATGATGGAGAGCCCAAGGTCACCTTCAGAATTTTGGAGACCAAATTGCTCCATTTATGTGTCATTGGTCCAGGATGTGGCGAGCATGGGATTTGATTTCCCCACCACAGTTCTGTGCCCTCCTGCAGGGTGGGGCTGGGTTGCACTGTCACCTTCTGCCAGGTGCTCAGTGGAACCCAAGGGGATGTGTCCATCATGGGTCTCCTGGAGCAGTGTTTTCATCAGTGGGAAGAAGAGAGAGGAGCTGCTCTGAGAAGTGATGCCACATCCCAGCACCTGTGATAGAGAAAGTGCCACCATGGGAATGCAAGACAGCCCTGTCCTGCAGCCAGCCAAGAGCCCTGCCCCCTGAGAGATCCCCAGCTCGAGGTGCATCTCCTGGGGATGTCCTTTTCCGGATGTCCACCCCTGTCTTGGGCGCATCCATGCTCACCCTTGGCAGGCCAAGCAGACGTGTGTGCATCCCCCAGGGACCTATGTGCTGCTGGGGCACAGCACCCCCAAAGTCACCGGGTCCTGCTCCACCTCTCCCCATGAAGACCTAGCTTGATGTCACCCTGCCTCAGGGGCAGCTCCCCCCTCCCAGGCTCCACCACCTCTGCAGGCTGTGCTGCAGCTCCTGTCCCTCCCCTTTTTGCTGTTTGCAGGGTAAAAGGTGGGAATCCTTCAGGTACTGAAATCCCTTATTTTATGGTCGATTTTTGGTCTGGGAAAAGCAGGATGTGTGGTGCAATAAGGGATTAAATAGCAAAAGAAAAAGAACTCCTTAAATAATTTCTTTTGTTGCTTCTAAATCTTCCATGACCTGAGTGGAACTGTGCCTCAACCTGCTATTGCTACATTAATGCCAAGGCAGCAGTGCCTGATGAAGCTCAGGTGAGGTGTGGGGAGCCCTGGCAGCACCTCCTACCCTCTGCAGGGTCACTCCAGGGCAGGGAGCATCCCCTGGCCTCCTCTCACACCAGGCTGGCTCCCGAGCAAACCAGGGCCATCGCCGGGCAGGGCAGGCTCATCCTGCCCACTCTGCTCCCTCTGCAGCCTGGTGTGTGACACCCCAGAGCACTCCAGACACCACCTGGACGCTGCCTGGTGTCTGTGTCAGGCACAGTGCCCAGGATTGTCCTTCTGAGCAGTCTACTTTTGCTCCCACCTTTTAGAAAATGCTGGTTTAGTCTCCCACTGAATTGAGACAACTGGAAAATGGTCCCAGGGCTGGGCCACGAGCCCCCCTCCGGCTCCCTCCACCCGCCTGTGCTCCCTGGACTGGTAGTGTGAAAGCAACTTTGGAAAATCCCATTGGGTGCCTAAGCAAAGCATGGAAAGAGCCTAAATCTTGGGCAAGCCCAGCCTGGCATCCCAGAGAGCTCCCAGCTGATGGAGAGTAAGGAGACTCTGGGATGAGGGGCCAGGGAAGGGGCTGTGGTGCATCTCCCTGCCCTTCCCAGTATGAGCTTGTCTAGGCTGAGCCCTGCCCGGGCCCATTGACATGATAATAACTATTAAACTTCAGCAATTTGAACAACAATCAGCCAACAAGAGCCTGAGGGGGAATGCTGGAAACCCAGAGGGATTCTGGGAACCCTAGGAGGATGCTGGAAATCCAGGGGAAGCTGGAACTCCCCGAGGAAGCTGGAATTTCCAGGGGGATGTTTGGAACCCCAGGGGGAGGCTGGAATTCCCAGATAGCCTCCCAGGGTATGGACACTTCCCAGACTGGACTCTCTCCATCCACCCTCTGATATTCAATCTGCATTTTTTGCAAGGAAAATTGGATTTCTGGTTGGCTGTACTGGCTGTTTGCCGCCACCCTGCCCTTGGGTCCACTGCTCCAGCAGCAGGTCCTGCCCCCTGCTCAGGGCCACTGGAGCTGCTGAAGGCTGGGATTCCCCCAGTGGGACTGATCCTGGGAGCTGGGCTCCAGCACTGGAGCCCCTCTCTTGGGCACTGGAGCTCCTCCATCTCCTCCTGCCCCTTCCCATGGGGAAGCTCTGCTGTTTCCTTCCTGGAGGCCATAGGACAGGACAGACCCTCTGTCAGCAGGCATTGCTGTACCCTCTTCCTCTCTGGTGTTCCTCTAACCTACATCTTGGACACAGCAAGAGGAGCGTGGGGACACCAGGATGGAGCTCACAGCACTGGAGAAAAGCAAACCCTCCTGGGTCAGGAGGTCCTGGGCTGCACTGGGAGCTGTGTCACACACTAGGCCCCAGAGCTGGGCTGCCCAGTACAGGAGACAGGGACAGACTGGACAGAGTCCAGCACAGGGCCATGAAGGTGATGGAGGCACTGGAGCATCTCTGCCATGAGGAGAGGCTGAGAGAGCTGGGACTGCCCAGCCTAGAGCAGAGCAGGCTCAGGGCATCTCATCACTGGGGATAAATACCTGGGGGGAGGCTGCAGAGGGGACAGGGCCAGGGACAGCCCCAGGGGCCACGGGCACAAAGTGACACACAGGAGGGCCCCTCCAAGCTCAGGAGACACTTCTGCACTGGAAGCAGCTCTTCTAGACTGACCAAAAGTTTCACCCAATTTTGTGTCCCTCTGCCCCAAGTGAACACTTCTGAAATTAATGCCTTTATTTTGCTGCTATTTAATACCTTTGAAACGAGTCAGGTCAGGTCCACCTGCTGCCTCTGCTGTTTCTGATGCAGCCCAAATACAGTTGACTTTCTGGGCTGCCAGTGCCCATGGCCAGGTCACATCCAATTTGTCCCACAAGTACCCCCAAATCCTTCTCCCAAGGGCTGCTCTCAACCCACCCAGCCCCCAGCCTGGGCCGAGGCTGGGGCTGCCCTGACCCAGGTGCAGGACCTTGCACTTGACCTGGTTGAACTTCATGAGGTTCACATGAGCCCAGATAGTTTTGTGGTTTCATAGATTCATCAAATCCCAGAATGGTTTGGGTTGGAGGGGACCTTAAACCTCATCTCATTCCTCTCCCTGCCACAAGCAGAGACATCTCCACTATCCCAGGGTGCTCCAAATCCAGTCTAACCTGGCCTTGGACACTTCCAGGGGTAGGGAAGTCACAGTGGCTCTGGGAAACCTGTGCCAGTGGAATAAGTTCATTTACTCTTCCCATAAATACCCCAGTGTCCAATAAAAAAATTGTTCTGCTTTGCTGCCTCAGGGTTGAAAATGCCATGGTACCACCACAGCCACGCCAGTGAAGAGGCACCTCAGGCTGAGCAGTTTTGGCAGCTGCTTGAGGCAGCACCTCTTTCAGCCCACGCTGGAGCCTGTGGCAGCTCCCAGCTCAGACCAGCTGTGAGTCCATCCCACTCCTGGTACTGCAAGAATCTTGGCCAGTCACATAAGGTGATCCCTTGGGGTCAGGGGGATTGAGCATCACTCCTGGATGCAGCTGCCCCAGGAGCCAATCTGTCCACAGCTCCAGCATCAGCTCCTCTGCCCCAAAGTGATGTCTGTGGATGTTCACTTTGCTGGGTGTCCCAGTGAAGGAGGTTTTATAAAGCATCCAGGCCTCCAGAAGCCTTCAGCCCTGGGAACTCTCTCTGGCAGTGGCAGAACTGCAGGTTTCCCCTGGCACAGCAGTGAATTAGGGAAGAAGCTTGGTACCCATGAGGCTGGAGGTGGGCTGGTTTGGGGCTGCTGCTGGAGAGCACAAGCCCTGACCTTGGGGAACTCTCTAGAGATCACAGGTTCAGCCCTTTCACATCTGCCAATTTAGTTCCTTTTTCCTGGTGTTGGTACTGCCTGCAAAATAGAAGCGCTGAGACCAAGGAGAAGCTTTTCATTCATAGATCATCTGCCAGGTGAGACAGCATCACCAGGGGCCTGGCAAGTCTCTGATGCCTCTGATCCCAGCATATGCCCATGGAGCTCCCACAGACCCTATCCAAGCTTTCCCAGCACTGGGAGCACCTCTGCCATGCAATATGCCCTCACCAGGTTTGCAGGTTTGTCCCTCCATTTTAAATAAAGAATTGCTGGAAACTCATGCCTCCCTCCAGGGCAGGCTTCAAAGCAGCATTTTAAGACCGCAGCTTCACAAGGTAGGAGCACCCCATGCTCCCACACCCTTGTCAGGGTGGTGACAAATAACCAAACCAAGGGGACAAACTCCCTCCACATTTTTATCTCTGTCTCTTGCCCCCCCACCCATTCAGGGTGACACAGAAGGGTGGCCAAGCCCCTGGGACCCTGGACCAGCTGATATGGGCAGCATGGTTGGCACCTTGCCAAGTGTTTCTCAGCCCATCCTGACACAGGGGCCAAGCAGAATGACCTTCAGCCCGCCGGCTAAGGCAGAAAGTGATGCTCAGGCTGATTATACATAGTTTGAGAGCAATCTGGCTTCAAAACTAGGCTGCCCCATTGGAAGGGGGCCTGGCTGACAAAGGCAGCAAGGTGAGGAGGTGCAGTGCCCAAACCCACCTTCCCAAACCCCCAGGCACAGCTGGCACTGGTCACGAGGCAGCCACACAGAGCACACATCTGTCACACCCTTCAGGCTTTATACACCCCTTAAGCTTCCCAAATCCCTCAGATCTCAGGCTCTAAAGCCATAAAACAGCCAGGGAGGAGGAACAAAGTGGAGGTTCTTTCCTGAAGGGTGAGTGTGGGAGGAGAGGGAGAGAGGCTTTTCCTCTGTGCAATGGCCCTGAGTGGGGATTGCTCAGGCTGGAGCCAGCCCAAATCCCTGCAGGTCAGCAGGGGATGCACCCCCGGGACCAGTGGTATGGTGGCTTTGAGGGGGTCAATGGCTGCTGGGAGTTCAGACCCAGCCTGGGGCACCCAGTGGGTGGGAGAGGTGATGAGAGGGGAGGGCTGGATGGGCACACAGTGACACGGAGATGGGAGTGTGTCCCGTCCAAGCATGTCCTGATGCAGGGTGATGGTCTTGGGAGGTGTTTCCCATGGGAAGCATCTGCTGTGGGGCAGCAAGGGGGGCCAAGGGGCAGGGGTTGTGCACAGGATGAGGCAGAAGGGGTGAGTGGCCCTGGGCTCTAATCATCCTTGTCCTTGGCCCCGTGCTTCAGGATGCGGGTGAACTCCACGTAGTTGAAGTTGCCCTTTTTGTCTATGGGCGCCTCCCGGTACATCTCATCCACCTCCTCGTCAGTGAACCTGTCCCCCATGGTGGTCAGCAGCTCACGCAGGTGGTCCTCATGGATGAAGCCTGCAAGGAGGGCAGGGGACAGCGTTAGCAGGGGGCACCAGGAGGGCTGAGCACAGCACCTTCACCTCTCCCAAAGACACCCCACTCTGGAGCTGCCTGGGGACTGTTCCCAAGGCTGCAGGGCAGAGGGGCTGTGCTGTACCTGACGCCTCCTCATCGAAGCAGGCAAAGGCGTTGCGGATCACATCCTCGGGGTCGGTGCCATTCAGCTTCTCCCCAAACATGGTGAGGAACATGGTGAAGTTGATGGGCCCTGGCGCCTCGCTCATCATCCCCTCCAGGTACTCATCAGTGGGGTTCTTCCCTGGGGGACACGGGCAGGGGGTGGATGCAGGGCCCTGCTCCCCCAGCTCCCATCCCTGGGGTCAGCCCACGCAAACAACTGGAATGGCTTTTATCCATTGCAAATTGATTTGCTGGTTCTTGTTCACCCACCCCATGAACATGGGAAGAGAGTTTCTGCAATGCCCAGTGCTCCCCCCTCAGCATCTCTCCTGATGCTTTCAAGCACACCTCAGAACAAGCTCTGCCTCGGGGGAGGTGCAGTAATTAATTTGGGGGTTACTGGAATGAAATCTATGGCTTTTCCCATCCCCTTGACAACTCTGAGGAGAGGGGAAGCAACATCCTCACACAAGCCTTGTGCTGCTGATGTCCCCAGCACTGCTCCCACCACGCGTGCACCAGAGATGGTTCAGCTGCTCTGCTGCAGTCCATGCCCCCAGCACTGGCCCCTGACTGCTCCCATAGCTCTGGCTCCCTGGGAGGAGGGAGATCCCTCCCAGGGACAGGCAGGACCTCCAGAACAGGTTTGACTGCCAGGTCAGTCATTGACAGACCTCCCAAAGCGCAGTGGAGGTACCACAGGGAGTGGGAGGAGGGAGCCATGGTCTGCAGCAAAGGAGAATAGCTTGGGGCAGGGAGTGGGTACAGACCTACAAGTCTCAACCAGCCTAGGTATCACACCAGCATGGGGACCAGCCTTTGTCAGCCCAGCTGAGAGCAATGGGAGGGCTTTATTCTGCATGGGACAGCCCCAGTGACATTCTGGGGTGAGACTACTCAAATACTCCATGGCTGCAGCTGGTGGTTGCTCCCAGGGCAGAGCTGCTCAAGCCCCAAGGGTCTCTTCCCTTCTGGTGAGCGTGCCTGTGAGCAGCAACAGAGCTGCTGCCCTCAGACGCCTCACAAACACCCCTTCTGTCAGAAGGTGTTTATGGAGCAGAGAAATCCCCTCCAGGATTTGAAGCATCCCAGCACAGCCAGCTCTGGGTGTGGGCATGAGGTCACCCTGCAGCTTTCCCCACTCCCAAGGGGGTGCCAGGGCCAGAGGGACCTGCAGGGGCACGGGGGCAGGGTGTCCTCACCAAGGGAAGCCAGCATATCGTGCAGATCCTCCTTGTCAATGAAGCCATCACGGTTCTGGTCGATCATGTTGAAGGCCTCCTTGAATTCCTGGATCTGTGACTGGTCGAACATGGCAAAGACATTGGAGGTGGCGCGCTGGGGGCGCTTCTTGGTGGTCTTGGCCTTGGCACGTTTGCTGGACATCTTGATGGCTGGGGGAGTACCTGGGGGCAGAAGCATCAGCAGGGCTGGGGACAGGCCAAGCTAAGGGGCCAGAGCCCTGCCCCTGCCACACTGCCCCTGGCACCTCTGGTCCTGTGCCTCAATTTCCCCAGCTGTCACACACTTTGACAACACAGGGAGATGAGACGGTCACAGGGTCAGACATGACTTGAGCTCTGACAAGTTCCATGGGCAGTCACGGAGCAGGCAGTGTTCACTGACACCCCTTCCCCAGGGCTGCAGGCAGCCCTCAAACCCACTTTCTGCCTCCCCTCTCTGCGTATCCGGGCACAGGAAGAGACGCCCAGCCTAGCAACTGGCTGGGTGCCCGTCCTGGGGCCGTGAGAATGGATGTCTCAGCACTTCAGGCACTGTGGCCATGCCCCTCCACCTCCCCTTGCTCCCTCAGGCTCTCCAGGCCCAGCCCAGCTGCCAGGTTGGTGGGTCACCCCCACACCCTCTGTGTTGCAGCACAGAAGCAGCCCCAACACTCAGCAGGAAGAGGTTATCTGCTCCAGGCACATTCCTCACACACAGCTGCTTCCCATGTCCGTCCTTCCGTCCGTCCGTCCGTCTGTCCGTCCATCCATCCATCCATCCATCCATCCATCCATCCATCCACCTCCTGATGGGCCAAAGGCCTCTCACTGCTGCCCTCCCTGTCCCGGTGACCCCCACCCTGCCCAGGGAGCCCACGGGAAGAGGCATAGGGGAGAGGGGACCATTGACCTCAGAGGGCTGCAGAGCCAAGAGAGGAGCCAAGCAGCCCCAGGACTGTGGGGCACTGAGGATGGTGCTGCTGTTACAGGTAATAAATGCCAGGAGAAGAGGGGGCAGCAGTGGGACAGACTCACTTGGGGACATGGCTAGGGCAGTGTGTGTCCCATTGGGAATAGCAGAAGGAGCATGTGGACCCCAAGCACCACCAAGGCAGGACAACAGCAGGAAAACCTGGTCCTTTCTAAGGTGGGAGTTGCTGTGCCCAGCTGGAACTGGGGCCCCCAGCAGGAACAGGGCTGGAGAAGAGAGCCCATTCCCACCCCAGGATGGCACCCAGGCCCCCTCAGTCTCTGAGAAGGGGGCTGGTGGTGTTCCCACGCTGAGGGATGCAGTCAGGGTTTGGGACACTCTGCTCCATGGGAGCTCAGTGTGCCCAGCGATCACTGACACTGCCTGAGAGGAGGATGATCCGGTTTCTCCCAGGGGAATCCTGCCAGGCTTAGCCCAGAAGGATGGCAGCAAAGCCCAGCTTGGCCTGTGGGACAGGCTGGGACAGTCCTGCAGGCTAGGCTGGCCCAAGGTCAGCGCAGGGAAGGGACACTGCTCCAAGCCCTCGTGTTTGTGCCGCAGCCATTCCTCCCTCACACACAGCCCTGGGCCTCCTCCTGGCCATCATCCGGCTTGGGGAGCAGCTGCAGGAGCAATGGCAAATGAATGGATCATGAAGATATTCCATGGTGGAAGAGCAGAGAATCAGTCCTGTTCTCTGTGTGCCCTGTGCCTGGTGGGCAGCAGGACCTGAGCTCCTCATCAGTGCCCTTGGATGGAGCAATTCAGGAGCCATATCCTATCTCACGGAGACACAACCCAGTGAGCTGCAGCAGGACTGTTCCTGCTGGGTTGGACACCCTGAGTGGGCAGGTCTGGAATCTGCTCTGGAATCTGCTTCCCAGGTAGGTCCTTAGTGCTGACCCCAGGGGGATCATGGGGATCTGGGGAACATCCCCTGGTGCTGGCATGGACCAGAGCAGAGCAAACAACCTTCAAGAAGCCTGCCCTCCCCACACCAGACCCACTCTCCAGCTCTCTCCTTCCCCTCCTGCTATCACTCTCTCAAGGGGTAGCAGAGGCAGGGCTGGGACAGGGGACCACCAGCCTGGTCCTCAGCCTGGTGTGGTCTCCAGTTCCCACAGCTGGGCTGGAAGAACATTCCAGGGGTATCAGGCAGTGCCAAATCACAGCCCAATACACCATGGTGACCAGCCAGTCTCAGAGGGGGCTGGGCACTCTTCCCACATGCTGAGAAGGCTCCCATCCCACTGTGGGAGCAACCATAGAGCCCAGACAGGGCCCTTCATCTGCAGGGGACGTGTCCCCAGGAGTCCTCCCTTATCCCCCATATGCCCCCCATTCCAGGATGGAATCCACACCTCCCTCAGTTCTCTCCTTTGTGCTGACCCCAGCACCTGACAGCAGCCACTAAACCACCCCACATCCTCCGAACCCTCCATCCTTTCCCAGTGCCCACCAGGAAAGGGATGTTTGTCACCAGCCAGACAAGGGGAGCAGCAGGACTGGGAAGCCCAGCTGTGCCCACATTGGGTGAGCAAGAGACCTCATCCCCCAGTCCATCTCTGCCTGCTGCTTCCTCCAGCACCACAAAGCTCTTTGCAGCAGGCCAGCCCCTCTCTGTGTGCCCTGCCAGGCACCACCGAGCACCAGTGACACCCCCAGGTGGTGTGGGCCGGTGACATCCCACAGCAGCAGCATGGGAAGCTCAGTTCAACACAACACCACCAGGCTGAGTCCCAGCCCGAAATAAAAGCTCTGCTGCTGGCCCATGGCACTGCTCTCAGCTTTCAAAACTCATCAAATTATTAGCAGAATTATTAACAGAAGACTATAGACATAAGCAGGAGTTTTGCTCTCACCAAGTGAACTAATATTATCCAAATATTATCCAAATATTTACCCTGCCATGACTGTGACTGCAGCACAGCCTGGCACCCTCTCCACACAGACAGTGCTCTTTAGCAGGATTAAGTACAATTTTGACAGCCCATGGATCTGCAGTTTGATCCAAAATGTGCCCGGGAAAGATGCTCAGTCCCAAGGTCCAGCTCAGTCATTTTATCTCTGCTGTTTGACACCTGCCTTAGGCTGGCTGAGACTTGGGAAGAGACATTTGGGTCAGTGTGAGGAAAGGTTCCTGTGCATGGATTCTGTGCAGGGATCTGCAGCAAGACCTGATTCAGCTGGAGCAGTCCCTGCTCTGCACAAGGGCTTGATGGCCATGGTCCCCTGGTCCTTGAAGCCATGCTTTCTAGGATTCCCAAAAACCCAGTTGCAGGAGCATTGCAGGGAATACCTGGCCACAATGCCCTACATGCTGGGGTGGACTAAGCTCAGACAAATGGTACAGCCACAAACCTCCAGCTTCCTCCTCAGCAAGAGGGAAAAGTACAGACACAAGTCCTGCTCCTGGCACACCCTGCTGAAAGCCCCATCCCAGCACTGCTCCAGCCCAGGAACTGTGGACCCCGGGCAGCAGAGCCAAGGAGGTCAGCGCTGGGTGACGCTGTGACAGCCAGACACTGATCTGGTCCCCAACTCACCCTGTTACCAGCTGCCCTTGTTCCTTTGTCCATCTGCCATTGCTCCTGCCAAAACAATCTCCCAGCCAAGCTTGTGCCTCCCCCAGCTGAAAGCCAGACCCAAGGGACCACAGGGCTGACCTAAAGAGTTCATAAATTAGTAAATAGTTTAGTTTGAAAGAGGAAAGGACCCACAGTTATCAGAAATATAAACTGCCATGTGTTTCCTCCGTAGCAAAAACCAAGCAAGCAACTCCATCCTGGTGCTGTTTCCTGGCTGTGCTGGGGAAGGTGGGACAAGCCAAAGGGACATGGCAGTGCTGTCAGGGCAGGCAGCCCCATCCCAGCCCCATCCTTCCCCCTCCTGCTTCCACCCTCCCCTGCAGCTCCTCCTGTGCTGCTCCAGCTCACTACCCCAGTGGGAGCTCAGTGCTGGGCTGAGGGGGCTGTGACGGGCTGGGTGGTGCAAAGGAGGAGTAGCAGGCAAGGGACAGAGCAGCTCCTCTGGTAGAGGAAGCAGCCTATCCCCAGTCCCCAGGGTGTTTACTTGTATCCAGAAGCTATGATCTCCAAGGATATGCTAACAAGAGTTTCTCAAGGGTGGCTCCTCAGAAGCTGCTCCAGCAGGAGCCACCTCTGGAAGTGCTGAGGAGTCTGCAGTGGGACTGTCCTGCCTTCCCTGGCACAGCCAGGCAGGGACATCTGCTCCAGCAGCTCCTCCACAAGATCCTGGCAGCGAGAGGCACGATATGCCTCCACTGGATGCTTTGGGTCAGGGAGGCAAAGAGTGATTCCAATAACCTAGGCTGTCCCGTGGGACACTCCTGCAGGACAAACATTGGCTCCTCAGGGAAGACTGTGGTCAAACCTCTGCCCAGTGCCACTTCCCAAAGTGAGTTGTGAGTACAGGCAAGCCACGAGGCAGCCACACTCAGTGGTGGGCAAGCACTAGCCACCCACCACATGCGGCCACCCGCCAAATCCCCACAGGCAGCAGGTCCCATCCCTTCTCCAGAGTGGCACGAGGGCCAGTGAGTGAGGTGGTGCCTTGCAGCATCCCCCAGGCATAAGGAGGCTGCAGGGCAGTGCAGCAGCCTGGACATCGTTCCACCCATAAAGCTTCGCCATCTGCAGGCACCTCTCCAGCCCCAGGGCTGCCCACTGAGTGTCACACTGGAGGGGAGAGCAGGGAGTAGCTCATCTTCCCTTCTTCATTTGTTGTTAAACCATCCCTTTCCTCCAGCACAGCCCTGTTCAGGATGCCTGTGGGACGTGGCATTGCTCAGCTTCACCAGCGAGGGTTTCTGGTGCCTGGGGAGCCCCACTGCCAGCAGAGGCACCAGGAGCTGCAGGAGGAATCCTCAGCCCAACTCGACATTGCAGCAATGGAGACAACTGCCATTCTGCTCCTTTTATGGCTTTATTAGAGATGTGGGAAAGGGAGTCTGGAGGTGAGAGAAAAGCAGACTCCGAGCCCTGGGCTGTGTCTCCAGTCCAGCCACAGCCACGAGCACTGATGCCAGGGAGAAAGGGGCAGGACAGCATTAGGGAGTCAGAGCAAAGTGTGCAGAGTTCATCCCAGCCCTCCCCCAGCTTCCACCAGACACTGGGGACCTGGCCAGGTCCTCGCACACCTGTGGGGCTCAGCTGCAAATTCAGCAGATGGTTTCTGGACTAGTTGCTTCCTACCAAGATTAGGAGACAAGAACTTCACCATGTGACACACGAAAACCCTTCCAAAGCACAAGTTCTGCAGCCTCCCAGGAGAAGCCCTAGCACATCCTCGGAGTGCAAAGCACCCAGCACCTTCCTGTGCCCGGGGAGGCCGAGAAATGGACCACTGGCACAAGGTCTTCATGGTCTCGGGCAATCAGCATAACATGTCCTGGCCAGAGTATTTTCCCAGGGGAATTAAGGGGCTCACCTCGGCGGCGGAATGTGACTGCAGCGCCTCCGATGGGGGGAGTGACCGCAAACTCCTCCTACAACCGCACAGAGCCTGCCAAGGAGAGAGGAAAAAAAAAATTCCAGCGACTGAAGGAACCCAACCATCTTTGGTCAGCTGCGGTGGTTGTTAACACTTGGGGATGTTCCACTCCAAAGAATTCAGCTCTGGCCGCTGCCTTCTCCTACATATTCATGTTTTAGAGTTTGCCTGGCTTTTTTCACAGTCGAAACATTTTGTACCAAAAGGGCATGCTGGGAGGGAAGCCAAGAGGACTTCAAGTTTTCATGGGAAAGACTAAACAAAACGCAACATCCCTCGGTGCTTAAGGCTGAAGGAAAGCAGCTAAATAAAGCTTTTCTGCTTTAAAGAAGTTTATTGCCTGAAGTTGCTCCGAGGTCACTGGGGATATATCTGGAGATCATGCATGCATCCGGATCTTGGCTCTGGTCATCAGCAAAAGGACTTGGAGAAAAAGCAGATGTTCCAGACTGGAACAGTCTCAGAGATCAGGAGGTGGGTGAAGCCACAGGCTGCAGGATCTGCTGCTGCAGCTCTGCCATTCTGGGGAAGCCGGGATGTCCCAGCTCCAAGGCACTGCAGACAGTTACCCACAACTCGGCTCAGGACCAATCCTCACCTGCCCTTGCCAGGACATTCCTGCTGGGCCTGGCAAGAGGCTGCCCGGGTACGGGATGCCCGGCAGGGCACACCAAGAATCCGCTTGTCACCTCGACCCGTCCCCAGGGCTGACCCCAGCACCAGCTCCAGCACCGCAGAGGTGGAGGAACGGCGGGGCTGCTCCCCCTGATCCCCTCGGCTCCATCCCTCCCGCTCCATCTCTCCCACTCCATCCCTCCCGCTCCATCCCTCCCGCTCCATCCCTCCTGCTCCATCTCTCCCGCTCCATCCCTCCCGCTCCATCCCGCCCGGGGCCGCCCCTCTCCCCACCGCGGCCGCTCGTTCCCGTCCCGGGGCGGTCCCGGCGGCGCCGCCTCACCTGTCCCGGAGCGGGGAACTGCGGGAGCTGCCGGAGCCGCGGGACGTGCAGGAGCTGCGGGGCGATGGGCACGGCTCTGCGGGACGCGGCTCCGCGGGGCGGGCGCGCCCAGGGTCCCGGCCCGCCCCGGCCCGGCCCGGCCCATACAAGGCAGAAGAATGCGGCAGGGCCGGGGCCGCGGGGCCGGGGCGGCAGGACGGCCTTATATAGACGAAAGCAGCGGCCCACGCGTGCCTCGCGTCCCGCGGGGGGATGCGCAGCGCCGGGCGGCACCGGGGACTGCGAACCCATGGGCATCTTCGCCGGGTGACACCGAGGTGTCGCGCCCTGCGGAGCCGAGGGCACCCGCGGGTGGCACTGCCGGGGGCACAAGGGCCGAGGCTCACCCTGAGCTCCCTGGAGCAGCTCTGGCTGCGGCGGGGCAGGTGTCTGCTGGCAGGCGTGGAGCTGCTGGAGGGCCAGAGGAGGCTGGGGTTCCGTGGACAGGCTGGACAGTGTCCACCGGCTGCACCATGGGCGGCCTCTGTCAATGGTCTCTGCAGCCATGCAAAGGGAACAGTGGCCAGAAGGGTCAAGCAGGCCTTCAAAGGGCCTCTAAAAAGTGGCCTGGAGCAGAGAACAGCTGGGGAACTGCCCCATTCCCAAGCAGGGATCCAGAGCCTGGAGAAACAGGGATGGGGAGCTCCTGCCATTCACACAAGGCAGAACTCACGCTGATCCTGGGACACCTCTCCAGGGCAGCAGGTCTTGCTCACATTTTCTCCCATCAGCAACCCTGAGCCTCATCACAGTCCCGCAGGCACCAAGAGGAGGTCCTGGTCCTGTGAGATCTCCTTTGGGAGGGTGATGCCCCTCCAGACATCATCCCAGAGGAGATTTATCTTTGTTTTGTGGGGTCCCACAACACTGGGGGCAGAATTCAGCCTGCAGAGGAGCAAGAAGGTGGAAAGGAAGACACCAGGAGTATTTCTGAGATGCAGTGTTCTTCTGGGGACCCAATCCTGAGTGGGCAGCCAGAGCATGACTAGGAGCTCCATCACTGCCCATGGAGACGTTGAGGTTGAGGACCAGACTGTGATCAGAGGTGCTGAGGGGGCAGCATGGAGTACACAGGCTGCACTTGCACCAACACAGATGAGGAACAGAAATGAGCAGTGGCACAAATTAATCTTCAGCTGCTGTTATCCTGCAAGGCATCACTGCAAACAACCGCTAAAAAGCAAAAAATCCTGTTTCAACCCTGACATAAAAGCAGTTGCCATGCCCTCTAGCAGCGTGGCCAGACCCTGCACAAGGCATGGAGTTCGTTCCAACTGGCTCAGAAGACCAGTGACCTGCTCTATCAAGAGCCTGCCTGACTTGGGGACATCATACCCATGTCCCTGTGGTGCTTGGATGAAATCTGCAGGGACATTGCCTCCTCTGGGGAGCTGCAGAGGTTCCTGACTCTTCATTGGAAGCAGATATCCTGCCTGCAGCCCCTCCAAAGGACAGGCTGTGGTCTCAGAAGCCAGCAAAATGCAGGAGTAGAGTTGGAAATACTGCTGGATGCCATGCCAGGGTGGAACAAGCCAGGGGAAGCACAGAACCTTTGCCATGCCCATGAGGTGGATGAGGGTGGGGCAAGGGGGGGCAGAAAGTTTGTCTTTTTAATAAAAAATACGAGGAAATAGAGAAAAAGATCAGGAGTCAGCCAGACTGAGCTGACTCCTGTGACTGGTCCCAGTTTTCTGTGCTGGAGAAGCCCAGCCTCTGCAAGGTCTAGGTGTTCCCAAGAGCCCAGCAGGAGCAGGACCCACTTCCAGTCTCTCTGGGGTGGCTGCTGCCCCTCACTGAGCCCTGGTTTCTCGCCACTAGGCAAGTGTCCAGCCAGGCCCCTGTGAGGGGAGCTGGTGAAGAGAGGCTGTAAGCACAAGGCAGCTCCTTGCAGGCTTTGCAGCCCTTACAGCTGAGCCACTTTGTGCTGTCCCCCATCCAGCCATTCCTTCCTTCCCTGCTTGTGCCCAGGGCTGCCCATGCTGTCCTTCTTCCCTGTTTCTATGTGTCTGCCAAGATGCATCCCTTACCAGGGCCTGTTTGTGTCCTCTGGCACCCCTCCTGCCTCTCTCTGGCTTTTTCAAGCCCAAATTTGATTAGCTTCTCTCTCTCTTAGGACCAGGCAATGGAAATGGAGTAAAATCAGCCTTTTTTTTTTTTTTTTTTTAAAGGGTGAATTTTAGGTCAATTTCCTGACCCAGGTGTCTTCATCACCATGCAGGCATTTCCACATGGGCACAGTGACACAGTTTCCACTTTCCCCAAGCATATAGGAGTGTCCAGGGAGCAAGGCTGGAGCCAGGACATGTCTGGCATGGCCTGATGTGGGGGTCAGAGACAAAGGATCTGCCACAGACACAATTATGATCCCACACTGTGTGTCCCCTTCCTGGTCATGCTACAAGGCTCAATTGGCTTGGACCAGCCTCTGGCTTCTGGCAAATGGCCAAGGGGCTGGAGGTGATCAGGGGCCTGATGGTCTTGCAGGAACAGAGCAGGATACTTTTTAAGTCCAGAAGTATCTTGCATAATCTGTGTTTAAATTACATGACCCTAGCTGGAAGTGATCAGAGCTCTGGGACAAGGACCCCTCTGCCCGTTCCCTCTGTGCTGACCCCACACAGCCCACGCAGGGTCAGCCTGCACCCACGGGCTCTAGGTCCTGCTGGCAGCAAAGCAGCTGCTGCTGGAGCATTTAGAGCTGCAGCTGGACATCCTCAGCACATCGTGTTTCCAGGCCTGTGAGACAAAAAGAAACGCAAGACCTCAGGTCTGGGGTTTATTACTGGGAAAAAGGAACAGCCAAGTTCATGATGTGCCCGTGGGACAGGCACAGCAGGTGAGGGGGGAAGGCTCCACACAGGGCACCTGTGCAGGACTCAGCCCCACTGGCACCAGTGAGGATCCCCATGGGATCCAGGGCTTCCAGCAGTGCCTGGAGTGACCCCAGCACTGCCAAGCTCAGCTGCCCATGGGCACCTGGAATATTGTCACTAAGGCCCTTCTCTACACACAGAATCACATGCTGAGGAGGGTAACAGAGAGTGAGACCCAACCATACACTCTGCCCACACCATGCAGGAGGAATTCCTGTATGTTTTTCTACTGCAACTGGTCTGAGTACCACTGCTTCTAGAAGGCAAGAATATAAAGAATAGTCAAACCCTCATACATTCAGCTGCTCTAAGGTCAGATGAATAACCAGGTAAGAAGCTGCACAACCCTGTGTATCCTAAGGACGCCTAACCCTCCAGCCCTGTGGAGCCTCCACAGCTTGGCGGCGGTGTTTGCAGGCTCAGTGACACTGCAGGGCTGCGAAAGGCTGTCTCCTCTCCAACCCAGCAACACCGGCACTGCTGTCTGACCCTTTCGCTGGGGAGTGGCCCTGGCAGGCCGAGACTTCCCTCCCCCTTCCCTTTCCCTTTCCCTTCCTTTCCCGCTCCCTCTCGCCCGCCGTAGCGCGGCGGCCCCGCCCGTGTCACGTGTCCCGGGGCCGCGCTGTGATTGGCGGCGCGCGGCAGGGCAGGGCCGGTTCCGGGCCGGCCGGGCGGATCCCGGCGCAGGATCCCGGCGGTGCGGGATGAGCGGCGGGCGGCGCCGGGACGACCCGCCGCACGCGCAGCACCACGCGGTGGCCAACGGCGGCGCGGCCGGGCGCGGCTCCGTGTGGGGCAAAGCGCTGCGCAGCGACTCCGCCTGGCACGACAAGGTGGGACCGGGGCGGCGGGACGAGACGGGAGGGGGCCGGGACTCGCCCGACGCGGCGGCTCCGTCCCGGGGCGGTTCCGGAGGACCCGCCGTCCCTGAGTGCGGTCGAAGCCCCTGCGGGGACCCGGCGGGCTGAGGCGGTGCCGCGCCCGGGCCGTAGCGGGGCTCGGCAGCGCCCCGTGCCCGTAGCCCCCGTGAGCGGCGGGAGTGGCTGTGGGGTAAATGCTCGTGTTCGAGTGCAGCCGCTGCACCGATAAACGGAGCCGTGTTCTTCCCGATCCCCCGTGCCCCGCCGTGCCCCCACAGGCAGAGGCGCCGTAGCGCACCCAGCTCTTTGCTCTTTGGGCGTGGAGCCAAGGGACACGCAATATTAAGACACTTCAGTTACTTTTGGCTTGTGGTTTAAAAGTCTTCTCGGATTAAATAAAAATTTCCCCTTTATAGTTCAAGGAACACGAGAAATAGAATCGGCTTTCCGAAGTTTTCCTGTGCACGTCTGCCGTGTGCTGCAGTGCCGCTGCCTCCCGGCAGCACAGCCACGAGGTGCCCGAGGATCCCGCTGGATCCCGGTTCCTGCCGGACCCCTGCCACGGCCTGAGCACACAGCCCAGTGTGTTCCAGGGTCTCTGCTCCCTGGTTTTGCCTTTGCTTTTGGCGTGGGGAAGGGGCACACTCTGTTTCCTTGGGGGACAGACAGAAATCTGTGTCACTTTTTCCTTACCTGTCGCTCCCCGAGCTGGTGGGGCTTGCGTGTCCCTGCCCCCTCGCCTCTGGCAGATGGAGCTGGAATTTCAGAGTCAGCAGGGGAGCAGGGACAGCTGTGCCAATGTTTTGATACAGTGGGATGTGAACTGAAGGCTGAACTGCCCAACAAGTGCAGTGACCAGGAGAAATGTCTGTATCTGACATGGATTCACGTCTTCCACATGGAGCTGAACAGTTGGCACATCCCACAGGCTTTGGGGGATCAGAAAGGCTCTGGTGTTTGGGGGGATGCTGGGACAATCCCAGTCCTCGGGAGGCTGGGAAAAGAGCTGTGAGCTGAACTGAATCTTTTTAAAGTGTGAGCCAGCACTGCTAGGTTGCAGTAGCTGCAGGAGTGTGGGCCCTTGGACAACAGGAATGCATACCCCTGCTGCTCAGGAAGCACAGGAGCTCTTGTGGCATAAATGAGGTCCAGCTGTGCTTTGGAGCTGCCCTGAGCCCTGAAAGCTCTTGGGTGCAGGGAGGCCTGGGCCAGAGTGGGTACAACAGTCTTAAAGCATAAACAGTTCTTTAAACTTTTATTCCAGGCAATTATTATTGCACCTTTAGTAAATAAGGGGACTAGAGACTTGTTTGCCTCTGCAGTTGGCCCATCAAAGGAAAAGCTGTGTGTTTAACGTGGAAGCAGAGAAGTCCAGGGTGCACAATGCCCCAAGCTGCTTTATCTGTTCTGAGTGCAGTATTTATACTCTGAGTGGAGAACTAAGTGTTCAGTATGCTGAATTTTCACCTGTTAATTGTGTTGTGCTTTAAAAAGAAGAAACTTAATAAATGCCAAAATTTTTCTTGTGCTTTATCTCCTCAGGATGAGTTTTTAGATGTGATCTACTGGTTCCGGCAGATCATTGCTGTTATTTTGGGAATCATCTGGGGAGTAGTTCCACTGAAGGGATTCGTGGGAATAGCAGTGTAAGCTTTATTTCCTTTTCTGTCTCAGGTACTTTCCCACATTTGGCCTGGCCTGGGAGCCTGTTTGAGGCTGTGCTGTTAACAGTGGGTTGGCTAAAGGCAGGCTCTGCCTGCTCTGTGTCTCACAGGCAACGTTTCATTCCATTGTTGGTTGCCATGAAATTCATCCAAATCGTAACATGTCCCTCAGTCACTTTCTCCTCAGCCTGATTAATACTTTTAAAAATTATTATTTGTTTTGTTACTAAAGAGAGCAATGGCAGAAGGGAACTAGCATTTCAATTTACTTGGTGTGTGTGTCCTGCATGTGTGGGAGGGGCTGGGAGTGTGATGCCTGGTGTGATCACCCAGAAAGGACTGTCCATGGGGAGAAGGTGGGCATGTCCTGGTCTTTGAGCCCTGCTCAGACAGGAGGCTCTGTCAGCAGATAAGAGGGCAGCTGCTCTGTGAAGAAGAGAAGGTTTCTTCAGAACAGGAGAGGCTCCAGGTCCCAAGCAGGCACAGTGGCACTGGCACAGTGGCACCAGCAGAGCTCAGCAGTACTCTTGGCTTCCTGACATGGCTCTTTCAGCCGTGGGGTGGGGAAGGCAGTGCCTGAATGGGGTGTGCATTGAATCCCAAGGCATGGGAGCCAGGTCACCTCCCCTTGCAGTGAGTTATGGAGAGAAAATCTGTTTGCCTGGAAGTGTTCAAGGGGCAGCAGAGCTGGGGACACAGCCCTGCTCTCTGCACACTGGCTCTCAGAAGATGCTGGATCTGCTCTGGGGAGTCTCTGTTTGCAAATGTCTCTGCTAGCCAAGGTCTCAGTAGTCAAGCTCCAGCCTCATAGATTTTCTTAAGCAAAATTCAGTTGTCATCTTGTCCCTTGTCCTGAGAGTTCTGGTTATAGCAAGAAAGGGGAGGGGTGATGCTCCAGCAGGAGCTACAACAAACAGATAAATCTGACATACCCCCGAGAACAGTTAATTGTTCTTACATAGTCACCATTAATTGACAAGGCACCTTCAGGCACCTAAGCCAATTCCTGTACTAAATGTAAACAAGAGGAATTTGGTATACAGTGGAAAACCAAAAGGTGCTGGAAGTGTGTGTGTGGTTTCTCTGCTGTGCAGTGACAGAGTTGCTCCAGCTGTGTGTGTTGTCATCCCACACTTCCCACACAGCCTTCTTTGCAGGACATGGACCTGTCCCTGCCCAGGCTGCCCCAGTCCCAAGCTGGTGTAAAGCCAAACCTGTCTTAGGCCCCAGTGCTGGGGCTCAAGGGCACTATTGAATCTCCCTGGCTCTTATCTCTTCCCTATTTGGTCCTGGGATGCTCACAGGGATCTAACCCTGAGCATGGAGGTGACAGTTTTCCCTCCCATCCACCTCAGAATCGAGAAGTACACACAGGCTCTCTGTGGGGGCAGAACTGCTGTCGATCTGCAGGACAGGAGAACCTGCAGGTTTGCAGATCTGAGGATATTTCCAGCTTTTGAACCTTACTAGGAGTAGGTTGTGCCTTGTCAGGTGAACTTCATCCCAACCTGGCAAGCTCACCTGGAGGGGCTCTTTTGAGGAAGTGACTGAGCTGCCTGGGAAGCATTGCAGGAAAAGAATTCCTCTTTGCTTCCTCTCTGCTGTGGATGAAAGATATTTCACAGTATGGCACATTGGGATACCTGCAGCCTGTACCATTGACATGATGGTTCCTAACCTCTCCCTGCAGATTCTGCCTGATCAATGCTGGTGTTCTGTACCTCTACTTCAGCAGCTTCCAGCAGATAGATGAGGAGGAATATGGTGGGACATGGGAGCTAACGAAGGAGGGATTCATGACATCTTTTGCACTGTTTCTGGTAATGCATCTTGCTGTCTTTAAGATGATTTGTGAATTGTATTGGTGCACTTTCTGAAGACCTAGAAGGAGAGCAGGGGAAGTGGTGAGAGAAGACAGATGTGTGAACAACATTGAATAAGTGGCAGTGATTGAAAAAGAAAATCCAAAATCTGATGGCTACTGCCTGTGAAATACAGTGCTGATGACTGGGATTTTTCTGCAGTAAAGGATGCATCAACCACTCCCATCCTCTGTCCCAGATATCCTGATGGAATTCTATTTCATCTAGAGCTAGTTACACCTGCACTGATGTTTTGGGTGTCTTTGTTTTTCCTTTATTCCCCTCTCCCAAGTATCTGATCACAGCACTTGATTAGTTGGTGCCTCTAAATCCCTGGAGGGGCTGTGATGGGATTTTAATGTGGGGAGGCTGGGCACCAGGCAAACGAATTGAGTGCCACCATTTGTGGTGAGCCTAACATCTCTCCAAGATCACCTCAAAGGTGGAATTCAGTCTCCTGTTGAGAGCAAGGCCTGAGGCTCATTTGCTGTGTCTGAGGCCTCTCCAGAGGCATCCAAATAACCTTCCTTTCTTTCCCACAGGTTGTTTGGATAATCTTCTATACTGCCATCCACTATGATTGACACAGTCTGCAGCATTTGCCTGTTAAATCAGTCGTCAATAAATAGAGAAGTTTTTAATAAATCATAGTCTTTAGTGGACTGGTGGCAAAGTGGGGAAGTCAAACCAGCTCTTCTCTGTACCAGTGGTCTGGGTAGCCTGGAGGAGCCCCAACTCTTCTGCTGGAGAAGTCTGTCTGTTTTATATACACGTGAATTATTGGAACTATTAAAAAGCCATTGGAATTTTTGGAAGTGGTTCAAGACTGTTCAAATTTGGAACTTTCTGTGACTCTAGCCAGTAACTCTCATCAAACTCCTGTGTGCTGAAGGTTGAATCTGTTAATTTAATGTATGTATGCCCTTCTGTTTGAAATCTGTCATTAAACTCTGACTTGTCTTCCATGGTTGTCCTTTAGACAAACAGTGTTTCAAAAGCAGTTGTAGGTATGTGGGCAGAAGGCACAGCAGCACCCAGGACGTGAGCTAGTGGCTGTCCTTAGCATGTTTTTGTAGTAACCAGATCTGATTTGATTAAACAGACTGTGTTGTTACCATTTCTAATTTTTGTTTTGTTTTACTTAAAAATCAGTTGTTGATCAGAATTTTTAAATGCTTTTTGCTGAAGACAAAATTTTAAGTGATTTTGCTAGGAAGAACTGATTCATTTGGTGAACCAAGATGTATTCAGGAGGCTTAGAAGCTCCGCTGCACTCTGTCAGCCTGACTACCAAGTTGCCATCACATACCTCAGAGCTTCGTAGTCTCCAAGGAGTCATTCTGGAGATACCCTGTTAAATGTCAGTATTTCAATTTGGTTTTAAGCTCTTGAATTCAACTGCTCTTTGTTCATAAATCGAGGCAGCTATTATCTTAAATGCAGAAGTACCAACTTGCAGATTGGGCAGAGTACATAACCTCTGGTTTGGGAGGTGCTTGATCACTTCATAGCTCAGTTCCTCCCTATTCATGCCCCTTTTGTGCATCAATGGGGCGTCTCTAAGATATTTTTAAAGAATGTGTCTTTCAGAAATAGTTCTTGGGAAACACGCACAGTCCTTGTTATTGTCAGAGGACCTTTTGGTCTTGTTGCCATGTGGTCCTTGCTTCTCTAAACAGCTCAGGCACCCAAAAAGAGTCCTGACCTAACGCTGCCTTATAGTGAGGTGTTGGTAGTTTAGAGTGCTCTTGCTGCAAGCCTGCGTTGCCTCCTCTCTGGTGGAAGTGCCACAGCCTGGCTCTCACTGGGAATGCAAAGCCAGAGATCTCAATCTCTTAAGTGCTGGGCCAGGGCAAGCCTCCATTCTTACCAGGGAAAGTCTGTCTGTTTTTGGTGAAGAAACAGCCCTGGTTATTTGGGTCCTTGGGATGCCAAGGGAAGAGTGCAATAGCAGACAGCTTTTCCTACTTGTGAGTGGCCAATTTAAGTAAATGATCTCAATAAAAACTTCTTTATTTTCTCCTCCCTATCCCAAAACTTGCCCAAACTTTTAGTTTGCTACCTTCTCTTCCTCTCCTATCAGCTGAAATAATTAACTTCTCATTAGAATTGCATAGCCTGTTAGTTCTAGGTCACCCTTTCCTGCTGGCATCTGTCTGCATCTTAGCTGCTTGCAGCCATCAGTAAAACCATTGTATACTTGAAATGCTCCAATAAATGTTGCCTGAATAATCCACTGTGCAGCTTCTGTGTCCTCTGGTCTTTGATGTTTTGTAAAATGGGGGATGTTTTGTAAAAGTGGGAGATTCCTTTCAGAGGAAATTCCTTTCAGATTTTTTGGTATTTTTTGGATTCTTGGGTCTCTTGTGCTGCACTTTGAGAAGAGGCCAGGAGCATTTGCAGTGGTAGCTAATGCTTAGATCCATGCTTCAGCTAAACAGGCTCAGCTGTGTTGCCTGTTCAAGCTCTTCTGCTTTAGTGACTGTCCCTGCCCTGTGACACACTGAGCCACTGCTCATTCCAGAGTGCTCAGGTGTGATCTGAAGCAGGACCTGGAGCACTGCTGTACCATGTGCAGAAAGTGCAGAGCTGCTCCCCTGACCCTTCACTCTATTCCTTGCTTGTCTGTGCTCCCACCAGCTCAGTTCCTTGGACAGTTCAGTGCAGTTCCAGTTGCTGGAAGCTGAACCTGAGCTGAGAAGGATCATGATAGACATTGTGAACAGCCATTGGCCTCTGGATCTCTTTAAGGCTCTTTGTAAAGAATTTACTTATCGCTATTGCTCAGCTGCAGGTTTTGTATCTCTTCAGGTTCCTGTTTTAAGGGGTGCCTTGGGGTTTAGGAGCCAGTCTCCCCTGTGCTGGTCAGCAAGAGAACTAAATCTTTGGATTTTTGATGCCTGCTCATGAAGGAAGGAGATAATTTTAAGAAGCTCAGGGAAATGTGGCAGCAGCAGAAGGGAGCTGAGCATCCTGCAAACAATGAGAACTGTAAATACAGTGGGCACTTGCAGAGATTTGAGAGGTTGACACAGGAATGGTCTAGCAGAGAGCATGGTTTAGTGTTGGGAGGACAGGAGAGCAGTGACTGACAGGAGCAGGGAATGCTGTGGGAGAGCAGGGCTTGGGCAGCACCTCTGCCCTCACAATTCTGCACTGGCACAAGAAGTTTGCCCTGCACTCTGCTCCTTGGTGGGAGAGCCAATGGCTTGTGGGGGTCGGTGGTACCACAGAGCCTCAGCTCAGGGAGAAAAATGTCCTTCCTGCACTGGAGAGCTGGGCTGTGGGAGCTCCAGCTGATAGGAATACAGTTGCAGCAGCAGCTGTATCCTTATGGAGCTGACACAGAGGCTGCATTGCCCACAGTGGAGCTCCCTGCTAAGCTGCAGACCTGCAGAACATCACCTTGGCTTTCAGCAAAGAGCAGCCAGTGTCTGGCAGGAGGGAGTGAGGTATCCCCCGGCCTAACCTTGCTGAGAGGTGAGTGACAAGTATTTTGTGTGGTGGAACTCTGGTGGTCCTTGGACTCCGGGCACAGAATGTGCTGAAATTAATGCAAGTTGCTGTGGGTGTTAAAGGGAGAAAACTCGGGTGGGTGCCAAGGCTGTGCCCCCAGGCATCTCAAGTCCTGCCAATCCCAGCTGTCAGAGCCCAGCTAGACCTGCCACTGGCACTGAGGAGTGCTCATTGTGGTGGCAGCACCTCCCAAGGAGCCTCTGTTCCCTTCATGGGGTGTCACCATCTCTGCAGTTCCCCAGGTCTATTTCCAAGCTTGCAAAGGCTGTGCTCACAGCTGTTGGCTTTCAGATGTCACAAAGCTTGTAACATTGAGACAATATATTCAAATAAATTTATTTTATAAACCAATTAAACCTCAGCCAGCATTTAAATACAGATTCGTGCTGTGAAGAAGAATCAGAACTACCTGACTGTACAAATTCTCAAGATTTTAGAAGGGTACCTTGGAACACACAATCCCTATGCAATGAGCTGAGATCTCTCAGCCTCGAGGAGTTTCCTGCTGACCTTTGGGGAGAGTCCCTGACTGCTGACCTGCAGCTCTGAGGAGCAACTCCACTGCCCCCCAGTGTGGCTCCTTCCAGAGCCTGTGGGATTGATCTGTGGTAGGACAGAGTCACCTGAACCTTCCCTGACTGGGGCTCTGACCTTCTGCCACACCACAACCACAGGGGACGGTCAGGCTGGAGCCAGCCATGACATGTCTGAGGGGAGTGACAAGTCATCGGCCAGAGGGGCTGAGGTGGCTCCTCCTGCCACAGCCAATTGATTTGGGTTAGTCATAAACACCAGAGGCAGAGGCTGGGTTAGTGCGTTGATCCTCTGCCAGGCAGTGGGTGGAAGAGGAAGCAGTATGGACATAGGTCCTGGCCTTGGAGAAGATGCAGTGGTGGTGAAGAAACCCCTCCAGCTGCTGGGGATGGGGAGACTGGAGAAATGCCTTAGCAGGGTGAGGCTGGTTTGCAAAAGCCAAACTATTCTACTCCTGTCCCTAAATAAATATTCCTATTTATTTATTTATTTATTTACTATAGCTGGCAATGGCCATGATTCCCTTGGGCTGCTGGAGGCACAACCAAAACCTTGCCAGTGCCTCTGCAAAGGAGGATTTAAAAGCCCCTGCATTGAGGAGCACGAAGCCAGTGGAGCTGCTCAAGCAGGAGATTAGCTGGCTCATTGGAAGATGAGAAAGTAGGACACATACCTGTCAGGTGACCTCCCTAGAGCCAAACAGCCCAGCACTCCACATGCTCTGCCTCCCAAAACAACAGATGTCCAGGATACATTGGGGCAGTAGATGGATTTTTCAGATCTGGCAGCCAAGTGTGTGTGCTAAGTCGAGAGAGGCCAGTGTTGTTGCAGGGATAAGGAATTTTCACAAACTTGGACCATGGAAAGATACAACATCCTCCATCTTCCAGTTATTTTACTGGTGGTTTTTAGGTCAATCTCCAGAAGAAGTGTAGGGGAAAATTTAAATGTTTCAGCCAATTTGATCTCAGAAACATCCACATAATCCAGGCCCCTCAATGCATGTAAGTCCACCACAACTCTTTGCCAAACAGGAGCTGTTGGTAACCACAGCTCAGGCCTGCCCCAGGGATGGTCAGTCCTGTGCCCGTTTGCGCTCCCCCAGCTTTGTGCTGGCTCGCTGTGCTGCCCAGCAGCCCCAGCCCCTCCTGACACCTATGCTGATGCTGCTGGAGCCAGGAGCAGGGAGCCACCAGTGCCAGGTGAGCCTGGCCAGCTGCACCTGCAAATGCCAACCCAAACCCACTGTGCTGCAGAGGGAACCACGGTCTCCAGCTCTCATCCCAGAGGGCCACACGCAAGGCTGGCTCTGCGAGAGCAGACACCCGGCTTCTCTGGGGCAATGTCACAGCATCTCTTGCTGACGGTCCCGCTGGGTGCTGGTGCCCCCTTGGCCCGTGACAAGGGGTGATGTGAGCCCCCTGCTACGGGCTGGCTGGGGCAGCAACATAATGTCCATGCACATCCCCTGGAAAACTCTTCCAGCCTTCTGGATGCGAGACTGAGGAATCTCGGATCCAGCTCCCTGGAGGCTTGGCCCGGAACACAAACCCGCCTGGTGCCGGGGGTCCGGGGCTGATCCCCGCTGTGTGGGTCAGGGGCAAAGGGGAGCTCGGGCCATGGAGCAGCCTCGGCTGGAGCCGGGCCCGGCCCCTCCGCTCTGCCCCGCGCCGCGCCCGATGCCGGGTCCCGGTGCTGGCTGGCCCCGGCAGCATCCAGGAGGAAGCCGGGCTGCCGTGCCGGCTCCGCTGGCGGAGCGGCCCGGAGCGTCCCCGGCCCGGGGAGGAGCCGCCCCTGCCCGGCCCGGCCCCTTCCGGCGGCGCCGGGCAGGTCTGTTTGCCCGGGAGCGGCGGGGCCGGCGGGGCTGCGGGTCCCGGCTCGGCTCGGGTGTCCCGGCTCGGCTCGGGTGTCCCGGCTCGGCGTGACCCGGCTCGGGGTGACCCGGCGATGGCGGTGCCGGCGGCGGCGGAGGCGGTGCCGGGCCGGCAGCGGGCCCTGGCCGCCGGCTCTCCCGTGGACTACATGAGCATCACCAGCTTCCCGCGGCTGCCCGAGGAGGAGCCAAGCGGCGCGGCCGAGAGCGGCCTCCGCGCCCGCAAGGAAGAGGACGCGTTCCTGGGCGAGCAGGACACGGGTGAGGGGCGGCGGCAGAGCCCGCCCGCGGCCCTCGGCACCCCCCGGCCCTCGGCCCCGCGCTCGGAGTGGGGCTCCCCGGGCTCCCGCCGTCCCTGTGCCCTGGCCCTACGTTCACCCTGAGGGACGGAAGGCAGCCAGAGATCCAGGGGTTTGGCACAAAGCCTCCCAGGACAGCCTGGATTGTGCATTCTCCCACAGCCAGCTTGGCCTTCCAGCCTGGACCACTTGTGCATGGCCTCCTTGCATGCTCCTTGAGCATCTCTCCACCTGGTATGCTCCTTGAGCACCCCCATACCCTGGGGTGCTCCTTGCATATCTTTCGGTCTGGGATGCTCCATCCCTCTGGTGCTCAGCTGGAATAAAGTCAGGTGATCATTTGATCTGTAAGAAAATCCTCTGCCTATTTTTAACTGATTGCTAACTCCTCCATAGTTGAGAGAAATGCTGTTTCTCCCTCATGTCATGTTTCTTCAAGTAGTGTTGCCCTTCTCCCCTGGGGCTGGTTCCCAGTCCAGGTGCCTGTCAGACCCCGGGCCCGTGTTTCCACAGCCCCAGGCACCCCTTGCCCTCTGCTCTGTCCCACCATGCCCATGGGTGAAGCTCCCAATGCCCGTTCCCACCCTGTGCTCTTCTGACCATCGAGGCAAAGCCACTGCCTGCAGGGGTGTGGGAACAGCTCTCCTGGAAGCACAAGGCTTTGTCACACACCCAGAATCTGCTGCAATTTTGGCAGTGCCAATGCCTGCAGGTGGGGCAGCTGGAGAAGAGAGCTGCTGCTCTCCTGACACTTGTTGCCGGAGCACCTGCAGAGCCCACCAGCACCTCCAGTCTCTGCTGTCTCCTCTGCAGCAACTCCTGACGTGAGGTGGCCCTGGTTCTCCAAAGCATTGGCACCCCCATAAAGCCACATCTCTTTCATGGCCCCATGGAAGCCAAGTGGGATTTGGTGCCTTCTCTTTCAAAGCATGCACATTGGTGGTGGGATGGGTAGCTGTGCAGGCTGCTTATTGCTCCTCCTCTCCCAAGTGACCCCTTCCAGTTGCTCCCACCCCCACACCACAGCTCTGCTGTCCCTATGCAACACCAGTGGTCCCAGAGACTGAAAATAGGATGTCTGTGGTACAGAATGGAGGTACTTGGTGGTGGGAGGGCTGTAGTCTGCCCTCTTCCACAGCTGCTTCCTAGGTATTCATGTCCCCTCATGCTGTGCTGGCCTGTTACCAGAGCAGAGAGATGGTGTCCTAGAGGGATTGGGCAGAGGAGTCCAGCTCACTCCTTGCTGTTTCCCTGCAGGTGGGGCTGGGACCTCACTCAGGTGTGCAAGGGGCTGTATGTGACACCCCACCCCAATGGCAGCCCCTGCCAGGCCAGTTGTGGCCCCCACTGAGGCCAGCAGCCAGTCCTCCCACTCAGTCCAGCTCACTTAGACCAGAAGCCCATGAGGGGCTCAGTGTGTGCTCAGAGGCTCAGGCTGGAAAAGCTGAGCCTTTCCCAGTCACACTCCTAAACCACCACAGCACAAATGAGATGTAATTCACCCTGAGGGGATTCCCTTGTTGTGGGAGTTTACTCCTGGTTGCAGCATCACTGAAATTAAAACTCCTTCCCTCCATGGCCTCAGAAGAGCTGCAGCCAGGTCATGTTAATGCCATGACAAGGACTGGGCTGGCAGTGCCCAGGGCGGTATCACCTGCCAGAGCAGACAGACAGGCAGTTGATGGGAGATGTGGGCTTTCCTGTTCAATCCCCTCTCCTTTTCCAAACCCAGGAAACATCTGTATGGAGAGACAAGCTTCTCATCTTGTCTTTTCCACTTGATGCCCTCTTTTTCCATTATGGATGCATAAAGCACTGCAGCCCCTGAAAAAATTCTTCCAGGAGCCCTGGATGATGCCCTGAGCTCCCTGGTCCCCTTCAGAGCCTGTGAGGGATGGGCATGACCTCACAGCTGCTCCAGCAGCTCCATGTGCCTGGCAGCAACCAGGACGGGCAGGGTATCCTTAGCCAGTGTCCTCCCAGCACAAGGACAGCCACTGACACAGAGATTCAAGGCATCTTTCAGAGCAAAAAAGAGACTTTTTCATCCTGCTGAGGCCCAGGAAACCCTTGCCCCACTGCTTTGCCATCTTGGAGCCAGGTGTCCTGTGTGTGGCTTCATTTCACAGTGGGAAATCTGCCAGAGGAAGCAAGGAATTAAAGCAGAATCCTTCCTGCAGCGGAGCAAGTGGATGTTCTGAGGCCTCCAGTTTGCAGGTTTGCTCCTCTTTGCCCTCATTTCCCTAGAGATATTTTCTGTGCCCAGGCCAAATGTTTTCCTTTACCTCTGTTTTGCTCTGGTGCTTTAGCTCAGTCACAGCTCCAAGTAAAGCTGCTGCATCTTTTTTTTATACCTTAATTTCTTCTTCTTCAGTCTCACTGTATTTCAGAGACCTGTTTGCTGTGTTAGGAACCCCTCCAAATGGAGCATAAGAGTGGGCCTGTCACTGAGGACTGATGAATGGACTGAAATACAGTAAAATTCAAGAGGTTTTTGTCTCTCTTAATCTCCAGGGAAGTCAGTTTGGAATAACTAGAGCTAAAGAAAAGGATCAGTAAAATGACTCAAAGCAGTATCTGAGCCAGAAAGGCTCCTGAGAGTTGAGATCAATAGGGAAGGTGATAGCCATGCTGGAAGGGGCTCAGTGTAATGTTAGTGCTGGGTAAACATTGCAATAAGAGCCCCAAGTTGCTCAATAACTCACACTTGTATTTTCCCTGCTGCCCACAAAGACCCAGACTCCTTCCTGAAGTCTGCGCGTCTCCAGCGCCTGCCCTCGTCCTCCTCAGAGATGGGAAGCCAGGACGTGTCCCCTCTGCAGGAGACCAGCAAGGACCCCTTCTCAGGAGACTGCAGCTGCCGGCAGGATGGGCTGACCGTCATCATCACTGCCTGCCTGACCTTCGCCACAGGTGTCACTGTGGCCCTCATCATGCAGATCTATTTTGGGGACCCTCAGGTAAGACAAAACAGTGGCTTTATGGTTGGGCTTTGTCTCCATAGATGGGAGAGCTCCTTGACTTCCCTCCTGGTCAGCAGTTTAGCAAGGGGAGTACTGGGAAGCCATGGCTAGTGTCAGTGAGGCCTTGGGTGCTAGGTCTGCCCCTGTTTCCACCCCAAACTGGCTTGAAAGCCTTTTCCTGCACCTGGAGGTTGTACTTGGAGAGCCAAGCCAGACTCTCAGAGCTTTCCGCACAGCTAGGGTGTGGGGGCCGGGTCAGGCAGGTTTGGGGGTGCTGCTGGGGGGGAACAGACAACCCCACTGCTGTGACTCCAGCTGTGGTTTGAGCCAGATGGGAGTGCTTTCAGAAAATAATCCTCAGTTAAACAGTAGGCATCTTGTCCACTTGGACAGAGTTTTATGGATTATGGGCATACATGCCTAGATTCACCTCTGGAAGATTCATCCAGGACCAAGCAGGACAATAGCTGAAAACAGAGGTGAACCTCCTGCTAATCTGTCCCACAGCCCAGTGCTAGATTGCAGAGCCAAGGCAGCATGGCCGTGGGGTTGGATCCTCCTGCAGAACCTCTGCCAGGGTCACAGTCCAACAGGAGTCACCGTGACCATCTCCACATGCTGCCATGGCCCTTCTGTATTTGTACGTCCCCAGGCCAGCTTGGCTCTTGTTGAGATGCTGCAGTTTGTGCCATAGGGATGAAGTCAACTCTTTAAAATATCATATGACTGCATTAGCATAGCACTGGCACAAGGATGAGAACAAGCTGTGGTCCAGGGGGTGTGCTGCATTCTTTGCAGTTGTATCCCCATTCCCACTGACCGCCGGGATGCAGCACTGGGGCAACTCTGGGCTTCTGAGGGGCAGAGGGAGATGTGGCCTCCAGCTTGGGACACAGAGTGTGGAAAGCTGTCTGAACTGGTGGCTGTGGCTACCTGCAGCTGCCCTGGATCAGGGATGTGCCTAGGGATATACGGTTCCCACTGGCATTTGTTGGATCAGCCATGGCCTCAGCGCTGGCCCCAGGCTTTAGGTGCCCTATTGGTGGGTGCAGATGTGGGCAGTACCAGCACCAGTGGCCAGCACAACCCTCTCCTGTCCAGCAGCTGTTCCACCACGGAGCCGTGGTGACAGACGCTGCACACTGCACCGCGCTGGGCACTCACGTGCTGGCCAGGCGCGGCTCCTCGGTGGACGCAGCCATCGCCTCGGCCCTGTGCGCCGGCATCGTCAACCCACACACCTCGGGGCTGGGAGGGTAAGTGTGGGGCACTGCCCCCTGCTCTTGTCTTCAGGTGTCCTCAAGTGAGTGGTTTCACAGAATCCCAGACCAGTTTGGATTGGAGTGACCCTAAAGCCATCCAGTTCCACCTCCTTCCATGGCAGGGACACCTTCCACTATCCCAGGTTGCTCCAAGCCCCATCCAACCTCACCTTGGACACTTCCAGGGATGGTGCAACGTGCACCAGTGCCTGGTGCCCCCACCACCTCCTCCTCAAACAGAGGATCTTCCATGGTATTTCTTCCAAATACCTGGTATAAACCTGCCCTCTGTCACTGTAAAGCCATTCCTCCTAGTTCTGTCACTATCTGCCCTTGTAAAAAGTCCCTCGCAGCTGAGAAATGCCTCTGTGGAAAGCTCAGGGTGTGGTGCGAGGGCTCTGACATCAGGCAGTGGATGTGTCCACATCTGCCACAGTGACCCTTCCTGTGCACCATGCTGTCAGCACAGGAAAAAGACCCCCCCCCAGGCAGGGAAATTTGTTTCTGCTGTAGTGGCTGCAGGGATCATCCAAGCCCCAGGGCTGGTGAGCCTTGCTGTGAGTGTGGCAGGAGCTACAAACACCCTGGGCTCAGTTCCAGTGCTTTCAGAGCCCAAGTCCTGCCTTCCACAAGCTCTGCTCCTGGGGCTGAGGTCCAAACCCAGCTCCAGGCAGCTGCCGGGGAGGGGGGGGGGGCGGGGGGGTGGCCTTCTCCTAGCCTTCATACCCAGGGTGGCATCTAAGTGAGCCTGGTGCCCCGGCTTCTCTGCAGGACGGCTCAGGAGTGTTGCATAAACCAAAGCCACCTGTTCACTGCTCCAGCTGCACCACCCATTCTGCTGTAAGCAAACACCCTCTTTTGTTGCAAAACTGCTCAGATTAGAAAGAAAACCCCAGATGGTCCCAGCCTGGCAGTGGAACAGGGCCAGTGGCTCCCTGGCCAGGCAGGCAGGGACTGCTCCAGCCTCACCAGGCTCCTCCCAGGGCTGCCTGTGTCCCACACCAGCCCTGCCTTGGCTGCCCTAGTGCGTGCCCTAGGGCAGGACAGCAGCATTTCCTGCCCCTCCAGCCACTCCAGGGCCCTACTACGACTGGTGACCTGCCACAGCACCCCTTTCCACACTGGACTGGCCCTGGCCCCAGTGCCCCCCAGCTATAGGGCAGAGGCTGTTGCAGGAGCAGCCGGTGTCCCGCCCTGACCCTGTCTCGCTGCAGGGGCGGGGTTATGCTGGTCCACGACATCCGCAAGAACAGGAGCTGGGTGATCGACTTCCGTGAGGTGGCTCCCCTGGGCATCCCACTGGAAGGGGACCTGCAGCAGGACACCAAGGTGAGAACCAGTATCCCACAGCCATTGCCTCCAGGGCTGTTGTCTCCAGCTCTCCTCCCTCCAACTTTCAGGCTGAGGGGTAGATACCCAGCAAAACAACAAGAGATCTCTCTCATCATGGGAGATTCCTGGGCCCTACAAACATGGGGAATCTAGGAAAAAACACTTTATCAGCCCCAAAATGCCTGCAGAGCTTTAGGGAGTAAAGAGGCACGTCTCTGTGGCAACAGGGTGCTGGGAGAACAAGAGCCTCAGGAAGGAGAATATCCCAGCTTGTTCTGCTGAGTTATGTCTCCTGACCAAACTGCATTGAGAACAAGATTGAATTTGTCTCTCTCCTTCCAAAACCTTTTATTCCGTAGTAAAGTGTGTTGCTACAGACCTCTTCCCCTCTCCTAACTCTGCAGATAGTTTGGAAGTAAACATGACTTGCACCTCCTTGACTTGCAGATGGGGACCATGTCCCATGTCCTCATGGAAAGGAGACTACTCTCTTCCTTTTTGTCCTTCCTATTTTACAGCCAGGTCTTCTCGTTGGGGTGCCAGGCATGATCCAAGGAATGCATCAGGCACACCAGTTACATGGCAGGTAAGACATGAGGTTGGCACAGGCTGTGTCCTGGGGTCCCTGTGGGAAGCTGGAAGCACACAAGCCCTTGCCATCAGACCATGTTCTCAGCCACCAGGCAAAACCATTAGCTAATGGAGGATTGTGTTGAAAGAGGTGGGGGGGGGGGGGGGGGGGGGTTGCTATTTCATGTACAAAAGAAAAAATTCAGCTTTGTCATGTTTTATGCAAAGTGAAATTTTGACTAATAAATGTTCTGTCAGAGGTGCAGCACATTGCCTTGCATGTCTGTGCATTTTCATTCTCTATTTAGCTGGATCATAATAGGTGTGCCTGTCCTTGGTGCCCCGTTGGGATATGGAAGAATCTGAATTACTTGCTCAGGACCAGAGCCTGGCTTGAGATTTTGCTGTTGAGATGCCCCTTCCCCCATCCATGCACTGCCACTCCTCTCTGGTGCACATCCTGGAGCATTGAGATGAATCTTGTTAAGGAATAACATAAGCACTGAAAGCTCAGTGCTCCTTTTGGCCACTGCTGTCCCCACAACCTGGTATTCCAGGAGCCCCTGACTGCAGACCTGAGCCCTGTGCTTGCTCCCTACCACCCTGCCCCACTGCACCCTTCCAAGGCCCATTTCTCTTTGTCCTCTCTCCTTTGGCAGGCTCCCGTGGTCCGAGCTGCTGAGCCTCACGGCCGATGTCGCCCAGAATGGCTTTAATGTCACTCATGATCTGGGTGAGTACCTGGTGGGCAGCTGCCCAGCATGGGGCAGTTCACTGTGCAAAACAGCTGGGGATGCAGGGTGTTTGTTGTGGGAAATCAGGGCTTTGTGGACCTGGAGATGGATGGCGTTGGGAGCTGAGCAATGCATGAGCCACAGTCTGCTAGGGGACAACATGGTGCCAGCTAAACGGGAGCCTTTTGCCATGGCTGGGCAAAGCCAGGGCAGAGTAGCCACACTGGGCAGTGCCCAGGGCCAGTCAGGGAAGGATGTTGGGGTTTTTTTGGGTTTCTTTCCCAGTTCCAAAGGACCCATGATCTAGTTCCCCTCTAGTTTTGCAATCAGGCCAGAGGCAGCAGCAGGCCTCCAACATCCCCATCAGGTGCACAGTGACTCCAGGTCCTTTGCACCTTCCTGACCCCTGCTTTTTCTGGACCTTCCCCTTCTCACCTGCAGCCAAAGCCCTGAGTGAACTGAAGGACCTGAACTACTCTGACCGATTCCATGAGATCTTCCTGCCGGATGGGCAGCCCCTGCTGCCCGGGATGTTTGTGCGGCGCCCAGACCTGGCGGCCGTGCTGCAGCTGCTGGGGGCAGAAGGGGTGTCAGCCTTCTACAGCGGGAACTTGACCCAGGAGATGATCTCCGAGGTGAGCCAGGACTGTCCCTGGCTGGGGCTGCCACCTGCTGGCCTGGGGCTGCCACCTGCGCAAGGTGACAAACTGGAGATAAGCCAAGTGCCAGCACAATGGTGGGGACAGATGCCTCCTTTTCCTTTCCTGTCCCTGCAGTGGTGTAAGTGATACACAGGCTATTCCCATTCGACAGAAATGAAACCTCCATTTCTTCTATAACCAGGACAGTCTGGAAGGAAAACAAAAATCACTTTAAGCTCTGGGCTCTGTTCATTTGATGAAAAAGCCTTTTCCCCCAGAACAACAGGGTGTTGAGAAACAAGTTGTGGTTAATGGGACTGTAGGATACAGAGTCCAGGAAGATGGTTTAAAATAACAACCGTGAGTCTTGTGAGCAGAGGATTTAAAAGGCTTGGTCCCACTTGGGGTTGCCCTAGTTTAACTCCTATTAGAGATGCTCTGGAAAAAATATCAGAACAGACAAAGTAATTCTGGTGAAAAAAGCCCCCAACAAACCATAGCAA
Organism: Zosterops lateralis; assembly: GCF_965231275.1. Taxonomy (NCBI): domain Eukaryota; kingdom Metazoa; phylum Chordata; class Aves; order Passeriformes; family Zosteropidae; genus Zosterops; species Zosterops lateralis. The sequence goes on from NC_139776.1 coordinate 14,686,348, forward strand.
CTTTTATATCTGTGGGGCTGCAATCAGGGTAATTGGGGCACTGTTTTATTTGAGCTACCGTGGTTCAAATTATGCTCTTTCAATAGCTCATCAAGAATCTGGAATGTGTTCATTCCACTCAAGCCTCAGACATCTGTGGGCTCTGTGTTTGAAAATCTACTGTTCACCTGAACTATAGCAGAGGTGAAGGATGAGGAGCAGGAAGAGTCTCAAGCTTGTGGGCATCTCCATAGCTAAACCCTGCTTTGTCACTGTGTTCCCCTGACCTGGGGACTGCCACAGGGAAGCACAAATTCCCTGTTGAGGAGCAAGGCCCAGGGTTGCCATATCAAAGACCCTGACAAGCTCTGGGATCCAGTGCACAGTTCCAGCTTTGGTTGCAGAGCAAAGTGCTGCCTTCACAAAGTGTTATTGTTCCAGCAGAAGGAGGGCATCCATTTGGCAAAATCAAGAATAGCTTCAAAACACTCACTTTTCTTCCAGGCACAGGTGCAAAATAGTGCTCTCTGGGGAATTTGAGGTGTCTGCAGTGTGTGGCTGACTGAGGCTTCTTTCCCTTTCTCTGCTCCTTGTTCCCCATTCCCTACTGGCTAGGTCTAGGGAGCCAGGTCCTGGCTCAGCACAGTCCTGTGGTTCAACCAGCCTTTTCTCTGGGAAGGAAACAGGGATCCCAAGTAGGAAAGACATCTTTAGCCTTGTGATTGTTTGATATTCTGGCCCCACAGCATGCCCTGCATTAGCTGTCCTGCTCCAGAGATTCATTCAGTTTTGCCAGAGAAGGAGTTTTCCTACCAAGGAAGCTGGCTGGGTTAGAGATCAGAGCATGCAGACATCCCAACAATCCCACCCTCTCCTGGAGAGCATTGTCCAAACTCCTGGAGTTCTGGCAGCCTTGGGGCCGTGCCCATCCCTGGGGAGCCTGGGCAGTGCCCACCACCATCTGATGGCCCTCCCTCATCTCCATCGTGACTCAAGCACAGAAGACCTGCAGTGGAGGGAATAGCTCATCTTTCCCATGTTCATGAAAATTACCAACCCTGGTACATTGTACCTCTCACAGGAATCTTACAGGAAGACCAAGGCTACAGCAGACCCACTATCAGCTGAAATAATTTCAAATAGAGGGGGGAACAGTGATTTTTTTAGTTGAGATTTCTAGTGATGGCCACCTGCTACACCCAGGCTCCTTGTTTCCTGGATCCATAATCCTGGCAGTATTCAGTCCCCCTAAACACACTCCTGTTTGCCAGCCAGGGCAGGGAAGGCTGCAAGGCAGGACCAGTCCCCATCTTCCTGGGCAGACAGAATGTCCTGGGAGCACCCCTGGGGTGGGTCAGCTTTTGGAGGTGAGTGCAGAACCTTCCTGTGATGCTGAACAGTGAGCCAGGTCACCAGGGCTGTGAAAACACAGATTTCGAGAGTATCCTAAGGAACCTGGCACTTGGCTTAGGAATCTCAATAGAATGTGTTTGACAGTGAGGGGTGTGTTCCCCTGGGCCAGCACAAGGAGCAGAGAGCCTCGGCCCAGCCTGATCAGTGTGCACGGCTTTGCTCTCGTGCAGGTCCACAACTACGGAGGAGTCTTGGTGGAGGAAGATTTCAGCAATTACAGTGTGACTGTGGAGGAGCCCGTGCACACAATCTATCAAGGTACACCCTCACCCGTTGCCATGCAGCTCCAGGGGAAAGTTTTCTTCACCTTGCAACAGGTGGCAACAGCATTGAACAAGAGTTGAAGTCAAAGCTGTGCTGAAATGTCTGCAGAAAGGCTTCCAGGGAGTTTCCTGCTATTCCCTGCTGATACTCGTATGTCATGGGTGGTTCAGGAGATTTTCAGCACTTTGAAATGTTTTTTTCTTGAAAGTCTGAAGATGCAACATGGTCATATTTTGATGCAATGTCTCAATAAAATCTGGACCTGCAGCTGAAGAGAATTCCCAAAGGGAAAAAAAGCTAACTTTATGCAATAAGTTTCTAAAATGTCATTCTTTTCTAGCAGTCCCTGTATTTACCCTCCTTATAGCTGTAATGTTGCAAACCCATTTTTAGGTGGCCTTCCAGTATGTAAAAGGGGTTTGTAAAAATGAAGAAAGTGACTTTTAACATGGGTAGATAGTGACAGGACAAGGGGAATGATTTCAGACTAAAAGAGAAGAGATTTATATGAGATGTTAGGAAGCAATTTCTCACCTGTGAGGGTGGTGAGGTGCCCAGAGAAGCTGTGGCTGCCCCATCTCTGGAAGTGTCCAAGACCAGGTTGAATGGGGCTTGGAGCACACTGGGATAGTGGAAGGTGTCCCTGTCCCTGTATGGGTTGGGACTGGATGACTTCTAAGATCCTTTCCAACCTAAACCATTGTGGTTTTTCTATTATTATATTTCCATTCTTCCATAATGCAGTCAGGAAACCAACAGACAACCAATAAGAACTGAATTTCAGAGGTAAAAAAGCATCCCTGTTTGGGCTTCCTTCATCCTTCACGAAGAAACAGAAAGATACAACAAGGATGTTTTGGGAAACTCTTCTCAAATCATGTTGCTTTCTATTATTTCCTCTCAAATCTGGAAGGGTTTCCCTGTCCTCAAGGACACTGACTCATGGGCGAGTGTTCTCCCTGGATGTTATCTGACAAAAGCAGCTTCATTCCTCTTTTCTTCCCTTCACAGGGCACCTTGTTTTCACCCCCCCAGCTCCACATGCAGGTCCTGCACTGATCACAGCACTGAACATCCTTGAGGGTTTTAACATCACACAGCAGGGATCCAGAGGGAATATCTTGCACTGGATGACAGAGGTAAGAGGAGGTTCAACGTTTGGCTGAATTGCTTGTGCTGCTAGAGAATGACTTATTTATTTTGTGGTTGTACAAAAATGTTTGTAGGTTATTTCCAGAGGAGAATGACCAAATAGACTGCTGAAGTGTAAAACTGAACAGTGCTGCTGTCTCAGAGGCTGAGCAGGATCTTTCCTGCTTAGGAAGAGCTTTCTCAGAACAAACTGTTGCTTTGTCCATTTATTGTATACAATCATCTCTGCAGAATGACGCCACAGCACCTGAGGGAGGTCCCATCAAGTTCCTTCACCTCTTAGCTCCGGTGGCCCTGGCCATTGCAGAGCACCCGAGGGCACTGCAAAGTGTGCTGCAAGAAAACTCTCTACACGGTGATGACAAGGAAAACTGACCCAATATTTCACTTCACATTTTAAAAAAAGTTTACATTTTTGCCCATCTCCTGATCTTTGAGGTCCAGGATTTCTCCAGTATTTAGAACTGTCCTGCCAAAACATTACAGTTTTCCAGGAGGTTGAGCAAGTGCTCTGTCTCCTGCTCAGTAAGCAGAGTTGTGCTCTTAGATGCTTTTAGATCCACAGATGGGGTTTATGAGTTGGGAATTTACAGATCCACAGATGGGCTTTATGAGCTGGGAATTTTAATTAAGAATTTAATTACATCCTTGTAGCAGTCAGGACAATGGAGCTTGGAAGTGTCTCAGCAAAAATGCAGCACCTGGAGGTGCTGCATTACACACTGTGCAGAGGCACAGTAAGTTGACTCACCTGAGTCATTTTTGAGCTGTCTTCAGGAGGCTCTGGGTGAGTCTATTTTCTCTCCTGAGAGTTTCACTGTGGAGATTTCACAGCAATCTCCAGCTCCAAGGCAGTCACTTCTGTGTTGTCCAGAACACGTGGCTGAGGTTCAGTGCTAGGCCAGCAGGTATCCAGCCCTGGGACAACCAGGACCAAGATGTCCTTAACCTCTGGGGTGGACATCTCTGCGTGTTTCCATGGAGCTCTTCCCTGGCCTGTAAGCCCTTGTCCCCACTGGCACGGTGTGGTGGTCAGGACACTGCTCCATGGAAACAGTGCCTTCTCCAGAGGTTTGTCACCTTCTACTCTCCATACAGTTGATAACCAAGGAGAAGCTGTGGCTGTGTGGCACATTCCAGACCAGCAGTCACTGGCTGCCTGCAGGGGACTGGACTGTTCTGAATGCTGAATGACCATGGGAGGATCTGCAAGCTGAATGTTGGGTGTGTTTCTGCTTGGTACAGGCTGGCTTGGCTGAAGAGCAGCTCTCTCTCTCCTTGTGGCTCTGCCCAGGGCTGGATAAACCATGTCCTTTCAAATTGCATCTTCCCATTTTCAATGGACCGGCTCAGGCAGGATTCTGCATGTTTGAGAAACCAGATCCTTTCCTCCTTTTGCACCATCATTCCCTAATGTGTGCTAAGAGTGATGCTTTCTGTTCAAACCCTTTGGATGGTTTACAGCCAGGAGCTGGGCAGCAGCTGGGGAGCAGAGCAGCTCATTTCTGCTCAGCATTGGTGCTGGGCCAGCAGAGCTGGGATCCAGAGGCAGCCGCAAGCCCACCACCCAGTGTCCCATTGGGATTCAGCCTGGTCTCTGTTGTTATGGTGACCACTTAGGAATGGAAAGAGAAAGTAAATGGCATCCTGGAGACCCTGTCTGCCAGCTGGTAATGAAGCTGAACTACTGAGCTGGATATCAGCCCCTGCCAGAGATGTTGCACTTGTGGCTTCCCACTGCCAGAGAGCAGGGTTAGATGGGATATAGGGAAGAAATTATTCCCTGTGAGAATGGTGAGCTGCTGGTAGAGGTTGCCCAGAGAAGTTTTGGCTACCAGATCCCTGGAAGCATTCAAGACCAGATTGGAGAAACATGGAAAGGTGTCCCTGCCCATGGCAGGGGAGTGGAATGCAATAAGCTTTAAGGTCCTTTCCAACTCCAACGATTTTGTGATTCTGTAGTTGTACAAATGCTCCTGGATTCACTTGGCTGCCCCAGAACAGTTTGCCATGCTGGACTGAGGCTCTTTGGTTCCCATACTCACATGTGGCAGCCCTTTGCACTGAGGTATTCCCAGAACCCAGACTTCAGGTAATTTTTCTTCATAAGCTTTAGCCAACACACCAGGACACCAGATACCTCTTCTAGTTTGGAGTATCAGAAGTTGTGTTTCCAGGGCCACATAAATGTTTTTCCTTTCCCCTCCCCTCTCTTTTCCTCTCCTCTGTTTTCCTCACCTTCTCTTCCTCCTCTCCTCTTCTCCTTTCTTTTCTTTCTTTCTTTAGACACTAAAAATAGCCCTGAGTCTGGCGAGCAACCTGGGAGACCCATCTGGTGACGTGTCTGTCACTCACACAGCAGAAGGCATGGTGAGGTATGTCTGAGGAGGAAAGGCTTGGTGACAGTTGCAGGATGTGTGGGTAGGATATCGTCCCTGGGTTTGCTGTGCCCTGAGCTTTTTCTCCCTCTGTTTTATGAAGGAAAGGTCAGACCTTGAGTGTCCTCCCAGGGCTTATTCTTTCACAAGGATCACAGCTGATACCACAGGGCTCTGGGGGTGGCTCACAGGATGTTCTCACTCAGAGGTTTACTGGATCCAACTTGAGCATGAGGGTTTCTCCCACTTTGCCACACCTCTAAACATTCCATTTGAGTGGGTCAGACTAACAGCCATCCCTGTGGGCATGGCCACACATGCCACTTCTGCCTATCTCTGCCCCACTGTGGGGCTCAGGGCCTTGCAGAACACCCAGATGTGCAGGCCAGGCCTGGGGTTTTAGCCCAGCCTCCCACCTCAGAGCCAGGTTTAGCCACACTTGGTGATTGGGCTGGGCCTGACTTGTCCTGCTGAAGATTGGCTTTCAGCTGGGGTTGTCACCTTGGCCATTGGGGTGGGTTCACTCCTGGTGAGGGCTCACAGGGGTAGACAGAGCCTTTGGAAGTTCATGGTACATTGAGTGCCTCTCTGTGCAGACTGAGCCACCTTGTCACCCTTTCCTTCCTTGGGGTGAACCAAAACAGCCCCCTGTCCTCATGCAGCCCCTTGGGGACACCCAGCTGTAGCTGTATAGAGGCACTAGGACATGTCCAGCTCCCCAGGCTCATGGCTTGCTTTCCTCTCTCTGTCCCTCCTTGTTGAAGTGAATCAGAAGCCAATTCCCTGCGCCAGCTGATCAATGACTCCCAGTCCCTGCCCTCAGAGCTCTGTGTGCCACACTCCCCCCTGGAGAGCAGAACCGCCGCCAGCCAGGTCCTCATCATGGGCCCCGATGACTTCATCGTCGCCATGGTGAGGTAAAGGATTGGCCTCTTCCCCCCACAGTGAGCTCAAGGGTGAGAGCAGGGAGGAGGGAGTAGGTTCAGCAGGACAGGATGGGGCCAGACCTGGAGCAGCCAGGCTGCTCTGTCCCCATCAGTCCTGCAGCAGAGGAATGGGAGAGATGGGGATGAGATGTGTGGGTGCTGCTCTGCCCTGTGCAATCTTAGATCCCTCTGACAATGAAACATGGCTGGAGTGGCCTGTATCTGCTCCCTGGGGGAGAGGTGATGGCAAACGGTAGACTGATGGAGACAGATCCGTCACAGCAAAGGGAATCCTCAAACACAGGGAGGGACAGAGCTGCTGTGGCATACGTGGCTCCTTCTCCTAAGTGCATGGAAACTGTCTCTCCTCAATCTCACCAGCCCTAGAGAGCCACCAAAGAATCTATCAAGACAAGGTGGCACAGAAAGTTGGAGCCCTGAAAGCCTCAAATCTCTGGGATGATTTTTATGATATTTCTTTGTGTTTCTTTTCAGCTCTTTGAATCGTCCCTTTGGGAGTGGAATAGTAACATCCTCTGGAATCCTCCTGAACAGTCAGATGCTGGACTTCTCCTGCCAAAATAAAACAATGAACCACTCAATTCCCAGGCAGGTAAGGAATGACATGACAAATTCTTTATTTACCATTTTTCCCCAATTTTATTCTCATCTTGACAATAGGGGACCTATTTAATGCCTTATTAATAACAGCCTGTAGAAAGCTGCTGTTTTTCTATATAGCTGCTATTTTTGCTATTATATGAGCTACTGAAAGTGAGAAAACAGAGGGCTCCATGTCCATCAGTTATTATTACAATGCAGAAGTATCAAACAACACTGTTACCTGTTTTCCCTGCAGCCCAGATGCACTTTGAGTAACAGTGTGGACTTGTATTAAGCACTCTCTTCATGAATTGTTGCTCTGCAGGTTAAAAAGTAACAGATATCAGGAAAAATGTCTTCAGGTCTTGGAAAGAAACAATTACAGACCTGTGCTGGTGGCTTCCAGTGCTGCCTTATGCACTTTGCTGGAGTGGTTCTTTGGAAGAGGGTGATGAGCTCCATGTTCCTTCTGTTGGAGAGTTGGCTTCTTGACATTTTTTGATGTGACTTTTCTTCAACTGCAGCAAAACCTCGCTCAGCCTCGGAAGCGGCCGCGGTCCTTCCTGCTGCCCACCATCGTGAGGCCTTCCAAGGGGATGTGTGGCACCTACCTGTGCCTGGGAGCCAACAACGGGGACAGAGCCTTGAGCAGCATCGTCCAGGTCAGTGCCATGTCCTCCCAGAGCAGCTGCTCAGCTCAAGGCTGAGTAGGGTCCCCTCCTTTCCCTTCCTAATTGTCCCAGACTGGGTCAAAACTGGTGGCCACAGGTTACTG